>NC_085137.1:257876473-258562435 GCF_035046485.1 Aedes albopictus | reverse complement strand
ATTGTTGACTTGGATGCAGCGCTGGGTGATGCTTCTTGGTGCAGTCTCCAATTCCACAGGTACGTGTTGATTTACAGGACCACTTTCCATGCGGCACCAAGCAAACCAAGCAAAGTTGATGGTTTTCCACCGCCTTCATACGATCCCCGAATGACAAGGACTTGAACTTGTTGCAGTCCCTGATACGGTGCTTCACGCTCTGGCAGACATAGCAAGGTCTTTCCTGGCTCTCCACCTTCTTTCCATGCGGCTCGCTCCTTCGTGGTTCGGCAGAAACGTGAGCGTTGACGTAGGCCTTATCCTTCCTCTGCTTCTCGTGCCCGCCAGTGCGAGGTCCCTCAAAATCGGTGAAGTGGGCCACATCACTCGCGGCTGACGTGATGGCACTCATGTAATCGCAAAACGTTCCCAAATCGATGAGTCCAGCGTTCCTTTTGTACAAAGCCCAATCCAATCGAAGGTGTGGCGGCAGCTTATCCACCAGCTCCTGCAGCAGGGTTGGATTGGACAGATGGGCTTGCTGGTTGGCAGCCTTCAGATGGCTAACGAGGTTCTGTACGACCAAACCAAAGTTTACCAAGCTTTCGAGCCTTTCGGCCTTTGGAGTAGGAACGCTGCGCACCTTGTTGAGCAGCGACTGAACTAATCGCTCTGGGCTCCCGAATAATGTCTCCAAAGTCTCCATTACTTTCGGGACCGAGGAGGGCAGCAACAAATTACTCCGAACAGCCTCTAGTGCTCTACCCTTGAGGCACTTCTGGAGTCTCATAAGATTCTCGGCTTGAGAATATCCACACATTGTAGTGGAATTGCGAAAGCTGCTCACAAAAAGTGGCCATTCTTCTGGGCAACCAGAAAAAACAGGGAGCTCTTTCGGCACTACCTGTCTGGCCGACAACTGCTGCTGGAATTGGCCCCACATCGCCTGCTGATTCTGCATTTGCTGCAGCTGGGCAGCATATGGCTCGTTCTGTTGTTGCAACGACACTGACGACGTCGTCTGATGGATCGGTGATTGCGAGGCCAATCTCTCCGGATTGGATGAGTGCTGTGGTTGCGGGGTATACAAAATTGATTCTCGCAACACAGATGGAGGCTGCGATTGCTCAACGAGCTGATCGCACATCGCCGACGCCAGTGTGTGCGGCTGCCGAGACGACAGCTGAGAGAACGACGCCCTTGTCGTTGGTGGTAGTTGCATGCTCGATATTTGCTCAGCTAATTGGATGGAAGCATCAATCGACGACTGCACTACCTGCGATGGCTGTGACGGTGGCGATACCAACGTTCGAGATGTTTGTGGCTGTTGTGGTGCAGGATTCGATGACGGCAACTGTGTACATTGTCCGACTCTCGACTGTAGCATCGGTGACTCATTTATCGGCGGGAGCGTTGAACGTACGTGATCAGCTGATGGCCTTGAAATTGGTTCTTGGAACAAGAACGTTGGTAGTGGTGGTCGTGGGACGAGCTTCGGCTGAACGGGTGCAGGTTGCATTGGTTGTGCAAACACCGACTGTGTATACACCGGCTGTGTCAACACTGGCTGTATGTACACAGATGATTGCGTTTGTATCACACTTCGCGCCGTCGGCTGCCTACCTACACCATCCGATCGAATAGGGGTTGACGCTGTGATCGGGTCTTTCATTCCGGCTGTAGTAATCATTTCCTCAGTACCAACGTTGTCTGCGACCCATCCAATTGCAGGCCTGGACGAAAACGGCTCTATTGCCCTGCTCGCTGCTACGTTCATCGGATTTTGTGGAATTTTCGGAACTGTTCCAGTGTACTTCGCTAGCATTCCTCCACCACACGCTCCTCCGTCTATATTAACGTGATTGCTAACCGAAATCGGAGGGAAGATATCGTCGACATTTTCAGGCGCGGGGTTTTCTTTGGCGGCTCCTTCCAGCCCATGAATCCATTGTTGCACCTGGCTGTTGCGGCTCGAACGACTGCGACGACTTCTATGACTCCCAGCATCATCATCCTCGGCATCGGCCAAAAGCAGAGCATACTTCTCGTCTAGATATTTCTTATCCAGCGCAGCCTTTGCTGCCCGAGCCTTCTCCTGTAGGATACGATCCTGCTCCTGTTGCTCCAGAATCAGCTTCTCCTGGGCCCTTTTATCCTCTTCTAAACGCATTAGTTGCAGCTGAACCCGTGTAGATCTGGATGTGCTGCTAGTCCGTCCTGATATTGAGGCTTCGCTGATGGTCACCACCGAGATGCAATCTTTGCATGCCCACCTGCCGTTGAAACTCTCAGCCACTCCCGCACACATACGATGGTACCAACGACGACATCGCTCGCAAGCTACCATCTCTGCTACGTGGTGGGGGTTTTTGCATATCCCACAAATGCACTGATGTTCCTCCGCGCTGGCTTTAGCCGCGGATCGCCTAGTAGTAGGCATCGTGAATTCACCCTCTGTTTGACCTCTACGAACCATACAGTACTTACTCAGCAGCACGATTCCAACGAGTTGAAATCTTTAAAGATTGTTGGCACGGTGTAAGACGCAGGAAAAACGGGTCACTGTCTTAGTAGCGAAATCCATAATTTATTCAGCAAAACGCTTTAAAGCTAAAATATAAAGTTTCCAATTACATCCCATGATTCATCATTCATATCGTGTTGTACTCACATTTCAGTGACTCTAGTCTCAACGTCCCTGTCCTTGTTACCGCCCAATTATCGTTCTGGTCAGTATACCTAGTAAGTCGATTTTAAGTTCTTAGTCTTAAGTTTAACAATAGGATGTAGTTTTACTTACTGTTGCATGACAAATCTAGTTTAAGTTCTAATTTTAGCGCAAATATAAAGCCCTAGCAGGGAATTAGTGCATGGAATCTAACCTGAAATCATGATTTTAAGGAATTCACATATTTTTCGCATAAGAATAAATTATTTTCATGTTTGACTCACTAGTAACTATTAACAGAGTTCATTTGATCAAGTTGCCACTAGTAAATTCACGTAAGATATCGACTATTTCAATTGTTGGGAATTGCCAACACAGGGAATATTTTCCGAAATAATAACCCGCAATAAAACCACCGTTTCTTGGGATTTACTTGTGGAGGGATTATTATTTTCCTGTAAGGCGTAGGAGTTCAAGTCGTCATTAAATATATCAATTTCTGTTACAATACTGTTAATGTCAGGGTGATCATATGGTCATAGGCTAGTATAAACTTACGTTTAGTCCCGTTTCTGTATTGAGTCCGGTCTGTGTTTGAACCAGTCTAATGTTCTCTCGAATTGCAATGCAATGTACTGTAGTATTAAGAATCACTTTCGTAGCCGTACTTTCGTTCCGTACTGTAACATTTAAGTTAGATTAAGGTTTTGTGTGTGTTTTTAGCTAATAGTAAGTTTACCACTCTAGTCCGTAAGTTCAATTCAGTAATGTAGGATTTGAGTGCTTTAGCACGATTTCGATAGGCGAATTCCTGGCAATACACATTTTAAGTTAGAAAGATTAATCACCCGCATCACTGCATCATATTACCTTAACACAATTCTTAATCTAGTTTTGTTTTAACAATTAATTCTAGGATTCCAATTCACTGTGAAATTTAACAACTTTGTATGCTAAACGTAATCATTATTGCTATCGTGATTTGCATATTTTTTGCATTCTCTCCTGCATACGAACAATACAGACTTACCGCACTGTCATTCCAGTCCATCTGTCCATACCGTACCTATCGGCGAGGGGTACAACCGTCGGATTTTTGTAGAGATTCATACCATAGAGGCGCGCTGGCGCGTAGTCGCCAACACTCCCCCCAAGTACGATGGCCGTCTGGTCAGCTTACTCCGGTACGCGCCGTACATCTAAAACAGCTAATTTGGCCACCGGGCGTTCGTAAATGCCAGTTGCTGTTCTAACCGTTGCCGACCTGGGTTGTCCATCTCGTCCAGGATGGGTACAGATGATTCGGCCTTTTGGCCAACAGTTTCGAGGTAGTTTTGGGTCCACGATCACTACCACGTCGTTGTCCTCTACTGGCTTGGTGTCGGTGAACCACTTGGTACGGCGAGTTATTTCGGGTAGATAATCGTTGATCCACCTCTTCCAGAATCGATTGGCCTGGATTTGGGACAACCGCCAGCATTGGCGTAGGTTTTCGCCACTATCATCGGCAGTACACAGTGGTTTCACTCCATTGGATGACCCAATCAAGAAATGGTTGGGAGTCAGGGCTGGGGAAGACTCATCATCCACTGGAACGTGTGTCAGAGGTCGAGAGTTAACCGTGTTTTCTACTTCGGTCAGCAGATTCCGCAAAACTTCGTCAGTCAACCTTCTCATAGATAAGATCCCCATCAAATTCTTCTTTACGCAGCCAATTAGCCGTTCCCAACTGCCACCCATGTGTGGCGAGGAAGGGGGCAGAAATTTCCAGCTAGTCTCCGCATCAACAAATTCGGTCATCAGTTTATCTTGGTTAATAGTGCATTCCGCTTCTTTTAACTCTCGGTTTGCGCCAACAAAATTCGTTCCTCGATCGCTGTAAATCGTCCTGGGCTTTCCTCTTCGCGAAATAAAGTTTCGCAGTGCCATAACGCACGAATCAGTGTTGAGAGTACATGCCACTTCGATATGAATTGCGCGGGTCGTCAAACAGGTGGCTAGCATGCCCCAGCGCTTTTCGGATCGGCGGCCGATGACAATCTCGTATGGCCCGAAGAAATCAACGCCGACGTGGGTAAAGGGCTGAGTGAAAGCATCGAGTCGTGCTTCCGGTAGATCGGCCATGATCGGCACCTTTGGAACGATTCGGTGGTTCTTGCAGAGTTGACAGTTGTTTCGAATCTTGGCAAATGCTGTACGAAGTTTCGAAACACTGTACTTTTGTCGAATTTCGTTTATGACGGTCTCGTGATTTTGGTGGTTGTATTTTTGGTGGTAATGTGCAATGATCAACTTGGTGGTAGGGTGGTCACGTGGAAGTATAATAGGATGTTTAGCATCTTCGGTTGCATAGTCGCAGTTGGCGATGCGGCCTCGCATCCGCATAACTCCGTTTCGGTCCAACCATGGCGATTTTTGATGCAGTGAGCTTGTCTTAGGTAACGGGGTTTTCAATTGGTTCAACTCGTGTTGCGACCGTTGGAGAAGAGCAACTTCGTCGGAATAAATTTCACACTGCGCTTGGCGGACTAGATATGCTTCAGCAGAACTTATTTCTTGGCTGGAGAGAGGGCCATTTATGGTTGACTTCCTTTGGCGCTTTAGCTTGCAGTTGCTAGAAAATCGCTGTACAAGCGCAACGATTCGCACGAGTCGACTCCAGCTGGAGAAGTCATTAGCTCGTATTATGGGTTCGGATGCGACGAAGTGCGACATTGCACTAGGACGAAGCTCCAGGTCGGTGGTGGTTGGTATTTTCGATGGGCGTGGCCAATGATCTTCTGTGAGGTAGAGAAATTGTGGACCGTTAAACCATCTCGCTTCAGGGCCCAGATCTGGAAATCCTTTCCATTTAGTTCCGTCATCCGCAACGTTTAAGTCGGTGGGAACATATCTCCACTCAGCTATCTCGGTCAACTCAAGGATCTCACTGATCCGGAAAGCTACAAATGGTGAGTAGCGGCGGTGATCAGATCTTATCCAGCACAGGACATCTTGGGAGTCGGACCAGAAATTTCTACGGGAGATCTGGACCGAGAGTGCTTCTGAGACTGCTCGAGCCAGACGAGCACCAATCAAAGCCGCTTGAAGCTCCAGTCGAGGTATAGACAAATACTTCAATGGCGCGACTCTGGTTTTTGCGGCGACTATACTGCATCCCACGCCGTCATCATGGTTGAAGCGTAGGTAGCAGGCGGCAGCAATTCCGTTTTCACTGGCATCAACGAATGTGTGAAGCTGCACTGCTCCGTGGTCGAAACTTCGTCCTTTGGAGTAGCATCGAGGAATCCTTATCTGTTCGATTCGTGGGAGAACTTGGAGCCAGGTTTGCCATCGATCAAAAATGCTCTCATTAATTTGCTCGTCCCAGTCGATGCCAGAGCGCCAGACGTCCTGGAGCAGGATTTTTAAATACATTAGGAACTGGGCTATCAACCCAAGCGGGTCGAACACGGACATGAGGATACGCAGCATTTGTCTTTTTGTTGGACGGTGCTGACCTTCTAACAGCGCTCGACCGTAACGGTTCCATCCTATTTTGAAGCTGAAGGTATCCAGATCGGTGCACCACCACAAGCCTAAAACCTTCTCAGTAGCCAGCTCCGGTGATAAATCGAGGTTTTTTTCTTCGGTATGGTTCTCCTCCAAGGCTTCGATGACGTGTTTGGAATTGCTGATCCAGTTGCGGATCTCGAAGCCGCCTTCTGCGTGGACCGTCTTCACTTGTTTCGCGAGAGAAATTGCTTCTTCTTCTGTTGCCACACTCATCAACATGTCGTCAACGTAGTGGCGCTTCTGGATTACTTCGACTGCCGCTGGATATTCCCCTTTGAAGCGTTCGGCGTTCAAGTTCTTCACAAATTGGGCACTACTGGGGGAGCAGCAGGCTCCGAACGTCATTACCTGCAGGACGTAGACTGAAAGAGTCCCATCTTTGTTGTACCACAGGAACCGCTGGCATTGCTGGTCTTCCGGACGCATGAGTACCTGCAGGAACATTTCACGCACATCTCCAGTTAAGGCAACCCGGCCCTCACGGAATTGAACTAGTATGGTAAAAAGTTCGCATAATTGATCAGGTCCTTTTAGAAGCGCTGAGTTCAGAGAAACCCCGTGGGCGGTCGCAGCAGCGTCCCACACCATTCGAATCTTCCCTGGCTTATTGGTATTCGTTACGGGAAATATCGGCAGATACCATGTCCGGGGAAAACTTTGGGAGAGTTCATCATCGGTGAGCTTCCTGGCGTAGCCTTTTTCGAGGAGGTCGACGATCTTGTTATGCAGTTCATCCGATAGCTGTAAATCTTTGTCCATTCTCTTCCGAAGACACTGAAGACGTCGAAAGGCCATCGAAAAACTATCTGGCAGTCGAATGTTGTCGTCGCGCCACAGTAGTCCTGTTTCGTAACGGTTTTCTTTTAGCACTGTGCGAGTCTCAAGCAGACTTTGAGCTCGCTCTTCTTCTGTTGAGAGGAGACGTGTCTTTGACTGAGCAACTCCCAGACTATCTACTGCGAAGTAATCCTTCATCATTTTATGTAGATCTTGGTCTGAGGGCGAGGTACAGGTGCAAACATGGAATACCGAGTGTACCAAGCTGGCGGGATTCTCACAGTTTGCTCCACCACATATTGTCCATCCTAGCCGCGTTTTGACAGCAATCGGCTGGTGTATCATTCCCTCGCGGCTCTTCTGAACAAGACTGAGGTACTGATCCTTCATTCCGATGAGGATTCTCGGCCGGACGTCTTGATAGGAGGTGATCGGTAGTCCCTTGAGATGTGGATACATTCCGGACAACTCTTCAAAGTTGAGTGTTTGCGATGGAAGGAGTAGCTCAGCAACTGTGCGTACCCCATGCATGGTGTACTTATTGGAACCGTTATGCTTCGCGGCGATGTCTAGTTGAACGCTCTTTGAGCCATCCTCTCGTCGCTTCGTTCCGCCAGTCCAGAGCAGACATAGCGGCATTTCCTCTCCTTCAAGCTGCAGTTCATCCGCAAGCTCCTCGTCAACCAGTGTGAGCTCAGATCCATCATCGAGAAAGGCAAAAGTCTCGATTGACCTGTGCTTTCCGTGTAGCACTACGGGCAGGTAACGAAACAGTACGTGGCTAGAGATGACCTGATGAGTATGACATCCGTGCTCGGTCGAAATTGGCTCTGAATGTGACGAGGATTCTTGTCGTTGATTCGGCATTGATTTACTGACATCACTTTTAGAATCTATTAGCGGCAGAGTTGCGCTTTTTTGCTCGTTGTGCAACAGTTCGTGGTGCTTCAACTCGCAGCCATTTCTTCCACATAGTTTAGCTTGACATCCACCCTTATGTTGCTGTAAACACCGACGACAAAGGCCAAGATCTCGAACAGTCGCCCAGCGAGAGTCGCGCGAGAACTCCAGGAAACGTTCGCATTTGGCAATCGACTTACAACTTCCTTTACATACTAGGCAACTATCATCCGCACCTTTCGAGTTCGGTAGCACTCCGGAGTGATGACCTGATGAGGCTTCTTCGGAGTGAGCGTTGATAAACAAGTTGCATTTCTTGACCGCACGTGAGTCGCTACGTACGGGATGGGATTCGAAAACGATGTTTGGGATGGTAACGGCACTAGCAGCTTCTGCTAGGGTGTAGAGCCAGCTGCTGAAAGACGCCAAATTGACTGTTGGTAGCGATAAGCGGTACTGCGCCCAATTTAGCTTGATCGATGGAGGCAGTTTGTTGACGAGTTGATGAAGAAAGGTCATGTTGTAGAAATATTCTTCCAACCCACATGCGTCCACGGTTGCACAGAAATTTTGAACGCTGATGGCGAAGTCGACGATGGTTTCTAATTTGCCCTCTTTCAGAGCCGGAAGGGAGTTGATTTTCGACATCATCGAATGGACGATAACCTCGGGCTGCCCGAAAAGCATCTTGAGCGTCGACATAACTCCGCTTACGTTCGATGGGTGGAGTAATCGGCTTTTAACCGCTTCATACGCTCGACCCTTTAAGCTTCGCTGCAAGCGGACGATATTTTCATCGTTAGTGAATCCACATAGAGTAGTAGTACTGGTGAAGGTGGACAGAAACAGAGGCCATTCTTCCGGGTCTCCAGAAAATGTGGGAAGGTCCTTCGAGATGGCCTGTCTGGCAGCCAGCTGCTTCCGTGTGATCGGGTATGGATCAGCTGCTTCATCTTCTTCTTCTTCTTGGCTGTAGAGTCGATAGTCTCGCATGGTAGGCGAATGAGGATGATTCAGCTGGTGAATTGCTTGTTGGCGCGAGGGAGGGACGATCCGTTGGTACTCTGGAACCGACACGTTATGTGAAACCCGACGCGGTGGTTCCCTTTCCAAATGTTGGGAAGCGATCGATGCAGCTACTCCACATCCGCTAGAACGATGTAACTTAATATATCGGGATTCGAACCCAGATATTTTTATTCCGACAATTCGCCTATCGAAATCGTGCTAAAGCACTCAAATCCTACATTACTGAATTGAACTTACGGACTAGAGTGGTAAACTTACTATTAGCTAAAAACACACACAAAACCTTAATCTAACTTAAATGTTACAGTACGGAACGAAAGTACGGCTACGAAAGTGATTCTTAATACTACAGTACATTGCATTGCAATTCGAGAGAACATTAGACTGGTTCAAACACAGACCGGACTCAATACAGAAACGGGACTAAACGTAAGTTTATACTAGCCTATGACCATATGATCACCCTGACATTAACAGTATTGTAACAGAAATTGATATATTTAATGACGACTTGAACTCCTACGCCTTAAACGAAAATAATAATTTGTTGGGAATTGCCAACACAGGGAATATTTTCCGAAATAATAACCCGCAATAAAACCACCGTTTCTTGGGATTTACTTGTGGAGGGATTATTATTTTCCTGTAAGGCGTAGGAGTTCAAGTCGTCATTAAATATATCAATTTCTGTTACAATACTGTTAATGTCAGGGTGATCATATGGTCATAGGCTAGTATAAACTTACGTTTAGTCCCGTTTCTGTATTGAGTCCGGTCTGTGTTTGAACCAGTCTAATGTTCTCTCGAATTGCAATGCAATGTACTGTAGTATTAAGAATCACTTTCGTAGCCGTACTTTCGTTCCGTACTGTAACATTTAAGTTAGATTAAGGTTTTGTGTGTGTTTTTAGCTAATAGTAAGTTTACCACTCTAGTCCGTAAGTTCAATTCAGTAATGTAGGATTTGAGTGCTTTAGCACGATTTCGATAGGCGAATTCCTGGCAATACACATTTTAAGTTAGAAAGATTAATCACCCGCATCACTGCATCATATTACCTTAACACAATTCTTAATCTAGTTTTGTTTTAACAATTAATTCTAGGATTCCAATTCACTGTGAAATTTAACAACTTTGTATGCTAAACGTAATCATTATTGCTATCGTGATTTGCATATTTTTTGCATTCTCTCCTGCATACGAACAATACAGACTTACCGCACTGTCATTCCAGTCCATCTGTCCATACCGTACCTATCGGCGAGGGGTACAACCGTCGGATTTTTGTAGAGATTCATACCATAGAGGCGCGCTGGCGCGTAGTCGCCAACATCAATATTTAATCAAATTCCCGCTCTAGCACAATTTGCATCACTACATTCCATCATCTGTTTTTTTTCTCTTCATTTTCCCCACTCATGCCATGACAATTGTCGGATGACAAACGATGGCGTTCGGTGACGGATCGTTCCGTCAAATATCCGCCATCCCTATTGAATATTTTCTTCGTCGCACTAACGGTTGTAACGCCTCCCGCTACACTTTGATATTATGTAAACTCGTCTAGGATGGAGTATTATATCTGTGGTATCTCCGTAGGCAAATTACTGAACTGATCGATGTAACCAAAGATTTAGCATAAAATAGGCAGGGGTGTCCATTATGCACCCGATGGGTGTCCATTTCGCCCCGTACCTTTCCTGTCAGCCCTGAAAAACACTCGGTTTACAATTCATTATTTCTTCATTATAATGACATTCTACATGCTGTAAATAATTGAAAGACGTAGAAAACAAGTTAAAGTTGTAAGTCAACTGATAATATTTATGTAAAGTTTTACTCTGTTAACGTACTCATTTGCTTAGGGTGTCCATTATGCCCCTAATCCCCCTACATATATATGTTTACGAATTTTCAAGATTTGTGTTCTTGAAATCGTGAGTAGGGGACCAAACCGGCCATTTTGGTAGCCATGTTAGTATTCTCTGAAGTTTATCCTTAATCCCACTTTATTATTCAACAAACGCTGGCTATCACGATAATCTCAAAGATCGTGACCAGACCGGGGGTAGAACCAACCAAGCCCAACCCCCCCAAGCGTTGGATATTTGTATATATGATGATAAAAAACAATTTCTTTTATTTTTTTTTTTCATAACAAAATGCTGGATGGCCAATGGGAAATTAATCGAAAAACATACAACAAAGGATATAATTTTTTTTTGCTGATGGCTTGGCTATATCCCGAATGGCCTATTTTCATGAAAACAATCTCACATCCGCAAACAGAAAAGGCAAAACTGTACGCCAACCGTACTAACAATTGCAAGTCACAAACAAGCAAGCTTGCTGAATTGTTGCTTAATAATGGTAATGATAGCTGAACTAAAATTATGCTCTACACATTACTGTTTAAATGATTTTTCGATTGAGACAGTAGTCAATGTTCGACTTTCCTCATCGGTATCAACTATGATAAATTAAAACACTTTTCAAACGTTTAACAAGAAATTTATTCGGCAAGCATTGATTCCTTAACAAAGGAGTTTAACAAAACATTTGTCTGCATCTTATTATGCTGATGTATCGATAAGCATATGCTCCTGAACAATGTGCTTTTCACTTGTCAAATAGACGCCTTCAGCCCGTCATAGTTTGACTAGGAACTTTGTTCGGATTATGGGATAAATCATGGCTAAAACTGTTTGTACAACCAAGTTATTGAAGAACTAATATTTTAAACGAATCACATAAAATAAAACAGAATAAAATGATGTAGTTTAACATTGAGTGCCAAAGGACGTAATCAACGTAAAAATGAGGCATGTAACAAGATATCTTGTACCTTGATTATTATATTTTTTATTTTCCGCAGCAGTTCGATTGTAGGATACACTTGGATCGATGCATTTGACATTGCAGTGCTGTCGTGTTTACTGAATATTGTTCCCGCAGTCACCTAGATAACCAAACAGCATTCAGAAATCGACACATTTCAAGTATCCCTAAACATCCATATGCACTTTTTATTGAACATAACATCAAGATTCCATGACAAAAGCATAAATAAAAAAAATTGCTTAACGGATCTTCGACTGAGCATGAGAAGATAACCTGAACAGATGCTCTGAATGCACCATGTCCAAGACCATACCGCACCACATATTGTCATACATTTTTAAAGATCGATATTTAATAATAAAAATATAAACATATTCATATCGCAATTAGTACATCTGGAAACAATATCTTCAATAAGGGCCAACACTTTTTGGCCGCATTCGATACAAGTTTTCTCACCGTGCGATAAAAATAATGACAGCGAAATCAGAATGGAAAACACGTGTTTTGGGCTGAACAGTTGTTAAGTATAAGGCGTTGTTCAGTTGATTACCACGTGCTGTGCTAATTCACCACTGCTGAATACAAGTTCAGGAGTGACCATTATTGAGTCATGGGAAGATTATGTTTTGCTTTGGGTGCTGCATCTCACCATCTCTAGGATGGCGCAGATAGGAAGGCATGCGGCTGGCAATCGACAGGTCTCGAGTTCTAATCCGGATTTAGGTAATTTTATATGTAATTCTTATTTCATAATAGGTGTTCTCATAATAATAATAATAATTACTCTCGTGAGAGTTCAACGTTTTTGCATTTTATTTATTTTCAGTCATTTTTGCCAAAGCTGAATAACAACTTTCCTGTACATTTGTAAAACGTTTTGAAGAACAAAAAATTAAGTTTTTGCACAACATGATGCTTTATAACTTCTCCAAATTTGTGTGAACAAAACCCGAACATAGGTTGTACGTGAAAATAATTTAAATGTTATTCAACATTATGTTGAATTAATTCGTCATAATGGTGTTTGTTAAATGAGTGATTGTTAGTTGGGAAACGACACGAATCCGTTCGTAAGGACGTTGAACGATGCTTTGGTATCCTACAGGCGTGTTGGAAAATTCTTGTCAATCCCTGTCGACTTTTCGAAGAGGAAAGCATGCGGGACATTATTACAACATGCATTGTCATGCACAACATGCGGATACACTTCAAACTTAGTAATCCGGAACTGCGTAACCAGGTGGAAAATGTGCACCCAGACATGCCATGTTCTGAAACTGCTGGGTTCAGTATAGTACCCCGGGTGGAGGAAAAGAGCTCAATAATAGCATATTTTGATATTGAGATCAAAATGTGATATTGGTTTGATTGATATAAGAGATAAAAGATCTGAAAATAATATCTAAAATTTACTCCTGGAACATCATCATCAGATCATAATGAGATCTTGTAAGATCTAACCAATAGCAGCAAGCTATTCGTTTGATCTTGAAATATCAAATTTTGATATTGTTCAGATGTTCAAGGAACATTTTTCAGATATTATTTTCAGATCTTTTATCTCTTATATCAATCAAATCAATATCACGTTTTGATCGTCAGTATTTTACCTCTACCCGGGACCACAACGCTCATTCCATGAAATGTGCGAGGATCGCAAAAACATCAGAAATGCTCAACGGTATTATAACATGAGGAATGAGCTTTTTGATCACTTGTGGATGACGAAAGGAGTAAGTCAGTTGGATTGAAAATTTATGAAAAACCGAATAGAGTAGAGAAGGAAGTAGATACGAGAATCAGGCTACTAGTATTCACAATGTTGTAAGATATCTTTGAAACATGGAACATATTCTTGTAACAAATCAATGATATATTCTTCTTTCAATCACAATAGTTCCATCGGTGCGATGATCTACATAGCTAAACATTTTACAAAGATAATACTGAGTCCACAACACACATACATACATACATACATCGGGTAGCTAATGCTTCTCTACAACCTCGAGAACTTTCCTTTTTTGTAACGTCTTCACTGGGACAAAGCCAGCTTCTCAGCCTGTTCTATGATCACTTAAGTTCTCTTAATCGGATCAACTGGCTAAGTACCGAATCCATACACGCAAAACAAGAAAGGCTACCAAAAATTGAGATATGCCTTTTCTACCAATTAATGTATTGAAAACGTACAAAAAAGGTGTTATATCATAATCTGTTCGTTGTATTAAGATGCGCTACACGGTTCCACAGGTTCCATACCACTACACACAAACACCGCTATTCAAACCCGAGAAGTTGAACCGGGTTGTTTCTAAAAATAACTTTCGCTTCGCTGCTGAGCTTCGCGTCCTATTGTCTACTAGGAATTTTCCACTAGTAAACAGCACACTGCCGGATGCGGCTTGGGATGCGGGCTTTTCAGTGCACAATGGGTTTGGAGTCGTATTTACGAAAACAAAAATGTTTCTGCCAAGTTCTGTCATTTTTTTTATGTATTATTTTGAAATGAGTACGGTCAATCGAGTGTGGCTTATCCAAAAAATCTGCTGATTAATTATTCTCTATACAATTTCAAAATGTTCTACAAAGTTGTAGCAAACTAGCAAAAAAAAATTCCAATGATTAGAACTTTCCGAAAAGTATTCAATAATTTGCAACTTCTTTTCCCTTTGGACATACTTTAGTCGAGTCCAACCGTACATGAAGACCAATACATTAATCATAAACTTTCAAAATTAAATTTAATTCGGTTCGCTTAATCCTAAGGTACAGTAATTTGATAAACGGAAGTCAAATAATAGGTATTCTTCCCTTATAGGGCTCTAATTTCGTGTAGAGTTAATCTGTCAAGACCAAATTTGTACCAATTATATCTAACTCATTGAGGAACAAGTAACAACCATCCCTCGTCGATTCAACCTACAAGAGACAAGCTCTGCAAGTGTTGGAAATGTGCCATATTGCGACGACTTCCAACACGGTCAACCATCGGACAGACACCGATAATTTAAGCTGTGCGTACGCAAATCTGCTCTCAACGATCAAAACCCAGAGAGGAGCGAGAAATGCGTCGTCAACTACTAACCAAAATCGACAAAATACAAGAATTCTAACCACCCCACTAACACAAACAAATCCGACCAACCAAACACCACCAACTATAAACACCCCACAGTAACCCCAATCTGGCGAACAAGAGCAGAAGTGTTCCCAAAGTGCCAAGTGTTGCGACTCGAACGGTTAAACGTACCACCCACCCACCATCTCAACCAGGGTGCTGGTTGGTCTAAGTATGATCGAAATTTGCTTCTCAAATCTCCTTTAATCAATAATTTCCTAATCACAGTGTTACAAGTGCGGTGCCCGAACCCAATGCAAACGACATTCCACCGTGTGATCAACACGATCTTCACAAGTTGATTCATATCGAGTGAGTAATTAAACTAATCAAAAACGAACTATAAAAATTAAGAGCACCCCCCCCCCCCCCCCTCTTTTACACAATAAACAGGCCCTGATGAAGATCCCAACCATAGGATCGAAACGTAGGCAATGATTTAGAATAATCAACGCTTTTTCTGTGACTGAAAGCCGAAAACCTACCAAGTTTCCAAGTACCGTAAAACGGGGTATCATTGATCAGCGGGGTAACATTGATCGGCTTGACCGACCTCATGAAATGTTCAAGCAAGCATTTCACATTGAATCAGTTTCTCCTATCGAATAGTATATCATAATCTGCTATCATTTAGCTATTAAATGACATGAAATTAATGAAAATTGAATTTCATAAACATTGACATAAATCGATTTTTCCATAACTGTGTTTCGTATCGCAATGAGATACATTGCCAAACATTCGTGCTTGGCGTGAATACTAGATACAATATGAGGTTCGAAATCACTGTATTACTTCAATATGATATCCTAGAAATGGATTTAATAACCGAAACTTCTATGAAAATGCTATTTTTCAATAAAATATACGATTTATTAAGAGCAGGGTATCAATTCCCTAAGCCATTGCCTACCCTTAGGCGTTATCCTCGGTTTGGGGGGTTTTAATCATAAAATATCTCAAAAAGTATATAACTTGTAAGAATTTGGACAACATATTCGAAATCAGCGATCCCGAATTTAGTAAGTAAGGGTTTTCTCAACACAAACGAACATTGATCACTGACATGATCAATGTTACCCCAAATCAACAAAATCAACAATTAGATTAAAAAACCCATTTAAACATGATTTAAAGTTTTACAATACTTTTTCGAGTAGCTTAACACATACTCAGAGGGCCAGTACTTGTTTACAAAATATGAAACATTTAACTTTTGCTAAAACAAGAGAATTATTCAAGAAAGATCGAAAATTCTGATCAATGTTACCCCGGATTACGGTAATTAAAATTTGAATAGTTTTGGTGTTCTTTATAAAAGGTAACAACTTGCTAAAAATGTATTAGGCAATTTATCAAACTTAGCATGCTTTTGTATATACCACTAGGCGGCGCTAGAGATCAAGCAAATTTTAAATTTCATATATTTCAGAACTCTGGTCACTTACAAAGTTGGTGTCTTCGACAATGTTGTTTGGTAGGTCAAGGGCTTACAGTTAATAGTCCATTTGTTTCGAAATTTCGTCACTAGGAAGCGCTAGTTACACATTTCCAAAATTATGCAAATGAACGATTTTTTTCGTAAAGTAATCAAAAAGCTGTAATTTTGTTTTCTTTGAACATATTTAAGTCATGTCAATGGTTTTCCAATGAGCTTTATATTAGTCATAAATGAGCAAAATTTCATTTCATTCGGTTCACTTAATCATGAGATATATCAGTTTAACGAAGAACACTCAAATATGAAACATTTTACTAGAACCGTTCTAACTTCATGTACACTCATTGCACAATTATGGGTCACTCAAGGAACAATTATTTTATAATATGAATCGTTTTACATACCAAAATAACACTTTCATTATTTTTATTTTGTATTCTCTTCACTGAAACTCCCTTATATTGTTTTATATAAAAATTTGCTTGGAAAATTCACTTTAGACGGTGAAAATTACTAAAATGTTGATGAATAATGAAAACCACAATAATGGGTCAAAATTGGCTGTGTAACAATTATGGGTCAATTTGTTGCCTATTATGGGTCACTCAAGAGGAATCGGCTCAACAATAATGTTTTGTCTATTTTTTCACTGATTGATCACTTATTCTCGATAGATCAACTAAAGTAAAATCTAAAACTGGTCTCAAACCTCTTAACGAAGCGTGTTTTCACGATTTGGAATCAATTTTTCAAAATTGGGACAAAACCTTTAACACAACCACCGATAAACGCCTAAAAGTATGCACTGCCCATGTACGCAGAACTGTCAATATTATGCTGCACATAAAGTGACCCATAATTGTGTGATTTTCGGTGTTCCATGGCACAATAATGAGCCACTTAAATTTTGCCAGAAATAAGCTTTGATTAGCTGCAGTCACACGAATTTCTACATTTAGAACGTTAATTATACCTTTGTTCTGGTGACGATACCATTTTACACTTGAAAATCACCGAAGCACGCTGTTACAGAGCTTATGAAAGCAGCGCACGCACTATACGATATTCCCAATCGAAGCGTTACTTTGACATATGGTTTTGTACCGAACAAAAAAGTATCGAAAAGATGTATGTTTTGACGTATAAGCCCGTGTGCGATACGTATAATGACACAAAACAAATCAACTTATCAACGAAAAATGATAATGGCTAACAAAAGCTTGCAATTAATTAGTATTTATCTATTAAAGTGAAAAGTGACTAATAATTGTGTGTGACCCATAAATGTGCAATGACTGTAAAACTATCCAATCGAGCTCAAATTTGTATCATTCATAGCTAATTAGTTGTGCAACTAGCAGATAAAATTTGAGAATTTTCCCTACACTTTATAAAAACTTACAGCTTGCTGAATATTTTCGAGATAATAAGTAAAAGATACATGCTTCTACTAATTTGCAACCACGCGCGGCTTCTACTGGCAGAATCCTGAACCAATCAGCTAATCAACAGAAACGCCTTAATAAACCAAACAACATTGCCGAAGAAACCAACTTTCTAAGTGATCAGAGTCCTGAGATATATGGAATATAAAAATTGATTTATCGACAGCGCTACCTAGTGGTAGAATTTTGAATCAAACGGCCCATCAAAAGTAAAACCTTGGCTGACCTAACAAATTTGCCAAATACACCGAATATTTAGGTGATCATGGTGCTAAGATATCTCATGATCCTAATTACTTGGAGAGTTGGTGTCTTCGGCAATATTATTTGGCTGGTCAAGAACTAACAAATGATGGAATGTTCGTTTCAAAATTCCACCACAAGGCAGCGCTAGTGAGCATACAAATCTTATGTTCCATATATCTCAGGACTCTGATCACGTAGAAAGTTGATGTCTTCGGTGATGTTGTTAGCTTGGTTAGGGCCTCTCAGTTGATTAGCTGATTGGTTCAAGGTTCTGTCAGTAGGCGGCGCTAGTTGCAAATTAATTGAAGCATGCAATTTTTATTTAATATTTTGAATATATTCAGCAAGCTGTTATATTTTCTACGGTAAACCAAATATTCTCAATTTTTACCTGCCAGTTGCACAACTAGTTAGCTATAAACGGTACAAATTTGGACTCTATTGGATAACTAGTTGGAGCAACTCTAGTAAAATATTTCATATTTGAGTGTTCTTCGTAAAATTGCTATATCTCTGGATTAAGTGAACCGAATGAAATGAAATGTCGCACAATTATGACTAATACATAGCTCTTTGAAAAACCTTTGACTTGACTTAGACACGTTCAAAGAAAACAAAATTTACAGCTTGTTGATTATTTCACGAAAAAAATCAATCATTTGAATGATTTTGCAAATGTGTAACTAGTGCCACTTAGTGACGAAATTTCGAAACAAGTGGACCATTAACTGTAAGCTCTTGACTAACTGAATAACATTGCCGAAGACACCATCTTCTAAGTGGTGAGAGTCCTGAGATATATGAAATTTAAAATTTGCTTGATCTCTGGCGCAGCTTATTGGTGGAATTTCCAATTAAACGATCCATCACCATTCATCATGGAATCGTAAATGAAATTATTGGAGAGCAGATTTTTGAATCAGTTTAACCAGATGTTTGACATAACACACGGTGTGTTTATAGAGCAACTTTAAAACAAAAAAATAAGTAAGTCTGAAATTTTGCCCAGTGATACTTTGGGCCATTTCCTTCAATTTGCTGGGTCGGTTGAAAACATCCATCGGGGGGTCTAGAACAAAAATTTTTTTTGAAGGTTTTTCATGCAAAAACTGTTAAAAGCGCATATTGTAAATTATTGCATCTCCTACAAATAGTCACAACTTTTTTGTCTTTGAAGATAGAACCATACAATTTTTAGGTGTTTCGAAGTAGTATGCGTAGATAACTGTGTGAAAATTTCATTGAAATATGTTGAATGGTTTTTAAGTAATAGCAAAACTATCAAACGCATTCTAAAATACTAAGATTAGTAGCAAACGAACAACAAAATATCTATATTTTTTATACAATAATACATGAAACATATTTTATTCTAAACACCTTGAGTCATTATGATGGCGATACTGTGAAAACTTGTTTTTCAAATGATGAACAGATACATAGTCAAATACATAAAAGGAAAACACACACTGTCATTATGTAGCTTTTCACTAAAGTATTAATTATTTATTTCAAGAACTTAGTTTTGCGTATACATGTTCACAAGTACAAGTATGCCTCTATTACGAATCTTATAATAAACACAATTACCATGATTGCTGAGCATGTCGGCCTTCCCTAAAGAAAATATTTGAATGTTATTTGGTAAGTCAAGAAAAGCACTCGAGGTTTGGGAAACATCTCTGTTTCGAAGAAGAAGTATAGAAGCTAAATTATTTTGGAATTAATGCTTACAAGCTCAAAATTAAATAGTATTTCACCTTAGTCAATGAATAAAAACAAGTTAACTTTGTTAAATACCTCATAAAAACATTGAAGTTGTGGGTATGAGTCCACATTAAACCAAGTCAGGACACAATAACGAGAACTGAAATCAAAACAGAATTCAGTTGGGCAATATTCGATCAAGGGCAGCTTTACGGTACTAAACATAGTTTCCGGATTATTCCACGATATTTGACATAGCTGTTGGACCTAAACTTAGGTTTGTCTTTAAATTTAATAGCAATATGATGCTTATTACTCATGCCACCATTTATTAACAAATAACTGATAATAAGTTCTGAAAGAAGAGTTAAAAGAACGGAGTACTTATTGAAAATGTTTCTACATTAGGCATGAAAATTAGGCTGTTCAGCATAAAGCCAAGGAAAAACAATTTGATAACAATGGTTTAAATAGTCTTATCGATTTGCATATGATGTCTCAAAAATATTTTCTGTGGTTTCCTCCAAGCATGAGGAAGAGTGATTGATCATTGTTAGGGCGTCGTTGACTAGTAGAATATTTTCAACATAAATCTATATCTTTCGAAAAAATAGATGGGCTGACAGTTGTCGGCCTGGGTGTGGACTGAGCAATTACAATTACAATTACAAATCTATATCTTTCGAAAAAATAACAAATAGTTTTTTTTTGTAATCCGAATTATTGCGCCACGCTCTCCTAAAGCCTTTCGCTTGCAATCTGATACTTATATAAGACCTTAATCATTTAAAAAAATGAAAAAAAATGAACATGTATACGCAAAACCGCGTTCTTCAGATAAATAATTAATACTTTAGTCAAAAGCTACATAATGGCAATGTGTGTGTTTTCCTTTCATGTATTTGACTATGTAATTGATCATTATTTGAAAAACAAGTTTTCACAGTACATACCGCCATCATAATGACTCAAGGTCCTTAAAATTGGCTTCTTTAGCGATGTTGAGCTAATTCCATATTCTGAATCTGCATGCAAAACTGAGCGGAAATCCAAATTTTCATAAATTTTGGTGCCCGGGAACCTATTTAAAAATCAATTTGAAGTTTGTATGGGAGCGATTTATCGAATCACCCCTTGTCGCTTTTTGTACTGGGTGGAGCTGTCAAACAGTTTCCCAGCTGTCAAAAGGTGATTTCAAAAAATCTCTTTGAAAATTATTTTAGGTACCAAAATAAAGTTCTAAAAATCTGAAAAAAATCAGGGTGGCTCAGAAAAAGGTGCTCTTTCATATAAAATAAAAAAATCGATACATTTTTCTTAATTTAAAAACCCAATTGGATTTTTTTTTCATGTATTATTATATAAAAATATAGATATTTTGTTGGACTTTTGCTACTAAGCTTAGTATTTTAGAATGCGTTTGATAGTTTTGCTATTATTTGGAAACCATTCAACATATTTTAATGAAATTTTCACACAGTCATCTACGCATACTACTTCGAAACGCCTGAAAATTTTATGGTTCTATCTTCAAAGACAAAAAAGTTGTAAATATTTGTAGAAGATGCAATAATTTACAATATGCGCTTTTAACTGTTTTTGCATGAAAAACCTTCAAAAAATTTTTTTGTTCTAGACCCCCCGATGGATGTTTTCAACCGACCCAGCAAATTGAAGGGAATGGCCCAAAGTATCACTGGGCAAAATTTCAGACTTACTTATTTTTTTATTATAAAGTTGTTCTACACAACACACCGTGAACAATAATGGGGAAAAGGATCAACAATTAAAAAGAAACTTTCTAAAACACAATATGTGTCTAAAAACTTAAACAGTTTTGTCTTCGTAAATACGACTCTGGGCCCATTGTGCAGTGTGGTGGCTGTATCACTTCCATCACCAAGCCACGTTTGTGTTGTTAATGATGGCTTTCAGCCTCTCGTCTATCCATGTGCAGTTGTAGCCGTGCTGGTTAGAGCGCAGGTGACTGAGAATCATCATTATACTGTCTCGGTTCGATTCCCGCTGCCGCCCATATTTCTTTTTAAACATGTTTTGGTAATTGATGCCGCCGCTGCTGCCATGACCAGTCTAAAAATAGAACAAATAAAGAGAAACCAATGCGACAGAGCACACGCACACATGCTAAATTTTCTTTTCCCAGATTCTAGGAAGCCAATACAATTTTTGGTATACTGCCACCTACCAATATTCGTATTTGCAAAGCCTTAATACAATATTTGTATATGTTTCAAACCGCATTGTACACTCAGCCAAATAACCTTAAGATTTCCATAAGGCCCAACTTATGAAACGGCCTTTAAAAAATTCATAATGATTCGGATGAATTTCATAAGATCACTCTATGACGTAAAATCGTCTCACAGTTTGGCTTTTATTCATGTTTAGCAACATGGTATTTTCAAGCGTCGGTAGCCGTGTGAATAAAACACGGGTTCGGTGATATCGACGTTCATGGATCGAATCCAGTCTGCATCATTTTAAGATTTTTTTGTTCTTTCCATAAGTCTATCTTATGAAATTTGTCATAGCAAGCACGATCAATTTTCATAAGGTATTCTTATGAGAGGAATTCTATCGACTGAGGGAATCTGGCAGTAATATTTTATCGGCGTAGCAGTCTCTTTAGGAAATCAAAAGCTAATTTGTTTCAATGTCCGACGTTTCGATGTATTTAACACCTTTTTCAAGGATTCTAAAAGTGATTACAAGGATTACATTAACCGTTATGTGGCCGGCAAACTTTTTGCTTTTTTCTACACCGTGTATTTTAAATGGGTGCTGGGTACCCTGCCGGCCACATAAGGGTTAATATCGCATAGTCAAGGAAACTTACACAAATCTTACAGAAACAGTAGCAATTTTGTCAGGAGTTTAAATTGTTTATCCAACTGTCGTTTCGGTCCTATTTTTACTAACTAAAGGGGCTATTAGACTGTTTGTCATAATGACAAATATTTGCCATGGTAGCCCGACATTCATCCGAGGTTGCCATGATTTACGTTGTGTTGGTCATTTGTTGGGCTTGTTTGGCCAAATATTTGTCACGTCTAATGGGACCTTAATGTTGCATGCAAGTACGTTCTCAAGTTTGGGTATTGGGGCTAAACCAATGGCATCGGGGCGGTTCCTGGACTTCCTATCAAACCATCCTCTACACATGAAAATGAATATGACCAACAATTTCATAAAGCGAGTACGGGAGTTGAGCACTAACCTGACCGATCAAGCAGTAGATAATATCATCGACAAGCAATTAGGGATCAATCACTACCCAAGATCTCTCCGCCAAAGGTTGATCAACCTCAGGAACCGACATCGTGAAGTGTCAGAAGTACCCACAGCCGACGTATCATATAAACCAATGATACACGTTGAACATTTGACGAACCGTTTGAAGAAAATGTTCAAAAAGGATTATCCGGATGTCGTTCTGGCAACCCGGAATGAACGAACAGTCGGATCATTCTTCACCAACACCAAAGACGTCATCCCCCCTTCCCTGAAAACTAAACTAAACATCATCTACAGGGTTCCATGTAACAGCTGTGATGCAAGCTACGTTGGGCTCACTACAACCACTTTAAAAAAGTGTCTTTCCAATCATCAATCTGATGTAAACAAAATGAACAAAATGTGAGAGCGCGATCCCGAGAGCCCAACCACAACATATGAGCTCCTTCGTTTGAAGGAGAAAACTGCTCTACATCAACATTGCCTGGAGGAAGAGCATCAGTTTGCATTCGACCGGACAAAAATTGTTGATCAACACCGACGATCCTCTGCGCTTCCTATTTTAGAAGTATGTCACATGGTCAACACTGATCATACGGTAAACAAACGATCAGATGTTGACTATCTATCTTCACAATATGCTGGTGTGCTACACACAATCAGACACCAAAGAAGAGAACACAACAACACAGACAGAATACAACATGACCCACCAGAAGAAGATCGTGACCCGACAATCAATACCCAAACTTGAGAACGTACTTGCATGCAACATTAGTTAGTAAAAATAGGACCGAAACGACAGTTCGATAAACAATTTTTGCGACGAAGAAAAGATAATATTGTAATAAGTGTTAAAATTAAGTGTTTTGTGTCGGTAACTATTTTAATTTAGAAGATTGTGACCTTGTATAGATGATTAATGTTTTTGATAATGTTTATAGGAAATATTTGTTCGAATGTTTAAATGTTCAATGACCACTGCTCAACAAGAGCCTACTGACAAAATTGCTACTGTTTATGTAAGATTTGTGTAAGTTTCCTTGACTATGCGATATTAATGTAATCCTTGTAATCACTTTTAGAATCCTTGAAAAAGGTGTTAAATACATCGAAACGTCGGACATTGAAACAAATTAGCTTTTGATTTCCTAAAGAGACTGCTACGTCGATAAAATATTACTGGTATTCTTATGGATGACATAAGAATTAGTTATAGCTAATTTTCATAAGGTATTTCGATGAATTTCGCTAGTTTTTTTCGCTGAGTGTATTAGAATCTGCCAATCTCCTGTTGCGTGTACAGATGTTGAACTTAAAAAGTTGTTTGAACGAATGGAAATAATACAATTGGAAATACGTTTTTTGCTTCAACAACTTTTCAAATATTTCTATAAATCTCAGTGAAATTATCAGTCAATGTTCAATTATTAGTTCACATTAGGCTTAGTAGTCAGCTTCTTCAAAGAAATGAATGTATCGAAAGCACGGAAAATTATTGGAAACAGCTCCGCATCATCTTGTGGTCAAACGCTGAATGTGAGAGCCGAAAGCCCGACGGGTTGGCAGCCGGCCACAAAAGGGGATAACGATAATGACGAAGATCAATCGTATGCGAACCGAGAACATCGGATCCCCCCCGACACAGCAAGAATCAAGCTAAATCGAACAGCGTGGAAAGGTTCAGAGATTGTGTAAAACTTACCGCCATGACAGATAGAAGCTACCGTATGACAGGTTTAGATTATTTAATATGGCATTGAAATATGACTTTTCTACCGCAATCCTCGTCAAGCACATCAACAAAACTGAAGCCGCAGTCTGGCAGCCGGTTGATATGCTGTCTAACCGAGACAAGGTACATGTTGGTTGAGAAGAGACCCGATTATCGATATATCCAATCAGAGGCGTAGCGCTGCTTTTTTGAAGTTGCTTGAGCTTCACAATTCAACCCCTTACGATATCACTGTGAGATCAAAAGACATGTTTGAAGTCTCATCAAATCTCCGACTGACAGCAGCTGTCTCACCTCACATGGACTGCGATGCGTGACAGGCGACCCTGTAACATAATATCGAAGGGGTGGTGGGCGCTTCCACTGTCATCCTCATCTTGTTTGGCACTTCGCTCAAGTCAAATGGAATTATTCCGCAACATCTCTCTGCTGGCATGTCTTGTCTTGATTTATTCAGCCGGATCAATTCGTTTATGGTGTTTCATTTCAGTTGGACTTGCTGGTTGCGGCAGTCAATTCAATCTTTATTAATTGAACGACAGACAGCATCTTAACCATCGGGAGTGATTATTCGGATGAGATCCAATTCTCTTCGGAGGGGGGTTTGCCTTTGTTCTACCGAGGATGACGGTTGAGGATAGTGACGCTCGTGGCTGATGTATGACGACAATGATATGTGAACAGGGAAAAACGAGTTGGACAATATTCAATTAAATTTGTTTCACCTCAGTCGTCTACTAGATTGGATGTGTTCTCTTGTTTCTGGAGTTACGACCCAGTTGGACGAGGGCCTGATTCTATGCGCACTTCCAGTTATAAAAATTATCAAAGCTTTTCTGCGTTATTTTGCAGTTGTTTATTTCGTAGCATTTGCGGTGATAGTCTATCTTTATTCCATGTACCGCTTCGGCTACAGATCTGATAGAGTAGATTGGATCTGCAATTTCATTTAAGAGTAGAGATTTCGAAATTTCCGCAATGAGCAGAATGGTTCAACACTCAATTAGTACTGTGATTATTCATGGTGTATTTTAACCCTTGACGAAAACGTATTTTAACGAACATTTAAAAGTTTTTCAGCACTTCTTCCTCATCTTCTTTATGGCTCACATTTTTCTACTGGAACTTGGATTGCCTCGCTTCAACTTAGTGTTCTTTGAAGCACTTCCACAGTTATTAATTGCCTGCCATTGCAATAATTTGTATATTGTGAGGCAAGTACAATGATACAGTATGCCCGGGAGTCAGGAAAATTTTCCTGACTGGAACGGGAATCGAGCCCGCCTTCCCCGGATTGGCGATCCATAGCTTTAACCACTAGGCTAAATGGAGTTTTTCAGCACTGTTCTCAATATTTATCACTGGTCTGGTATTATTTATATGTTCTGTTATATATCAATATTCTATGAAAAGCTTTAAAAAATTAGGCACCTGCATTTTTTTTATTATAAACTAGTTGACCCGACGTGGCTAGCCACGTTTTCACAATCTTGAGAATTATGACGATGGCTTAAAAATGTTGGTATGCATTTTTTGCTTATCTACAACTTTATTCAGAAATCTCTTTGCAATGAAAGGCTCCAAAAATTTCTCCGAATTCTAAACAAAAAGTTTTTAAATATGCTATGATTTGTGAAAAATACTCGAACGTGTATGTTATTGGTTTGATTCCTACGAAGAATGTTCGAGAATGTTCATGAATCTTTATGATTTTCACAGGAATGTTGCTATTTCTTTAGAATTAGAAACAGAAAGCTTCTAAATATTCCATTATTTATCGAAAATTCACGAACATTTTTAGTGTTTCCTGCATCAGAGAATGTTCTAGAATTTTCCAAAAACATGTGTATCTTTATCTTCTTTTCGTTCCTCTTCTCCAACTTCTTCGCCCAGGAATGTTTTCGAAACAAAAAGTTTACGAATATTAATTTATTACGGAATGTTTTGAAATACCTGTCCTTTCTTCGCCATATGTCCTAGAATAAATTCTTTTCCTTGTTTTAGTCCCCGAAAATTTCTTCCAATAATGAAAAAAAGCATATTGATTCCTTCAAAGAATATTCTTAAGATGTTCCAGAAACTTATTTTTCTTCTTGGCGAAGTTTTTTTTTGTATTCTAAGCCGAGAATTTTCAGTATGTTTGGAAAACTCTTGAACATTTGTATAAATAGTATTGTCATCCCATACGCAATGTTCTAGAATATTGTTCTTCTATTCTGCTTCTTTCTCTTTGCCCAGGAAAGTTAGAAAAATGTCTTCATATTTGAAACAGAAACCTCTAGAATTTACATTGACGTTCTGGTAGAAAAGGAGTTCAATTCTTCGACTTCGATTCGACTTCAATCTCGAACACTCAGATCATGTCATGCTGGCCTCACCGAAATATACGTGAAATATTTCAGTCAAACTTTGCTAAGCGTGACGGGAGGACAGACAGACAACACCTGGATTCATATGCCGTTTTTGATCTCCTGAATTTAGATTTAGAATATGTTCATCCCTCAAGGAGATTCTTGAGCATTCTGGAATAACAATTTCCAGAAGTTTCCTCAGAAGCCTTTGTAAATATGTGAAACATTTCACTCAGCAATGGGCTCATCAGAAGCGCCAGAAGGTATACTATCATGTATTCAGAAATGAAAAACGCCAGAAAGTATACTTCCAACTGTTACAGGGTTCTAATCCCTGAAATGATAAGAAACTTCTAGAAGCTTCTCAGACTGCGAATTTTTCATTTTATTTCAGTCATCGTGAATTAATATTCGGAGCGCATACAGCCAAGCAGTAAACTCGTGGGTATTTAGCAAAATTATGCTGAGGGTAAGAGAACTTTCAGAGACTTCCGGAAAGTTCTCGAAAATTACAGTAGTTTAATAATTCAGAACAGTTCGGAACATTCTTCTTTTTTTTCTAAAAATTTCAGTAATTTCTACAAAATTAGCATGCTTTGTTCCAATTGGGACTTTATGCCAAAAAGAAGAAGATGTTTCATAATATAGCATCTTCTTTCTGGAGCGTCCAGAAATTTCTTGAATGAAACATTTCAATGAAACATTTCAAAGCGTGACGGAAGGACAGACAACTCTGGGCTTTTATATATATGATAGAACACATTAATCGCTCACGTAGTACCTCAGTGATCAATAGAGCTGTAAATTTGGTACAGCGGTTGAGATTAACAAAAATACTCCTACCGGAGGTTTTCCTTGCAATTCTAAACACAGCCGTACATGAAAGGCCAATCTACACATAACTGTCCTTTATACATAAGCGATCCGATGGAATAAGAATTACATCTCATGACAAAATATTTACCAACGAACCCAAAAATCTTCCAATAGTTCCATCTGCACATTACGATTACATTCCGGACAGCGTGGTGGGCTGCTCTGGATTTGACAGGAATTGTTTTGCTCCTTTGCCTCAAGGCAGCATTCCATTTACGCGCTGTCAATGTTTGTCAGACACTGTGCACTTGTTAACGTCTTGTGCTCTCATATTTTCCACCACGGAATTACAAGTACAGTAGTAGGTACTAGGAGCGGGAGAATGCTCAGCGCGCCCAACGGGTTGAACTAGAGTAAATGTCGTCCATTGTGCTGTGGAAGAATCAAAGAAAACATCAATCCACTGTTGGTGTTATGAGGGTATTTTCTTGAACTCTGCTTTAAAAAATCCCAGGTTCGCGTTTTTGAGTGCAAGTTTGATAAGGAAGTAATCGAGCTGCTAAAATGCATTAGCGATTAGAACGATAGGCATACTCAGGTAATAACGTTTCTCGCCATTACAGATGAGTTAAACACACTTTACGAGAAAGAAGGAATTAACCGCAATGTTCCTGGAGGCGGTGAAATAAAAATTACTGGACGGCATGGGAGTATGATGGACCTGGATCATACAGAAGCAGCAGTGCGACGATCGGACGATCGTCAGCTAACAGGGAGCAGAGCGACCATGGAAGCAACTCACTTGTTTCTAGTGTGGCAAGGTAGGCCACAAGAAGTATTGTTTCTTGTTGCGCTGCAAGAAAGTCAAGGGTGCATTCCAAGAAGCCAAGAACCGCTCGACTCGCGTGGTCTTACTTTCATACAAAATATTGAACATTTGTATGGAACATGGTCTTTGCAGTATCCCAAAATACTGCTTTTGTGCTTCTTTCAATATCTGTTCTATCATGCTTGAATGATGTCCACTAGTATGGGACAAACATCAAATTCTCGCTCCAGTTGACTTTTTCGATTCTATTTAGGTCTCATATGAACTGTGCAAAATTTCAACGCAATCGGTGAAACTATAATTTAGCGCAAGCGGTTGAAAGTTTTCATAGGATTTACTATGGGAAAAGTTACACTTTCAAATAAAAAATCCCCAAGGGCGCCCCTTGCCTCCTTAATTCAAATCGATCAACGCTTTTTGTAGAAAACCCATTTATGAAACTTTCCTTCGAAGACCGCAAAACAATTGGATGCTTGTGGAAAAAGTTATTGATTTATTACCGATTAGTGTTTTAACGAAAGGCTTTTCGTTTTGTTTTATCAGCAGCACTGCTGCTGCCGTTGTTGCATGGGGTGGCGGGAGGCATCACCACCCCCAGAAACAGCAGCAGCCAAGGCAGCAGCTACAGTGCTGCTGATAAAACAAAACAAAAAGCCGTTCGTCGGATCACTAATCGGTAATAAATCAATAACTTTTTCCACAAGCATCCAATTGTTTTGCGGTTTTTTGAAGGAAAGTTTCATAAATGGTTTTTCTATAAGAAGCGTTGATCGATTTGAATTAAGGAGGCAAGAGGCGACCTCTGGGATTTTTTGTTTGAAAATGTAACTTTTCCCATAGTAAATCCAATGTAAACTTTGAACCGCTTGCGCTAAATTATAGTTTCACTGATTGCGCTGAAATTTTGTACAGTTCATATGGGACCTAAATGGGTTCTAAAAAGTCGATTGGAGCGAGGATTTATTTTTCCATACAAGCGTGTCCCATACTAATGTCCACGAGGATGTTAATGTGAGGCAGTATTTCATTATTCCTAGAGTAGTTGTTAGAAAGTTGTAATAAAATAATTGGGATTATTATCAGTTTCACAAAATTTATAACACAACTGCTAATAGAGCATGATTAATCTTGAATTGATTCCCAATAGTTTTTAAAAGTTTTGTGATAAAAAGTAACACATTACAACAAGAAATGTGCAACTGACAGTTACAAAAATCAATCCACATTCCTGTTTTGTGTAAGAACAGTTACAGTAGATATACATTCGGTATGACGATTTTTTATTCTCTCTTTTTCTGCACGTTGCACAGTAAAAAAATACTTCTTGTAGTTTTCCATCTAGAATACAGTGAATACTTTTTCATTACAAACATGTATGTTGTGAACACGAAAATTGCTTCCGAAATTTAAATGATAACAATAATATCAATAAACAATTTTTCAACCTTAAGTGTTAATTATGAGTAAAGCAATGCCTATTCAGTAATGAATATGATCAACTCGACACTGATTTTTCATTTTCGAGTTCTCTTCATCGATCCTCTCTTTGTGTTATCACAGAATGTGTATTGAGTTTTTCAAAGATTTTTTGGTTGAAATGCGAAGAAGACGACTACATGTTGCTATAGAAACAAAAAGAATAATGATTTTGTTTGTTTTGATCATGTTATTAGCGAAAAAAAGAGTCGACGAAGAGAAATCGATCAAGTCAGTTAGGCCCTTATGAAAAATCATTATCGAACTCCTCGATCGTAGGCTTTAACGAGCTCTTCATTTCGTAGTATTCCTTTCTTCGTCTCTTCCGTTACGCTTATCTGCATCTTCTATTGATTTGTCTTTATTAAAGAGATTTTCAGCCCTTGGCTGGTTCGTCTCTATTTTGCATCTTCTAGATGCAAAGGGGTAAGTGATCATTTTGTCAATTTTGAGCTGAGCATATAAAAAAATCTTCAGATTGCAAGCTTTTTGATTTTTTAAAGATTATTTTTACGAATTATTAGAATTGAGTGTTGAAAAATTATGGCGGAAACGTACATCCGACTAAAGAGTGAAGCCAGGCGAATCGGATTAGTCATTAATGTGTCGAAGACAAAGTACATGATGGCAAAGGGCTCCAGGGAGTAATCACCGCACCCGCCACCCCGAATTTATATCGACGGTGATGAAATCGAGGCGGTTGAAGAATTCGTGTACTTGGGCTCACTGGTGACCGCCGACAACGACACCAGCAGAGAAATTCAGAGGCGCATTGTAGCAGGAAATCGTGCTTACTTTGGACTCCGCAGAACTCTACGATCGAATAAAGTTCGCCGTAACACGAAGTTAACCATCTACAAAACGCTGATTAGACCGGTCGTCCTCTATGGGCACGAAACATGGACCCTACGTTCAGAGGACCAACGCGCCCTTGGAGTTTTCGAACGGAAGGTGTTGCGTACCATCTAGAGCGGAGTGCAGATGGAAGACGGAACTTGGAGAAGGCGAATGAACCACAAGCTGCAGCTGTAGCTGAGAGAACCAACCATCGTCCATACCGCGAAAATCGGGAGGCTACGATGGGCGAATCACGTCATCAGGATGTCGAACAGCAACCCGACTAAAATGGTTCTCGAGAGTCATCCGACCGGTACAAGACGTGGAGCGCAGCGAGCTACGTGGGTCGACCAAGTGGAGGACGATCTGCGGACCCTACGCAAAATGCGGAACTGGAGACAAACTGCCATGGACCGAGTGGAATGGAGACGGCGACTATGTACAGCAGAGGCCACCCCAGCCTTAGTCTGATTGGTAAGGTAAGAAAGGGTTGAAAAATTGGTGAAAAAGTTTAAACCTTGTTTACTCGAAAGTGGGTTTTTGTCGCTTACATCTCTTTGCATCTAACCCCCTCAGTTTAAAAGGACGGATAATATACACGTAAGCCTTCAGTACAGGCTTTGGCAAGTGTGCAAATATTTTCGCACGCATAATCTAACAGACCAACAGCGGTCTCAACATTGACAAAACATCGGAAATTTCAAGCGAATGATTTGCTGTTGGTTGATGCGTGCGGAAAAGTTTTCTAAGCGTGTCCTGGAAGTTTTAGGATTCCGTTCCACTTTAGTGGTGCCACCCCTGAAGACAGTTTAAACTCCGAGGAAGATAACGCAAAACATGTCCATACACCGACCGGAATCTTGGTGGCAACTTTGGTCGGCCAGTCAACAATGAGCCTTTTCATTTGACGTCTAAAATCAGCTGATTTTGGGGGATCTTTGACAGTTCTCCTATGAAACTGACAATTCAGCGTTTGCGCCTTTGTTCGGCAGTTGTAAACAGTGGCATACACGGACCTGTCACCTGAAAAGGCCTATGGGCGAAAGTCCATTGATATTAAATTCGCAAAAAATATCAGAAAAAAAAACTTCTTGGTAGATGGACAAACTTTTTCAAATTTGGATAAACATAGAAAAATTAAGTGAGTTGTGATGGGAAGCTCGGTCGGATAATTAGGTGGGAAAAGTGAAAAAGTGACGCGATCGTGGGACAGTTGCGATGAGGCTCTCGGATTGCATGTCCGAAGCGGAAACTGAAGAAAATTTAATGTACATTTGGTAGCCAGCGGTTTATTGTCTTCGGTGCTGACAGAAGGAGTCAAGGTGGGGGCGCGGTCATTCGACGAGATCGATCTGGGTGAGATCATTCTATTTTTTCATTATATCCTAGAAAGAGTCGAAGTAATTTCGCCGATGCGGATTCATGAAACTCCTTTAAAACCCATAACGTCCAGTAATAGGATCTTGTACCATTTGGGCAGGTGTACCTATTTTGGGCACTTGCCGCTATAACTAAGACAATTTCTAACCGATTGATTTGAATTTTTGTATAGAGTTAGGCATGTACAGTATTTAACAAAAATTCAAATCAATCGGTTTGAAATATACTTAGTTATAGCGGCAAGTGCCCAAAATAGGTACACCTGCTCAAATGGTACAAGACCCTATCTACATATTTATTTTGCAGCTCTTTTTTGACTTGACTTGATATTGAATCAATAAAAATGTTGGAAGAAAGTAATTCCAGCTCACAATAATTAAGAAAAATAATATAGAATTGGCCAAATTACCTCAATTCCTGATAACAAGCATCACACTAGGCTGCTTTCGTTCGAACACATAATACATAAAAAGCTGTCGAAGCCTGAAAGTTTTTTTTCTACTTGCTGTAAATGATTGAAATACGTAGGAAACAAGTTAAAGTTGTAAGACAACTAATAATATGTTAAGTTTTACTCTATTATACAGGCCTAACGTACTCATTTGCTTAGGGTGTCCATTATGCCCCTAATTCTAAAAAGTTTCGCTTCCGTACTACTTCTATGTCTTTCTTAAGGAACCCTTTGAGACTTTGAATTCAAATTTGGCTGCTACTAGCTGCTATTCTGCAACGCCTATCAAGTTGTCGACGATGATTGAGTCCAATATAAAATCGCCCTATTGAGCATTAAATATCTCTGATGAAACATTTGATTGTCATGGCCGATTTTCTCTGTAGATCAATCATAGTAGTACCGTAAAATGGGGTAACTTTGATAGTTTTTCAGCGAATTTTCTTAATATTTTTACATGTAACAGTATTTCCGGGAGTTTTATATTTTTAAAACAAGTACTGGAGTATCAGTAATCAATTGCACTTAAAAGATTCGATAATCTGAAATACTTTGGGTAACTTTTAGTTTTTCATATAAGCGAGAATCAGATTTTCATTTTGGGGTACCGTAATCCGGGGTATCATTGATCAGCGGGGTAACATTGATCGGCTTGACCCACCTCATGAAATTTTCAAACAAGCATTTTACATTGAATCAGTTTCTGCCATGGAATGGTATATCGTAATCTGCTATCATTAAGCTATTAAATGATATACAATTTACGAAAATTGAATTTCATAAACATTGAATTAAAACGATTTTCCATAACTGTGTTTCGTAACGCAATGAGATACATTGTCAAACATTCATGCTTGGCGTGAATACTAGATACAATATGAGGTTCGAAATCACTGTATTACTTCAATATGATATCCTAGAGTTGGATTTAATAAACGAAGCTTTTATGAAAATGGTATTTTTCAGTAAAATATATGATTTATTAAAAGTAGGCTATCAATTCCTTAAGCCATTGCCTACCTTCAGGCGTTATTCGTGGTTTAGAGGATTTTAATCCTAAAATAACTTAAAAAGTACATATTTTGTAAGAATTTGGACAACATATTCGAAATCAGCGACCCCGAATTTAGTAAGTAAGGGTATTTCCAACACAAATGAACATTGATCACTGACATGATCAATGTTACCCCAAATCAACATAATCAAAAATTAGATTAAAAAACCTATTTAAATATGTTTTACAGTTTTACAATACTTTTTCGAGTAGCTTAACACATACTCAGAGGGCCAGTACTTGTTTTAAAAATATAAAACATGTAAAGTTTGCTTTAACAAGAGAATTATTCAAGAAAGATAGAAAATTCTGATCAATGTTACCCCGGATTACGGTAACTTTGATAATGCCCTAAAAAATACATCAAATCTCAAGAAATAATCACAGATTTAAATCTTAGGAGTATGAACATAATGAGAGAGGCTTGTGGAATATATCAGATAGAATTTTTATGTCAAAACATCGATTTTTACTAAATTCTACATATAAAGTGAGTTTGTGGTGCACGGAGTGCAAAACACAATGAATGAGCTATCAAAAATCATTATCTTTGTAATAATAAATGCTTAACGGTACATCAACATATGATTACATGCTATTCATGGTAAGATTTCTTTTTTGGGTAGTTTTTAAATGTTTAATTAACAAATTTTGAACAACACATATTTATCTACATGAAATTACAAGGGTATTGCATACTTTTAGGCGTTTATCAACGTATGGAGATTTATATCCCAAAATTGCTTCCATTTCGTAAAAACACGCTTCGTTAATAAATTCAAGGCCAGATTTGGAATCTACGATGATGACTCTATCGAGAATAAGAGTCCATTCATTGAAAAAATAGTTGTAACGAAGTCGTATAGCAGATTGTTTGAAGGGGTTGACAAAAGACAAAATATCAACAATTTTTGTTTTTTGTCCAAAAAGTTGTATATAAACTAGGTTTTAATAAAAATACGTCTAAGATGAAAGTTCGTATGTATAGAATTGATCAACGTTTGCCTTTTTCGTAACTGGTTGAAATAATCATAGTTATAAGATAAACTATATAATGCCTGCCGCACTATCAAAGTTACCCGCATGATCAAAGATACCCCGTTTTACGGTATCTAAAACTAGTCTTGGATCTCTTAGCGAAGCGTTTTTTTTTTACGAATTGGAATCTACTTTGTAAATTTCATCAGAAATACTTATACACTGATAAACGCCTAAAAGTACGCAATGTTCTTTTATTTTAATGCTGTTGAAAATATGTTCATTTAATTTTTTTAAAACCCTTAAATTATGAGATCAGTTTTTTGACAGCTCGAATTGGCATTTAGGGTCATTCTATCAGTTGAAATGGATAGATTGCAAATTTATTACGATGTCGATGGTGTAAATCAAAAGAGCAGAATTTTCATGCTCTCAGTACGGACAAGCCTGGGGTTTGGAGTCCTTAGAAGGCATTCATGACGTGTTTTTCATATATTTAAGGCATAAACCTTTCCAATAAGGGTAGGACATTATAAAATTGTCGAAACAATATTTTTGGCCACCTGTTTGTATAATGCCGCCCCATAATGCGCCGTCTTGAATATGGTCAAGAAATCCACAGCTCTATGTTATAGTATTGTACGAGGCTCGCCCTCTACATCCTTAAGATGATGTATTAAGACGAGGAAATTGGAATCACATACTCAACAGTGTAACTCTGTTTATACTCAGACCACTGTTGACTGTTGATCTGCGGCAGTTATATCTGACAGATGGTCTCCCTTTATTTCGAAGGCGTCTATTAGGGTAATTCATGTACCGTAATCCGGGGTATCATTGATCAGCGGGGTAACATTGATCGGCTTGACCCACTTCAGGAAATGTTCAAACAAGCATTTTACATTGAATTAGTTTTTGCTATCGAATGGTATATCGTAACCTGCTATCATTTAGCTATTAAATGACATGCAATTCATGAAAATTGAATTTCATAAACATTGAAATAAATCGATTTTTCCATAATTGTGTTTCGTAACCCAATGAGATACATTGTCAAACATTCATGCTTGGCGTGAATACTAGATACAATATGAGGTTTGGAATCACGGTATTACTTCAATATGATATCCTAGGTTTGGATTTAATAAACGAAACTTTTATGAAAATGCTCTTTTTCAGTAAAATATACGATTTGTTAAAAGTCGGCTATTAATTCCTTAAGCCATTGCCTATTTTTAGGCGTTATTCGTGGTATAGAGAATTTTAATCCTAGAATAACTTAAAAAGTAAATAATTTGTAAGAATTTGGACAACATATTCGAAATCAGCGACCCCGAATTTAGTAAGTAAGGGTATTTTAAATACAAACGAACATTGATCACTGATATGATCAATGTTACCCCAAATCAACAAAATCAAAAATTAGATTAAAAAACCTATTTAAACATGTTTTAAAGTTTTACAATACTTTTTCGAGTAGCTTAACACATACTCAGAGGGCCAGTACTTGTTTTGAAAATATAAACAAGGTTTGCTTTAACATGAGAATTATTCAAGAAAGATCGAAAATTCTGATCAATGTTACCCCGGATTACGGTATTTTGGACAGGCTGAGGACAACGTTGTTGGAACAATCGTCCGCTAGCTTCCTTAGAATTGATTATTGATTATTTTGCCAGGATACTAATACGTTTATAATATGATTGTACTTTGCGTTCCTGGTGGCAAAAACCTTAACGAAACAATTTAAGCTGAGAAAAACACAATCGCCTGTTAGAATTGCATTTTGGACACTTAATAAATTGAGGTTTTCTTTTCTCGGACTGCCAACTTTTGTTTTCTTTTTTTTTTTCACGCGTTTCAAACATTTATTGTAATGTTCCGATGACCCTGGAGGGATCGGTTCTGCTTGGGCCTCTCACTGAGCAGAAACATAATTATTTAAACAATAAATAAAAAAATCTCTTTTGATTGCCGGCTTTCAAAAGATTAAATTTTAACCATATAAACAACCAATGCCGTGGGTCCATCGCCATCTTTTCAGGCGAATCCTTGACCTACATAATCAGGGTGTCTACTACCTGGAAAAACCTGGAAAACCTGGAATTATCAGGGAATTTTACTCGACATGGAAAAATCCTGGAATTCTCAGGGAATTCTGGTGACAATCAGGGAATTTGTGGGTTCATCATTTCAATACAAATTTTCAGTTAGAAATGCTTCAAAGCGAATAAAATTTTCGGCTGCGCCGCTAATAAATGCCCGCTCGCTAAATATTATTGTAACCAACTTGTATTTTTTTATCCCTCCCTCTGGATATTCGATCTTGACGCGATGGGAGGGCTTAACCCATTAGCACTTAAGCGCCAGTTCATTCACCACCGCTTGGACTTTGAGCTAGATATATCTAGTTTACGAGTTGAGCGCAAGTGAAGGAATCGCCGTAAGTGCTAATGGGAACCAAAGGAGTATCCGTCGTGCATTTATCACAAGTCAAAAACAAATTATAATTCAGCTTGCATAGACCTAATCTCTGCATTCTTTGAATTTTCTCAAATTTAACAATAATTGTTAAATTTAACGTAACGCAAGAGTGGGTAGGGGAGGTCTCTGCGTTACACTCATCATTCATTACTTGAATTCGTTAGTACATAGGACAGGAGACGCTAGGATAAGTTGACTTACAGCCTTACAGATTAGATTCATTACAATTAGAATTATATTTGTATTTCTTTTTTTTTCTTATTTTTATAGGTTTGTATTTGTATTTCTTATTTTTGTAGGTTTCGTAGAGATGAATATATAAAAGTTGACAAATAATCATTATCATTTTTATTTTTGACAAAAATCAGTTGACTGAACTTTTTTGTTTTTATATCTTAGACGGTATTATTTCACTGACCAAAAAGAGCAGGAATTTAGTTACATGTTTCTTTAGGACTTAGGACGGTTGACAATGCAAAGGGTTACGGTGGATATAATATTACTTTTGACTGAAATGATCACAGATATGCAGAAGACGACTAGCGAAATTAGGAACACAATTTGATACATTATAGACTAAATTTTGACATACAGGGTTTGACCAATTTCTTTACAACATCGAATGGAAGCTCAAAAAGTGTTATCTAACACTAACATGAGTGTTATTTCGGGATGATGCTGGTGCTGTCAATGACTAACATCGGTTATTGACACTGTTGGTAATCAGCTTGAAATAATTTTCAAAATGTATTATAAAACAACTGAGGATATTATCTGATTATTGTTTGGGGAAGCTGTCAGAAAAACTAGTTGCCCATATCGGCTAAAACGCTAGTTCTGGTAGCTGTCTTCGAATAATTTTCAGAAATATCAAATCTTTAAAAATTAGCCACGACACATGTCTTTTTTTCCTTTTTGCTCTTTGTATATTTTTTGAGAATAGTAGGGTCTGGGACCATTTGGGCAGGAGCACCTATTTTGGGCACTTGCTGCTGTAACTCAGTCAATTTTGAACCGATTGGCTTGATTTTTTAGACACGATCAGCTAGGCACAGTAGCTAGTCATGTTTCAAAATTCAAGTCAATCGGTTTGAAATTGACTGAGTTATAGCAGCAAGTGCCCAAAATAGGTGCTCCTGCCCAAATGGTCCCAAACCCTACTTTGAAGGCGTTAACATAGACATAGACACCCTTTTTTATCTCTGAATGTTGTCCAGTGACCTCGAAGATTTTCGATTCTTGAAATATTGTTCAATTATCAAATCATCTTTGGAGCTTCCATTCGATCAAAACATTAGTGCGATAAGAAAAATTAAAAACAGAATTTTTAAAAACTACTACGACTCAATGCTAATTACTACACACTTTGCTCAAGTTGACGACATCGTCTAGTCCATCGTGAGTATTGGTCCTAGTAGGGGGAAAGTTGGGAAAGGGTCCAGGCTTTGCTATTAGCTGTCCTGCAGCTCCACCTGGTCACTCTTTAAAAAAAAAAAAACTAACTTGTATTTTTTCACAGCAATCTCCTATTTTATGTTTTACCTATTTCGTAAAACTGAATCGACATGCTTTTATTGTTATGATTTGGAATTTTCAAATCTTTCAATCTATTGCAGCTGTAAATATTGGCTTAGTAACTTAAATTGTATAAAGCAGAATATATTGAGGTTTGCCTAACAAATTCGCAATCGCCAGTTAGATGTTGAAAAATACCTGAAGGAGCTTAAAGATATATTTTAATCATAATACTGAAACTGCCGCAGAGTATGATTAATCAATTGAAACTCTTGGCGGATTTGATGTTAGTATTTCTAGCGAAATTAACTAGATGACTTGCGGAATAATTCTAAAATATTTTTTGACAATTTCTGAAACGTTTTAAGATCAACTCATAAATGATTCTATACACCCTAAAACGAAAGTACACAGCGAATGAGTAACTTGCGAAAAGACAAAGGATTTTTCACTCATATTTGCGTACGACTGGATCAGCACAAAAAATGTGCTGATCCGGTGTTACACAAATTTGCGTGAATTTTCACACAAGTTTGCATGAAATCTTTTGTCTTTTCGATCGCTGCGTGAAAGTTACTCCTTGCTCTGTGTACATCGATCTTTCCGTGTACAATATTTGAAAGAATTTTCAACTCTCTTTTTGCAATATGTAGTTGCTTCTGATCTCCACAAATTTAGAATGAACTCGAAGGAAACTTTTTTCGATAGACATAATGCAATAGTTCTAGAACACGGTTGCCAACTTATTAGTATATTCTGATTGTCAAGAGTAAAACTATTGACAACCAAAATTATTGATTTACATCATTTTTTTATATTTATTTTGAAAATAGTCCACCTGTAACAATATTTATTCATATACTTTTGGTAAAAACGCTGTTTTGGCATAAAATAAGCGTTGAAATTTGTTGTAGAGAAAGAATTAAAATATTCTGAAGGAATTCCTGAAGTTAAATTTATGTGGACATTTTTTTAATTTTCAAGTGTAACTGGCAGTATTATTTGAAGTCATTTTTTTGAAACTCTGAAAGGATTTTCTGACTGAAAACCTATAAACATATTTTACATTTTTGCTAGCAATTTCTATAAAAGGAGAAATCGCTGGAGAGAAGAATCTAGCGAAATTCTTGAAAAATACATACTTGAGCGATTCTTTTGCGAAACCAACGAAGGTCTTCGTGCGCAATAACTGAAGCGTGAAGGATTTCTTGGACGTTTTGTTCAAAAGCGTTAGCTGCATTTTTTAAGTTTCTGACAATATTTAAGAAAGTTTGCTCAGGAACTACTTGGTAGATTATCTGCTGGAACGGCTAAGCTTAACTTTTAAAAAAATATAGTGTAGTTTCCTGTTGTTTTCCTTGCTAAATTCCTTCAGCAATTCATAAACAAAATTTTCATCAAATTATGCAGAAAATTCTCCAAAAGTGTCACCAGGATCGTTTTAAGAATTCCATCAGAAAATCATCTCGTACTTCCGCTGGTGGAATGTTACCCTTAAATGTCATTAAAGTTGGAATCAGAAATTTCCCAAAAAGAATTTTTAGAAATCTGAAATCATGTTTAGTTTAGTCGAGTTTCTTGAACCTGGAATTATTTTCAAATACCGTAATCCGGGGTAACATTGATCAGAATTTTCTATCTTTCTTGAATAATTCTCTTGTTAAAGCAAACTTTACATGTTTTATATTTTTAAAACAAGTACTGGCCCTCTGAGTATGTGTTAAGCTACTCGAAAAAGTATTGTAAAACTGTAAAACATATTTAAATAGGTTTTTTAATCTAATTTTTGATTATGTTGATTTGGGGTAACATTGATCATGTCAGTGATCAATGTTCATTTGTGTTGGAAATACCCTTACTTACTAAATTCGGGGTCGCTGATTTCGAATATGTTGTCCAAATTCTTACAAAATATGTACTTTTTAAGTTATTTTAGGATTAAAATCCTCTAAACCACGAATAACGCCTGAAGGTAGGCAATGGCTTAAGGAATTGATAGCCTACTTTTAATAAATCATATATTTTACTGAAAAATACCATTTTCATAAAAGCTTCGTTTATTAAATCCAACTCTAGGATATCATATTGAAGTAATACAGTGATTTCGAACCTCATATTGTATCTAGTATTCACGCCAAGCATGAATGTTTGACAATGTATCTCATTGCGTTACGAAACACAGTTATGGAAAATCGTTTTAATTCAATGTTTATGAAATTCAATTTTCGTAAATTGTATATCATTTAATAGCTTAATGATAGCAGATTACGATATACCATTCCATGGCAGAAACTGATTCAATGTAAAATGCTTGTTTGAAAATTTCATGAGGTGGGTCAAGCCGATCAATGTTACCCCGCTGATCAATGATACCCCGGATTACGGTACCTGGAAAAATCCTGGAAATATCAGGGAATTTCATTTTCATAATTGAGTAGACGCCCTGATAATACACCACCCAACCACCTACTCCAGCGGTTTTCAGATCGTGCACCGCGGTGCACTTGGTGCACCGCGAAGCCATGACAAGTGCACCGCAGCACTTCAGAGAAGTGCATATTTAATTAAAATTTTTAATTTATTACCTATTTCATGAAAAATAATTCGACTTAGAGTAAAATTTCCATTATTCCAACCGACGAGTTATCCTTGAATCCAGCAAAAACCGTCTCAGATCGCGAAGAATCATGGAACAAGTCTGCCAAAACTTTCCTAATAAATATCATATTTTTCCAAGAACTCGTAATGGATGTTCACAAGTACTTACCATACAAGACATCTACAATGTATCTTCAATGAATGCACCAAAAAAAACCTCAGAAAAAATCTTACTAATATTTCTGTGGCTTTGCTTAATACACTGATCTCGAAATCAGGTGAACACACAACTCCTTCCGAATTGAAAAGAGTGCCCGGAAGGAATTTATCATAAATATTGTCAATATTATGCCAAAGTTCTGAAAATAAAGCTGCCAAGTGTCTTGCAAGAAATTTTTCAGAAATCCAGTAGAAGTCTTGGAAAAATCGTTTATCAAAAACTTTCTGGTGGCAATTTCCTAACCTCAAACCTACCTGTCCAAAGAACGTAAATTCTTTAATTTTGTCATCAAATTAGCTCGTAGTTTGCAGAAAATCACGAAAATTGTCGTTTCCGTCCGTTTTCAATCCTGAATTCTCCGCAAATTCCAATTTTAGAGTCGTTGAGGTGGCGAGACGCTACTGCTAGAAATAATTTAGTAGTCTTGGAAGGACTTCACCGATGTTCTTAAAAACAAAACACCACTGATTCGACTCAAGATTTCATTTAGTATTTAAAAAGATCTTCTCTGAAAGTTTCCAGAAACATTCTGAGCAAGGAATATTCTAAGTCGAATAACTGTGTCACTCCACTAATCTCCGATAAGTGATGAAAAAACGTAAGACAGTGTCATAATTGGTGGGGAAAAAACTAATAACGAGTGTATGCACCTTGGAATTGCTATGAAAAATTCGACAGTTTTTTTTTACAAATTTGGATTTTTTTTAACAATCATGAACATGTGCAACGCGGAGCGATTTATTTTCAAAAAGTGCACCGCGAGCCGAAATGTCTGAAAACCCCTTCCGTATCACTTATGAGAGTGTCACTGAGTCGGAGGCCTCTTATATAAGTGCTACATCAACATTTCCTTCCCCTATCCCAAGTTACGGTAAAGATGGGCGTGGCCGGGAATATTTTTTTTTTAGTTTTTATTTTTGTGTATTTTAACAGGCCGGGAATAATGACATTTGTGCTTTTGGTATTCTTGCATAAGATTGGAGCAAAGTTAACTCCCCGGCCTTGTTCCGAAAAGCAATCCGAGCAAGATTAGCAAAAGGTACATGAATGTTGTTAGTATCCTATCTTCGAAGTATACCGTAACTACGCTAACGCTAACGCATCGAGGAAATATCGCCAGACCCACAGAATACGCCTCCAAGTGTGGAATCGCACAGCATCCCCATGTAATTCGTCAGATGACCAAAATATATTTACAGTAGAAAACTTGTAATGTATTTTGGACACCACATATTTTAAGCGTTCTAGACGAATGTCAAGAGATTAGCTGCCCAATGCTTCTTTATTAAACAGTTTTCATTGCAATAAACTTGCAATTTCGAGGTGAATATTGTATGTGACTGTGAAGTGTATGTCGTCTTACAAACCTGTGCATTTGAGGGGTTTTAGCGAAAAAAAATACATTTTCGATAATTTTGAAGCAAATTCTTAATTGTTAGGCGTATTTTCAACGTAAGTCATCAGAATAGGATGTATTTGATCCAATAATCGATATTGAGAAGTGTCTACTTTTATTACCTCTCCGGAACAAGACATCGCCGTGCATGTCCAAATTATATTTTTTACCCTATAGTCGTTATCGTTTCGCCAAAAGCATCTTTGAAACACAAAGGAGTGTGTATTTTCAAAGTTTCTCAATTGGGTCAGTGAACTACATTGAAAAAAAAACCGTATAAGTATTTTACACAGTTGACAAAAAGTATTTGACCGAGGTCGTGGAGAATATTTCGTACCGATTTCCAAGCTTTTGAACGTCGCGTCGTGTCGTAACTTCTGCAAAGTCATAAGCAAAACCTCATCTTCGGTCAGATTTAGTGGCACAAACAAATGTGGCCTGATGCTATCGAACAGCTTCGTTAATGCAGCATAGCTGCCAAGACCGGTGTAATATTTCCCTTCCAACGAATTCTCCTAGCAGGCTTTGATTCTTCGAATTCGCCGTTGTAGCTTCTCAATAAAAGCTTCTCTCATATGAACTTTTAGCGAACGTACTTGTGCTTCAGATTCATGATTTGTTTGCGTTACAACAAATCTTGAACGATACTGTGGCGTTTTTGGACATGCTTTGCTGGCGTGGCTTTTTGTGATAATTCAGAGGTCTTCATTTCGTCGTACAATTCTAAAAAGAATCATAGAAAGTTTTATGTTATGAAATTATGAATACTGGCTCATTTGAATTTTTATAATTGCGGAGAATCCATCGTTCCAAGCGTTGTTGAGCCAGTTGCTGTAGGAAGATGGATATTTCAAATAACTTAACGTACATATGTACAGATGGATAAATTATTGGTTAAATTGGGGAAAAATCCACAGCTCAGGTGAAATTTGAACTCACGACCCATATTCGCTAGACAAGTGCTTTACCAACTAAGCTACCGAGCCAATTAATGACACGGCAACTTAGTTGTGATAAGGTAATTTAAATCTCATCGATCTATATCATCTTCCCCTAAACTGCAAATATACTCAGTTAGAAAAAATCACCGACTTCGGTAATGTTTTACCGAAATCTCAACAGTTAACCGTTATGTGTTCGACAATTTTTTTGCTTTTTTCTACACCATGCTTTTCAAATGGGCGTTGGGTACCCGGGTACCCTGTCGGCCACATAAGGGTTAAGTTTGTTTTACAGGAAAAAATCGGTAAAGGTAGCAATTTTTACCGAAGTTCGTCAGAGTTTGACGGATAAACGATAACATTTTACCGAAATTTGTAAATTTTTCACAGAATTTCGTTAAAAATCCATTGCCGTACGCTCAGCGGTTGGGCTGCAAAACGGTGAGTCGAAAAGGAGAGCGTCCAATATAGCGCTGGTCCTCACAAGTTCCTACCTCATGCTTCCACGGGTCATCCATGACAAAGACCGCCAGCTAAGAGTTGTGTGCATAGCTGGTAGTGCAGCGTAGGCACTGTTGTCCTTCTGACTTCAGCTAGATTGAGGAGGTACGATCCGAGCGTCTGTTCACCAAGTAGGTGCGGCTCACACAGCGTCTGTTCTGGCATCCAGTGGCTGAGGAAGAAACGCTGCACCACGCCCAGCTAGATCCAAGGTGGTAGCCCCATCAGCGTGGTCGTCCCGCAGTGTTGGTTGGGACGTTAAACAGAACTGGCACGATGGCCCTCCGGCGAGACAGGAGTGTTGGCGTAGGCCCAATAAGCCACCCGTAAAAATCCCCATTGCGAATAACATAGAAGAAAATACGACTCGATACAATCGGCAAAGACCCACGCGACGATATAAGGACTACGATTGGAAACTTGGAACATGGAATTGCAAGTCACTAGGTTTCGCAGGATGTGACAGGATAATTTACGACGAACTACATCCCCGCAACTTCGACATCGTGTTGTTGCAGGAACTTTGTTGGACTGGACAGAAAGTGTGGAAAAGCGGGCATCGAGCGGCTACCTTCTACCAAAGCTGTGGCACCACCAATGAACTGGGAACAGGATTTATAGTGTTGGGCAAGATGCGACAACGTGTGATCGGGTGACAGCCGATCAACGCAAGGATGTGCATGTTGAGAGTAAAGGGCCGATTCTTCAACTGCAGCATCATCAACGTCCACTGCCCACACGAAGGGAGACCCGATGGCGAGAAAGAAGCGTTCTACGCGCAGTTAGAGCAAACATACGATGGTTGCTCGCCGCGTGACGTGAAAATCGTTGTCAGCGACATGAACGCGCAGGTAGGAAGGGAGGAAATGTACAGACCGGTAATCGGGCAAAACAGCCTGCACGCCGTATCGAATGCGTAAACTTTGCAGCCTCCCGTGGTATGGTAGTCCGAAGCACCTTCTTCCCCCGCAAAGATATCCACAAAGCCACCTGGAGATCACCCGACCATCAAACAGAAAACCAAATCGACCACGTTCTAATCGATGGAAAATTCTTCTCGGATATAACCAATGTCCGCACATACCGCAGTGCGAATATAGATTCGGATCACTACTTAGTCGCTGTATGCATGCGCTCAAAACTTTCGACAAACTTTCACCACACTTTCACCACGCGTCGAAGTCGAACGCCGCGGCTCAACATCGAGCAACTTCGTAACGTAGAAGTGGCTCAAGACTACGCGCAGCAGTTAGAAGTGGCCCTACCAACGGAAGAGCAGCTTGGCGCAGCTACACTTGAAGATGGTTGGAGGGACATCCGATCCGCCATAGGTAGTACCTCGGCTACAGCACTAGGCTTCGCGACCCCGAATCACAGAAACGACTGGTACGACGGCGAATGTGAACAGTTGAAAAACGAGAAGAATGCAGCATGGGCGATAATGCTGCAACACCGTACGAGAGCGAATGAGGCACGTTACAGACAGGCGCGGAACAGCAGAGCTCAGTCTTCCGGATGAAGAAGCGCCAGCAGGGAGAACGAGATCGCGAAGCGCTGTACCGCGCTAAGGACACACGAAAGTTCTACGAGAAGCTGAACCACTCGCGCAGAGGCTTTGTGCCACAAGCCGACATGTGCCGAGATAATCACGGGAATTTTTTCACGAGCGAGCGTGAAGTGGTCTAGAGGTAGCGGCAGCATTACGATGAGCACCTCAATGGCGACGTTGCAAGTACCGAAGGTGGCGTGGTAACAGATCTTGGAGTATGTGCACAGGACGAAAGACTTCCGACCCCTCACCTCCAAGAGATTGAGGAGAAGGTTGGCCGGTTGAAAAACAACAAAGCCGGTGTAGCAGATCAACTACCAAGCGAGCTTCCAAAATACGGTGGAGAAACACGGGTGAGAGCACTACACTGGGTCATTACCAAGATTTGGGAGGAGGAAGTATTACCGGAGGAATGGATGGAAGGTATCGTGTGTCCCATCTACAAAAAGGGCGACAAGTTGGATTGCGGGAACTACCGCGCGATCACACTACTTAGCGCTGCCTACAAGATACTCTCTCAAATTTTATGCCGCCGTCTATCACCGATTGCAAGAGAGTTCGTGGGGCAATATCAGGCTGGATTTATGGGTGAACGCGCTACAACGGTCCAGATGTTGGCCATCCACCAGGTGTTGCAGAAGTGCCGGGAATACAAAGTGCCCACACATCACTTGTTCATCGCTTTCAAATCGGCGTATGATACAATCGACCGAGAACAGCTATGGCAGATTATGCACGAATACGGATTCCCGGATAAACTGATACGATTGATCAAGGCGACGATGGATCGAGTGATGTGCGTAGTTCGAGTATCAGGGACACTCTCGAGTCCCTTCAAATCTCGCAGAGGGTTACAGCAAGGTGATGGTCTTTCGTGCTTGCTGTTCAACATTGATTTAGAGGGTGTAATAAGGAGAGCGGGGATAAACACGAGTGGAACGATTTTCACGAAGTCCGTTCAGCTGCTTGGTTTCGCCGATGATATTGATATTATTGCTCGTAAATTTGAGACGATGGTGGAAACGTTCACCCGACTAAAGAGTGTGTAACGTGGTTACAAAATACCGTTTTCTTCCTATTTCGATTGCTTCACTTTTCGTCTTGAAAAGTTAATTGACATCGTTTAAAAAGGAAAGCAGAAAGATTCGAAAACCCTTTATACATCGGGAGCGCCTCTGGTGGTCGGATTAAGAATCACCACACACCCCACTTCACACGCAATTAGCCTAAGTCACTCGTCGTTACAAAAGTAATGAGACGATGAGAGAACTTTTATCCAATCTATTCTTAAAATTATTGAAAGAAGTATAAAGAAAAAGAAACACCAATCAATTGCTCTTTTCCGAGTTGAACAGCATTCAAAGAGGACGTTGTCCCCGAATAGTGGAAGTTTTTGTATCGAATTTGAACAAGCGTTCAACAAAGTTAGAGTTAGTTTTAATAGTGAAATGATTGTAAATTAAATGTTGTAATCTATATATGTCTATTTTAGTATCGGAATTTAAACCAAATTAAAAGTGGAACAGTTATTAGGCCCAAGTGTATGGAAACAAGTATTTCCATTGTAAGTGAATTGAAAAGGCTGAGTTAGGACAATGTGGTTTTTAATGTAAAATGTCTTTTGTTATAGTCCTTTTTGCAAGTTACTGTGACTAAGGTAGTCGAACAAGCTAGTAGTGGCTGCTCGAGGCTCAGGTAAGGCTAAAGAAGTTGTGTGTGGAAATTGACGGAAGTTATATGTAGATGGTGGTTTTGAAATCTAATCGGCACGTGTACGTTTTTGTCTTTCTTTCGTGAAGGAACCTAAATCCTTCACGCGAAGGTGCTTCCTCCGGGTCTAGAACCGGACAGTAGGTTGCCAGAGGTTCCGAACGCTCCGGATTCTCGAGGTGGACCCCGAAGCCAGGCGGCTTGTAGGCTTGCCCTCGTCGGTCCTGGCCAGTGGTACATCAGTGCACCTACGGGCCAGGGAGAACATCCACAACTCCCGGGAATCGTCGCTAGTCGCCAATTGCTGGCCACATTCCCACTCTCGTTTGGCCTCGAGTAAGCTGGCGGTCCGAGTAGAAGATCCAACTGCTCGACACGCATCGAAAAGGGTGGCTTAGCAGCATTTAGCTGGGACCCGCACCACTGACAGCATTCAGTGCCGTCGCCGTCACCATCGTCGTGTACACGCATCACCAACACCATCAGCGACAAGCATCTCGACCAACACCATCGCATCCGTCGTGGGAATCACCTGAGCTCGAGCCAGAGCCACACAGGTCAGACCTTTCTTGTTTACTTTTTACTTGTATTGAGCTAAAAATATACCACAGAGAACAGGGTCAGTTTGGAGTTTGTTGTACCGACTGACTGCGGGACAGTAGCTAGCACGGCCGTGCGCAGAAGAAATTCCAATTGGAATTCTATAGATAGGAGGCGTAGGAAACCCTACTATGAAATATAGGCCAATAAACCGAACTTGAATTTGATTTGCTTTGATGCGAAGATAAGAGTATTTGATTGGTTTGATAGTAGTTTTACATGGCTTTCGGGAAATTGGGATTGGATTGATTTTGGGTAATGGTGTTTGAGTGAGGATCGGTTCGTTTGTGTAATTTCTCAATTTGATGGACTCGCCCTGAGTCTTGCCGGGTATCTGATCTTGCTGCTTCACAAGCGAGCGATAAAATCGACTTGCTTGGCGCTTAAGTGAAGCCAGTTGAAAGAAATTGCGGAAACGGTTCCATTCTAAAATTCAAACCGTTACATTTTGGCGCCCAACGTGGGGCATTTTAACAAAATAGGGCGCGCGATCAAATTATAGGATATTTAAATTGGTTGATTGAGTGAATTGATTTCGAAAAATACTATATGCATTTGATTTAGGTTATTTTAGGAACTCTTTGATTTAGTACTCACGTGAATATTTGAATTGGGATACGTTTAAGAATCGTCATTATTGAAGGAGAATCGTCGTCCGTTTCGTTGAATTATCCGGTCACGGTCGTACCTAAAATATAGAATAAGATTTAGTGAATTGGTTTTTGGTGAATTTTGGTTGAATTTTTTTTTAATAGTTAAGACGTTTGAGTTGTTTTCTTCCTTAGTTTCATTTTATTTCATTTTTGTTTCCTGAATTATATTGGATTGGAAGTTATAGAATTCCCATTTCATATTATGGCTTACGCCGCTAGCCCAATCGGCCATGGGTCGTATATCAACCCGAACGATGTACTACCAGATGAAGTACAGTATGAGTTAGAACTACGTAACATAAACATGTCGCATGCTCCGATGGAGGAGCAAAGGCAGGAACTGAGACGAGTACAGTTAGAAGAACTCCGAAGCCCAAAAGTGATCGGAACACAGAAGACCATAGAAGATGAACTCTCTGTCATCCAGGTCAAATTGATCATGGTTAGGAGAGAACTAGAAGCTCATGGGGGGAAACAGAAGTTTATTTCTCGCCTTCGCCACATTCGTCTTCGAGTGATTCGATTGAATGCTGTTAATGAGAGACAAGTAAAACTGAAAGAAGAATTATTGGAAGAAATTTAGTTCCTGTTTGAAACTTTTGGTCAACCCGATGATCGAGCACCCGTTAGAAATATGACATCCAATAATGATCGCACGGTTCAGCAGAGAAGTACCGGAGCAATTCCGAGAAACCCAGCATGGGAATTCCCCGCCCCATTGAATAAACAGACATCCCCAGAAATTGGAATAGCCTCATCCACCGCGGTAAGGGAAAATGCTACCGAATTTTCAAGAGATCCCACAGGTGGGTCACGACGACCAAGAGTTGGATTTCTGCCAGATTCTACACAAAGAACAAACCGAACAAATAACCCTTTCCTGCATCAGTCGCACAATTCTAGCGAATCATTCAATCATTTGTTCCATGCTAATGAAACTCAGACCCGGCCGCCGACTTCAACTTTACTTCCTTCGCTTATGAATACGTTGCCACCTCCGCCCGCTAACCCTCCCCCGTCTTTGGTACCTCCTCCGCAAACACCCCCACCACCACCGTCAGTACCGCATCCAGCACCTCCCAGATCTGTAGTAGTGGACCAGAGCCCATTGAACTCAACAATTGGAGATAGCTTGAGAGTCGAGGTCAGTCGTATGATAGAAGAGGCCCTAGGCCCTTTATTAGAGAGTATGATGGGAAGGATTGCGGAAGGTAGGCAATCGATGCACCAAAGATCCGCGCAAAATCCAGACGAAAACCGAAGATTCGAGAACGTGATTCAGGCCCAGGAAATGTATCTAGCAGACAACCGAAACCTTCTGGGACAAACGATGAATCAAAATTTAGGAGCGGGACGAAATAGGCCGATGGCAGCTACCGGAACCGGATACAGCCGAGTTGACAACAGGACATCGACACCCATTCAGATCAACAGTAGAATGGAACAACGTCCAGCATCAGCACCAGAGAATCCGCAGTTGGATGATAGATCCCAGATGCGTCCACCGATCATGATGAACAGCGAAAACCGTTATTTTCAGAATCAGAACAAAATTCCAATAAACAAGTGGCCAATAAGATTCAGTGGAGACCCTAAGGGAATGTCGGTGGAGGAATTCTTGAAAAGGGTGGACGTCTTGGCAAGAAATAACCAGGTATCGAAACAAGAACTTCTTAGTAAGGCAAATTTCTTATTCCGACCTGAATCTCCAGCTGAAATATGGTACTACACGTTTAGTAACAAGTTTACGAATTGGCAAACTCTAAAATACTACCTTCGTTTACGTTTCGAGGTACCAAACAAGGACAAAGTTATTGAAAGAGAGATACGCGATCGTAAGCAAATGCCGAACGAGACTTTTGTCACGTTTATGGGTGAAATTGAACGTCTATGTCAGCAGTTATCAAGACCGATGTCGGAGAGAGCTAAACGTAGTATTTTGCTGGATAACATGCGCGACTGGTACCGACCCCATCTGGCGTTCATCGATACTGAAACCATGGACATTGAAACACTGAGTAGTTTGTGTTATGAGTTGGATAAATCAGTATACCGCTCATATGCACAACGAAGCAGACCGTATAATGTACACTGTATAGATGACCACGAAAACGAGGATGAACAAGAGCTGGAAGATCCTGAAATCAACGCCATTACGAGAGGAAGGCAGAGAAACCCACAGCCAACAGCTAACCTACCCACCGGAGAAGGGAAGAAGGAGATCTCCATGGAACCAATCAACGGACAACCATCATCAATTCTCTGTTGGAACTGCCGCCAATTTGGACATTATTGGAGAGACTGATCCAAAAATAAGAGATTATTCTGCCATATTTGTGGACAACCTGAAGTGGTCGTGATGAATTGTCCTGGAAACCATCGACACTCTCAACCGGAGTCAAAAAACGAGATGTCGGGGGGAATTAGGGAGTAACCCCTCTACAACCGTAGAACCGACTCCCTGTTCATTAATCTACGAAAAGTTTCCACCAATTATGACGATCAATGTAAAGGAAAACCGATGCCCATACATAACCGTAGAGATTCTCGGGACTGAAGTAAAAGGACTTCTAGATTCAGGAGCTGCAGCGAGAATCCTGAGTGACCAAAAGGTTCTGGATAAGCACAATTTCCCAAAAACAGCCACCAATATTCAAATTCGGACGGCCGACGGAACTCCACATGATTGCGTTAGTTTGATTCACATTCCTTATACGTTTAGGGGAACAACAAAGGTAATCCCTACATTGTTCGTTCCAAATTTAGCGAAAAGGCTAATTTTGGGCAACGACTTTTGGAAAACCTTTCGAATAACTCCCGCGTTAGAGAGTAATGGGATACTCACGCGGTTAGAAACGAATTGTGTTGGAACCGAATCTGTAGACTTAAACTGCGTCGATCGATATTTTTCAGAAGAAGGCGTCGAAATTAATCTTGTTTTGGAACGTACAACGGACGTAATCAAAACCGCAAACCCTGAAGAGGACATCAGCTTAGATTTGCCATCAGTGGAATCTCCGGACAATCCAGACGTGGGAAAAATCATCACCGAACATGAGCTGACGAGAAGCGAGCGAGCTGAACTCCTCAAGATCGTCAACCATCTGAAAGGAGACGGAAAGCTAGGTAGAACGTCCGTTTTGCAGCACAAAATTGAGATACTGGAAGGAGAGAAACCTAAAAGCCTCCTAGATACCGCTGGTCACCCGCTATCGAGAAAGAGATGGAAAAAGAAATTGAACGAATGAAGGAACTGGACGTTATAGAAGAATCTACATCCGACTGGTGTAATCCGCTCCTACCGGTGAAGAAATCTTCGGGCGAGTGGCGACTTTGTCTCGATTGTCGAAGGATAAACGAGGTTACCAAAAAAGAAGCCTATCCGTTTCCTGACATGCAAGTTATTTTGGGTCGAATCGAAAAGGCCAAGTACTTTTCGATAATCGATTTATCCAAAGCGTACTGGCAAATACCGTTAGCAATAGAAAGTCGGGATTATACCTCGTTCCGTTCCGGTAAGTCTCTATACCGCTTCAAAGTGATGCCATTTGGACTGACAGGAGCACCAGTTACCCAAACCAAGCTCATGAACCGTGTTTTAGGATTCGACCTCGAACCCCAGGTATTTGTATATCTAGATGATATCGTGGTTGCTTCTAAAACGCTAGAGGAACATTTTCGACTACTGAGAACGATCGCCGATCGATTGAGAGCAGCTAACCTGTCGATAAGCGTGGAGAAATCTAAGTTCTGCCAGAAAAGGATATCGTATTTGGGATACATCTTATCTGAAGAGGGGCTATCCATCGACAGCGGGAAATTAGACCCGATTCTTAAATACCCGTCACCCAAAACGTTGAAGGAAGTTAGGAGATTATTAGGAATGATAGGATTTTATAAACAATTCATACCAAATTATTCAACGATACTAGCTCCCATTACCAATCTCCTTAAGAAGAATAAAAGTAGACTGATTTGGAGTGAAGAAGCAGAGCAGGCACTAAACAGTATAAAAGGGATACTCACCTCCCCACCTGTCCTCGCTAACCCGGATTTTAGTAAGCAGTTCGTCATTGAGTCTGATGCATCAGCAGTTGCTGCTGGAGCCGTATTGGTTCAGTACCAGGAAGGTGTACGTCGGCCCATAGCGTTTTTCTCACGAAAGTTTTCTGCCACACAGATGAAATACTCAGCGACGGAACGGGAATGTCTTGCTGTAATCCTTGCGATTGAGAAATTCCGTCACTTCGTAGAAGGAACGCAGTTTCGTGTAGTCACCGATGCCCAATCTCTCAAGTGGCTCAACCAGATCAGCGTCGAAGGCAACTCCGCTCGTCTTGCAAGGTGGGCACTTAAGCTGCAACAACACGACATTATTTTGGAATACCGTAAGGGGAAACTTAACGTTATCGCTGATGCCTTATCTAGAGCCGTTGAAGTGAACGTGTTTTCCGCAGATCTAGATCTTCAACGCTTAAAAACGAATATTGAAGCTAAAGCAGAAAAATATAAAGACTTCAAGATTGTGAATGGTAAAATCTACAAGTATGTTCCAGCTGGCAAATCCGAAGATCCTCGTTATGAATGGAAATTGGTTCCATCGAAAGCGGATCGTATCAAAATCCTGGAAGCGGAACATAACATTGCTCATTTTGGATTTTACAAAACTTTGCGAAAAATCCAGGAAAAATATTACTGGCCTGGTATGAGCATTGAAATAAAACGTTATTGTCGAGGCTGTGACACATGTAAAACTTCCAAATTTCCAAATAGCGCCAGGGTCCCACCGATGGGACGACCCAAGATTGCTGACATGCCATGGCAAATGGTCTCTGTGGATTTCGTGGGTCCATTTCCCAGGTCCAAGTTTGGAAACACTACGCTACTGGTAGTTACAGATCATTTTTCAAAGTTCGTAATGATTCAGCCGATGAAGGAAGCCAAAACTGCGACGTTGGTGAAATTTCTTGAATCCATGGTGTTCCTACTTTTTGGCGTGCCAGAGATTCTTATCTCCGACAATGGACCCCAATTCAAGTCCCTGTTGTTTGAGGCATTACTGCAAAAATACAAGGTAAGCCATTGGAAAAACGCGAACTACCATCCAGCGAACAACCCTACAGAGCGAGTCAACCGGGTTATCGTAGCCGCAATTCGTTCGTACTTGAAAGGAGGAGATCAAAAACTATGGGATAGTAACCTTCAAGAGGTCGCGATGGCTATAAGGACGGCCGTACATGAATCCACGGAGTTTACTCCGTATTTTATAAACCACGGTAGGAACTATGTTGGGGCAGGAGATGAGTACGCGAGGATAAGAGAAGCTTCTACAGAACTGGACTACGATACAAAAGCCTTAAACGACGAAATGAAACTTGTTTATGAGCAAGTGAGAACAAATTTGAAGAAGGCGTATGATAAATACAGTAGGTATTATAACCTACGGTCACGAGCCGCCAATTCAGATTTTAAAGTCGGAGAAATTGTACTCAAGAAAAATTTCTTTTTGTCCAATAAAGCAAAACATTTCAATGCAAAGTTGGCTGACACGTACTCACCCGCTAAAGTTGTAGCCAAGCGCGGAACAAACTGCTACGAACTAGAAGATTTATCTGGAAACCGTCTGGGAGTATTCCGTTCAGCAGATCTGCAACGTAAATAAAACACCGTATTGCAAGCTATGTCGGCGCACTTGCTCTGTGAGTGCGCATAAACAACATAAACTCATGAAACACTTCTGAAGGTCAACAACCAAACTCCAACGTCGAGATGTCATCTGTTTGTTTCCTCCGTTGTCGAGACGACATGTACACTTTATAAGATAGATACGTAGATCAAGTAGACTCACAGGTCAACCGGTACACCAAAACTACAATAAATACTATTGGAGGCACACTATTATACTTAAAGAGCTCATTGGAATCACAAATTGCGGTTTCTTCATCAACGTTAAATCCACACATACGCAGCTCAGAAATATACAACTTCATAATTCGATCAGCTATGTCGGTGCGCTTTGCACATAAACCATCAGTAAATAAACACTCTTGGAGGTATATAACTCCAACGTTGAGAGCTCTACCACTTTTGCCTCCGTTGTCGAGATCAGGAAAAATTAACCTCGACGAAGGTCATCTCAGACCGTATACAGAAATATGTAAATACGTTGTACAACATACTCATACGGTAGATTGTAGGTTGATAGGTTACGCACACATTCATGAATATTTTTGGTATGTAAATAGATTTCTGATTTTCGTTGGGCACTTGTAAATAACTTGTATATAAGACGTAGATAATTAACTTTCATTAATAGGTTTATTTTCATTTTTTTCTATTATAGATAAGTAAGATACTTCTTTTGTATCACGTACTTTTCCACCAACTTTTTCAGCTAGCTTCTGATTTTCATTTTTTTCCAACTCACTAGAACTAAAAAAAAAAGCCCCATCAAAAATATAGCTCAACCCAACATTCAGATAAATACCGTATTTGGATAAACTTTCGAAGCAACTCCGTAGAATTACCCAACAACTCCACTAATAGTTAGATTTTTCCACTTGAATTCACTAAATTAAACCGTATTTCAATAAATTTAAAACGATTTTCGCGACGTTTACGACGAACTACGATAAGCCATATTGGTTCGCGACGGAGAACTAACTGACAGCATAGAGTTGGATATGTTAGTTCGGTATAGATGTGAATGTAGTAGTAAAGTGAAGCTGGAAGGAAAAGTACCGTCGCGAATAGAATACCGGATCACTACTAGGGGTTGGTACATAGGGATAAGCGTAGGAGGAGTTTATGGACAGTCATGTAGATGATAGGTAGTCATTGTAGGTTTCTTTGTTCGGATTGTAATCTGAAAATAAAAGCACAGGCTTCAGTTTCGGTGCGGTCGTCGCGAGATTAGGTCGAATTGTTATTTGACCACGGAATTCAAGTACAGTATTTCGGTTAGTGCCATGTTCTCGGATTGTTATCTGAGTGGGCTATCGAAGGCCAGAAATAGTGAGAGAATATTGAAGAAGAGGAATAGAGTGATTGGGAAAATTAAAGAAGATGTAGTGATTCGCAACAGCAAAAGAAAATGTTAAGATGAAGAAGATTTAGAAGAGTTCCGTAAATAGTCGAAGATCAAGTGCATGCTAATAGCGTAAGATAGAGGGAAGACAAAAATAAATTAATAAGGAAGTAGTGTATGGGAATTTATGCCGGATCGAATGTCGGTGTCTACAGAAGACCGATGGATGACTGGCAGTGGATTAAGATGCAGTTCAGAATCGCATTGAATAAGGTAAGAGGGAAGACATGTTGAATTCGTTACTGTTTGTATGTAAGCGTTTTTTGTGGTACCCTATGAATTTGCAAAAACCTAGAATTAAATGTAAATTTTTTAAACATATACCTGCAGAAAAAAATATATTTCCTGCGTCAATATATATTTTTGGTGAGAATGGGGGTAGTGTAACGTGGTTACAAAATACCGTTTTCTTCCTATTTCGATTGCTTCACTTTTCGTCTTGAAAAGTTAATTGACATCGTTTAAAAAGGAAAGCAGAAAGATTCGAAAACCCTTTATACATCGGGAGCGCCTCTGGTGGTCGGATTAAGAATCACCACACACCCCACTTCACACGCAATTAGCCTAAGTCACTCGTCGTTACAAAAGTAATGAGACGATGAGAGAACTTTTATCCAATCTATTCTTAAAATTATTGAAAGAAGTATAAAGAAAAAGAAACACCAATCAATTGCTCTTTTCCGAGTTGAACAGCATTCAAAGAGGACGTTGTCCCCGAATAGTGGAAGTTTTTGTATCGAATTTGAATAAGCGTTCAACAAAGTTAGAGTTAGTTTTAATAGTGAAATGATTGTAAATAAAATGTTGTAATCTATATATTTTAGTATCGGAATTTAAACCAAATTAAAAGTGGAACAGTTATTAGGCCCAAGTGTATGGAAACAAGTATTTCCATTGTAAGTGAATTGAAAAGGCTGAGTTAGGACAATGTGGTTTTTAATGTAAAATGTCTTTTGTTATAGTCCTTTTTGCAAGTTACTGTGACTAAGGTAGTCGAACAAGCTAGTAGTGGCTGCTCGAGGCTCAGGTAAGGCTAAAGAAGTTGTGTGTGGAAATTGACGGAAGTTATATGTAGATGGTGGTTTTGAAATCTAATCGGCACGTGTACGTTTTTGTCTTTCTTTCGTGAAGGAACCTAAATCCTTCACGCGAAGGTGCTTCCTCCGGGTCTAGAACCGGACAGTAGGTTGCCAGAGGTTCCGAACGCTCCGGATTCTCGAGGTGGACCCCGAAGCCAGGCGGCTTGTACGCTTGCCCTCGTCGGTCCTGGCCAGTGGTACATCAGTGCACCTACGGGCCAGGGAGAACATCCACAACTCCCGGGAATCGTCGCTAGTCGCCAATTGCTGGCCACATTCCCACTCTCGTTTGGCCTCGAGTAAGCTGGCGGTCCGAGTAGAAGATCCAACTGCTCGACACGCATCGAAAAGGGTGGCTTAGCAGCATTTAGCTGGGACCCGCACCACTGACAGCATTCAGTGCCGTCGCCGTCACCATCGTCGTGTACACGCATCACCAACACCATCAGCGACAAGCATCTCGACCAACACCATCGCATCCGTCGTGGGAATCACCTGAGCTCGAGCCAGAGCCACACAGGTCAGACCTTTCTTGTTTACTTTTTACTTGTATTGAGCTAAAAATATACCACAGAGAACAGGGTCAGTTTGGAGTTTGTTGTACCGACTGACTGCGGGACAGTAGCTAGCACGGCCGTGCGCAGAAGAAATTCCAATTGGAATTCTATAGATAGGAGGCGTAGGAAACCCTACTATGAAATATAGGCCAATAAACCGAACTTGAATTTGATTTGCTTTGATGCGAAGATAAGAGTATTTGATTGGTTTGATAGTAGTTTTACATGACTTTCGGGAAATTGGGATTGGATTGATTTTGGGTAATGGTGTTTGAGTGAGGATCGGTTCGTTTGTGTAATTTCTCAATTTGATGGACTCGCCCTGAGTCTTGCCGGGTATCTGATCTTGCTGCTTCACAAGCGAGCGATAAAATCGACTTGCTTGGCGCTTAAGTGAAGCCAGTTGAAAGAAATTGCGGAAACGGTTCCATTCTAAAATTCAAACCGTTACAAGTGAAGCCAGGCGAATCGGATTAGTCATTAATGTGTCGAAGACAAAGTACATGATTGCAAAGAGCTCCAGGGAGGAATCACCGCGCCCGCCACCCCGAATTTATATCGACGGTGATGAAATCGAGGCGGTTGAAGAATTCGTGTACTTGGGCTCACTAGTGACCGCCGACAACGACACCAGCAGAGAAATTCAGAGGCGCATTGTGGCAGGAAATCGTGCTTACTTTGGACTTCGCAGAACTCTATGATCGAATAAAGTTCGCCGTAACACGAAGTTAACCATCTACAAAACGCTGATTAGACCGGTCGTCCTCTATGGGCACGAAACATGGACCCTACGTGCAGAGGACCAGCGCGCCCTTGGAGTTTTCGAACGGAAGGTGTTGCGTACCATCTACGGCGGAGTGCAGATGGAAGACGGGACTTGGGGAAGGCGAATGAACCACGAGCTGCATCAGCTGCTGAGAGAACCAACCATCGTCCACACCGCAAAAATCGGGACGCTACGGTGGGCGGGTCACGTCATCAGGATGTCGAATAGCAACCCGACTAAAATGGTTCTCGAGAGCCATCCGACCGGTACAAGAAGACGTGGAGCGCAGCGAGCCAGGTGGGTCGACCAAGTGGAGGACGATCTGCGGACCCTACGCAGAGTGCGGAACTGAAGACAAACAGCCATGGACTGAGTGGAATGGAGGCGGCTACTATGTACTGCAGAGGCCATCCCGGCCTTAGCCTGATCGGTACGGTACGGTACGCTCAGCGGTGAGATTTCGGTAAAAATTACCAAACGAGATTAGCTGTGTAACCATTTCTGTTGTACATACGACGAGCGACAACATTGAGGTTCCAAAAGTCGAAGAGAACAAAACGTTAATAGGTATCATTTTTTTAAGCTAAGGTCAACAAACCTAACGTGAATGAATTAAAGTATTTCGTGAGTCATCCCTTTTATATCAGTGAGTCGCCTTGTATATCAGCGTAGATGAGAGGCAATGTTTTGAAGACTTTATTATAAATCAAGAAAAAATGATATTTTTATATAGAATCTCAAATCATTGGCTTGAAAACTATCACAATATTCGCATAACTGATTTATGCCAAAAGCTTGGGCCTTTTTCAGCCTTCGAAGTCACGTGTAGGCTGAAAACGATGTCAAAACGCGCCTTGTACAACACTCTGATTCTCCCAGTCGATTCATACAGTCATGAATCGTGGACGTTAAGAGAAGTTGATCGGAGAGCCTTTGGAATTTTCTAAAGTGCTGCAAGAAATACTCGGCGGTAAACTAGAGCACGACGCCTGGCGGCGTCGTATGAACTACGAATTGTACCAAGTATATAAAGAGATAGATATAGTAAAGCGAATAAAACACGGCAGGCTGCGGTGGGCTTGATTGATTGATTGATTGATTTGTCTTTATTAGAGAGACTTTCAGCCCTTGGCTGGTTCGTCTCTTGTGGGCTTGATACGTAGCTCGTATGCCGAAAGAACGACTAAACTATATTCAGCATTAAACCGGGCAGAGGCCGCTGGTTTCATTGTAGGCCGGACCAGGACGGAGAGCAGTCATCAAGTATCAAATAATTACTTGCACTGCAGTTTCTTATTGAACATAATCGAAATTCTGTTCTGCTTGAAGTTACAGATTTTTTACCGTGCGTAGGTTGAAAAAATGCTGCATTTTCATTTCACCATTCTATTGTCATTCCAAATTATAGCATGTCAGCAGCACTGCAGTCTGGAAAAATGATGAGAGAAAATAAGTCTACTGCTGCCGTTGTGCGTTTCCCGAACGAAGAGAGCTGTTGTCGTCGTCGTCAGTGGCACCTCTCCTGTCGTCGTCGAGCAGAAGCAAATGGAAACGGAAGGACAGCCGTCGCTCAAGGGCGTTAGGGAGGAAAATAATTTAGCTACAAGAGCAGGGGTTTTCCACTCACAGGAACAAAACATGACAGCGCGGCGAAAGAAGTACGACACGAAAGGCAAAAAAAGTGTAGAAGGAAAATTACACTGTGAATGAATGGGAAAGGACATGCAGACAGCCAGCATCGGACAGCTATGAAGGAATGAAGCTGCATTCAGGGAGCATGTAAAAGGAATAAAAAAGTAGCACAACGTAAAACGATTACAAGCAAAGAAATGCCATGACAGCTCTTGGTTAAACGTAATATGTTTATAAAGGGAAACCAAAGAATGGAAAACACTTTCCACCAACCCACCGAGGTGAAGGTTTGGAACGATGGCTACCGCGCGCTCTCTCACTCTCTCTGTGCACCACACAAACCTGTGAGAGTGGAGCACTCGTCCTGTGTAGTCCTCAACTACGGTGCGACTACGACAGAAAACAAACTTACCAGCTGGATTTGGTGAAAGCGCTGCGAGGAAAATTCGTTTGGAGGGTGCATCGCGGAATTTCATTTATAATTTGTTTTGAGCTTTCATTCCACTTTGAGATGAATGCAAGTGACACATAATTTATTCAGCATATTAAAATCGTCATGATGTGCTCGGTGCAATGGTTATGTTATTGTCGGGCCGCCACCAAACCGGACTTCGCACAATCAAGTCGCGACGCGAACCAACTCGCGACGTTTTTTAATCATGTCAAATGTAGTGCGCATCCTTCCCGTTGTTGTCAGCAACACAGCGCACTAGATGCGAAACAGTTGCGACACTTGTGGACCAAGAAAATGGCAATTTTTGATTGAATGTCGGTCTTGATTCCAACCGGATAGACAATAATATTGTGTGGACTGTAAGCAACGGCGGTGGTGCAAAGTCGTATAACGTTTTTGTAGTTTTGAATTTGTTTCTATCCCGATCATTCTTATCGAATTTACACCTTGTCAAAGGTCACAAGATTTTTTTAACAAGAAATTAATTCAGTTGGTAATGAATTTGAAGGCTCATATATCTGTAGTGATTATTCAACAACATACTTACCGATCAGGCTAAGACCGGGGTGGCCTCTGCTGTAGTGTTTCTCCAAAAGACAATCGACAATTCTTCAGCAATTCCTACAGGGATTTCTCCAGGGATTCCTTGAGGGATCCAGGAGTTCCCCCAGAGATTCTTCCAAGAATTCCTTCGGGGGATCCTTTGGCAGTCCATTCATGAATTACAATAGAAGAGCCTTCCGAGAATCCTCCATGAGTTCCCTCAGAGATTTTCTAGAAGGCAACCCCTCAAAAATTCCTTTAGAGTTCCGTCCGTCAGGAGTTTCGTCAGAAGTTCCTCCTGGAGATCATTCAAGGTTTTCTCTAGAAATGTCGGCAGGAATCCCTTCGCAGCATCCTCAAGGAATTTCTCCGGAAATTTTCAAGCAATTCTTTTGAGGAATTCTCCAGGAATTCATTGGGGAATTCTTTAGGAATTCCTTCCGGGATTCTCCCGGGAATTGCCTTCCGAGATTTTCCCAGGTTTCCCTTTCGGCATTTCCCCAGGAATTCCTTCCGGGATTGTCCCGGAAATTCCTTCCAGGATAACCTCGGGAACTCCTTCCCGGATTGCCCTGGAAATTATTTCCGGGATTCCCCCGGCAACTCCTTCCGGGATTCTCCCGGGAATTCCTCCGAGACTTCCTTCTGGGATTCCCCCAGTGATTCCCTCGGGATTCCTTACGAGATTCTCTTCCGGGCTTTTCCTGGAATTCCCTTCCAGGATCGCCTCGTGAATTCCTTCCGGGTTTCCCCCGGTGATTCCTTTCGGGATTCTCTTGGGAATTCCTCCCGGGATTCTCTCGGGAATTCCTTCCGGGGTTTTCCCGGGAATTCCTTTTGGGACTTTGCCTAGAATTCTTTTTGGGATTTCGCCGGGAATTGCCACCGAGGTTGCCCCGGAAATTTCTTCCAGGGTTGCCAAGTGAATTCCCAGCTATTCAGTTCCTTCAGAGTTAAGGTACCCCGGGGCAAGTGGGACCTAAAAAAATGCTAATTTGGTTTTGTCATGCCAAAAGTTTCAGAACACAAATTCTTTAATACTTCCAATGGTCCCAAAAGACGTTGTTAGTATATCTGTACGTATTAACGTGCATGAAAACTGCTTCAAAAATTTTACATTCCATATATTATGCATATAGGGCCCATATAGCCGAGGCGGTACACGCATGGGTATTCAGCATGACCATGCTGAGGGTGACGGGTTCGATTCCCGGTTTGTCCAGGATCTTTTCGTAAAGGAAATTTCCTTGACTTCCTTGGGCATAGAGTATCTTCGTGCCTGCCACACGATATACACATGCAAAATGGTCATTGGCAGAGGAAGCTCTCAGTTAAAAACTGTGGAAGTGCTCATTGAACACTAAGCTGAGAAGCAGGCTTTGTCCCAGTGAGGACGTTACGCAAGAAGAGGAGAGAGGAGAGGATATTATGCATATAATGAAAAGTGTATCAGATCTTCATTTACTGCGTTTCACGGGGCAAGTGGGACCTATTCAGAGTTTTTGTTCAAAGGGCTTAATATAAGTTGCAACAAATAAGGTAACATAAATCATAAATCTCTTACATGAATGAGTATGTTTAGAGATTAAAATAAGAAGAGGTTTATGGTATCATGCATAAATTACGTAACACATAAAAACCGCTGGAGGAAATTGAATCAACTCTAGCAGCTCATGCAAAATTAATTGATTTTTTTATCCAAAAAGTGCTGTAAAGTGAAGAGACAAAAGATTTCGAAACTTGGTCTCTATATTATATAGTTAATGATTCTCACCAATAGTAAATCTGGGGTTTCGAGATTTTCAGTAATATCTTCTCTTTTACATAATCTTACGATCATTAAATTATGTTGTTTTTTAATAATGAATTTTGAAAAGGCTGTTACCCTATTTTAATTTTTTATGGATGGTTCCCGAATGCTCCGAAGAATGCATTATGCAGCGTTTAGTGAAAAAAATGGAAGATATTAAAAAAAAAACACACAAAATGTACATGCTTTTGATTTTTTTTTTATTTTACCCAAGGTTTTACCATTTTCAACAAGAATTTCATCATCTAAATAGAGGTAATAAAGTATAATTCAACAGTAGATTACTTAACGCGTCAATTTTTATTGACTTTCGTGCTAATTTCATCTTAGGTTGGACAAGGCGAGATGAACCCATAAAATTATCTTTGTTTATTCTCATAGGTCCCACTTGCCCCAGATAGCGAAATGCACTGGGGCAAGTGAGAGCAGTTAACTAAAGGTAATAAATAAAAATAAAATACAGCTTTTTCGCCTGAAATCATTTGCATGAACTCCAAATACTATCCTGAAACCAAAAAAAGTATTTGTAGAATAACAAATCTATTTTAAACGATGAATGTAGTAGAGCACGTCAACCTTACCTAGTGAATTAAAAATTACATATGAACAACAATAACGTATATGGTCTCTTTATGGTTGAAACAATAACATTTTTTGTATTCAAAGTATCCGTAGGTGTGATACCTATGTTTTCCGTGAAGAATGTTAGTCTTAAAAATAAATAATAAAAAAAATACTAGCTATAGGTCTCACTTGCCCCCGATTCTCACTTGCCCCGGGGTACCTTATCTTTAGAAATCCATTCAGGGATTTCACCAGAAATTCTTTCAATGAGTTCTATAATGGATTCTCTCTAGGATCCGTCCAGAAATCCCATTAGAGTTTCCTCAATGAATTTCTCCAGGGATTCAAAAATTTGAACGCATGAGGAATTCATTATCAACATTCTAGAACTTTCATACAATCGAGTATTATCGTACAAAAAAAAACAAAAAAAAAATGTGGTCATTTATTTGCTTCTCTGAATTTTGCATACGATATTGCTTATCCAGAAAAATTATCTAACCTGGCGGAGTGAAGAAGACCTGTTCCGCAAATGCCGAACTGCTGCACACTATAAAAAGCATGCACACAACTTTGCAACAAAAATAAAATGTCAAGAATTTGAATTATGTTCAATGGCATTTATCTGCATACAAAAGTGCTGAAACTACACCAAGTTCAGTTTAAAAGTAAGTTACATAATTGTAGTAGTAATTTTGATAAACCAAAAATAAGAAATGTTTCATTATTTTTGAATATTGTAACAACCAACTGAGTGAGTGCTTTTTAGCGTGCGCCGAGCACTTTGACATTTGCGGAATAACTGCGGCGGTCGTTGGATTTTTTCTATTTTCCGCAATATGAAACCACCAACCACCAGTGGGGAGATAAGGTGGTATTTTACCAAGGTACGAAATTGGGTGGTTATCAGAAAAGAAACCGGTTTGCACACTTCAATTACTCACCGGCTTACTACACACTGGTGAGGATAGTCTTAGTGAGGAGACTTCTTAACGGAGATGCGCATTTTCCATTGTTCGGCCAATTCTCCAAGTGCCCTAGTTGTAGCGTTGGGCAATTTTGAATCGATGTTCGCAACATCGATGTTTTTGTTCCGATTAATCGTTTTTATCAATCGATGGTGAAGCCCCACGAAAACGACCGAATCGATTTTTTACATTCGATTTTCTTTCGATTTAAAAATATTATTTTTTCTCAGAATAAACTGTAGAATTTAACCATTAAAGAATGTACATAAAATCGAGGTAAAATGTACATAAAGTCGAGGGTCTATATACCTAATCTAAGGTCCACTAAATCGAGGCATACCTGTATATCTCAGGTTTCTTGGGAAATCCCTCCTAATGGTCTAGAGAGTCCTTCTTAGGATTCTAGGCCAGTCCATCTCTAGTTTCCGAATATTTCTTTTAGGTTCCCTGTGGAGGATTCCTCTGGAGCAATTTCTTTCAGGATTCTAATGAGATGTCTTTCAATAATGCAGGAGAATTTCTCTCAGGGTTTGAGGAGCATCCCTCCAAAGACTCTGGAAGAATCCGCCAGGGAGTTCCGGGGATATCCAACTAAGCTTTCTTTCTCTCAGGATTCTGAGGCAACCCGTCACAGGATTCAGGGAGAATACATCTCGGGTATCTGAGGAAATCCCTCAGGATTCTGGAAGAATTCTTATAAAAGAGAATCCATCTCAGAAAACTAGTTAATCTCTCCCAGGATTCTAGGGAAATCCTTAATATAATTCAGGGAGAATTCCTTTTGGAAGAATCTGTCTCTCTTTTATAGAATAAGGTCTCTTAGGATGTTGGTGCATTGGTGATAATTTTCAGCATTTTGTAGGAATCTCTCACAAGTATGGAAGAGTCACTTTAAAAATTCTCTAGGGTTTTTTTCAGCAGTATTATATGAGAATACCTATCAGAATTCTAGGGAATCTCTTGATCCTGAGGGAATTCATTTCTGGATTTTAGGGTATTTCCTACTAGGGCTACCTATCAAGGGTGAAATCCTCCTCATCTGGATCTGGATTATCTGGGTTGATTTCTCTAAGGATTCTGAATGTAGAATCCCGCTCAAATTCTGAGAAATTCTTTCTCAGCATTCTCAGGAACTCCTCCCAGGGTTTTGGATAATCCCTTGCATATATTTTGTGATTTCTCTTAGGTTTCGGAAGAAATCCTTCTCAGCATTCTACGAGAATCCCAGTAGAATTTTGTTTTCTGTGTTCTGGAGCAGTTACTCCCCCCGAAAAGCCTTTCAGGATTCTGGGAGAATACCTCTTAGCAATCAGGGAAAATACCTTACAACATTAAGGAGATTTCTCTTGAGATTTCGGTGTAATAGTTAAAGGTATTCTAGCAGAATCACCCCAGAACTCTGAGGATCCCTTACAGGAGTTTAGGGGAGTACTTTCAAAGATTCTGGGGAAATGTATTTCAGGAATATTTCATTCTAGAAGTTTTCTGTAATTCCTTCCAGGATCAGACTTTCGGAAAAATCCTTCTTAGGTTTCTGGAAATATTTCTCTTGATAATCTCGAACTGCTCTAGGAATTCCTTTCAGGATTCTTGGAGAATTCATCTTAGAATTCTGGGATAATCCATCTTAGGATTCTGGAAGATTTTGGAAGAATCCCAAGGGGAAGCTTCTCTTAGAATTCTGAGACAATCTTTCACAAGATTCTGGGAGAATTCCTCTCGGGGCTCTGAGACAATCCGTCTTATAGATGTAGAGTAATCTCACTTAAGATTCTAGGAAAATCCTCAATAGGATTCGGAGAGAACTCCTACCAAAATACCGGAAGAGTCTTGCTTTCTTTTCTACATAATGTCGCTCAAGATACTGGTGTCATCATTTTCAGCATTCTGAAGAAATCTCTCTCATAATTCTAGAGGAACTCGATTCAGTATTCTGGAGGAGTCGCTCTAATGATTCTGGGGGAATTTCTCTCAGCAGTCTGCGGGAATCTCTGCACTATATGGGAATACTTCTCAGAGTTCTGGGGAATATCAGGATCTCAGGGTTTTTCTTTCAATTCAAAAATATTAAATTTCATTTTTTTCCAGAATTCACTTTCTCAAAGTTATATCTATTTTCGAATCAGAGGAAAACATCGATTCCAAGCATTTGATTAAATCGGTGAATCGATTCTGCTGATCCAATTCGAATCGATTCACAAAAATCGATGTCTCTGCCAGATTTGCCCAATACTACCTAGTTGCCACTTGAAAGTTTCGACGCACTTGTTTGGCTTTTCTGTCGACTGTCAGGATTAAAATGCCATCTTTATTGATTTAAATTCGTAGTACCTTTAAATTTAAATTCGTGGTACTCTTAGAAACTAGTGAATACATCTACTATCATAGAAGATATAGAGTAACAGAAAAACATTCAACAGCCCAATCTAATAATGCAGATGTGGTCAAATTACTAGACACCATCTTGTGATTACTATTAGCTTCATTCAGTAGCAAGCATTGTCTCATGTTTGCAAAATTCGATTTGGTAAAACAAAATTGTACCATAAGTGATATCATTTCCAGCTATAAAGCATTTCTACATAATACTGAAGATATTTACACTCTCATAATAGCTTTAACATCCATAAAAGCCATTACGAACAACATATTCATAATCGTAAGTTTTGATAAAAAGAATTTTATCGTTTAATAAAAAGCCTTTTATGGGATCAGGTCACAGGGTTCCAGCATTGAGAGGCCCGGATCGAGTCAAGGCATTTCATAACCTATCATATTGAAAATGGGACTACCTTTTCTCGGTTTTCTCCCGCTGCCCTACTACGTGCCCGATTGGAATGTCTATATCTGCGGCAAGTATGTGTATGAAATAGGAGGGAAATCCTTTCGATTCGACTCGTGGTGCAGCAGCTCTTGGCATCATCATTGCTTTAATCTTTTATGACATCGCCCGTTATGCTTCTGGCTCAGGACTCAAAGGACCGAGCACCGATTTTCGACCGAGGCACAACAAATATTTAATGGCAAAAGGAAGACAGACACATTTCACTCTTGTCCTCGGAAGCACTTACCTACAGACTTTTGCATGAATTCCTACTCCAATGCATATAACAGGATATTCGACAGCTATCAGAAAAGGGAGCTTGTAAGAAAGTAGAGGAGATTGTGTAAATTACTTTTTTTCTGTGTACATGAGGTCATAACATTTCATAGCAGCTACGTGATTATCGCTAAGGTTCACAACAGGTTTGGTGAACCATCAAATTATTTACATGATTTAGCCTTTCCATCATCCAAATATTTTATTGGCAGGAACATTTCAGTTAAATTGTTGCAGAGATGGGTGTTTGGGATGTATGGGTTAAATCAAACAAAAAATTGAACAACTTCCTTTCAAACACTTGTTGTGTGTAAAAATTACATACACTCACAAAAGTTTGGGGTCACCATCCACAAACATATATTGTTTTAGACTCTTATCTCCGTAAATTTGCGTTCGATTTCTAAACTCTAGGTCTCATTCGAAATAATGTAAGGCAAAGAAACCTTAGACGTGATGTAGGTGACACTTTTACTAAAAAAAATATATGAAAACTTTACCTAGTTACGACATTTTCTAAAAAATACATTTAAACTTATAGCAGTGTCTCTGGAAATTGGGTCGACCAAAACTTTTATTAATTTTCAACTGCTTTTTACCAAACTTAGCTAAACAATCTAGGATTATACTTTTATGTCATTTGGGATCGCCCCTCAAAAAGATGCATCGGCCAAAAGTTTGGGGTCACTCACTTTAGTAAAACATAAAAAAGTGATTTGTTGATATATTTATCATCTTTCATTATTTTTATTTTATTTTTCTTGAATTATTCAGCTCATTACTACAAATCTAGTACTTCATCGATTGTGTCTTATTATCTTTTTATTACTAGAGACGCATTATTTAAAAAAAATATCAGCTATGGCAAACTATGCACGAATACGGATTCCCGGATAAACTGAAATGATTGATCAAGGCGACGACTGATCGAGTGATGTGCGTAGTTTGAATATCAGGGACACTCTCGAGTCCTTTCGGATCTCGCAGAGGGTTACGGCGAGGTGAGGATCTTTCGTTTTTGCTGTTCAAAATTGTGTTAGAAGATGTAATAGGAGAGCGGGGGTAAACACGAGTGCAATGATTTTCGCGAAATCCGTTCAGCTGTTTGGTTTCGCTGATGATATTGATATTATAGCTCACAAATTTGAGACGATAGCAGAAACGTACATTCGACTAAAGAGTGAAGCCAGGCGAATCGGATTAGTCATTAATGCTTTGAAGACAAAGTACATGATGGCAAAGGGCTCCAAGGAGGAATCACCGCGCCCGCCGCTCCGAATTTATATCGACGGCGATGGAATCGAGGCGGTAGAAGAATTCGTGTACTTGGGCTCACTGGTGACCGCCGACAACGACACTTGCAGTGAAATTTAGAGGCGCATTGTGGCAGGAAATCGTGCTTACTTTGGACTCCGCAGAACTCTGCGATCGAATAAAGTTCGCCGTAATACGAAGTTAACGATCTACAAAACGCTGATTAGACCGGTCGTCCTATATGGGCACAAAACATGGGCCCTACGTGCAGAGGAGCAACGCGCCTTTGGAGTTTTCGAACGGAAGGTGTTGCGTACCATCTACGGTGGAGTGCAGATGGAAGACGGGACTTGGAGAAGGCGAATGAACAACGAGCTGCATCAGCTGCTGAGAGAACCAACCACCTACCGGCTAAAATGGATCTCGAGAGTCATCCAACCGGTACAAGAAGACGTGGTACGCAGCGAGCTAGGGGGGTCGATCAAGTGGAGCACGATTTTCAGACCCTTCACAGAGTGCGGAACTGGAGAGAAACAGCCATGGACCGAGTAGAACGGAAACGACTTACAGCAAAGGACACTCAGGTCTTAGTCTGACCGGTAAGGTAAGTAAGCATTGTTTTGATAAATTCGAATTTCCTGGTTCTGGTTCCTGATGTACTGAGTCACGTTTGGCATGTGTTCTGAAAACAATTTTTGCACGTTCCTCATAACTGACACGTTTTCTCGCATTATTTATAAAAGAAGGCTATCAAATTAAGCCTGTGTTGGAGAAATATTAAGAAGTTTTTAGTATAATTGGCTATCATCCCAAATGTTCTGGAAGCCTGGAGCCTGGAGCTACCAGGGGAAGTGGTAGGTTGTACCATATACTCATATTGTGTAAATTGATTACGACTCTGCTTTCACACTTCCTATAAACATCGGTTTAAAAATAGCTGAATTTATGTGTTGCAAGATTATTGACCAATAGGCAGATTGTTTAATTCTGATAATAAAATTTAACAAACTTATACTTTATGTATTGTAATAATTACAATAATGATTGAAATCAATTATCCAATTGACCATGATTTGGTTGACTGTCCATACATTTTTTTTATCTCAACCTTATTCTCAGAACCAAAGCATTTGATTGAAGGCAGTTGATGCTGTTCCCACCACACAACCATACCCTACATTCAGTTGCCACCCAAATGAAATTATAAAACCAGTGGCCCTTGACTGTTCCTCACAAAGGATTAAATTTCATCATTCGCACAAACAGTTATTAAGAATCGCTCAGAAGGTAAAACTACGACCGACTGCAATGGGGAATAGCCTTGATTTTGAAAAGGGTACAACTCCTGCAGCACCTCAAAAGGGATCCCACTTGATGGGATAAGTTCTGCATGGCAGCAAATGGAGAGTGTTTATAGCATGAAGCCGTGTGATTTTGAGAAAGATTCAAAACGGTTCACCGCTACCGGCTGCCTCGTGAAGGCCAGAATAGATCCATCCCTAGCGAAGTAACAGTCGAGTGAACAGGGAAACGCCGCATATGAGATTTTGATGATGAAGATGGTTCAACTCCTGTGCTTTTGATGCTAATCGCTTCAGAGTAACCCTTCAAGTGCACAGCTAGCTCGAACGGTCAGATAGGCAGTCTGCCAGCTAGTTTCCAACATCCATCGCCTCGAGGATTCACACAAAAGGAACGAGGTTCATTAAAATTTGTTTGATCTATCTCCAACTTGGTTGATGTGTTCTTTCGGTGAAAGATATACATTTGAATTCATTACACGTGAATTATTAAAGGATAATGTGTATCAACCGTAAAATGAAGAAAGCTGCTATATGTACAAACTTATACACAGCAAATTGGCCGTAACTTCATTGCTACTAAGCAAATACAGTATATCAAACAATTTATTTATTTATTTATTTATTTGTTTATTTCGTCAACCATTTGTAGACTACATACATACATAATTTGTTCTATATTCTATTGTATCGTACAGAGTTGAAATATTGTTTTAACTTTACGCGAGACATGGTCAAGTCGATAGATTCGTAATGCTTATTGTAAATTAACATCATTCTATTGATTGGGCTGAATTTCGCATAATTTGTACGATGATGACTGACCGCAAATATGTTTCGATTTCTTAATTGTCGAGTCGGAGTATAAAAATTTAAACAGAATAGCAGATTGCTGCAATCTACACGTTGCGAAACAATGTCATTTACAAATGTTATCATAGCATATTCACGACGTTCCTTTAAAGTTTGTATGTTTATTAGCATACAACGTGATTCATAAGAAGGAAGTGGAAAAGTTGTCCATCTCAGTTTACGTAGAGCAAATAGCAAAAATTTCTTCTGCACCGATTCTATGCGTTCTTCATGAGTTTTCATAAATGGGGACCAAACAATACTACAATATTCAAGAATCGATCTCACATAAGAAATGTACAATGTTTTGATAGTGTATGGATCGTTAAAGTTAATACTAAATCGCTTTATGAACCCCAGCATGTTGGTAGCTTTATGAATTATTGTATTGTAATGATCGATAAAACTCATTTTAGTATCTAAGATCACACCTAAGTCTCTAACTCTTTCACATCGTTCAACGATTTGATCCCCTAAGGTCACACTAGTTATATGCTGGTTCCTTTTTCTACTAAAGGTGATAGAATTACATTTTTTAACGCTTAACTGAAGCAAACTTTTATTACACCATATATAGAACAAACATATTTCGTTTAGATATATACTAGTGCCTTCTTCACTTTTGATTTCCATGAAAATCTTCATATCATCTGCATAAATTAATATCTTTGAATGCTTGAATATATAATATGCGTCGTTCACATATAAAATGAAAAGAAGAGGACCTAAATGTGAACCCTGGGGGACACCAGACGTTACATTAACGGGTTGAGATTTGCTACCTTCGAAACGTACTGTTTGTTGTCTATTTGTTAAATATGATTGAATCCAAGAAAGCAGTTTATCATCAATTCCTATTTTCGAGAGTTTGAACAGCAATAAAGGGATATCTATGCGGTCAAAAGCTTTACTAAAATCAGTATATAGAGCCTCCACATAATTGCCATGGTCCATAGCATTTACTGTGAAATTTACAAACTCTATCAGGTTAGTTGCAGTTGAGCGGCCCTTGAAAAATCCGTGTTGAGAATTCGTTATTCTGTTTTTCACCTGATTAAACATTTTTTTATTAACAATGGATTCAAACAGTTTTGGGATACAAGAAATAATTGCAATTCCACGGTAATTTCGTATGTCGGACTTTTTTCCCGATTTATATATAGGGATTAAAAATGAGTTTTTCCAAATACTGGGAAATGCAGATAATTCAAAAGACATGTTAAATAGCCAAAATAGAGGAAATGTCAACTCAATTGCAAGAGTTTTCATAAATACTGGGGGAATTCCGTCCGGTCCTGATCCTTTTGAAGCGTCCAAACTTTTTAAACCTGTTAAAACGTCCTCCACATTGATATGACTTACATGAACATCTCTTGAAAATGAGGGCATGAATGAAAAATATTCTAGATCACGATCATTCTCGGAGAAAGTCGTATAGATATCTTGGAAAAATATAGCGAAGAGATCGCAAATCTCCTTAGAGGTTTCAGCCGTTTTTTCATCTAATATCATTTTTGAGGGGAAATTACTTGATTTTGATTTAGTCTTAACATAATTGAAGAAATTTTTTGGACAAGACTTGATTTCGTTCTCAATTTTCGCATTATACTCTTCGAGTGTTATACTGATGGCTGTATTTAATTGGTCACATATTTCCAAATATTTTTGTAGATTTTCATCAGTGTTATTCTTCTTATACATTTTGTGAGCTTTTTGCTTCCGGTTTCTTAAATTTATGATATTTTTGTTGAACCAGACTGGATGTTTAAAATTTCCATGACGCCTTTTCACTTTAGTAGGAACTTCTTTGTCGATTATTTCATATAATATTTTATAGAAGGTACCAACCGCATTTTCAATATTATCTTCACTTTTCAAGATTGATTGCCAGTCTCCCACATTTAATTTATGCTTTATGTTGTCATAGTTTGCTCTATGGTATTCGAATACTTCCTCATATTCATAGTCATTAGATCTCGGAATATTGTGGACGAATAGAGAATATTCTATGGCAGTATGAAATGCTTCATTTTTCCATAGAGGAGAAACACATGCATTAACGCAGAAATCCTCGTTAACATTGGTCAATAATAAATCCAGGTAACAATTTTGTTGATTTTTTACATTATTTATTTGATTTAATCCCATAATGGCAATTTTGTCGAACACAAATTGTAAAGTTTCGTTGTCCCCAACAACTGGTAACAAAATACCTTCGTTGTCTATGTCTGGTATAAAATCAGCATTGCGTTGATTAAAATCACCGTATATGTGGAGTTTTATTTCTGGGGGTAGTTGTGATAAAATTTCGTCAGCGTTAGCGAAAAAGACTTCATATGCCGTTTTATTTGCAAAATCTGGAGGAAAATAAACTGATGCAAATACATGTGTTTCACCCGCAATACAAGTTTTAACCCAAACATGTTCAAACTCCTTAACTTTCGATGAGTTTATCAATTCCGAGTTGAATTTAGAGGACACCGCAATAACAACACCACCTCCTGACTTTCTTTGTGACAATTGTAAATTGCGGTCGTCTCGAAAAACATTAAAATCACTTCCAAAAACTTCTTCACTTTTTATGCCTTCATCCCAACTTGTTTCAGTACCGAGAACAACTGAAAAGATGAATTGTCCGTACAGCAATTTTTTGGTCAAAATAATTTTTCATTTAAATGATCATAACTTTTTTATACGTCAATCAAAAACGTTGAAATTTTGACCAATTATAACCCATATATTAAAGCTCCATTAGGAGTAAAATTTTGAGCGAGATCGAATAAGTTTTCTGAAAGTTATAGAAATTTTAGTAAAACTTATAAAATTTTTGAATACTGTTTCAAAACATATCTCAAAATGTACTTGACGATTTTTTAAAAATATTTTTCGTGTTACAGCTTATACCTAGGCCTTGGCGTAAAGATTCTCAGTATGTTTTGTTCAAACACGCCCAAATCAGGCGGGGTTAAGAAATTTAGGTTTTTCTTTGGCATTAAGATTCTTGGTAGGGCTTTGGATACGCCCAAGATAGAAGAGCCGTGATGTTTTCAAGAAGAGAAGGATGTTAATCACGATGAGGACAAGTAGGATAGGTAGAGGTCTAGGTTTTGGACTTTTTAGTATTTACAATTGGTAGGGTTTTGGATACGCCCAAGTTGGTTCGGGCATTGTTAGGAATTATCGTGACTTCTTCGGCAAGACGAGAATGATGGTAGGAGTTTTAGACACGCCCAAGCTGGTTCGGGTATTGCTAGGAAATTTAGGCTGCAAATACTGAGGCTTTGGCTTTAGTCGGGGGGGGGGGGGGGGGGGGGTGAAGTCAGTTCGTAGAGAACAGTTAGTGAAGGGAGTTCTCGAAAGTTAAACTAAGTACGTCAGTTGTCGTGAGTTCGGTTTCAACGTTAGAATAGGCAGCATATCGGATAAGTTTTGAGATCCCATTTGGGACACCTTTAGATACTTTTAGGCTAAAAGTGCATTGTAAAGTGTAAAAGTGCATTAAGTAGTAGTTAAGTAGTGTTGTAAAATTGAACTGTTAAATCAATATAGTTTATTCTGAGACGGGAAGCACGGACATTGTGAATAAAATAGATATCACATCCTTGTGTAATAGTTTTTAGAAGACCCCCCAAAAACAACGGGGCGCTTCAACAGCTTATATCTGAGGCTTTCATATGCAGCTTCGTTTAAGGTTTTATATCACTACAAAAAATATCAAAAACCTGTATATGTTCAGAGTGTCATTTGGAAATTTATCATATTTTGATCAATAAAAGTGCCAAGTGTTTTCAACTTTTTTAAACTCTCTTAATGATATATTTTTATACAGGACCTACTAAACTACATATGAAGAGTAGGTCCTATGGATTTTTCGTTCAGTTAACCATTCAGCGCGCGCGCTGTTGTAAAAAGTACAACACTACCACAAAAACCTAGCTTTTAGCATACAGCGCGAGCGCGGTGCAGTTTCGGTTGCTTGATGGCGCGCGTCCTGGAAGGTTAATGCACTTTTATTGGTGGAAAACGTTTGGTAGATTATATGTGCAAAATATGGTTAATTTTAAAACATCGTCAACTACATACGCACATTTTTCATATTTTTTGTAGTGAATATAAAACCCTAAACATGGCTGCATATGAAAGCCATAGGTCTAATATATAACACAAAAAAAAATTGAAAAAAAAAATCATCGAGTACATATTGAGGTATAATGTTTTAAAATTGCGTTCAAAAGTCTTATAAGTTTAACAAAAAGTTCTATAACTTTCAGAAAACTTATTTGATCTCGCTCAAAATTTTACTAATGGAGCTTTATTTAATATATGTTTCATGATTGGTCAAAATTTCAGCGTTTTTGATTGACACATAAAAAAATTATTAACATTTGAATGAAAAATTATTTTGACTAAAAATTTGCTGTACGGACAATTGTTTGATACACTGTAGCTGGCAAACATCAGCAGGCTGACAGTCAGTGGATGGAGGCCATCTCAGTTTTTTTTTTCTAATGATCTTTGGTTACATCTCATTCAAATATAACTTGAAAATAGGTGTACTGTGAATAGTTTCACACTATAATTCTAATTCAATAAAATAACTTTGTAATCTGTAGGGTCTTGTACCATTTGGGCAGGTGTACCTATTTTGGGCACTTGCCGCTATATCTTAGTCAATTTCAAACGGATTGATTTGAATTTTTGTATAGAGTTAGGCACGTACAGTATCTTACTATATACAAAAACTCATATCAATCGGTTTGAAATTGACTTATTTATAGCGACAAGTGCCCAAAATAGATACACCTGCCCAAGTGGTACCAGGCCCTATATTCATTATTTATGTTTTTTTCGTATAATGGCTTTTGTACAGTGAACCATCACGCAACAATAATAACAATGTCGCAGCCTGCATTTGTTGCGACAATCCACCCAATACGGTATAAGTTTGTCCCACGTATATGACATCCCTATTCCCACCCAATATGATTGTTTGCAGCCAACATCAATTGGGTTCCCCCATTGACAATGCATTTGAGTTCCCTAAACATTGGTACAAGATGCGGGAATCGAAATCGTGACGTCATCGCACCCTGGTGGTTTGTCCCAACTTGAACATAATAGGATGAACATCGTGCAACACGAGTTTAGAGATGTTTGCCTTGTATTGTGATTGTCAAGCGGAAACTTCGATCCAGTAAACACTGCAACGCTGCTGAAGATCTATCATGAAACAGTTTCGATTTTGGGTTTGTAATAATTGATTATTCACGAGTTGAAAGGTATGCAACAAATTCAATTTCCGTTTTGTCTGCAACAAAAATTTTCGAGGTCATGTCATTATCTGTTACCAGTTGGGATAAAAAGTAATCGCCGCTACTTCTTTGTTGCTTGTTTTGTGCATCTTTTGTCTGACAATTCTTTTCACTGCTTTTGTAGGTGTACCTACCATAAAAAAATTTAAAACTAGAAGTAGACCATGCAACTTCATACAAATCTGAATAAAGTTTAAAGTTGACAAAAAATGAGTCAACGTAGTTTACAGACTACGAATTTTAGTCTGCGATTATAATGAATTTCGGCCGAGTCTGAATGGATGCACATGTCGCAATTTCAGATGTCAGCCCGGTGACGAATTTACTCAAATCACTATTCCTAAATGTAAGATTCTGGCATTGCGTCGAATAGTAGATTGCGGCGAACATTTTATGAAATGGATTGTAATGGCTCAGTCAGCACACTGTCAATTTTGTTGCGGTTTTCTGTGCCCGCTACAAGAGGTTGTAAAATCAATGCGTTCATAGTTGCGGCTTATGTGTAACGTATGCGATTAAATTGTGAAAGGATCTTCGGAAGAACCGAGCCGTGGTACATAATTGCAGTTCTGTATGGACTGGGCAATACTAAATAGTGATTCTAAATGTGCAATGGCAAATGAGATGTTTTCGTTTTTTGACATTCCATTCATGTACAGAAAAAGTTTTTTTCAAAAATGAGTTGGAACGGGATCGGTGGAAAATGTGTAAACAAACAAACGTCAAACAAATTTCAGTACAAGCGAACCTGAGTCGGGTTGATGTTGCAACCACTTGCAACTGCGATCTGATCCAGTTCCAACCCAGGTTGGAACTGAATCAAAAACGGAAACGACATTAGAGAAATCAATGTATAATGGGTCCAAAGCCATATTTACGAAGACAAAAACGTTTGCGCCTAAACCGTTAGTTTTGAATACATGGTGTCTTCGGGGTTTCTCCATATTGTTACGTCCTTTTTTCATGATAATGAAATTAGGGTGATCCTAGTTGTTTGAAAGATCTCGATACAAACTTTTTTGTTATTCCTATATTGTTGTCGTCGAGCCCACCGTTCGGCAGTGAGTGTCGAGTTATTCTAAGCTGCCGTCCACCACCAAAATGCGAATGGTAGCCTGTCAGATGGAAGAAGAGTGACTTGCGAAATGTGTAGTCAGGTTGTTGATCAGCTGTTCGTCACAGATCGAAAACTATTACATAATTGGATTGATAGAGGTTTAGCCTAGTAATTGGATTGTTAGAGCAGAGGTTTAACCTTGGGTTTAGCTATATATTTTGGTAAATTGAAGTAGGTAGGGGGATTATGGGCATAATGGACACCCTAACCAAATGACTATGTTAGGCCTGTATAACAGACAAAAACATTTTATCAGTTGGCTTACAACTTTAACTTGTTTCCTACGTATTTCAACCATTCACAGCAGGTAGAATGTCATTATTGTGAAGAAAAAATGAATTGTAAATCGTGTATTTTTTGGGGCTGGCAGGAAAGGTACGGGGCGAAATGGACACCCATCGGGGCATAATGGACACCCCTGCATATTTTAAGCTGAATCTTTGATAATATCGACTAGTTAAGTAATTTGCCTACGGGGATCAATACCACAGATATAATACTCCAACTTAGCCGGGGCCCGTGGCACAGTGGTCCACACGTTCGCTTCATAAGCGGATGGTCATGGGTTCGAACCCAGCCCCGGCACTTGCAATTTTTCGTCAGTTGCTCTTCCCCCCGAGAGCAGCTGGCACCTGAGCCTCTTCGGAGCATATAGCTCTAACGAACCCGGAATTTGGATATCGGCGAACCACTTCTCATAATGGACCCCCAATCGGACTGGAAAAGAAACAGCAGCCACACATCAGCATCATCGTGCTCATCATTCTACCATGGACAGGGGATAGTAGTAGTAGTTCAATAAAGTAGAATAGAATGGAATACATTTACGCGCTGTACAAAAAGTGGAAGTGCAGCGTCCAATTGGAATCGCTCACGAAGTACCCTAGTGGACAAAAGAGCTGTAAATTAGGTTAAGTGATTAAGAATAAAAAAATAATACTCCAACTTAGACGAGTTTACAAAACATAAAAGTTAATTAAATAAGTTTAAGGCTAAAATAATCGGATTGATTTTTTCTAAACTCTCTACAACGCCTAACAGTATGCAACGCGCGTACATCCATTCATAATTGCCAGTGTTCATTTCGCCCCGAATTGACTACAACATTGAAATTGCTATTTTGAGTAAGTTCTGATCAAAAATATAATACTTCATCCATTGCTAAATCTGCGTAAACATGTAGGGGGATTAGGGGCATAATGGACACCCGGGGCGAAATGGACACCCCTGTTTTTGCTGAAACCGTTGACTTTTATGTAAAACTTTTAATGCATAAGTGTAAAGGAACAAGTCAAGGCTCTGATTTTCAAAAGTACCATTTATATTCCTCCAAAATAACCAAAATATCTTTGAAATTAAAATATGTTTTTCATATGGTGAAATTCTTATAATTTCGAAGCAGCATCAAATAAGGTATCACGAGTGTTGGAGTGTGTCAATCATAAAACAAGTGAATTGTTACTTTATCTACATGTATACGAAGATTTAGCAATGCACAGTGGGCAGAAACGGGCCCGTAATCGGACTTATTTAGAAGCCGCTGGTTTTGAATCTCAAAGTGATGCATTTTCCATGGCAAATTGGCCAATAAATCGAATGGTGATGGTTTCATCCTGTGCAGACCTCGGGAAGTGGTCCATTTTGCCACATTTTACCCTAAATCTGCCCTTTTCAATGGGTTTATTTCTATAACTCTACTCGCTGCTGATTTTTGCTTTTCTCGTACACTAAGTGTACTGGAAAGGCTATATGTTCACTCCAAAAATGACTTTTTGATAGAAGGCCCGGAGGGTCGAGTCACATATACCAATCAACTCAGCTCGACGAATTGAGGTGATGTCTGTGTGTGTGTATGTATTTTTTTTTCCTTCTAAACCATAGGGGGATAAATCTGCTCATCAGACACCCTAACAGGAAGGTTAGGGTAGTGTGGGGATGAGGCCGTCTTCTACAATGCCGGTAGAAGCCAGGACTACTCTCTCCTCGACCCACTAAAACACATTCCTATGGTCGCCAAACCCTACGTCTCTCCGGAACCACCAAGAAGGTATTGCTTCAGAGAGGGGCTAGTGCATATCGCACCCTCAAGGTTAGCTGCCGTAGCCTAGCAGCAACGAACATCGATGACTCGCACTGGAGAGTCCATCACGATAGCATGCTGGCGCTTAGCCAGTTTCCCGAGTGGTCCTCGCCACTCCCTTTGTCCTCGGAAGGCGGGCAGGGTCAACCCCGCCCGCGCCCTACTGCTGAGCGGACATCAAGAACTGATGCCCACATGCAACCCGATCTGACCTGCTGAAGGCAAGGGTATCACTACCCTTCAGGCCTTATCAGCTGCATCCGTAGGTTGCAGACAGCAGGGTCTCACCTACCCCGACCCTTGCCGGGGACCCCTTTCCAACCGCGGGCTCAGATCCAACCCAGTAGACTGACGCCACGACAGCACCGCTACCGGGACTTCCTCTCCGCGGCCACTTAATCGCTGTAAGGGTCGATCTCGACCGCAGGGCACCGGTATGACCTACGAAGCCGACTTCGAACCCCTGGACCACCTCTTGTACTGCATCTGGACTAGCCATTCTCCGAGTCCACGCGCCACCTCCTTTGTAGCTCCCAGACGATATGGGTGGTAGCCGTTGAAACGGCATTCCAGCTAATCTCATCCCTACACATTCTCTGGACCAAGTTGTCCGGAGTTGTGTCCTCCCCGCATGTGGCAAGCATGCGGTCACGCATTGTGCGAAAACGCGGGCACACGAACAAAACGTGTTCCGCCGTTTCCTCTAAACCATTGCACACTGGGCATTCGGGAGAATCCGCATGCCCGAAACGGTGTAGATACTGTCGGAAGCAACCATGACCTGTAAGGACCTGTGTCAGGTGGAATGAAACTTCCCCATGGCGCCTATTAATCCAACTATCTACCCTCGGTATCAACCTATGGGTCCACCTTCCTTTGGTGGAACTGTCTCACGCGCGCTGCCATTTGACCATAGAGGCCATCCTGACAGTCTTGCGTATGCCTCTTGTGCCGCGCATTTCGAAGCACTCCATGTCCTCACTGATAAGAATGCTGATGGGCACCATACCAGTAATGACACAGAGAGCGTCGTGTGACACGGTACGGTACGCGCTTGCAACCCTCAGACACATAAGCCTGTAAGTACTTTCCAGCTTCCGTCGGTAGCATTCAGTACTTAGCGCGGTACCCCACGCCGGGCCGCCATACCTAAGTATGGACGTAGCAACACTAGCCAGAAGCTTGCGCTTACTGGCGTACACCGCTGAGCTATTGGACATCATCCGGGACAGTGCCGCAATAGCTATGGAGGCTCTTTTACAGGCATAATCGACGTGGCTACCGAAGGTAAGCTTATCGTCGATCATCACGCCCAAGTGCTTGACAGAGCGCTTCGACAGGATAGTGCACTCTCCTACACTGATCTCCGTCTGCTGCGCCGACTGCATGTTGTTAACAACCGTCACCTCTGTCTTGTGGTGAGCCAGCTCCAGTTTTCTGGACCGCATCCACGCCTCCACAACCTTGATCGAGTGGTCGGTAGTCAACTTCACCTCCTCGATCGTTTCACCGTAGACTTCGAGCGTAATATCGTCGGCAAATCCGACAATCACCACTCCCACTGGGTACTCTAACCTCAACACCTCGTCGTTGACATTCCACAACACCGGACCCAGGATGGAACCTTGCGGGACTCCTGAGGTTATGTGAAAGCACTTCCGACCCACCTCCGTGTCGTATACTAGTACGCGATTCTGGAAGTAGCTTCCGAGAATCTTGTACAAGTACTCCGGTATCCCCAGACGCAGGAGCGCATCGGCAATAGCAGCCCAACTGGCGCTATTAAATGCATTCCTTACATCCAGAGTCACTACCCCGCAGAAGCGAATTCCCCTCCTCTTAGGCTCGAGTGCTTTCTCGGCGGTTTTTGTAACCGACAAGATAGCGTCTACGGTGGACCTCCCCTTCCGGAAGCCATACTGGTTGCTCGAGAGACCATTTGCGCCCTCAGTGAACTTCAACATTCTATTGAGGATGATCTTTTCGAGCACCTTCCCCGCCGTGTCAATCAAGCATATTGGTCTATATGCCGACGGGTCTCCGGGTGGTTTCCCCGCCTTTGGCAATAGTACCAGGCTCTGCCTCTTCCAAGCTTCTGGGAAAACTCCCTCGTCCAGGCATTTCTGCATAGCAGACCTGAACATCTCGGGAGCTTCTGCAATAGCTACTTTTAAGGCCAGGTTCGGAACTCCGTCCGGACCTGGGGCCTTACCTACGCTAAGGGACTTAGCTATCCCCGCAAGTTCCACATCGGTGACCCTTTCCTCATCGCCAGCCCCAGTCCCCGGCTGTCCTACGAAAGGAGGCCAAGGACTAGGATCATGACGCGGAAAAAGTCCTCCAATGATCCCCTCCAACATCTCTGGAGATTGCTCTGTAGGAGCCATCACACCTCTCGTCTTGGCCATAACGATCCTGTAGGCATCACCCCACGGGTTCATATTGGCACTCTGACAGAGACCCTCAAAGCAGGCCTTTTTGCTTGCTCTTATCTCGGTCTTGAGCGCGGCTTTTGCAGCGGCGAACACCACCCGCCGTTCGTTTCGCTCTTCCTCTGATCGTGCTCGCTGCATCCGCCGCCTAGCCCGTAGGCAGGCGCGGCGCAGGTCCGCAATCGCGTCGGTCCACCAGTAAGCCGGTGGCCTCCCATTTCTAGGGTGGACTCTCCTAGGCATGGTCGCATCACACGCACGTGAGAGCACCGCTACCAGCTCATCGCCGTCTAAACCGAGTAAGTTTCGCTCACGGCGGAGCGCTTCCCTAAATACCTCTTCGTCGAAGTATGATGTCTTCCACCTTGGCCTTGGCCTAGCCGCCTCTTCTTCTATCCGCTGTCTGCTGTTGTTGTAGTCGATACTGTAGCGAACCGCCAGGTGGTCGCTGTGAGTGTAGCCATCATCTACTCTCCAGTTCGAACTACTTGTTAGGCCAGGACTACAAAAGGTCACGTCAATAATTGACTCCGCTCCGTTTCGACTATAGGTACTCTTGGTACCGACGTTAGCCAAGTCGACATCTAAGATGGCCAGTGTTTCTAGCAGGATCTGACCCCGCTGGTTCGTGAAACGGCTTCCCCATTCCACAGCCCAGGCATTAAAGTCACCCGCTATTACCACCGGCTTTCGCCCTGTTAGCACGGTCGTTAAGCGGTCCAGCATTTGCGTGAACCGCTCGATCGGCCACCGCGGAGGCGCATAACAGCTACAGAAGAAGACCCCGTTTACTTTGGCGACCACGAAGCCCTCATAGGTAGTAGACACCAACTCCTGCACGGGGTATTTACCCGTCGTCCATATCGCCGCCATTTCCCTGGTCCCATCCGAGGCCCAGTTGCCGTTGCCGGCGGGTACTCGGTATGGGTCCGAAATGATGGCGATATCCGTCTCCCACTCAGAAACCGCCTGACAAAGCAGTTGCTGAGCCGCATCACAGTGGTTCAGGTTCAGCTGCGTTACCTGCACTGTGATTTGTTGCTCACTGCGGCTTTCTTAAAGGCCGGGCACCCTGGACCACCCATCGCATGTCTGTTTTTCGAGGTTTTCCCGGTACAGATCATGCAGATGGGCGGACTCGTGCAGCTTTGGGCCTTATGACCTTCAGCGCCGCATCGCCTACACAGTTTGCGCCTGTCGGGGCCTTTGCAGTCCCACGACTTGTGTCCTGGTTCCAGACACCTGAAGCAAACCTCAGGTGGCTCGTGGAATGTCAGGTGACAAACACACCAGCCCACCTTAATACTCCCTACTTTAACGGACTTTTTAACATCCGCCACAGGTAGCTGAACCAGAGCTATCTGTGTCCCTGCTGGCCCCTTCCGCAGCCTGACGGCTGTGGCGGCCACCTGAACATCGCACTGTTGCCGCAGTGCCGTGACGAGCTCTTCCGCTTCGGTGATCTCGTCTAGGTCTTTGACCTTCAGAGTCGCCTCATGCGTAAGAGCCCTCACCTCCACTCCATCACCAAGGACCTCTTCTGCCAGCCTCTTGTAGGCGGCGCCCTTGTGATCCTTCTGGCGCTTAAGCTCCAGGATCATTTCGCCCGTACGAGTACGTCTAATACTGCGTACGTCGGCTCCAAGACCCTCGAGCTTGGCGTCGCACCTCATCGCCTTCAAGACGTCCGAGTATCTCGACTGTTCGGTCTTGATGACGATAGCGTCACCTTTTTCGCGCCTGGCACCTGCCTTCCTACGCCTTGGCTTGGCGACCTGCACTTCTACCTGCGGATTTCCCTTCTTCTTCCTCTTCCGCTCTACCTTTGTCCAAGGAGGGTCCTCTCCTTGGATCGCCCTGCTCTGCGGCTGCTGAGGGCCCACCATTGGTCGCAACCCCTTGTTCCCATCATTCCGGGACGGGCCGGCCTTTTCAGGCCCACCCTTTTCAGCTTTCCGGGAACCCTGGCTGGGGTCCGACTTTCCAGCGTTACCACCGGCTTTCGGGGTTATTATACGCTGTGTGTGTATGTATGTGTGTGTGTGTGTGTGTGTGTGTGTATGTGTGTGTGTGAGTATGTGTGTATACAAAATAAACTCACATCACTTTTTGGCAGTAAACCTCAACCGGTTTTTATGACCGACGGTTCATTCGACGCGGAATCTGGTCCCATTGTTTCCTATTGAAAATGGTTCGGATCGGTCCAGCCGTTCCGGAGTTATGGCCATTTAGGTGTTCCGGACCAGTACCCTTGGAAGAATGTAACAAACACATACATGCGACACATCAAACTGCGGCATTTTCGATTACCAGATAAACAGTTAGCAATAAAACAGTCTCACACCATATCTGAACCGGTAGTATTCCGGAACCGGTTCCGGGTGTCCCGCCGGAAGTGGCCAAATATAAAAGTGAATCAAATCCATGCATGCGACACATCAAATTACGGCAATTCCGATAACCTGATGAACAGTTTGCAAGAAAACAGTTTCAGACCATATCTGAACCGGTATTGTTCCGGAACCAGTTCCGGATGTTCCGCTGGAAGTGATAAATATAAAAATGATCCAAACCCATGCATGCGACACATCAAACTGCGGCATTTTTGATTACTTGATAAACAGTAGGTAAGAAAACAGTCTCAGGCCATGTCTGATCCGGTAGTATTCCGGAACCGGTTCCGTGTGTCCTGCTGGAAGTGGCCATATAAAAGTGATCCAATGCTATGCTTGCGACACATCAAATTACGGCAATTTCGATAACCTGATGAACAGTTAGCAAGAAAACAGTCTCAGACCATATTTTAACCGGTAGTGTTCCGGAACCGGTTCCGGGTGTCCTGCCGGAAGTGGCCAATTATAAAAGTGAACCAAACCCATGCATGCGACATATCAAAGCGTGGGTTTTTAGATAACCTAATGAAAGCTGGCAAGAAAATAGACGCAGACCACATCTGAACTGGTAGTGTTCCGGAACCGGTTCCGGATGCCCCGATGGAAGTGGACAAATATAAAAGTGATCCAGAACTATGCATGCAACACATCAAATCGCGGCAATTTCGATAACCTGATAAACAGTTAGCAAGAAAACAGTCTCAGACCATATCTGAACCGGTAGTGTTCCGGAACCTGCTCTGGATGTCCCGCCGGAAGTGGCCGTATATAAAAGTGAACAAAACTTATGCATGCGGCATACCAAATCACGGCTTTTCCGACAACTTGATGACCAGTTATCAAAGAATAAGGCTTAGACCACATTAGGGATTGCCAGTAGTGCCGAAACTAGTTCCGGGTATCCCTCCAAAAGCGGCTAAATATAAAATTGAACCAAACCCATGCATGCGACACAGCAAAGCGCGGCTTTTTTGATAACCTAATATACGTTAGCAAGCAAATAGGCTCAGACTATTTAAGAATCTAACGGCAGTGATTCGCAACCGGTTCCGTGCCGGAAGTGAAACCAAACCCATGAATGCGATACCTCAAATCACAGCTTTTTAGGCTTTTTTAGCCAGGAAAGATCAAACGTAAAAGAGAACCATTATATGTGACATAACAATGACTTATACAGTAACATGATAAACGGTTAGCCAGTAAATAATCTCAGATCATATTTGGGAGAACCGTTTGTGTTCCAGAGCTGGTGACGAGACGAGTAACCCGCCGGAAGTGGTAAAATGTAGAAGCGCAACTCGCCGGAAGTGGTAAGCCAAAGCGGCGTTTTTGATAACCTGATGAAGTGATTAAATACAGGGGATACTCAAAATAACTGGGACAGGTAAAATTTTCATTTTTCAAAAAATGTTCAACTCGCTGTAACTTTTCGAAAAGGGCATCAAATATTCTCAAATTTTTACTGTAAGTTCATCAACTAGTTGTGTATCAGTGGTGAAAATTTGGAAAAGATCGGGCTATTTTACACGAAGTTATAAAGATTATACAAAAAGGTATCCTTATTCGATAGCCAACTTTGAGCTGTTATATCTTCGGATTCGATGAACCGAATGCAATGAAATTTTGATCATTTATGACTTATATAATGAGCTATTAAAAACATGTGACTAAACTTAAAATTCTTTACACGAAAGAAAATTATAACGATTAGATTATTTTTCTAATATAACACCATTTTATCCAAAACTTCATCATCGTTTCAAAATTCGAGATAGTAATTATAGTTCATTCAAATTCCCTCTAAAGGATAACAACCAAATAGCCAGTATTAAATTGATACAGTAATAGGATGCATATGAAAAATAGATAAATTTACTAAAAAAACATAGAATAAATGAAATCGCTATAACTTTTTTTCTTATTAATAATTTCAAATTAAGTCAACTGTTTTTCAAAGTTTATTATATTACACATAAATGATCAAAATTTCATTACATTCGTTTCAATGAATCCGGTGATATAACAGCTCAAAGTTGGCTATCGGATAATTATACCTTTTCTTAGAATCTTTATAACTTCGTGTAGAATGGCCCTATCTTTTCCAAACTTTGACCACTGATACACAACTAGTTGATGAACCCACATTAAAAATTTGAAAATATTTGATGCCCTTTTCGAAAAGTTACAGCAAGTTGAACATTTCTTGAGAAGTGAAAATTTTACCTGTCCCAGTTATTTTGAGTATCCCCTGTAGAAGTGAACCAAAATCGTGCAATAATATGAATAAAGTTAACCTTCTTCATGCATGTGCTAACGCTCACTCCACTGCCGTAGTACATGGAATGGGGTCATAATGACCCCAATGCACAATCGTTAAGTTAAGTTGGTCAAGCAGTCAACTGAGAGGTCTGATATTGTTCAGCTCTGTTTTGCTGTTGAACATAACATCGCAATATGTACCATCAATAAGTTTCCCAAACCGATGATGGCTTTGTTAAAATTGTTGTTTTTCTATATAAAGTGCTCTCAGGATTCATGAACATTTTGGCTAACGTCGATGGAAAAACCATGAGTACATATTCGACGAGAAAGGCACTATCACCACTAGGTGGATTAATCTGGGTTTTTTTTGTATATAGATTGACGAACATGCTCTTATTATGTCTACAGAATATACTAACGAACGGTTTATGCAGTGTTGAGCTCAAAAAGTGGTCCATTTTACCCTATTTCACCCTATATTTGTAATTTTAAAGGAACTAGTTCTCTAAATCCGATGCCGATTTTTTTTTGTACAGTAATGTACAAATTAGATGTTTTCGTCTTTACAGAATTGGATGACGGCTATGGTATGCGGTACTGAACACATGAAATGGCCCATTTTACTCTATTTCACCCTATATTGCTAATTTTAGGGAGAATTCTTCTCTTAATCCGATGTCGATGATTTTTTTATTTAACAAATTTGATGTTTTCATTTTTGCATAATTAGATGACGCTTAAGGTATGCGCTGCTGAGCTCAAGAATTGAAGCATTTTACCCTATTTTACCCTATATTTATAATTTTGGAGAAAATAGTTGACTAAATCCGATGCCATTTTTTTTCGAATAGTATTGTACAAATTTGATGCTATCATATTTGCACAATTTGATGACAGTGATGGCATGCGGTGTTGAGCTCAAAAAATGACTCATTTTACCCTGTTTAACCCTATATTTTTAATTTAAGAGAAGATAGTTCTCTAAATCCGATGCTGACGATTTTTTTGTAGCGTAATGTACACATTTGATGTTTTCATCTCTTCAGAATCAAATGACGGTTATGGTATGCGCTGCTGACCTCGAGAAGTGACCCATTTTATCCTATTTTACCCTATATTTATTATTTTGGAAAAAATAGTTCTCTAAATCCGATGCCAATTTTTTGATGAATAGTAATACAGTCAGGTTTTTTTTTACGCGGGGGATACGTACCGCGTAAAAAAAAACTCAGTTCAAAATCAAAAAAAAAACCGCGTAAAAAAGTCTCACCATTTCTCGACGAATCATGCAAAAATAAGACGATGATTTTTTTTTTTTGTATGGAGTTTTCATTTACGCGGCCGCGTAAATAGAAACCGCGTAAAAAAAGACCTGACTGTATACAAATGTGATGTTATCATAGTTGCAGTGTTTGATGACAGTGATGGCATGCAGTGCTGATCTCAAGAAATTACCCGTTTTACCCTACTTCACTCTATATTTATTATTATTGTTATTTTTATTATCATTATTAGTTTATTAAAGACACTTTACCACTAGTGTAGTATTAGTGTCATCTATATTTATAATTTTGGAGGAAATAGTTCTCAAAATCCGATTCTTTTTGGCAAAACGTCCTTACTGGATGATAGCCTGCTTCTCACCATTTGCATGTGTATATCGTGTAGCAGGCACGAAGATTCTCTATGCCCATGGAAGTCAAGGAAATTTTCTTAATGAAAAGTTCCCAATGGCTATAGAGACCCTAAAAATTTGATGTTATATTTACAGAATTGGTTGACGGTGATAGTATGCGATGCTGAGTTCAAGAGATGGTTCGTTTTACCTTATTTCTTTCTATATTCATAATTTTAGTGTAAATATCTCTGTAATGTTATGCATACACTTTTTTTAGTTATGGGTAAAAAAGTGTATATATCTCAATGATACAGGTGTCATTCTGTACTCATCCCAGTAAGTTGTTCTCCCATTCCCTTTTTGGTGGATATTATTATTTTATCGGTGATATATGAAAAACTGTTTTTGAACATTTTCGGCCTGATACAAAAAAGTGTATTTTTCTGCTCCATATTAGATTTCATTTTCCGATCCCGACCCATCTGATTCGGACTCGGTCGAGTCTTCAGAGTCGGTGTTACTGTTGCTAAGATGCTGCTTGCTAAGATGTGCAACCCGGACATCTTCGGCATAGTAGTTTTCCATTTCTTGATGGAATTTCTTGTCCGATTCCTTACCGTTCCTTTTTTTTTGATACGGTCTCCATATGTGACATTTTTGGATCTGACCATGTTAATGACATGCGTATTAAATCGATCAAATTATCTTCTGGAGATGTTTTTCGCGCGAGGTGCTCTCGAGCGTGCTTATAGCGTTTATGGCAACGTTCTCCAGACTGCTCATCTACGAAACTCAGCGGGTATGGCTGAAAAAAAAATATGCAAGATTATATATTCTTAAGGACACCGCACAACTCACTCCAAACTTTCACACTTACCAATCGTTCAATCAATTCCGGCATATGGCTGTACTTGTGAAGGCAAGGAGGTAGACACCTCACGAAATCAAACTCGATAGTTACACAAGTTTACAAAATAAAACGAAAGTCGTGAACTTCTGTCAACGACCAACATTTTTGAAGCACAATTTAGTGCTGATTTCGAAACCGACCTTCAAAAATTTTTAAGTAGAACAGTTTTTGAGTTTTAGCTCAATATCGAGTTTTGCAACTTTTAAAAATATGTAATTTACTAAAATTCAAATATATTACGTTTTGTTTAACCAATTTCAAATATTTTTCCATAAATTAAAAGCTGAATACAATACCATTCGATCATCTGAAAACAGGTTTTGCGTCAGATTGATGAAATTCAAGATATCGGCGAGTTTTATGGACGATCTTCTTAAATTTTAGCAAAATTCCCAAAAAATTTTGAAGAAATGTATTTTTTTCAATAAGAAAAAAAACAACTTAAAAATTCTTTCTCGACGTTTATTTGACATATCATATGTAGGCGAGTTACAGTAAAAATTTCAGCTCAATCGGTGCATTGATTACGGAGAATGAGATGTTTGAAGTGAGCGACTTTGCTTTAAAATAGAACAAAAATCGATTTGAAATCATCAACCTTGTATGGAAAGTCGAAAAAAATTCCGCTCTACTGTAATTTTTTTCTTTCGCGTTTTCGAACTCAGGGCATGATTCTACACCAAAAATGATCATCAGCTTACCGAGTTCAAAAATGCTGTAAACTAGTGTTATCAGTTGCACAATTTCGTCATATAGACGGGTTACCTTTTTCGCGTCTAATTTGTTTGATGATAACGCCAGGCAACTGATCATACGAATTTTTTCTACAAGGTCTATCTTGATTCCTAGAATCCGAGCGAAAGTTTTTGGGTCCTCCAACAACTTGCGAGCCATATTTCCATTATTGCTGCTACCACTTCCTCCAATTTTCGGACGGTTGACATTCATTTTGAAAGCATCTTCCAACTGATCGGAGATTTCTCGAGCTTTTGCTTTTACGGTGGGATGTGCCCATTGGCGTATCTAGGATTTTTTCCTAGGGGGTGCCTAGGGGGTGCCAGTTCCAGTGGCTTCCAGTACTACTGCGTTGCGGAAAAAACTAGCCTTCGCACACTTAATGAATTTTATTTTCATCACGACAACCACTCTATTTTGTTGATTGAAAACAATCATGTGTTCAAGAATACATTTTCAGAGCAATTATGAGAAATTAAAGTCTTAAATCTACTCGAATCCAATTAATCGAGTCCGGTCTGTACTACGAGAAATTTGTGCTTTTGACAATTCCTTATGGATTATTCTCGATCATTTATTTGCAAATTGTTTTGCAATTTGTTTGTCAATTCAAAATACTTTTGGAAATCTTTAAATAATTCCCATAGAATCAGCAAATTTCTTCGGCCCATGCTTTGGTTCCCCTTCGCAGTTTTATTGAAAATTTCTTCGGTAATATGTTTGAAATTTGTTACATAACAGCTTCCGGCACATTATCTAAATATTTCATCGATAGCTACATTGGAAACTTCATAAGCAATTCCTTTAGGAGTTTATTTGGCATTTTTGTTAAATTCCATCGGCATTTCTTCGCGAGCTTCTTCGCCATTTTTTTGGCAGTCTCTGAAGCTTTTTTAATATCTGTATTAACGAGATTTTTAGCCCTAGGCTAGTTCATCTCGGGACCCACGCTTTACTTCCCTTCCGAAGGAAGAACTCACATTTTGCGAGTTTGTCGGGAGTGAGATTCGATCCCAGGTCCTGGGCGTGATATTCAAGTGTTTTAACCATCACACCAGGTCCGCTCCCAGTCTCTGAAGCTCTTTTTTTTTTTAATTATGTCAACAATGATTTTGGTATTTGTTTTTTTTTTTTATTTTCTATAATAACGCTTCCGGCAATTTCTTTGAAAATCTCTTCGATGATACTTCTGGTAATTTATTCGAATAATAGGGGTAGGCGGGGCATTATGGACACCCTAAGGTTTTTGCCAACTTTGCCTGGCAAGATGTCAAAAAAGTTTAGTTTTTTGATACATGTATACTTTTAAAGTCTATTTAGCATCTATTGCATAAGAATGCTCACGAAGAAAAATGATTTATCCACTTCAAAAAATGTTACGAAAAATGTTAGTTTTTCATGACCGTCTTCAAGCATACGGGGCAATATGGACACCATGAGACTTTTACGAATTTCGTACATTATTTACACCTATAAAGTCATTTCATTACAAAACAACTATTTTGGTTGAATATTACGCCGAAGTAGTTCATTTTCGTTCAGTTAATTTAAATTCAGGCTGTTTTGGATAAAGCTTCGTTTTTGTCGGCATGTACAGCTGTGCCTAGAACAACTATTTTCCACTGCTGTCGTTTTTTGACCAATTTGTTTCACCCTATGTCTACTATAGTGAACATTTAACCGGATATGTACCGAAATCGAAGAATTTGGTTAATTTGTGATTTAGCTTATATTTTTCCCTTGCCGCTTCTTTCAAAAAGGTGAGTGTTCATTTTGCCCCGGTAGCAGAAGATATTTCCAAACTTGATTTTTGATACAATAAAGAAGAAAATATAAACATGTTAAGCATGTAGATACAGCAAAACTACTTGCATGTGTTCTAGAAATATCAGGTTTTAATCGACCTGCAATAAATTAATCACTAAATCTTATTTTAGATGGTGTGAAAATTATAATTTCCATGCACAAAAAACGGAGGACGCTACTTTTTCGTGTAAAATCAAGTATAATTTTAATTTCGAATGTTTCTTTCCTGAAACTACGTTTTAGACAAATGGACTATATTCTCCATTCATTAAAAGTTCAAAAAAGTTCGCATATTTCAAAATATTGAGGGTGTCCATTCTGCCCCGGGTGTCCATAATGCCCCGCCTACCCCTAACTCTGAGAACATCCTCAAAAATGTCTTAGGAAATGTCTCAGACATTTTTTTATCGTGAACTTCATCGGTAATTTTTTGAATTTCTTTGTATATGCCGAGTAGGTATTCCTTCGGTAATTTCAATAAAAGCTCTTTCGAAAATTTTTGTATGAATTCCTTTTATAATTCTATTGAGAATTCTTTATGCAATTTCTACGAGATTTTTTCTGTGATGATTTAGAGAATTCCTGCATCAGATTCTTTCGGAATACCTTCAGCAAGAAAAAAACTTGCTTCAAAAGTTTCTATGGGAATTTCATCAGCAATCGGTTTGGAAATTTCTTGGGAAAATATTTTGGAGACCTCTCCGATTATAACTCTGGGAACTTGTCTTGTAATTTTTGTAATTTTTGTAATTTTTGTTTTTTTAAACATCGGTAATTTTTTTAGAGCTCTTACAATCACAATTCAGAATTTGCATGCAAATTCTTTCAGCAAGTCCTTTTGGAATTCTTTCTAAAATTCCTTCAAAAATTCCTTTGATAATTTCTCATTTCTCCGACATTTTTTTTTTTTTGAAAATTATTTGGCAATTCCTTAGGAATTTCTTCAGCGTATTCTTCAAGAGTTTCTTTGAAAATTTCGTTTTAAATGCAATCAAAAATTTTATGAAAATTTCTTCGGCAACTCCTATATGCCGGCAATATATTTGGATTTGGTCAATTTCCTTTGAAAACCATTCATTATTAATTCTGGAATTCCTTAGGCAATTCTTAAAGACATTCTAGAACAACTGCTTTAAAAATTTCATCGAAAATTTTATTGGAATTATTCGGCAATTCCTTTGGAAAACTTAACTGAGGATCCTTTCAAGAACTCCTTTGCAATTCATCCGACAATTCCATTTTCATATTTCTTCGGCTATTCTTTTGGAAATCGCAATTCCCTTGTAAATTCTTTGAGCAAAGCCCAATTGAGAATTTTTGAATTTCAAAAGGAATGGTCTAAGAATTTCCACAGAAATGCCTGAAGAAATATCAAAAGAATCCCCAAAGAACATACCTAAGAAATTGTGAAATAAATCCCTGAAATTATTGTTTAAGAAATTTCCAAATTTTGGGCCTAAGGTGAATATTCAACGAAGCCACACCTCAAATTTTCAAGAGCACAAATCTGAAGAATCGAAAGTTGGTTTGTCCTGAAAAGTTGATCGATTGGTCACCACCAGTGGGTTACCAATCGATCAACTTTTCAGCGCAAACCAACTTTCGATTCTTCAGATTTGTACTCTTGAAAATTTGAGGTGTGGCTTCGTTATGTATTAACCCTAAGGAATTACCAGAGAAATTGCCAAAAAAGCTTCCTCTGAAAATTTCGAAAAGAATTACTGAAGGATTTTCCAAACAAATTGCCAAAGGAATTTTCAAGGAAAGTGTTAAATACTGAAGAAACTCACAAAAGGACCGCCGAAAAAATTATCGATGAAATAGTCAAAGGAATTGTCAAAGAAATTTCGGAATAAATTCTCAAAAATATGCCAAAAAAATTTGAAACAAATTGCCGAAGCAATTTTCAAATGCAGTAAATATAAATTTAATGAAATCATGAAGAATTACAAAAAAAATACGTTCAATGGTTCCAGTAAGCTATTCGCTCTTTGAAGGAAGCACGATACTAGACAGCGGACTAGCATGCAACGCCTAGTGGCACAACCGAAACCTTTTTCTGACAGCTGCGGCGGGAATCGAACCCGCGCTCCTCAGCACATTGCAACTTAATGCTTGGTGACACTAGCCACACGGCCTCGAAGTCACAGTTGAATTAACGAAGAAATTTGCAAAGGAAATGGAAAAGGAATTTCAGACGTATTGCCGTTGAAATTTCAGAATAAAATTTCAAAGATATTGCTGATCAACTTCCAATAGAACAACCGCAGAAATTCTCAAAAAAAATAAAATAAACAAACATGCCGAAGAAATCCTAAAAAAAATTACCGAAACAAGTTCAAAAGCAATTATTACCAAAATTCTCAAAGAAAATAATGGAAAAGTATTGAAGGAATTTACTAATATATTTCCAACCATATATCCGAAAAAAAAACCCAAAGGAATTGACGCACTTTTTTCAATAGCATTACTTAAGTAATTTATAAAGCAATAATCGAGGAATTTCGCAGGAATTACCAAATCAACTTCCAAATATAAAATTTTGTTGGCAAACATTTTGACGGTAATACTGATGAAAATACAGATGGAATTCCCAAAGAAATTTCCAAAGAAAATCACAATGATTGAAATAATTACCTACTATATTTCCGAAGAAATTCGATTTCGAGTTCGATTGGTAAAACAAAATTTTCAATTGAACGTTCTTCATGTACCAGTAAAATTAGAGGATTCGTTGTTGGGCACAATAGCGATTTCTAATTTAAACATGTATCGCAATATAAAATAGGCATCCCTGTACAATAGACGTTGCAAAGAAGGAGAGTCATTATATAGCTTGTCTCTCATTCTGCTGGAAGAGTCGATCTTAAATCCCCTCCTGCAAAAAAAAGGAAAATAGCATATAACAGTCAATTATATAGCTTTAAAAATTACTGTTTTTCAAAAAAACCTTGGAAATCATTCAATTGTCATGTAATAATTTACGGGCAATAATATTTAATAGTAGCTTTACGAATAATGTCTTGTTCGAACCGAAAACACAATATTCCTGTATTTTTCGTTGTTTTTTTTTTAAGGTTCCTGTGATTCATACTTCTCACAATTGTTCTAGCAAATAATTTTCATGTGCAAGCTATAAAAGAGGAATTGTCCCTATGATCGTTCTGATCGATCCAAAAATACTAACATCCTGTACTTCCCATAATCGCATAAGAGTAACATTGAATAGGAGTAGGCATTGAAGAAATGCAGCCCAAAGTTTGCAACTTTCGTTTGTATGGAAATTAACCATATTTTAGAAATTTATCAAGTTTAAAAATATTGAAATTTTGTTTGACAAAGTGTCTACATATTTTCTATTGAATAGGTCAACCGTGAGAAACCCACATCCCAACCAACATTTTGGAGACCAACTAATCTTGTAGTGTGGCTTTCAAAACAGTACAGTGGCTTTTATTTGAGTTACATCATGGTCTTCTAGTCTATTTGACCGAAACATTTTACTAGAGATGTCACGCACTTAATATTTTATTACTATAAGCTTTATTCAAACGAATTCGCTGGAGTTTACAAGAATGCATTCCAATGAAACCAACTAAACAAAATTTAATCAAATAACCAATACCGTGAGAATTCGCCCAGAGTAGTCACAAAAAAATCCGCGAATTGAGCCTAAATACCTCCAGCATAGATACACATATTTTGTATAATGTCTCAGGAAAATCCTTTTAGAGATTTCTAAACAAACTACTCAGCTAGGATTGAATATACACTATTTTGGTGCTTAATTTCCAGAAAGTAAGTCTGACAATTATTCTTACCAAATCCAAATCTATAAAAATAAAACAGGTAATAAAGTAACTCCAGGCGTAGCTAATGTTTTGTTCAAATACGCCATTAATAAACATTGGAATAATCATATGAATGTTTAAATTTTAGGTGATTGTCAAGGAAAAATTCTAGGGGGTGCCAAATTTATTCTAGGGGGTGCCAGGAACCCCTGGAACCCCCCCTAGCTACGCCAATGGATGTGCCTGGGCTGGATGCCCGTCAACCATTTTCCGAGCCGAAACGCGAATCAACCACTCCACTACGTTTAACCTAGAGTGGAAAAACGCAGGGCCAACACGAGGATCAGCTCCAGGAGCACACAAGGGACATAAATGGGTGTTGCGGTTATCTACGATGGCATTTGCGGCTTTACCGTCTACCATGGCATAAAAAGCGTCGACTGTTATGCGAATATTTTTTCCGGGTAACTGAAAATTAAAATACGCTAAAAAGTGATAATGATATTTATATTCTTCATAAATTTTACCTTCGAAGGAATTACAATTGGTTGATTGTTGATGTCGTCCACCTCTTTATAAAATGTTTTGAATATTTCCTTTGTCCGAACATCTGTCTCCTTTGCCCAGCTCATCGATCTCGCATGACAGAATGTATCCGATTGTGGGTTTGGATTAACCCACAATTTCTGGTTGGTTTTTAAGGCTACTATCATCAACGGCATCACGTGCTCTGCGAGCAACGAATCATCATGTTTCAGGATATTATCCTGATTATAATGCGAAAAGCCAGTAGCAGAATCCACTCCAGCTGATACATGCAGTAATACATCGATATCCTGATCGCATGAGCTCACCAGAGAGGAAATCTGTTCAGCTACTCCATCGATCTCAATAATCCTCGCTACATCACTGCTCACCATTCCACGTAGTGATACTTTTACTGTGAGCGCTCCATCAATTTTCGAAGGAGGAGAAATTGTGGGTGTTATGTTGTTGCGATGCTCCATGATCTTGGGCCAAGTCGACAAAAGCTTTACGTCATGCATTTGCTTCGAAAATTTCTCAACGGCTATATATTTTCGCTTACTCAGCCCAACTCGTGTCTTAACCAGCAGAGACGATTCAACGGAAGCTTTCCGTCGTGTATTTCTACTGTTTTTTAAAGCTTTTTTGGCAAATATTTCACCAGAATCACGCAGCTGATGGATAACTTTGGCAACATTCGTCAAAGATTTGCGATGTGCCAATTTTTCAGCCGATCGCAAAAGACTTTCAAGGGTTTCTTTTCTGGCTAGTAGCTTACTGTATTTGTCCTTAATGCCTTCTGATAATTCTGAAAAACATCGCCGTTTTGGACCACGATTTCGAAGTGTTTGAGGAGCAGGTTTATCATCATGTGACTGAGCAGATCGCTGACGCCCCGTGGAAGAACTGGATGCCTTCAATAGGTTAAGTAGACAGTAAACACATATTGAGGTTTGAATAGCTTTCAAGAGTTTCTGATTTTAAATTAATTAAACTTTATTAGGGATCATTTTGAACTTCTAATGTTTAAAATATTTAAAAAAGTATTTTAATGTTCAGTTCAGTGCTATAGAATGAGAATGGTTCTCAGATTTTGTCCCAAAATACTACTAGAATACTTACTTGGAACGTCTGATTGAGCCAGACTTGGTTTTTTTTTATAAAAACGTTCTCTTCCATGCGACACACCCCAACGACGAGTAAACTGTTTTACCCAGTTAATAACATCTTTTGACACACTTGATTCACTAACCAATCCTCTCGCTAGAAGGAGATGTCGTATTCGCTGATTATTTCGATAAGAATTCAGATAAACTTCCACAATTTCTTTATTCAACATATTAAACTTATGCTGCACGCTAGAACAACCTTTAATGGTCCTCTTCACAAGTTCACTAATCTGACGTTTGAGTAGGAGCCGTGTTTACCGAAAATAAACTCGTTTCCATGGTCACCAAGATAACACGCCACAGCTGTTATCTAAAAAAAAATCAAACGGGTGAACACGCGCGTCGGTCCATACGGGGCACTGTACGAATTCATCTCCTTCTCCAAAATAACCAATGAACGTCAAAATTCCATACACATTCAAAAACAATTGAAAACCTTCAAAATTCAGGTTAATCTATCAAGTCGGCTGGTGCAATAATCCATTTTACGGAACGTTTTTGAATTGATTTATGAATGTAATTTTATTTATATTGAGACGCAGGCTTTGTCCCAGCTGGGACGTTATGCCAAGACGAAGAAGAAGAAGTGATGGAAACGTCAAACTCCTATATTCTCGCCTTGAAAAAACTCGTTTTACGCCAACAAAAGTTGATTATTTGATATGTTACGCCAAATTTCCTGAATGTTCTGGTAAAAATAGAAAACCAGGGTCCCTCTTTTGTCCCGAGACCATGAAAACGTGAAAAAACTAAAATAATTGCATATTGTTTGCACCTATACACAATTTGGCCCCTCGAACGTATTTTTCCTTGAAGCTACAATTCAGTAGCTTTCAAAAATTTGAAATGGTTCAAAAGTTATGATTTTTTAAAATGTTTAGTTTTTAAAAACCTTGATTTTAAGGACTATCCTATTTGAAAATTTGTTACCCTAATGACGAAATAAAACAAAACGAGTCTAATTATATATATGTTTTATATGTATATATTAAATATAGAGTGAAATAGGTTAAAATGGGCCACTTCTCGAGGTCAGCAGCGCATACCATAACCGTCATTTGATTCTGAAGAGATGAAAACATCAAATGTGTACATTACGCTACAAAAAAATCGTCAGCATCGGATTTAGAGAACTATCTTCTCTTAAATTAAAAATATAGGGTTAAACAGGGTAAAATGAGTCATTTTTTGAGCTCAACACCGCATGCCATCACTGTCATCAAATTGTGCAAATATGATAGCATCAAATTTGTACAATACTATTCGAAAAAAAATTGGCATCGGATTTAGTCAACTATTTTCTCCAAAATTATAAATATAGGGTAAAATAGGGTAAAATGCTTCAATTCTTGAGCTCAGCAGCGCATACCTTAAGCGTCATCTAATTATGCAAAAATGAAAACATCAAATTTGTTAAATAAAAAAATCATCGACATCGGATTAAGAGAAGAATTCTCCCTAAAATTAGCAATATAGGGTGAAATAGAGTAAAATGGGCCATTTCATGTGTTCAGTACCGCATACCATAGCCGTCATCCAATTCTGTAAAGACGAAAACATCTAATTTGTACATTACTGTACAAAAAAAAATCGGCATCGGATTTAGAGAACTAGTTCCTTTAAAATTACAAATATAGGGTGAAATAGGGTAAAATGGACCACTTTTTGAGCTCAACACTGCATAAACCGTTCGTTAGTATATTCTGTAGACATAATAAGAGCATGTTCGTCAATCTATATACAAAAAAAAATCAGCAGCGAGTAGAGTTATAGAAATAAACCCATTGAAAAGGGCAGATTTAGGGTAAAATGTGGCAAAATGGACCACTTCCCGAGGTCTGCACAGGATGAAACCATCACCATTCGATTTATTGGCCAATTTTCCATGGAAAATGCATCACTTTGAGATTCAAAACCAGCGGCTTCTAAATAAGTCCGATTACGGGCCCGTTTCTGCCCACTGTGCAATGGATGAAATATTTTATTTTTGATAAGAATTTGCCTAAAATAGCAATTTTAATGTTGTAGTCGATTCGGGGCGAAATGAACACTGGCAATTATCAATGGATGTACGCACATTGCATACTGTTAGGCGTTTTAGAGAGTTTGGAAAAAGTCAATTCGATTATTTTAGTCCAAAGTTTATTTAGTTAACTTTGATGTTATGTAAACTCGTCTAAGATGGAGTATTATATCTGTGGTATTGATCTCCGTAGGCAAGTTACTTAACTGATCGATGTAACCAAAGAATTAGCATAAAATACGCAGGGGTGTCCATTATGCCCCGATGGGTGTCCATTTCGCCCCGTACCTTTCCTGCCAGCCCTAAAAAACACACGATTTACAATTCATTATTTCTCACAAAAAAGACATTCTACCTGTTGTAAATCATTGAAAGACGTAGGAAACAAGTTAAAGTTGTAAGTCAACTGATAATATGTTAACTTTTATTATGTTATACAGGCTTAACGTACTCATTTGCTTAGGGTGTCCATTATGCCCCTAATCCCCCTAGATAAGCTAACAATTGACTTATTGTTATTGTGGACACACTCAAACACTCGTAATACCTTTTTGCTACTGCTTCGAAATTATAAGAAATCCACCAAAAACATACTTCAATTTCTATGATATTTTGGTTATCTTTAAGGAATATAAATGGTGCTTTTGAAAAATAGAACAATGACTTGTTCTTTTACACTTATGCATTAAAAGTTTTACATAAAAAGCAACGGTTTCGGCAAAAACAGGGGTGTCCATTTCGCCCGGGGTGTCCATTATGCCCTAATCCCCCTACTAGAGTGTTAAAATTACTTTATTATCTATTTAGCGTTGAATTTGCTGACCGACTGATTCGCTCGAAGAATAGGTTATCCTTATTATAGGAAACTTGCATTAGCCGTAAGTGGCAGATTCCTTTGTTCTATCCGTAAATAACTAGTGTATTAGAATACATTTAGGCGCTGTACTTAGTGTAAGTACAGCACTTGGTACAGCATCCAATAGGACAGATCGGTGAAGTACCGTAATCCGGGGTATCATTGATCAGCGGGGTAACATTGATCGGCTTGACCCACCTCATGAAATTTTCAAACAAGCATTTTACATTGAATCAGTTTCTGCCATGGAATGGTATATCGTAATCTGCTATCATTAAGCTATTAAATGATATACAATTTACGAAAATTGAATTTCATAAACATTGAATTAAAACGATTTTCCATAATTGTGTTTCGTAACGCAATGAGATACATTGTCAAACATTCATGCTTGGCGTGAATACTAGATACAATATGAGGTTCGAAATCACTGTATTACTTCAATATGATATCCTAGAGTTGGATTTAATAAACGAAGCTTTTATGAAAATGGTATTTTTCAGTAAAATATATGATTAAAAGTAGGCTATCAATTCCTTATGCCATTGCCTACCTTCAGGCGTTATTCGTGGTTTAGAGGATTTTAATCCTAAAATAACTTAAAAAGTACATATTTTGTAAGAATTTGGACAACATATTCGAAATCAGCGACCCCGAATTTAGTAAGTAAGGGTATTTCCAACACAAATGAACATTGATCACTGACATGATCAATGTTACCCCAAATCAACATAATCAAAAATTAGATTAAAAACCCTAATTAATCCATCTAGCGGTGATGGTGCCTTTCTCGTGCTTTAAATTATCCGTTCAACAAAACTCGAGCGACATGTTGATGACATTGACATAAATACAAAATGAAAACTGCTTGCTAAATCTACTCAATATAGATACATTTTATATTAGCATAACATCCAATATTCAGAAAATATAAGACAACGATCCAAAACTCAAACCAAACAAGTGTCATGAAGCCGCAAAATTTTGAAACGTCATTTTAGATTTTCCAGTCATCATTTTCTGACTCCGGATATCTACCCCAACTAAACTAACCGCAATCTTGAACATTGAGACACCATCTTGGATGTTCTGGTATTCATTTTTGGACTCTGCACCTAAAATTACATAAAATAGTCGCCGTATTGAATTTTGGCATGTCGTTTATGATTTTCTGGTTACCAGTTTTGGACGAAGACCGACATTCTTCCCCATTCAAACTATAGTCATATTGCAGACCTTGTGAAACAGCGCACAGCTTGGGTTTTCTGATTACAAATTTTGAATTCTGGACATATTTTCATACAAAATATGCCCATAATGCAAGAATTAAAAATCCTATAAAATAGGCACTAACTTGAATACTGGGCCATTATCTTGGACTTTGGACCGCTATCTTGGATACTCAGGTGGACTCCAAACATATTTCCCATACCAAATATACTTATTTTACATAGTTTTAGAGCTCAAAATTCCTTGAAACAGCCATCATCTTCTGTTGACGCTATCAAATTCTTATTTTTATATTCAACGTTGACCCATCCTGCTATAAATTTACACCTTAGGAATCTGAAATGGTACGATTTGTTGAGATCGCTTTAGTTTTGTCTATATTTTGTCCTCATGTATGAGAACTTAGACATTCGTCACTGTTGTTCATACCTAATGTTTATCAGGCCATTAAACAAAGCCACGATTTAATTTTTCACATGAACGTTGGTGCTGCTACACAACAGCTAGTCTCTAATGTGATCTAAGGCTATTTTCTTGCTAACCGTTCATTAGATTATCAAAAAAAATCTGCGATCTGATGTGTCGTATGTATGGGTTTGGTTCATTTTTATATTTGGTAATTTCCGGTGGGATAGCCGGATCTGATTGCATGAGTCATGGACCATGACACTACCGGTTGTCCCAATTATGATCTGAGAATATTTTATTGCTATTTATTCACCTTTACCTAATCACCGCGATTTGATATATCGCATGAATGAGTTTGCTTCACTTTGGAAGCCACAGCTGAACCCGCAACACTACCGGGAATCTAATGTGGTCTGACCCTATTTTTCCATCAGGTTGTCGATAAGTCGTGATCAGTATTGTTAGAGATCACAGTCATTTGAACCTTTTCGTCGATATTCGGCCTCCTTTGTCTCCGACATTCGTAACACAAGCAATCAAACTACTGTTCGAAACAAAAATGTCAAACGAATGCACTTCACCACGATAGCGGCTTCGGGAGACAGTTCGGCTTTTGTTATCCCTGTCTTCTTCCATAATAAGAGCTATGTTGCCCATCTGTGTGTCGTATTCAATGCAACATGCAATAATAAACTAATGTTAACATTCATAATTGGAATTGACTGAAAATCTATGCGTAAAGCTAGAATTAGACACATGTCATCGTGTCAGATGACATTGATTTGACCCTTTCTTATGTTTATTGATCTTCGTTCTACTGCTCGTGTTGTGTGGAGGTAAGAGGTAACGATAGCGCACGAATGTAACAAAACCGACTGACACCCGACTGCGCCAACGAAATGAAGGTAGTAAAAAGTGTCGAATGTTTACAAGACTGGTCGTGATTTGATGTACCGCATCCATGGGTTTGGTAAAATTTTACATTTTACTACCCAGATCTGATTCCGGGTAACTACCGGCTGAACCAAATATGGTCTAACATTATTGTCTTGTTAACTGCTCATCGGTTAACCAAAAACGCTGCAAATTGAAGGTGTCGCATGCAGGGTTTGACAATTTCGACGGGACTCTCGGAACCAATTCCGGAACACTACCAGTTGTCTTTAGTGTGACGTAAGGCTATTTTCTAGCTAACTGTTCATCAGGTTATCGCAAAAGTCACGATTTGATGTGTCACATGCCTGGATTTGGTTTACTTTTACATTTGGCCTCTTCCGGCCACTCAAAACCGATTCCGAAACACTTGCTGGCCGTTTATTAGGTAATCTAAAAAGCCGCTATTTGATGTGACGCATGTACGGGTTTGTTTCTCTTTCAGATTTAATCACTTCGGCGGGAACCCCGGAACCGGTTCCGGAACACTATTGGTTCAGATATGGTCTGAGATGGTTTTCCTGCTCATTGTCCATCAGGTCATCGAAAATGCCGTGGTTTGATGTGTCGCTTGTATGGGTTTGGTTCAATTGTATATTTGGCCACTTCCAGCGGGACGACTAGAACCGGTTCCGGTACACTACCGGTTCAGATATGATCTGAGACTATTTTCCTGTTTACCGCTCATCAGGTTATCGAAAATGCCGTGGTTTGATGTGTCGCATGCATGGGTTTGGTTCACTTGTATATTTGGCCACTTCCAGCGGGACGACTAGAACCGGTTCTGGAACACTACCGGTTCAGATATGATCTGAGACTATTTTCCTGCTTACCGCTCATCAGGTTATCGAAAATGCCGTGGTTTGATGTGCCGCATGCATGGGTTTGGTTCAATTGTATATTTGGCCACTTCCAGCGGGACGCCTAGAACCGGTTCGGGAACACTACCGTTTCAGATATGGTCTGAGACTATTTTCCTGCTTACCGCTCATCAGGTTATCGAAAATGCCGTGGTTTGATGTGTCTCATGCATGGGTTTGGTTCACTTTGATATTTGTCACTTCCGGCGGGACACCCGGAACCGGTTGCGGAACACTACCGGTTCAGATATGGTCTTAGACTATTTTTCTGCTTACCGCTCATCAGGTTATCGAAAATGCCGTGGTTTGATGTGTCGCATGCATAGGTTTGATGCATTTCCATATCTGGTCCCTTCCTGGGGTACCGTTCCGGAACACCTAAATGGCCATATCTCCGGAACGGCTGAACCGATCCTAACCATTTTCAATAGGAAACAATGGGACCAGATTCCGCGTCGAATGAACCGTCGGTCATTGAAATCGGATGAGGTTTACTGCCAAAAAGTGATGTGAGTTTTTTTGTACACACACATACAGACACACACACACGCACACACACACGCACACACATACACACACACACACATACACACACACAGACATCACCTCAGTTCGTCGAGCTGAGTCGATTGGTATATGTGATTTGACCCTCCGGGCCTTCCATCAAAAAGTCATTTTTGGAGTGAACATATAGCCTTCCAGTACACTTAGTGTACGAGAAAGGCAAAAACCTATTTAAACATGTTTTACAGTTTTACAATACTTTTTCGAGTAGCTTAACACATACTCAGAGGGCCAGTACTTGTTTTAAAAATATAAAACATGTAAAGAGAATTATTCAAGAAAGATAGAAAATTCTGATCAATGTTACCCCGGATTACGGTACTTGATTTGTAGTAAGGAGCTGAATTTTAGTATGGTGAGAAGGTAAATTCTCCGTTGCTGCAATGTGAAATGACACAACAAGCGAGGGTATTCCTTGCATAATTCAGGGCTGTTACAGGTGGCGCGGATTTTGCGTTTTTCGCGGTTTTTGCGTTTTGCGCGGATTTGGCGCGTTTTTGCTAATTTCGGCGCGGTTTTTGCGGAAATGGTTTTCAAATGCTCTTACATTAAATATATAGACATGTAGCTCAACACATTCAGATAAATATAAAGAACATTTTCAAATTGGAGCTATAAGTTTTGTGATTGAGTAAAAATAATGTTAATAGTCGCTAGCTTGGAGTGCTAGATAAGTTGCACTGCACTAAACGCTCAATTTTTGAAAACAGAGAAGTTCCTCTTCTGAATTTCGTAGTCAACCTCTTGAAGTCATTTCTGTCTTAACCCGGCTAAATTTTTGGATAGAATGTTTTGGACGGAACTTATTTAGTAATGTCTGAGGTTCGAAAAACACTGAATAATGGCAAGATTTCTGCAAAGATTCCTAGAGTTTCTCGATAATTCTGAAATCTGTTTTTTACGGAATTTGCAAAAAGATGTCACTGGAAATTTTGGATAAACTTTTGTAGTTGTAGACTATGTTGCTTGTAGATCTTTTGTCGAATCGATTTTTGTTAAAAACTCTGGTAGAATCATCCTAAAAATAAACTTCTGTTGTCATGGTAAAATTTATCTTTGATTTCCAAGAGAGGAGTAGAAGCACCAGTGCTGGAAAATTCATTTCGTCATATTTAAATTCAATCACCTACAGCTCATTTAAGAAGCTGAACCTAAGAATATGGTGTATGTAAAACTTGTGCGGCTAGAGCAATTCTGCAAGAAAGTCGCGGAAAAACCGATATTTTGTGAATATTTAAGATAAATGTCACGGACTACCTTCGAAAAATTTTCCATACACCATATTCTCAGGTTCAGCTTCTAAAATTAGCTGTAGGTGATTGAATTTATGATGAAATGAAATTTTCAGCACTGGAAAGCACAGTTAATAAAGGGTTTCTTGGTAGAATTGTGGAGGTTTTTTTTACATGGAAACATGAAGCTTTTGGAATCCTATGCAAGACATTCTTGCTGAAATCTTTACTGAATTTCCAAGGGTGTGGTAAGGGTAGAAACTCTTATCTTAAATTTCTAATCATATATATAAAATCCCAGAGTTGTCTGTCCTTCCGTCACGCTTTGAAATGTTTCATCGAAATGTTTCACAGAATGAAAGCTACAATATTCATCGCTCTGTAGCATTGTACCTGTGTTGCATTATTGCGTCATTGCATTGGTGCATAATTGCATTGGTACATCGTTGCATAGATGCATCGTTTCATTTGTGCATCGTTGCATTGCATGCCTTAGAAGTTTCTAGAATTGTCTTTCCATTATATGGATCAGAACCCTACAACAGTTATTTACAGTCAAAAAGGTGGATGCTTGGAATTATACCTTCTGGCGCTTCTCAATGAGATGCCCAATGCTGTGAAATATTTCACATATGCATCATACATATAAAATCCCAGCGTTATATGTCTGTCTGTCCGTAACGCTTTGAAATGTTTCACCATAGTTGAAGGACTTCCGAAATAATAAGAAGAAAAACATTTTGGAATGATTTGGAACATCAATATTCTGAAAATTCCAAGAACTTTCTGGAAGTTACTGAAAGCTCCAGAAGAAAAGAAGAATGTTCTGGAATGTTCCAGAGTATTGAATTTCTTATATATTCCAGACCTTCTAGGAGTTTCTGGACGCTCCAGAAAGAAGATGCAATATTATGAAACATCTTCTTATTTTTGGCATAACGTCCCAATTGGAACGAAGCATGCTTCTCAGAATTTTGTGGAAATTGCTGAAAGTTTCAGAAAAAAAAGAAGAACGTTCTGGAATGTTCTGAAATACTACTTTACTTTAATTTTCGAGGACTTTCCGGAAGTCTCTGGAAGTTCTCGCACCCTCAGCATAATTTGGCTAAATACCCGCGAGTTTACTGCTCGGCTGTATGCCGAACATTCATTCACGGTGGCTGAAATGAAATGAAAGATTTGCTGTTCCTGAGAAGATTCTAGAAGTTTCTTAGCATTTCAGGGATTAGAACCCTGTAACAGTTAAAGGTGTGTACTTGGAAGTATACTTTCTGGCGTTTTTCATTTCTGAATACATGGTAGTATACCTTCTGGCGCTTCTGATGAGTCCATTGCTGATGTCGTTTTCGTTTTTGCGGTGGTGCTACACCGGTGTAGCACTTTTGCACCGAAAGTGTTCGTTTTTGATTTTCGTGCTACACCGGTGCAGCACTTTTTCTGCACCGCGCATAATAGTGTAGCACTCAAAAAATCGGGAGTGTAGCAGGTGCACACCATGTCCACCAATCAGCGTTTGCAAAGTTGTCAATATTTTGGTGTTTATACACGCACACCAATGCAACTGCACCGAAAATGTTCGTTTATTCAGCGAAAAGTGTAGCACGAAGCGGTGTAGCACCGCCGCAAAAACGAAAACGACATGAGTGAAATGTTTCGCATATTTACAATGGCTTCTGAGGAAACTTCTGGAAATTATTATTCCAGTATGCTCAAGAATCTTCTTAAGGGATGAACATTTTCTAAATCTAAATTAAGGAGAACAAAAACGGCATATGAATCCAGGTGTTGTCTATCTGCCCTCCCGTCACGCTTAGCAAAGTTTGACTGAAATATTTCACGTATAATTCGGTGGGGCCAACATCATATGATCTCACTGTTCGAGATTGAAGTCGAATCGAAGTTGAAGAATTGAATTCAAAGAAACTCCTTTTCTACAAGAACGTCAGGTTTCTGTTTCAAATAAGAAGACATTTCTCTAATTTTCCTGGGCAAAGAAAAAGAAGCAGAAGAGAAGAACAATATTCTAGAACATTGTGTATATACAAATGTTCAAGAGTTTTCCAAACATAATGGAATACAAAAAAAACTTCACCAAGAAGAAAAATAAGTTTCTGTAACATTCTAGATCATTCTTTAACCCCTTCGGGAAGACTTTTTTCACCACCCTCGCCGCTGTAGAACGCGTCAGTGAGGTGCAAATGACCCAACCGTCCTGAAAGGGTTAAAGGATTCGAAATGCATTTTTATAATGGAGATGAAATCGAAGATTCATGGACATTCTCAAACTTCTTCGTAGAAATCAAACCAATAACATATATGTTCGAGTATTTTTCACAAATAATAGCATATATAAAAACTTTCTGTTTAGAATTCGGAGAAGTTTTTGGAGCCTTACATGGCAAAGAGATTAAGTAGTAGGAAATTCTAGAACACTTCAGAGGAATAAATATGGTTTCTGAATAAAGTTGTAGATATGCAAAAAATGCATACAAACATTTTTAAGTCTTCGTCATAATTCTCGGGATTGTGAAAAAGTGGCTAGCCACGTCGGGTCAGCTAGTAAATTAATACTTCTCTACATACCTTTTGCACAAAGGTGAGAACATTTTCCTGACATTTTTGCCTTTCTCGTACACCAAGGTGTACCGAAAGGCTATATGTTCACTCCAAAAATGAAATTTTGATAGAGCCTCCGGAGGGGTCAAGTCTTATATACCAATCGACTCAGCTCGACGAATTGAGGTGATGTCTGTGTGTGTGTATGTGTGTGTGTGTGTATGTGTGTGTACAAAAAAACTCACATCACTTTTTGGCAGTAAACCTCATCCGATTTCAATGACCGACGGTTCATTCGACGCGGAATCTGGTCCCATTGTTTCCTATTGAAAATGGTTCGGATCGGTTCAGCCGTTCCGGAGATATGGTCATTTAGATGTTCCGGAACGGCACCCCAGGAAGGGACCAGATATGAAAATGCATCAAACCTATGCATGCGACACATCAAACCACGGCATTTTCGATAACCTGATGAGCGGTAAGCAGAAAAATAGTCTAAGACCATATCTGAACCGGTAGTGTTCCGGAACCGATTCCGGGTGTCCCGCCGGAAGTGGCAAATATCAAAGTGAACCAAACCCATGCATGAGACACATCAAACCACGGCATTTTTGATAATCTGATGGGCGGTAAGCAGGAAAATAGTCTCAGACCATATCTGAACCGGTAGTGTTCCCGAACCGGTTCTGGGCGTCCCACTGTAAGTGGCCAAATATACAATTGTACCAAACCCATGCAAGTGACACATCAAACCACGGCATTTTAGATGACCTGATGGACAATGAGCAGGAAAATCATCTCAGACCATATCTGAACCGGTAGTGTTCAGGAACCGGTTCTAGTCGTCCCGCTGGAAGTGGCCAAATATACAAGTGAACCAAACCCATGCATGCGACACATCAAACTACGGCATTTTCGATAACCCGATGAGCGGTAAGCAGAAAAATAGTCTCAGATCATCAAGGTTGCGACCATTCATTTGCAAAGATTTACATTCATTTGCTATTATCTCAGTTCAGAAGCATGCTATCGAAAAACAATGTATGGATGAATTTAAGCTTGTAATTTTATCTGAAAGTTTGCCGAATAACATTGGGGTCGCAAACGTATACCAAAGTCGTGAGCAAGCTGTGAAGGCAACTCTCCACGCGGTGAATGTAAATTATATTCACGCTGTGGAGAGTTGTCTTCACAGCTCGCTCACGACTTTGGTATACGTTTGCGACCCCAATGTTATTCGGCAAACTTTCAGATAAAATTACAAGCTTAAATTCATCCATACATTGTTTTTCGATAGCATGCTTCTGAACTGAGATAATAGCAAATGAATGTAAATCTTTGCAAATGAATGGTCGCAACCTTGCAGATCATATCTGAACCAGTAGTGTTCCGGAACCCGTTCCGGGGTTCCCGCCGAAGTGGTTAAATCTGAAAGAGAAACAAACCCGTACATCCGTCACATCAAATAGCGGCTTTTTAGATTACCTAATGAACGGTCAGCAAGTGTTTCGGAATCGGTTTTGAGTGGCCGGAAGAGGCCAAATGTAAAAGTGAACCAAATCCAGGCATGTGACACATCAAATCGTGGCTTTTGCGATAACCTGATGAACAGTTAGCTGGAAAATAGCCTTACGTCACTGGTAGTGGTCCGGAATTGGTTCAGAGAGTCCCGTCGAAATTGTCAAACCCTGCATGTGACACTTTCAATTTGCAGCGTTTTTGGTTAACCGATGAGCAGTTAACAAGACAATAATGTTAGACCATATTTGGTTCAGCCGGTAGTTACCCGGAATCAGATCTGGGTAGTAAAATGTAAAATTTAACCAAACCCATGGATGCGGTACATCAAATCACGACCAGTCTTGTAAACATTCGACAATTTTTACTACCTTCATTTCGTTGCCGCAGTCGGGTGTCAGTCGGCTTTGTTACATTCGTGCGCTATCGTTACCTCTTACCTACACACAACACGAGCAGTAGAACGAAGACTGATCACGACTTATCGACAACCTGATGGAAAAATAGGGTCAGACCACATTAGATTCCCGGTAGTGTTGCGGGTTCAGCTGTGACTTCGAATGTGGTTAGAAGTAAAAGTGAAGCAAACCCATTCATGCGATATATCAAATCGCGGTGATTAGGTAAAGGTGAATAAATAGCAATAAAATATTCTCAGACCATAATTGGGAGAACCGGTAGTGTCATGGTCCATGACTCATGGAATCAGATCCGGCTATCCCACCGGAAATTACCAAGAATAAAAATGAACCAAACCCATACATACGACACATCAGATCGCAGATTTTTTGATAATCTTTAGAACGGTTAGCAAGAAAATAGCCATAGATCACATTAGAGACTAGCTGTTGTGTACAAGCAGATAAAAAAATTGTAAACACAATTAAATTCTAGTTCAAATCAACCGATTTTTCAGTTTACTATAGCGACAAACTGTTTTCTAGTTTAAACTGAACTGTTCTATTGTTTGATAATACAAATATTTTCATTTGTCGAAATTTTCGACAGTTTGTTAAAACAAAAAGAGATATGGTATTTTCAACATGAAATAATGGATTGATTCAAACGACTGCACTTTTGCCACAAACAAACCCGGAATGTGATTGTGTTGGTGACGGCAGCAACTGCGGCAGCTCGGGAATCTATTTTTAGACCGTCGGTAAGCGGATGGGGAGGAGAACGACTAAAAAAGACAAAAAAGGCGAAACCGATCAAATTTTTGTGGATGCTGTCGTGAGTTCATGCGCGTTATCCATCACGGCCAAAGCTGCACTTGGAAGTTGGCGTGATGGATTTGCTACACCTTCTTCGTTGTGGCGATGGTGGGGTAAGCATTTTATTGCTGTGTGAGTGCTTTCGGACCATGTTTATGGTTTTAATTTTGTTGAAACAAATAAAAATTATTACATTATATGAAATGATGGTAATCGGTTGATTTTACCGATAAACTCTAAATGAAAACAATTAAATATAACTTTGGAATAAGTAAATTCTCAGTTTGAAAATTAACCATGCGTTTTATTGTTTTAAACAAGCGCCATTTTTCTGCGTGTAGCAGAACCAACGTTCATGTGAAAAATTAAATCGTGGCTTTGTTTAATTGCCTGATAAACATTAGGTATGAACAACAGTGACGAATAGGTCTAAGTTCTCATATATGAGAACAAAATATAGACAAAACTAAAGCGATCTCATCAAATCGTACCATTTCAGATTCCTAAGGTGTAAAGTTATAGCAGGATTGGTCAACGTTGAATGGAAAAATAAGAATTTGATTGCGTAAACAGACGATGGTGGCTGTTTTAACCCTTTGAAGCCGGAGGGGTCATATATGACCCCGGCGATGAAACCGAGCATAACAACCATGTTCGAGACCAGCGAGGTTGCGACAGCAGCTACGAAACAATTCGGCTTCAAAGGGTTAAGGAATTTTGAGCTCTAAAACTATGTAAAATAAGTGTATTTGGTATGGGAAATTTGTTTGGAGTCCACCAGAGTATCCAAAATAGCGGTCCAAAGTTCAAGATAATGGCCCAGTATTCAAGTTAGTGCCTATTTTATAGGATTTTTAATTCTTGCATTATGGGCATATTTTGTATGAAAATATGTCCAGAATTCAAAATTTGTAATCAGAAAACCCAAGCTGTGCGCTGTTTTACAAGGTCTGCAATGTGGAGCGGACCTGGTGTGATGGTTAGAACACTTGACTATCACGCCGAGGACCTGGGATCGAATCCCACTCCCGACAGACTCACAAAATGTGAGTTCTTCCTTCGGAAGGGAAGTAAAGCGTGGATCCCGAGATGTACTAGCCTAGGGTTAAAAATCTCGTTAATAAAGATAAAAAAAAGGTCTGCAATATGACTATACATAGTTTGAATGGGGAAAAATGCCGGTCTTCGTCCAAAACAGGTAATTAGAAAATCATAAACGACATGCCAAAATTCAATACGGCGACTATTTTATGTAATTTTAGGTGCAGAGTCCAAAAATGAATACCAGAACATCCAAGATGGTGTCTCAATGTTCAAGATGGCGGTTAGTTGGGGTAGATATCCGGAGTCATAAAATATTAACCGGAAAATCTAAAATGACGTTTCAAAATTTTGCGGCTTCATGACACTTGTTTGGTTTGAGTTTTGGATCGTTGTCTTATATTTTCTGAATATTGGATGTTATACTAATACAAAATGTATCCATATTGAGTAGATTTAGCAAGCAGTTTTCATTTTGTATTTATGTCAATGTCATCAACATGTCGCTCGAGTTTTGTTGAAAAGATATTTTAAAGCACGAGAAAGGCACCATCACCGCTAGGTGGATTAATTCGGGTTTTTTTTTATGAAATGTTTCCTTTTTAATAAATATCACCCTTAGATGTTATTCCTACTGGAATTGGTGATTTATTTAATCAATGGGTTACGCTAAAATCAATTACTCCATTTGTATCTTCAGAAAACATCTGGAAATTTTCTTGCAGTTCTCTCGAACGATCTTTTGAGACTTACTACAGATTTTATAGCAGGATTTCTACAATAATGTTGGTTATAATTATTTCAAAAAAATCGCCAAGAATTCTTCTTTTTGGAACTGTTTCAGGGAACAGGAAATCCCATTCTCGTGAAATAGTGGCCAGCAATCAAAATGCTATTTATTCAAAACTTGTTATTCCAATTTAAAAAAACTTACCTGTTTGCAACATTTCTTGGTTCATGTGGAAGTTGCATGGATTAATAATTGTTAAAGTCGGTTCTAACTTTAGAAATGATCTTCACTCTGGAAAAAAATTATACTAAATAGTTTAAATCCCATACTAATCACGTTTCGCCTGGTTGACCCTTGACTTGGTATAAATGTCTGATAAAGTGGCCTAGTATTTAAAACTTTGATTTATATGTATCTCAGAATAACATAGGATAATACGGGTAAGCATTCGCTAGTTTTTTGCACACTATTTGGGGTTATGTTTGATATGTAATCCAACACAAAACAAGAAAAGCATAACAACTTTATAAAGTTATTGAATTTCTGAAGAAATCACTAAATAAGTACCGTAATCCGGGGTATCATTGATCAGCGGGGTAACATTGATCGGCTTGACCAACCTCATAAAATCTTCAAACAAGCATTTTACATTGAATTAGTTTCTACTATGGGATGGTATATCGTAATCTGCTATTATTTAGCTATTAAATGACATGCAATTTATGAAAATTGAATTTCATAAACCAGTGGTTCCCAAACTTTTTGCTACCGCGGCGCCTTTCGAAATTTTCAAAATTGTCGCGGCGCACCAACAACTTTTTATAAAGAATTTTAACAATTTTAACAACTTCAGTTCAAAATTTGAAAATCTTTTAAAAATCTTTCAATGTCATATTTTCTTATAATTGAAAAAATAGATTTTCAAAATGCTTCTTGAAGAAAAAATGGTCGAAGATTCAAAGAACTTAACACAAATTTTAGGTTTCTGGAGGACTGCATTGCAAAGCTTTTAAATTTGTTAAATAAAGCACGTAGATTACCAAACTTAAGGGAAAATATATATAAAAATGTTTAGAAGCTGTCAAGACGGCTGACAGTGACGGTGAGGGGTCATATTTGTATGCGGAGGGACACAACTCAAAAAAGATGGTTTTCAGAATCATGGACAAAATCGACATAGGGGCACTTACGTATTCTCGGCAGTTTTGTTCTCTTCGTCATGGGGGTTGTTTTGAAACCTGTAGGTCTCAGAGTTAGCCTCAAATCCTTCCCAACCAAGCTGAGTTATATGCCAAAATTTTAGGCAATTCGGCCCACAAAAACCCCCCATGACAAAGAGAACAAACATGCCGGTAATACCCATCGTCACCCTATAAATTGTCTCAGATTTTGTCTCAGATGTAAGTTAAAAATATCGTCCCAGAACGTTTGAGAAATCACGAAGACCTGGAGATTGACAGTAATTATAGATGACAATATTATGGAGATAAGTTCAAAAAAGTTTGTTGAAATATTAACTTTGAATTACAAGCCATTTATACAATCGAAAACTAAGCAGAACAAAATGAAAAGTTTAACAATGTCAGAGTCTTTACAAAAATTTTCAAAATTCCGAAAATTTAAAAACTTTGTAAAAATCTAGATGTTTCATGATATAATTAGGAATTACGGATAACATTCGTGGACTTTGGAATATTTACTTTTAAATTGAAAAATAAGAAGAAGGAAAACCACTTAGAGTGACCTTATTCTGAAGTCTTCCTCAAAAAGGCAGGACATTGGTATAGAATACAAAAAAGGCTGTAAGGTGACACTAGTTTCACTAAATAAAACAAACAACAAAAAATATGTTCTGCCTTCAATAATAAGTGTTTATTCTTAATGTTTTGGCTCAAGAGACGAACCAGCCAAGGGCTGAAAGTCTCTTAAATAAAGACAAATCAATCAATCAATGTTTTGGCTCAAGAGCCTGCGGCGCACCTGAGAAATGTACACGGCGCACCAGGGCGCCGCGGCGCACAGTTTGGGAAGCACGGTCATAAACATTGAATTAAATCGATTCTTCCATAACTGTGTTTCGTAACGCAATGAGATACACTGTGAAACATTCATGCTTGGCGTGAATACTAGATATAATATGAGGTTCGAAATCACTGTATTACTTCAATATGATATCCTAGAGTTGGATTTAATAAACGAAACTTTTATGAAAATGCTATTTTTCAGTAAAATTTACGATTTATTAAAAGTCGACTATCAATTCCTTAAGCCATTGTCTACCTTTAGGCGTTATTCGTGGTTTAGAGGATTTTAATCCTAAAATAACTTAAAAAGTACATTATTTGTAAGAATTTAGACAACATATTCCAAATCAGCGACCCCGAATTTAGTAAGTAAGGGTATTTTCAACACAAATGAACATTGATCACTGACATGATCAATGTTACCCCAAATCAACACAATCAAAAATTAGATTTAAAAACCCTTTTAAACATGTTTTAAAGTTTTACAATACTTTTTCGAGTAGCTTAACACATACTCAGAGGGCCAGTACTTCTTTTAAAAATATAAAACATGTAACATTTGCTTTAACAAGAGAATTATTCAAGAAAGATCGAAAATTCTGATCAATGTTACCCCGGATTACGGTACACTAGATTTAATTCTTTTGATTGATTGTAAGCACGCAAAGCAGCATCGATGGTTATCAAACAGGAACCGGGAGGTCGCACGCAGAGGGGTCTTTGCCGTCGTCGTTCTGGGTGTCACGTCATGATTTGTTGAAATGAATCTACTTAAAAATGAAAAATGATTGTTTTAAGAAACCAAATCGTTGGTTTCTAATTTTACCTTGTATGATGCCGCCAATTCGATCGGCAATAAATCTGAACATTTCGCTGCTCACAAGTCATCTCCTCCATTTTAATTTTGACTAAACTCCAAATGGTCGTGAAAGTGAAGAAAATTACTTACTTGGACGGATCTGAACGCGGAGCCGCCATAACTCTTCTCTTCAAACTGAAGTTAAACTATCTTCATTAAATTCTTGCGTAGTTTAACCATAGATGGTTTAACTTTCCATACTACCTGAGTATAAATTTAAATGAAGTATAAGTGTAAAATGCAGTAAAACTAAAAATGTTTAACTTAAAAACTGTTTAAGAATAGTTCTGTTTCTGAGTGAATTCATATGGAGTGCAACAAAAAACATGCTCGAAAAATTGAAAAATTCAGGCTTTTTATGAGCTTGAGTCATCAAAATCATGTTTTTGTACTGGCGCGGATTTGATGACCTCGGCGCGGATTTCGAAATGCTTGGCGCGGATTTTGCGGTTTCCAAATCGATATTTTTGTAACAGCCCTGATAATTTGATGCTCTTCTGACTTGGTTTGATCACCGCGATACTTTATATGCTTAGTTAGATTGACTATTTTCGGTGAAAATTCACCGAAAATAGCCAATCTAACTAAGCATATATAATTTGATGCTGTTTGAGCAAAACTTTGGGCAACGTTGTTGTTGTTTTCTCCATTTCTTGCTCAAACAGCATCAAATTAGGCAAGGAATCATAATACCCACGCGTTTTGCGCCACTTTGGCGCAGAAACGAAGAATTGACTTTCTCACCATACTAAAATTTAGCTCATTATGTACTACAAATCTAGTACTACACCGAACGTGCCCCATTAGAATCGTTCACGCAGTGCCCCAGTGGACAAAAGAACTGTAAATTAGGTTAAGCGATTAGGGAATAAAAATCAGAAAAAACTTTTCTCATAAAAATGTTGTTCCGAGCACTTTTAGATACACGGCGCACATTTTTTTCCAAAGAGCGCATATCGCTTATAGGTAAAAAGTTATTCGTGGCTTTCTTCGAAAAAAAAAACAGTTTATTTCAAATAGCAATATCTCGGAAAGGAGCAAACGAATTTTCAATCTTTTTTGTCGCATTGGAAAGACCATATCTTTATCTTTCTATTACGGAAAAACTGCAGGTACCCTTTCTTCTGAAACTATGATTATTTTTTTGAAAAATACACTGTTTTAACAACAATAACTTTCAAAATAAATAACTTGCTGTCTAAAAACGTTAACCATCAGTACGTATCAAAATGGAGGGTACTGTTAACAACGTACAGTATTGCCCCCGCTGCGGATACCCGCAGCAACCGGTAAAAGCATGGCCAGGGACTGCTATAGTGTGGACCTTACGCCGCCGACTGAAGCCCCGCCGCTTGCTGCTGCGGCAAAAGCGTGAGGAGAAAGAAAAGGAAGAGAAAGAAAAGAAGGAGAAAAAAAAGATGGAAAATAAAGAGGTTTAAAAAAAAAGAAAAAAAAAATCTAAAATTCAAAAGTTTATCTTATTGGACGCAGTGGCTTAGTTTCCCCAACAGGGGAGAAAAAAAAAACTCAAAAAGTTGTCTGAACACAGAATGTTGAATGAATCATTACATGCACATATATTTGAATAAACCCATTTTTAATTAGAACAAATCAAAATGTAGCTTAAGCTCTAAAAAAATAACCTGCGAGATGAATTTCATGAAATTTTGCTTGAATCAAATTAGTCCATAGGGTTTATCACAAAATAATTAATGTTTACCTCTTATTGTGATCTCAATTATTGTACACGTGGTTCCGTGAAGTTTTGGTAAATTCTGCTGTAGATATCGCACATCGAACTGATTAAATGGCTGCCCCAGTAAGTACATGAAGTACAGTCAGGTTTTTTTTAACGCGGGGGATACCGTAATCCGGGGTCAAATTGATCACTTTAAAACAACTTTTGCGGATAACATCAGTGCCAATTCAAATATTGCCAAAAGAATGTCTGTAAAACCAATACCCTGTGGATCTCCATGGAACCATGTAACGGAATTTGGTTCTACAAATTTAAACTTTAAGTTACATAACTCCAAATTTCAAAAAATTGGAAATGCCACATTGGGGCGAAATTGATCAGTACACAATTAACCATCGGTTGGAAAGGAAAATTTCCTTCTCCGCTTAATTTTGCTCTTCTAAAACCGAATAACGCGTTTAAAATCTTACAACTAGTGAATTTAATACTTTAAATGCAAAATTAAATTTCGAAATTTCCCCTTAAACGCCTAAAGGTAGGCAATTTCATTTGAAATAAGTGATTTTTATCGCAATAAATGACTATTTCATCATAAAATGAACTTTTTTATAACTGTTTCATGTTCTGATTAGCTTCATAACTTCCTAACCAAGGTTTCACAAAAATGTTAAAACAGAGAATTTACGGGAAGTCCTATTAGCAATCGATTGTTTAGTAGCAATGATTTCAGCTTAATGAGAAATACTTTTCAAATTCCTTAAAAAATAAGGCAAAACTAACTTTTTTCTAAAAAATAAAAGTCTACACTCATCTCTAGACAGCTACGAACCAGATGACGTAAAAAGTTTAAGATCATTACGACGTATAAGAGTTCCTAGTATGAAATAACAATGTAATACCCGAATGATCAATTTCACCCCGCTGATCAATTTGACCCCGGTTTACGGTACGTACCGCGTAAAAAAAACTCAGTTCAAAATTCGAAAAACCGCGTAAAAAAAGTCTCACCATTTCTCGACGAATCATGCAAAAATAAGACGATGATTTTTTTTTGTATGGAGTTTTCATTTACGCGGCCGCGTAAATCAAAACCGCGTAAAAAAAAGACCTGACTGTATATTGGTTGACAGTAACATAACATTGATCAACAAAATTGCAGATTACTCGCAGTGAATTGGTGGACCAGCTTATAACCAAGTGGTCCGTTGCATCACTTTCCAAATTCGTCAAGGAAAAGTTACATGACAAGAAAATTGATGAACCAGGATTAAAAAGAACTCAGCAAAACCTTTTGTAAACTCAAGCGCGAGGTCGAAGCTCCGGAAAAACAATAATTCTTCCAGCAATCTTCCGTTCGAGCAGATAATAAATATATGCGACGGTTGGGGTAACAAATATAATTTGGACATGTATATAATTTGGACGTGTACGGCGATATATGCCTTGTTCCGGGGAGCTAATAAAAGTAGATACTTCTCAATATCGATTAATGGATCAAATAGACCCTATTCTGATGACTTACGTTGAAAATACGCTAATAACAATTAAGAATTTACTTCAAAATTATCGAAAATGTAAATTATTTCGCTAAAACCCCTCAAATGCACAGGTATGCAAAACGACATACACTTCACAGTCACATACAATATTCACCTCAAAATCGTTGAATTAATAATTGTAAGAAATTTAAAAGCCTTATTGCATTGAAACACGTTCAATAAAGAAGCATTAGGCAGCCAATCTCTTAACATTCATCTAGAACGCTTAAAATAGGTGTTGTCCAAAATACATTACAAGTTTTCTACTATAAATATATTTTGGTCATCTGTCAAACTACACGGGAATGCAGTGCGATTGCATACTTGGAGGCGTATTCTGTGGGTCTGGCGATATTTCTTCGATTTTAACAAACAACTGTAATAGTTATCAAAATAGATGCCTGTTAAGCGGAGAAATTTGATTATTTGTAAGAAAATATTTGTTAATTTATGCTACTTCCATGATTTAGCAGTATTCATAGCTAAACGTTGAGATAATTGCCCTGTCCAAATTATATATACCTGAGGGTGTCCAAAACATATTTTCGGTGTCCAAAATGCAATTCTTACAGGCGATCGGAAATTGTGATTTTTTCAGCTTAAAATGCTTACGTTAAGGTTTTTGTCACCAGGAACGCAAAGCACAATCATATTATAAGCGTATTGGTAACTTTGCAACATAATCAATTGCTTTCTAAGGAAGCTAGGGGACGATTTTTTCAACGTTGTCCTCAGCCTGTCCAAAATACATGAATTACCCTACTTTTTGAGTTATTTTAACAATAAAATGCTTGAAATCGCGAATAACGCCTAAAGATAGACAATGGCTTAAGGTTTTGATATTCATGCATATTCTGCCTGTTTCTACTGCAATGTATTTTGAAATTTGGGTCTCCAGTTAGCCTAGTGGTTAAGGCAATGGATCGCCAATCCGGAGACGGCGAGTTCGATTCCTCACAATATACAAATTCATGCAATGGCAGGCAAAGAAAGCCCTTCAATTAATAACTGTGGAAGTGCTCAAAGAACACTAAGTTGAAGCGAGGCCGGCCAAGTCCCAGTGGGGACGTAGATCCACAAAGAAGAAGAAGATATTTTGAAATTTGAATTTTGATGAGGTTGAGCATGTTCAATAATGTTGTATGTTGTGCGTAATTTGCCCCTTTTTGAGGGCCCCTCCTGACTACATCACTGGCCCATTACCCGAAAGGCTTTGGATTTATTCATATTTCCACATCTAGAATGCAACAAAAATAGCCCCATTGAAATGTCCGGGGGAAACCATCGTAACCTTCCCTTGTAAGAAGAGCAACACAGTATGCACTCAAAAACATTACAATTCTGATCGCTTGATAATCCGGAAGTAAAATTCGAAAATTTTGTTGTTTTCAATTTTAAAATGAAATCGTTCCGTTTCAAAAAAGAAACAAACATCAAGCTGGTTATACATATTCCAGTAAAACCTTAATCATAACTCTAGAGAAAATTTTCTGAAGTGTGCACTCTACGTTCTAGCAAACGGGTATTCCTAGAGGCATTAATCCTGTAAAAATGCTTTTTGCTTTGTGCGAACGGTTACGATGGAGCTATAAAAGCATTCGAACGTTAGAGAAAAACGCTAACGTCAGCTGGAAAGCTCTGCCCTGTAATGGATTTCAGAGCTTTTATCCGAACAAAAGCTACAGCATTGCACCGTTACTGCTTTACTGTGCTTCTCACCACAAAAAAGCTTAAACGATGTAGTTTACTACACCGTGTTTAATAATTACCACTCCGAGAAAAATTACCATGTAGCAGAGATTAAAAATTTCATTTTCAATAAGTAGGGTATTGGTTCCCTTATTAAGCATGTGGCTCCCATTTTCATCCTACGAAAAACAAAGGATTGAAGCGTTGTTTGTTTTGTTTCTTATTTTTGTATTTTTTGTTAGGAGTGAGCACGCATGAAAACAAAAAGAACGGAATCAATCAGTGTCGTAATCGCCTGTTTTCGAATAGGATGAATATGGGAGCGTGAGATTGCTGATGGAACACATACCCTACAATCAATGTGAATTTTGAAAATTCTAAACTAAGGGATCATAATAAAATTTCATTTTGGTGAATAAATTTTCTCACTTTTCCATTCATTATTCTGTCACTGACAATTTTCACTGAGATTTATAACTAGACAGTAACTCCCGATTAAACTTCAAGTCACCACAAAACTTGTGCATAGTAGTTATTAAGAATACTAACCATCTGCTCTATTTGTATATTTTTTCAAATTGTGCGTCTAGTAACAGAAATTGGACGTTTTACGACAAGCAAGAAAATATTCATGACAGAGAATAGAATGAATAAAAAGAGGCATTCAGCAGGCAATGAATGTGGCCAGACACGAATAAAAAAAAGAATGTCAATCTTCAATTTGGATCTTCCAATTTTTTGCACTTTGCCATGCAGTCATTGAGTTGATCCTTCTCAAAAATTGAAAAATCTTTTACCGTAATCCGGGGTATCATTGATCAGCGGGGTAACATTGATCGGCTTGACCCACCTCATGAAATTTTCAAACAAGCATTTTACATTGAATCAGTTTCTGCCATGGAATGGTATATCGTAATCTGCTATCATTTAGCTATTAAATGATACACAATTTACGAAAATTGAATTTCATAAACATTGAATTAAAACGATTTTCCATAACTGTGTTTCGTAACGCAATGAGATACATTGTCAAACATTCATGCTTGGCGTGAATACTAGATACAATATGAGGTTCGAAATCACTGTATTACTTCAATATGATATCCTAGAGTTGGATTTAATAAACGAAGCTTTTATGAAAATGGTATTTTTCAGTAAAATATATGATTTATTAAAAGTAGGCTATCAATTCCTTAAGCCATTGCCTACCTTCAGGCGTTATTCGTGGTTTAGAGGATTTTAATCCTAAAATAACTTAAAAAGTACATATTTTGTAAGAATTTGGACAACATATTCGAAATCAGCGACCCCGAATTTAGTAAGTAAGGGTATTTCCAACACAAATGACCATTGATCACTGACATGATCAATGTTACCCCAAATCAACATAATCAAAAATTAGATTAAAAAACCTATTTAAACATGTTTTACAGTTTTACAATACTTTTTCGAGTAGCTTAACACATACTCAGAGGGCCAGTACTTGTTTTAAAAATATAAAACATGTAAAGTTTGCTTTAACAAGAGAATTATTCAAGAAAGATAGAAAATTCTGATCAATGTTACCCCGGATTACGGTATCTTCTTTCCTGCTCAATTTTCGTTAAATGTGTGAAGCGCCCTGTACCGTCCAGGGGATGAATTAAACACTACACAGAATGTGATATTCTTTATTTCATTGAAGTCCGACGACATCATTTTAATAAACTATATTGAACTTTCAAAAACTAACACTTATCTTATATTACAACGATTAACATTTTCTGTTTTTCTTAACGAACTACTAAGTTTAACAATCTAGAGACACTTTTTACTTCTTCTTGACCCGACTACCAAGTCCTACCTACAGCCTTAGGACAGTATCTAGAGGTGTCCCACATGGGATCTCAAGACTTATCCGATTTGCTGCCTACTCTAACGTTGAAACTGAACTCCCCCGACTAAAGCCAAAGCCTCAGTATTTATAGCCTAAATTTCCTAGCAATGCCCGAACTAGCTTGGGCGTGTCTAAAACTCCTACCAGCACTCTCGTCTTGCCGAAATAGTCACGATACTTCCTAACAATGCCCGAACCAACTTGGGCGTATCCAAAACCCTACCAAAAGTAAATACTCAAAGTCCAAAACCTAGTACTCTAGCTATCCTACTCGTCATTATCATCATTACCATCATCATCGTTATCGTCGTCAACCCAACCAAGCGTAATCAAAACTGTACCACACCTGTACCCAACGTGTACGATCATGAACAACGTATCGCTGCGCGATCGTTGCCCCGGCCGACCATCCGTCCGTCGTCACATGACTTACTTACCGATCAGGCTAAGGCCGGGGTGGCCTCTGCTGTACATAGAAGCCGCCTCCATTCCACTCGGCCCATGGCTGTTTGTCTCCAGTTCCGCACTCTGCGTGCACTTTGGAAGCCTTGAATCCGCCCACCACAGTCGAGCCTCTCCCGCCAGTGACCTACAGCCGTCCCGGTCCTGTGTGTGGTGCTGGTGAAGAGGTCTTCCGAAACTCAAACGCAGGCAAGTATAACGCTTATTTGAACTATTCGTCCTCTGAAATGTATGCAGTTTCCAGCCCACACAACCCCAAAAAGCTGCACCGCAATACATCGCGTCGTCCTTGGGAAACAAGCGAACTGCGTATGTTAAAATCTGGAAAGAGGGCCGCTCTGAGGAAATTCACCAGACACCGCACACTGCAACTCCGGAACTACTATGTGAGGATCAATTACGAATATAAGCGCATTGCGAAACAATGCTTCCTTCGTTATCAGCGTGGCATGCAGAGGAAGCTTAAATCTCGTCCTAAACAGTTTTGGAAATTCGTAAACGAACAGCGTCAAGAATCCGGTTTGCCATCGTCTATGATGTTCAACGGCGATGTGGCCTCCTCTCCGCAAGATATATGTAATCTCTTTGCCGATAAATTTGCTAGTGTCTTCACCGATGAGCAACTGGATGATAACAACGTCACACTCGCCGCTAGCACAGTTCCACACTTTGGGCAATCACTGAGCAGTGTAGACATCGATGAAAACATGATTGCCAGGGCTTCCGTTAAGCTCAAGACGTCGCACAACCCGGGACCCGATGGAATTCCATCGGTATTTGTCAAGGCGCAGATCATCAACCTATTGCCACCACTGCTTCACGTATTCCGACTATCCGTAACTACTGGCCTGTTTCCGTCCACATGGAAGCTTGCGCACATGTTCCCAGTACATAAAAAAGGGAACAGGCAAGAGATTGGCAACTATCGCGGTATTACTTCGCTCTGCGCCATCGCCAAGTTGTTCGAGATCGTCATCATGGACCCGTTGCTCGATCACAGCAAATCGTTTATTAGCACGATTTAGCAAATCGTTTATTAGCACCGAGCAACATGGATTTCTGCCTGGTCGCTCAACGGCCACTAATTTGCTGTGTCTTACCTCCTATATCATCGAGAGCATGGAGAAACGCGTTCAAACCGATGTCATTTACACCGACCTGACTGCAGCATTCGATAAATTGAACCATCGTATTGCTGTAGCTAAACTCGATCGGCTGGGGATACATGGAACCCTCCTGCAATGGTTTCAATCTTATCTTACAGGTCGCCGCCTGTCTGTCGTCATAGGTGACTGTCAGTCCGTTTCATTTGCCGCAACGTCTGGTATCCCACAAGGTAGCCACTTGGGTCCACTGATCTTTTTGATATATTTTAATGACGTGAGCTTGGTGATCAAATGCCCACGGTTATCCTACGCGGATGATCTCAAACTATATCTTCGTGTTCGATCGATTGAAGACTGCTACTTCCTCCAACATCAGCTGAATGCGTTTGCTGAATGGTGTACTCTAAACCGAATGGAAGTTAACCCGTCCAAGTGCTCGCTGATTTCCTTTACGAACAAAAAACGGTCAATACTATTTGATTACAGTTTGTCAGGCACCCAAATTGAACGCGTCAGTCAAGTCAAAGACCTTGGTGTAGTTTTGGATGAAAAGCTCTCTTTTAAACAACATATCAACTACGCCGTCGGAAAAGCCTCTAGCATTCTTGGCTTCATATTCAGAATAGCAAGAGAGTTCACGGATATCTTCTGCCTTAAGTCCTTGTACTGTGCCCTATCCCGATCCATACTTGAGTACTGCTCGGTTGTTTGGAACCCATACTACAACAATGGAGTTGATAGGATTGAGTCTGTTCAACGGCGGTTTTTAAGATATGCTCTTCGACGTTTGCCTTGGTTCAATCCGTATAATTTGCCAAGTTATGAAAGCCGTTGCCAGCTGATACATCTGGAACCTTTATCGACCCGTAGGGACACAGCCAGGGCTTTACTGGTCTCGGACACTCTGCAAGGACGCCTTGATTGCCCCGCCATTCTGGGTCAACTAAATAATAATGTTCAACCTCGTGCTCTTCGCAACAATTACATGCTGCGGCCACCCTTAAACCGGACGAACTACAGTATGTTTGGGGGTGTTAACGGCCTGCAACGTAACTTCAATAGAATTTGTTCATTACTCGATTTTAATGTGCCTCGTCAAATATTTCGTCGGAGGTTTAGTTTGTTTTTTTCAAGGCGTAATTAGTTTGTAGTTTTGTATGTTTTTTTTTTGTTTGTTAATTTTGACTATTAATTGGATTGTGTTAACAGTTTTTCTTGTACTCATGTTTAAGTTTTATTTTTGACGGTGATATGTTACTTTGTCATGTTAGACTTTAGATTTAAGTAAAATCATTGGGGCTTATATAGAGCCTGTTGATTAGATAAATAAATAAATTCTGCGTAGGGTCCGCAGATCGTCCTCCACTTGGTCGACCCACCTAGCTCGCTGCGCTCTACGTCTTCTTGTACCGGTCGGATGACTCTCGAGAACCATTTTAGTCGGGTTGCTATCCGACATCCTGATGACGTGACCCGCCCACCGTAGCCTCCCGATTTTCGCGGTATGGACGATGGTTGGTTTTCTCAGCAGCAGTGGTTCATTCGCCTTCTCCAAGTCCCGTCTTCCATCTGCACTCCGCCGTAGATGGTACGCAACACCTTCCGTTCGAAAACTCCAAGGGCGCGTTGGTCCTCTGCACGTAGGGTCCATGTTTCGTGCCCATAGAGGACGACCGGTCTAATCAGCGTTTTGTAGATAGTTAACTTCGTGTTACGGCGAACTTTATTCGATCGTAGAGTTTTGCGGAGTCCAAAGTAGGCACGATTTCCTGCCACAATGCGCCTCTGAATTTCTCTGCTGGTGTCGTTGTCGGCGGTCACCAATGAGCCCAAGTACACGAATTCTTCAACCGCCTCGATTTCATCACCGTCGATATGAATTCTGGGTAGCGGGCGCGCTGATTCCTCCCTGGAGCCCTTTGCCATCATGTACTTTGTCTTCGACACATTAATGACTAATCCGATTCGCCTGGCTTCACTCTTTAGTCGGATGTAAGTTTTTTGCCATCGTCTCAAATTTACGAGCAATAATATCAATATCATCGACGAAACCAAGCAGTTGAACGGACTTCGTAAAAATCGTCCAACTCGTGTTTATCCCCGCTCTCCTTATTACACCCTCTAAAGCAATGTTGAACAGCAAGCACGAAAGACCATCACCTTGCCGTAACCATCTGCGAGATTCGAAGGGACTCGATAGTGTCCCTGATACTCGAACTACGCACATCACTCGATCCATCGTCGCCTTGATCAATCGTATCAGTTTATCCGGGAATCCGTATTCGTGCATAATCTGCCATAGCTGTTCTCGATCGATTGTATCATATGCCGATTTGAAATCGATGAACAAGTGATGTGTGGGCACGTTGTATTCGCGGTATTTCTGCAACACCTGGCGGATGGCGAACATCTGGTCCGTTGTAGCGCGTTCACCCATAAATCCAGAATGATATTGCCCCACGAACTCTCTTGCAATCGGTGATAGAAGGCGGCATAAAATTTGAGAGAGTATCTTGTAGGCAGCACTCAGTAGTGTGATCGCGCGATAGTTCCGCAATCCAACTTGTCGCCCTTTTTGTAGATGGGGCATACGATACCTTCCATCCATTCCTCCGGTAATATTTCCTCCTCCCAAATCTTGGTAATGACCCAGTGTAGTGCTCTCACCAGTGCTTCCCCGAGCAAAGCTTGACAGCAAATTGAAAACTAATTTTGATGTTGTGATATTGCAAATTATGATAACTCAGGTTGTTGTCATTTTGGTCGTTTTAACGGTTAAAACATCAAAAATGAGAGCAGAAAAATGTTCCCGTCACAGCAAGTTGAAAACAATTCCTGCCATCAGTGACATCAAATTGATAACTGTTTTTGCTATCAGTGCGAAAAAATGGAAAAATCGTTAAATGTATGGTTTTTCGAATCATATGAAAACTTAAATGCAATATGTTAATTGCACTGATGGTATAGCATTAGTTGTATTATACAAGGTCGCCTAGAAGTTTTGAAATTACTTAAAAACTTTAATATTCATAATAAGTTGAAGTGACAGCAAAACGAAATCAAAATTTGATATCAAATTGAATCAAGACAATCTGATATCAAAATGTGATATCAATTTGCTGCTGATTACAAATCGTGTTTTCGATTTGATATCATTTTGTTGTTAGACTTTGCTCGGGTCTCCACCGTATTTTAGAAGCTTGCTTGGTAGTTGATCTGCTCCAGCGGCTTTGTTGTTTTTCAACCGGCCAACCTCCTGCTGAATCTCTTGGAGGTCAGGTGCCGGAAGTCTTTCGTCCTGTGCACATACTCCTAGATCTGTTACCACGCCACCTTCGGTACTTGCAACGTCGCCATTGAGGTGCTCATCGTAATGCTGCCGCCACCTCTCGACCACCTCACGCTCGCTCGTGAGAATATTCCCGTGATTATCTCGGCACATGTCGGCTTGTGGCACAAAGCCTCTGCGCGAGCGGTTCAGCTTCTCGTAGAACTTTCGTGTGTCCTTAGCGTGGTACAGCTCTTCCATCGCTTCGCGATCTCGTTCTTCCTGCTGGCGCTTCTTCATCCGGAAGACTGAGTTCTGCCTGTTCCGCGCCTGTTTGTAACGTGCCTCGTTCGCTCTCGAACGGTGTTGCAGCATTCTCGCCCATGCTGCATTCTTCTCGTTTTTCAACTGTTCACATTCGCCGTCGTACCAGTCGTTTCTGTGATTCGGAGTCGCGAAGCCTAGTGCTGTAGCCGAGGTACTACCTATGGCGGATCGGATGTCCCTCCAGCCATCTTCAAGTGTAGCTGCGCCAAGCTGCTCTTCCGTTGGTAGGGCCACTGCTAACTGGTGCGCGTAGTCTTGAGCCACTTCTACGTTACGCAGCTGCTCGATGTTGAGTCGCGGCGTTCGACTTCGACGCGTGGTGATAACTGTCGAAAGTTTTGAGCGCATGCATACAGCTACTAAGTAGTGATCCGAATCTATATTCGCACTGCGGTATGTGCGGACGTTGGTTATATCCGAGAAGAATTTACCGTCGATTAGAACGTGGTCGATTTGGTTTTCTGTTTGATGGTCGGGTGATCTCCAGGTGGCTTTGTGGATATCTTTGCAGGGGAAGAAGGTGCTTCGGACTACCATACCACGGGAGGCTGCATCGCTGGCCGTTATCATTTGATACGGCGTGCAGGCTGTTTCGCCCGATTACCGGTCTGTACATTTCCTCCCTTCCTACCTGCGCGTTCATGTCGCCGACAATGATTTTCACGTCACGCGGCGAGCAACCATCGTATGTTTGCTCTAACTGCGCGTAGAACGCTTCTTTCTCGTCATCGGGTCTCCCTTCGTGTGGGCAATGGACGTTAATGATGCTGTAGTTGAAGAAACGGCTCTTAACTCTCAACATGCACATCCTTGCGTTGATCGGCTGCCACCCGATCACACGTTGTCGCATCTTGCCCAACACTATAAATCCTGTTCCCAGTTCATTGGTGGTGCCACAGCTTTGGTAGAAGGTAGCCGCTCGATGCCCGCTTTTCCACACTTTCTGTCCAGTCCAACAAAGTTCCTGCAACGCCACGATGTCGAAGTTGCGGGGATGTAGTTCGTCGTAGATTATCCTGTCACATCCTGCGAAACCTAGTGACTTGCAATTCTGTGTTCCAAGTTTCCAGTCGTAGTCTTTATTTCGTCGCGTGGATCTTTGCCGATTGTATCGAGTCGTATTTTCTCCTATGTTATTCGCAATGGGGATTTTTACGGGTGGCTTATTGGGCCTACGCCAACACTCCTGTCTCGCCGGAGGGCCATCGTGCCAGTTCTGTTTAACGTCCCAACCAACACTGGGACGACCACGCTGATGGGGCTACCACCTTGGATCTAGCTGGGCGTGGTGCAGCGTTTCTTACTCAGCCGCTGGATGCCAGAACAGACGCTGTTTGAGCCGCACCTCCTTGGTGAACAGACGCTCGGATCGTACCTTCTCAATCTAGCTGAAGTCAGAAGGACAACAGTGCCCAGGCTGCACTACCAGCTAAGCACACAACTCTTAGCTGGCGGTTTTTGTCATCGCTTGACCCGTGGAAGCATGAGGTAGGAACTTGTGAGGACCAGAGCTATATTGGACGCTCTCCTTATCGACTCACCGTTTTGCAGCCCGTCGTGAGCGATGATTCATAAAACCAGGTCAGTAATGTATGGTGCGATTTTTGTAGCTGCCGAAATTTTGCGCGTTAGTTACGATGGGCATTGATATTGGCGTAAATAGAAATTAAAGCACCCGGGCAGTTGTTCGAATGGAAATGCGGGGAGAAATGCATCATTTTAATTAAAATTTATATTGGAGTGTGCGGGATATTTTGGTCTATGCATGTGGGACAACTCAATGACAATGAGATGCTCACATTTCAGCTGAAACTGCGTAAGAAAACAAAACTGGCTTTCGATTTGAATACGACCTATTGCTGTGATTCCAATGTAGATTCGACCTATTCAAATCGAACGTCAGAAAAGATGTTTCGATTTCTGTGTAGGCCCAATTTAGTTACTGAGTAGGAATCGTTCTCTGCACACTAAGATCAGCTCGGTATTTTCCCCATCCTTAAACTGAGTTCTCAACAGCAGATTTAACTCGGTATGCTCGGTTGTTTATTTTGCGGACATTCTGTAAATGCGTTACCGAGCTCAGCTAGTAAACTGTCAAAAGTTACCGATGTTCGGTAAATATCGTTACTGGTGAACGGTAAATACGATTACCGAGTGTACCGAGATAAATCTGCTGTTGAAAACTCAGTAAAAAGATGGAAAAAATACTGAACTCAGTAAAAAGATGCAAAAAATACTGAACTCAATAAAAAAAACTGAGTTGGAACATCTGAATCTTAGTGTGTGTGTCCAGAAATGACACGCCTTTGGAGACCGGAACACTCTGCGTCCCCACAACCTGCACGAATGGAGTATTTGTTAGTATGGTGGGATGCGAGATCTGTGAGTGACCTTTGGTCGGTGATGCGATGCGATCCATGGATAGGGGATATATTTAGGTGACAGATTGTGTGTTGATTACTCTGAAGGAAAAGTGGCACAGTTCGCTTAGCGTTGTCCATACACTACGTAGACTTATTTTTGGTCATCTTAGACCTCCCTCCATACATTTTTCATGCCGTTATTTTACACTCGAGTATCATATTCAAAAATTTTGCTGATTTTATTTTACAACATGTCTTCTGTTTGCAATCCAATTTTCATAGCGAGTTTTTTGGAATGGGACACACAGATGGCTCATTTGAAGACCTTTCATTAACAATTGTAAATGTGTACTCTACATTCAAGTAGTTTAGTTAGTTTAGTTTTGATTAGTTTGATGATTACTTTTTGTACCTACAGGTGCCCCTTAATACAAGAAAAAATGTGCTAGAAATCAAAATTCTGCGGAAATTCCTTAGGGCAAGGTAAATACAGTGTATCAAACAATTGTCCGTACAGAAAATTTCTCGTCAAATTATATTTTTATTCAAATGACTTACATAACTTTTTTTTTTCAAAAACGCTGAAATTTTTACCAATCATAAACCATATATTGAAGCTCAGATATAATACAGCTTTTCCGAGATGAACCAGCCCTGGGCTGAAAATCTCGTTAATAAAGATAATAATATAATACAGCTCAGATACAATTTTCAGCAAGATATAATAAATTTTCAGAAAGTTCTACAACTTTTCGTAAAGCTGGATGTTTATTGAACAAAATTTCTATACCCTATATCTCGAAGAATGTTGGATAAAATATTTTCCATTTATTTAAGGGAACACTAACACATGAACATTTAATACGCAATCATGTAAGAGTTGATTTGTTCACTACAAAAAATATGAAAAATCTGTTTATGTAGCTGACGATGTTTTTTAATTTGCCATATTTTACACATAAAACCTGCCAAATGTTTTCCACTAATGAAAGTGCATTGATTGAACGACAAATACATGGGACCTGCTCTGCATATGTGGATTAGTAGGTCCTGTATAAAGCTATTACATTAAGAAAGTTTTAAGAAATTGAAAACACTTGGCTCTTTTATTGACCGAAATATGATAAATTTCGAAATTATACTCTGAACAAATACAGATTTCTCTTATTTTTTGTAGTGAATATAAAACTTCAAACAAAGCTGCATATGAAAGCCTCAGGTATAACTTGTAACTTAACAAAAAATTAAAAAAAAAAAGTTTCATGAAGTATATATTGTGTTATAGTGCTTCAAAAATTTGTTCAAAAATCTTATACATTTTACTGCATGTTTTATAACTTCCAGAAAACTAATTGGATCTCGCTCAAAATTTTACCAATAGAGCTTTAACACATTGTTCATGATTTGTCAAAATTTCAGCGTTTTTTATGCACTTATAACAAAGTATAAAAAAAATAAGCCGAAAAAAATGCTGAACGGACAAGTGTTTGATACACCGTACTTACCTAGCCTCCGGGGATATCTTTTAGGATTTATCTAGCAGTTACTTCAAAGGCTTCTACAAAAATTACTCTAAGATTAACTTCAGAACTTTTTTCCAGGAATTGCTTCAGAAATTCTTCTAAGTATGGATTTAAAAATACTTAAAATGATTTCTTCAGAAACTATTTCAAGCATTTCTTCAGAAACTTTTCAAGAAATCCTCCAGGAATTACTTTAAGGATTTTTTTTAGAAATTTATTTATTTATTTATTTATTTATTATTAACATCAACAGACATCTTATGTCCCAATGATGGCATCTTATAACTAATAGGGGGATTAGGGGCATAATGGACACCCTAAGCAAATGAGTACGTTAGGCCTGTATAGCATAATAAAAGTTAACATATTATCAGTTGACTTACAACTTTAACTTGTTTCCTACGTCTTTCAATGATTTACAACAGGTAGAATGTCTTTTTTGTGAGGAAATAATGAATTGTAAATCATGTGTTTTTTAGGGCTGCCAGGAAAGGTACGGGGCGAAATGGACACCCATCGGGGCATAATGGACACCCCTGCGTATTTTATGCTAATTCTTTGGTTACATCGATCAGTTAAGTAACTTGCCTACGGAGATCAATACCACAGATATAATACTCCATCTTAGACGAGTTTACATAACATCAAAGTTAATTATATAAACTTTAGACTAAAATAATCGAATTGACTTTTTCCAAACCCTCTAAAACGCCTAACAGTATGCAATGTGCGTACATCCATTGATAATTGCCAGTGTTCATTTCGCCCCGAATCGACTACAACATTAAAATTGCTATTTTAGGTAAATTCTGATCAAAAATAAAATATTTCATCCATTGCTAAATCTTCGTATACATGTAGATAAAGTAACAATTCACTTGTTTTATGATTGACACACTCCAACATTCGTGATACCTTATTTGATGCTGCTTCAAAATTATAAGAATTTTACCATATGAAAAACATATTTTAATTTCAAAGATATTTTGGTTATTTTGGAGGAATATAAATAGTACTTTTGAAAATCAGAGCCTTGACTCGTTCCTTTACACTTATGCATTAAAAGTTTTACATAAAAGTCAACGGTTTCAGCAAAAACAGGGGTGTCCATTTCGCCCCGGGTGTCCATTATGCCCCTAATCCCCCTACATAACTATAAGCATTCGTTTAGGAATACCTCTTCGGATTCCTTCTTAAAGTCCTTCAAAGGTTACGCCATGAAGTCCTTTAAGGAACCTTTCAGATGAACCTTAAGGATTTTTTTCTAAAAATTCTAAAAAGATTTCTCCAAGAAGGAAAATTGCAGCAGTTCCTTATGGAACTCTCATGAATTTCAGAGATTATGCTTGAAGCCATACCTGATTGAATCCTTCTTTCTATAAGATTTTCTAAAGAATTCTCGTAAAAATCCTTGTAGAAATGCTTGTAGGAATTTTGGGAGAAATTTCTAAAGAAATCTTTGAAAAATGAAGATGAATTCCACAATATATTCCGAAAAAAAATCATTGAGTTGATTTTAGAGGCATCTTTGATAACATTCTTGAAGGATTACGTGAAGGATTCCTGAAGCTAAAAGCAAAGGGGTTTTTGGAAAAAACTAATGATGAAATGCCTAGCTTATTTCTCAAAGAAATCAATGGTGGAACCCACAAGCAATTCCTCTCAAATTCTTTGGAGTAGATCAAAAAATAATCTTCAAAACAATTCCTATATATTCCTTCGAAAGAACTTCAATTCTTGGGGGAATTTCTGAGGATATTTCTCCAGGAATCCTTTGGGAATTTTTTGCAGGAAAACTTTGATAAATCCATAAATAAATCTTTGTAACGTTGCTTGAACAAATCCCTGGAGAAAAATATTAAATCTTCACTGGATTACCTTTTAAAGGATTCTTGACCGAATTGTGCAAGAGGACTTGAAAAAAATGCCTAAGGAATCTGTGGACAATTTCCTACATCAATTGTTGGAGAAATTTCTGAAGAAACCTCTGCAGGTATTACTGAAGAGAACAAATTCGTAAAAAGTCCTTTTTAGGACTTCAAGAAAAACCATTCGAGGCATTGCAAAAGCAATTCTTTAAGAAAAGTCTTAAAAAAAAATCTTGAAGGAATTCCTAAAGGATTCTTCTAGAAAATGTGGAGTAGCTTCGAAGGAATCGTTTGTGGAAATCTTTCAGAAACTTTTCATGGAATTCTTAGGAATACATACATACATTCATTTCTTTGTTCACCATCACATTTAAGACTAGACATAATCAACAATAGTACCGTAATCCGGGGTCAAATTGATCACTTTAAAACAACTTTTGCGGATAACATCAGTGCCAATTCAAATATTGCCAAAAGAATGTCTGTAAAACCAGTACCCTGTGGATCTCCATGGAACCATGTGACGGAATTTTGTTTAACAAATTTAAACTTTAAGTTAAATAACTCCAAATATCAAAAAATTGGAAATGCCACTTTGGGGCGAAATTGATCAGTACACAATTAAGCATCGGTTGGAAAGGAAAATTTCCTTCTCCGCTTAATTTTGCTCTTCTAAAACCGAATAAAGCGTTTAAAATCTTATAACTAGTGAATTTAATACTTAAAATGCAAAATTAAATTTTGAAATTTTCCTTTGAAATTTACCTTTAGGCGTTTATAAAGGTAGGCAATTTCAATTAAAGTAAGTGATTTCTATCACACTAAATGACTATTTCATCATAAAATGAACTTTTTTATAACCATTTCATGTTCTGATTAGCTACATAACTTCCCAACCAAGGCTCCACAAAAATGTTAAAACAGAGAATTTACGGGAAGTCCTATTAGCAATCGATTGTTTAGTAGCAATGATTTCAGCTTAATGAGAAATACATTGCAAATTCCTTAAAAAATAAGGCAAAACTTACTTTTTCTAAAAAATTTAAAGTCTACACTGATCTCTAGACATCTACGAACCAGATGACGTAAAAAATTAAAGATCATTATGACGCTTTAGAGTTCCTAGTATGGAATTACAATGTAGTACCCGAATGATCAATTTCACCCCGCTGATCAATTTGACCCCGGTTTACGGTACGCCACAATACTCGGTTTGTGGCTGCCGTTCTCCATCCTCGGTTGCGCCCAATGCTCGCCAGGTCACGCTCCACCTGGTCCGCTCATCGTGCTCTCTGCGCTCCACGCCTTCTTATGCCAACCGGATCAGTTGCAAACACCAGCTTTGCAGGGTTGTTGTCCGGCATTCTTGCAACATGTCCTGCCCACCGTATCCTTCCGGCTTTAGCCACCTTTTGGATGCTAGGTTCGCCGTAAAGTGCAGCGTGCTCGTTGTTCATCCTTCTCTGCCACACACCGTTCTCCTGCACACTGCCGAAGATCGTCCTTAGCACACGTCGCCCGAAATCTCCGAGTGCTTGCAGGTCCTCCTCGAGCATGGTCCATGTCTCGTGCCCGTAGAGGACCACCGGTCTTATTAGCGTTTTGCACATGGTGCATTTGGTGCGTGGGTGAATCTTTTTCGACCGCAGTTTCTTCTGGAGCCCGTAGTAGGCCCGACTTCCGCTGCTGATACGTCTCCGAATTTCACGGCTCACGTTGTTGTCAGCCGTCAGTAAGGATCCGAGGTAGACGAATTCCTCCACCACCTCGAAAGTATCCCCATCTATCGTAACACTACTACCCAGACGGAACCGGTCGTGTTCGGTTCCACCTACCAGCATGTACTTTGTTTTTGAGGCTTTCACCACCAGTCCGACCTTTGCTGCTTCGCGTTTCAGGCGGGTGTACAGCTCTGCCACCGTTCCAAATGTTCTTGCAATAATGTCCATGTCGCCCGCAAAGCACACAAATTGGCCGGTTTTGTGAAAATCGTTCCCCGGCTGTTGAGCCCGGCTCGTCGCATCACATCTTCCAGAGCGATGTTGAAGAGTAGACATGAGAGTCCATCACCTTGTCGCAGTCCCCGGCGAGATTCGAATGAACTGGATAGCTCACCCGAAACCCTTACGCAGTTTTGCACACCGTCCATCGTTGCTTTAATCAGTCTAGTCAGCTTCCCAGGAAAGCCGTTTTTATCCATGATTCTCCATAGCTCTGCGCGGTCGATACTGTCGTATGCCGCTTTGAAGTCGATGAACAGGTGATGCGTTTGGACCTGGTATTCACAGCATTTCTGGAGGATTTGCCGTACGGTGAAGATCTGGTCCGTTGTCGACCAGCCGTCGATGAAACCGGCTTGATAACTACCCACGAACTCATTCGTTTTAGGTGACAGACAACGGAAGATGATCTGTGATAGCACTTAGTAGGCAGCATTCAAAATAGTGATCGCCCTGAAGTTCTCACATTCCTAATGTTCGCCTTTCATGTGAATGGGGCAGATTACCCCTTCCTTCCACTCCTCCGGTAGCTGTTCGGTTTCGCAGATTCTGACTATCAGCCGATGCAGACAGGTGCCCAACTTTTCGAGGCCCATCTTGATGAGTTCAGCTGCGATACCATCCTTACCAGCTGTCTTGTTGGTTTTGAGCTGGCGAATGACATCCTTAACTTCCCTCAGCGTGGGAGTTGGTTCATTTCCGTCCTCCGCTACAGTGGCGTCGTCGTTTCCTCCGTTGCCGCGGGCTCCCGTGCCTACTTTCTCCACGCCGTTCAGGTGCTGATCGAAGTGCTGCTCCCACCTTTCGATCACCTCACGTCCGTCCGTCAAGAGGCAGAGGCCTCCGTCTTTATCCCTGCATATTTCGGCTCGCGGCACGAAGCCGTTGCGGGATGCGTTGAGCTTCTGATAGAACTTCCGTGTTTCTTGGGAACGGCACAGCAGATCCATTTCTTCACACTCCGCTTCTTCCAGGCGGCGCTTTTTCTCCCGAAAGAGGCGGGTCTGCTGTTTCCGCTTCTGTTTGTAATGTTCCACGTTCTGTCGAGTCCCTTGCTGCATCATTACCGCCCTCGCTGCATTCTTCTCCTCCAAAACGCACTTCTGCACTCTTTGTCGAACCATTCGTTCCGTCGATTCCGTTCCACGTACCCGATGGTGCTCTCTGCTGCGTCGTTGATGGCTGCTTTCACTGTACTCCAGCAGTCCTCTAGAGGGGTCTCATCGAGCTCGCCCTCGTCTGGCAACGCGGCTTCGAGATTCTGCGCGTATGCTAAGGCGACATCCGATTGCTGATGTCGATAATGTCGGAGAAGTGCCGTCCGTCAATCAGAGCGTGGTCGATTTGAGATTCCGTCTGCTGTGGTGATCTCCAGGTATAACGATAAGGGAGGCTGTGTTGGAAGAAGGTGCTACGTATGGCCATAGTTTTGGAGGCGGCGAAATCAATGAGTCGTAGGCCGTTTTCGTTCGTCTGCTGGTGGGCGCTGAACTTAGCAATCGTCGGTCTGAATTCCTCCTCCTGGCCTACCTGATCGTATTCGCGTTCGAGCTGCGCGTAGAATGCGTCCTTGTCATCATCAGTATTTCCGGAGTATGGGCTGTGCACGTTTATTATGCTGAAGTTGAGGAATCGGTTCTTGATCCTCAACCTGCACATTCTTTCGTCGATCGGCCACCTACCGATCATACGCCTCTGCATATCACCCATCATTGTGAAAGCTGTTCCCAGCTCGCGTGTGTTGCCGCAGCTCTGGTAGATGGTATGATTACCTCTAAACGTTTGCACCATGGATCCTGTCTAACACACCTGCAGTGCTACGATTCCGAACTCGCGGTCCTTCAGTAGATCGGCGAGTATGCGGCTGCTCCTAATGAAGTTGAGAGATCGGCAGTTCCACGTTCCGAGTTTCCAATCGCAAGTCCTTTTTGTTCGCTGGGGTCGTTGCCGTTGGTCTCGGTTCGTATTATTCTGTTGTTGATTTTCCGTTATAATGGTTTTTTACGACTGGCTCGTAGGGCCTGACACCAACCCCCTACTTTCCGGAGGACCATAGTGCACAGTTGAGGTTGGAGTCCTTCCCTGGCACTCGGACGTAGATCACCGCCCCTAACATGGGGATCAAGCGCTGATGTGGGCCGCTCCTCCTGGAGAACAGACGCTCAGGTTTGCCGAAACAACCCCCCCCCCTTCCCTGTCAGCCTACGACCAAAGTTCCCACCGGGGTTGGTTACCCGATCTTCCCTAAGGTTGCTCATAGTTTCCGGCCGGTACCGCGTGGAGGTAGGGATAGGAGTTGCTGGGCAGAGGCTAGTGGATCACAATGGGATCTGAATTGCGCAGCATACCCAGCCTTTACCGTGCCAGTCCTTTTCAAGCCCATCTTTGAAACATTGTGACTTACAAATCTCGAGCTGCCACGAGTACCCTGGCTTCAACCCATACTAACTATGGTATATAAGATCGTATTTATACACAACATACAAAAATTGAACTTTGGCTCCGCAAAACGTTAAACGCGATTGAGCCCCAAATAAATGAAATAGATAAAAAAAATGTATCAACAATTACCAAAGAACGAAAAAAAAAGAATTTCGCACTTTTATATGAGCCATTCTGTAGTTTTCAGACAAAAAATTAATCGCAGCTTTTAAGCGGAGGAAAGCTTTTAATCGACTCTCGAGAAAAAAGCTTGGGCGGGCTATCTAGCCGAAGGTGAGCGGGCTCATTACGGTGATACTTCTCTACGATACCTCACGTCTCCTTAGTTAGACTAAAATAAATGCTACGATGCACGTGAAAAACCCATCTGGAAAGTTGTTAATCAACCTGAATGACCAGTTGAATTACTGATTCGACATCTTTTTAAAGTGTCGGTCACGCCACCAACATTTCGGCATGATCCGCCAAGGAACGAATTCCAAGAGGCCTTGAGGCGCAATAGTGTCTCTGGAAATAATCATCAGCCTCATTGAAGTACAATGGGTCACTGCACGACTTTATGCTGAATTTGACGTTCGAGAGGTGCCGACACCGCTCAAACGTAAAATTTCGTGTGAGAGTAAGCAGGCCAGAATAAATTCGTGCAGTAATCCATATGAGGCATTTTCGTGTAGGTAGAGTATATATAAAAATGCAGTGGCATACGTGGGCCGCGCATAACTTGCGAACGGAACGTCAGATTTGGGTCATCTTTGTTTTGTTCTGTTAGTTCTCACCCAAAGAAGGTTTATGAGCCAACAAACATGGAAAAAGCGAATTGTTGAAAATCGATCTTCCATGCATTTTGACCGGGGCCTTGGTCTAGGCTAGTCAAAAAAAGGCAGTAGGCAAGGCAAAGTTTGCCGGGTACAGCTAGAATAATATAATAATATACCTGTTTACCCTACATCAGGTGGATTCGTGCAGCCGGAGGGCGCAGTGCTAGATCTGGATGGCGTAGCGCTACTAAAGGCGGTATGCAACGAAAGATTCTTCCAAGCTAAGATACAGAATGACTAAGTGAACGATTTCCGGCAACTTTAGGCGATTTTCAGACGACAATGGCGCCTGCAACGCCAGGTTGCTGGTCAATGTGGAGATGGGGAGAGTATGTAGTGATGATTGCAATCGCTTGTTGCCAGCCGGTTGCGATGCGGCCATGTTTTTGATATCAGGGCATTTTTTTTTTATTATTATCGTACCGTAATCCGGGGTAACATTGATCAGAATTTTCTATCTTTCTTGAATAAATCTCTTATTAAAGCAAACGTTACATGTTTTATATTTTTAAAACAAGTACTGGCCCTCTGAGTATATGTTAAGCTACTCGAAAAAGTATTGTAAAACTTTAAAACATGTTTAAATAGGTTTTTTAATCTAAATTTTTATTGAGTTGATTTTTGGTAACATTGATCATGTTAGTGATCAATGTTCACTTGTGTTGAAAATACCCTTACTTATTAAATTCAGGGTCGCTGATTTCGAATATTGTGTCCAAATTATTACAAATTATGTACTTTTTAAGTTATTTTAGGATTAAAATCCTTTAAACCACGAATAACGCGTAAAGGTAGGCAATGGCTTAAGGATTTGATAGCCGACTTTTAAAAAATCGCATATTATACTGAAAAATAGCATTTTCATAAAAGTTTCGGTTATTAAATCGAACTCTAGGATATCATATTGAAGTAATACAGTGATTTCGAACCTCATATTGTATCTAGTATTCACGCCAAGCATGAATGTTTGACAATGTATCTCATTGCGTTACGAAATACAGTTATGAAAAAATCGATTTAATTCAATGTTTATGAAATTCAATTTTCATAAATTGCATGACATTTAATAGCTAAATGATAGCAGATCACGATATACCATTCCATAGCAGAAACTGATTCAATGTAAAATGCTTGTTTGATCATTTCATGAGGTGGGTCAAGCCGATCAATGTTACCCCGCTGATCAATGATACCCCGGATTACGGTACCCTTCGGCCCGGTCTCAGATTTTCATGAAAATGTTTCCACAGGCAGGGCTCATGGATAAATGAATAAAAAAAATGAGAAAAATTCAAGGTCGCCTATTTTCCCGGAAAACTCAGGTGGAAATTTCTTGTTTTCCCCTGACACAACTTTCTTTGAAAAATCATAACTCAAGAACGAAGCATCGTAGAAACAAAGTTTTTTGAAGAAATGAAAGCAAATTTTCTCAGAAATCTAAAAAAAATATGAACTGGACAAAGTTTTCCACAAAATTTTCCAAAGTTGGGAAAATTTGTAAAGAAAAGCTGAAAGAACTATGCCCGAACTCGTGGAAAATTTTCAAAAAACTTTTGAGAAAACTATTGCATAAGCTTTATTTGTTGAAATGTTTGGAATGCACTTTTTTTCGTTTTTCAGTTATGGCCAATTTTGTTGAAAAATGTTCAAATGTGCTATATAAGCCTTTTTTGAAAAATCATAACTCAAGAACGAAGCATCGTAGAAACAAAGTTTTTTTAATGAAAATGAAAGCAAATTTTCTCAGGAATCCCAAAAACATACGAAGCGGAAAAAGTTTATACCCGAATGCGTGGAAAATTTCCAAAAACATATTTTTGGGAAGGTGATTTCATAAGCTTTGATCGCTGAAATTTTTGTAATGCACTTTGTGGAAAATGACCATGTAAGCCTATATTATATGATTTTTGATAAAATTGGCCAAAACTCAGGAACGAAATAAAGTGCAGTCCAAAAATTTCAGCAATCAAAGCTTATTAAATTACCGTCTCAAAAATATTTTTTCGAAAATTTTTCGCAGGTTTGAACATAGTTTTTATTCCGGCTTTTCTTTATGAATTTCGCACTTCATATTACTTTTTAGATTTCTGAGAAAATTTCATTTCATTTTCATTAAAATTTTTGCTTATGATGTTTCAAAAAAAAAAAGGCTTATATGGCACACTTGGAAATTTTTCAACAAAATTGGCCATAACAGAAAAACGAATAAAAAGTGCATTCCAAAAATATCAGCGAATAAAGCTTACAATGAATATAAATAACCTTCTCAAAAATATTTTTTTGAAAATTTTCCACGAGTTCGGGCATAGTTTTTCCGGCTTTTCTTTACAAATTTTCTCAACTTTGGAAAATTTTGTGGAAAACGTTGTCCAGTTCATACTTTATTTTTAGATTTCTGAGAAAGTTTGCTTTCATTTTTTCAAAAAAAAACTTTGTTTCTATGATGCTTTGTTCTTGAGTTATGATTATTCAAAGTAAGTTGTATCAGAGGAAAACAAAAAAAAAATCCACCTGAGTTTTCCGGAAAAAAAACAGGCGACCCTGATTTTTTCTCAATTTTTTTGTTCATATATCTATGAGCCCTGCCTGTGGAAAAAGTTACATGAAAATCTGAGACCCTTCGGCCCAAACCCGTACGGTAATCAATAAGAATCCCCATCAGCATCAAATTTCAAATTCAGGTTAAACATAAGATTGAGGTATTATCTACCAGTATTTTTTAGATTTCTATAGCACCGATTGCGACCTAATTAAAATACGTTTTTCTTAATATTATCATGTATTAACTAAAATAATTACTTTTTGTTACTATACGCCAAGTATTCAAGAACCGTAACTACGCCAACACTATCCACTAATCCGCGAGCGGTAATGGCGGCGGCGGGCATAAAAACCGATGGGGATCACAATCAAACCGATGGGGATCACAACTCACCATCAAACGGATGGTGAAGGGGTGAGAAGGAGAATGAAACTGTTTTGACAAGCCCGCCACCGCCATTACCGCTCGCGGTTTAGTGGATTCGCCAAGTTTTCAAGAAAAGTATATTTTTCGTTGTGAAAATTATTTTTTCCTTTTTCGATTCTTGGTATTGGAATTACGGTATGTTTACAAACTTTGAGCTGTCGGTGGGGGTGTTGGTTCACTATTTTCAGGTGGGACAGTATTGGGATGACAGCCACTTGCTTGTTGCCAACAGACCGTGGAATTCGTTGCATCTGCACAAGCTCATGCGGATGTCGAAGTGTTGTTGGGAAATGTTTGGCATAGGGGTTCACGCATTGGTGCGTGGATGCCAGGAGTAAAGTAATAGATTGTGTGAAGATTCCTGTGAAGCGGCACAGTTCGCATGGTTGCATAGCTTGTATCAGTAGTTCGACTCCAGAAGCACGTTCTCCTCCATTTGGGAAATTTGTGCCATAATTTGTAGGCGTTTTATGATATATACTGTGCTGTGGAGGAAGTTGACAGGAAGGGAAATGTTTCTGACTCTAGCGATTGCTAGAAACATACGTGTATACACAAGACCACCAAGCTTAACGTAGAGTAAAAGCAGATTCTACATATCAAAAATGTAAAAGTTATCGTTGGTACTTCAACATGCATGCTAGGTGAACCAATATCACTGGTCTATTCCCCCTCTTTCCGGCAACTCATTGAAATCGTAATGAAGTTCAGTTCAGTGAATCGTAACTCATTAGAAATAAAACCATTGTTGATCATTCGATTTTGGGCATTGGCGGCGAACATACAGTAATAATGTCGGACTATAGTCTTACAAAGATTATTTTCCTCTTGGATCCAAGTGATACAATAAGACAAGAAGTGGATCAGGTTGGCGATCCCAGGACAATCGTTCAACATGGTTTTACGTTTCAATCAATAAAATAACCCTAAATGATAACTCATAACTGCCATGTAATAACGGCGAGTCCGCATAATACAATCAAACCCTGCTTGTCACAGCATAATGTACGGCCATGTTCCTTACGGAATGGTATGTAAATGGTGGTGCTGACCAGGTATTCGTATCCTCCTGGGGTTCAATTTCCGCAATAGCCTAATAGCAAGAGTGTGCCATAGATTTAATCGAATGCACATCACGGCTTTCTGTGGATTGCATATCAGTGAAATATAACGAAACAGTATCGTACATTATGCTTCCCACGACCCTGGGTGGTTTATTGCAGAAGCCAACACCACCCCACGCCCACGCGCCGCCGGTGGTGGATGAAAGGAGCTTGTCGACTGGCTCACTACCTATAGTGCAACCATTATAAACGAGGTTAGCTGAGCTAAATTCTCCTACGTTCGTTCACACACATATCATTATATGGCTCCTCTGTATTCACAAAGTGTCCTGAACTGCTACTGACTGAACCGGTTTTGCATACTCGAAAGATGCCGGCAATCCCGGGCCCACCGTCAACCGTGGATCACGACCATGGTGCGAAGAAAGGCTAAAGATGAGCAGCATAAATTTCCTCCGCAGCTCGTTGATAGCGAGCCGCACTGAGAATGTGTCGCTTAATGATTATTCGACACCTTATTAAATATTCACGATTTAATAAAATAACCTCCGCACACTTTCACAGATTCAGACACACACACGTAACTGTGCACGGCCATGAATACATTTATGCAGTGAAAGCTACTCCAAGGAGACTTTCCGATTGTTATAACAACAAAAAGCTCTTCACCTTCACACAGGACGTGTGCTGCTAGTCTAGGAGACGTGTCGGGACTTTTATGATAGTAATCTAACGCATTATTATGTTTGCTGTCGTGTTCATTTTCATGCCATTATTGTGGACTGATAGAGTTATACAATTACTCCCATCCTCGGAATAATAAGTAGCGTTCCTTTCAATAATGAGTTGATTAAGTATTGATAATGCCGGGCGTCGGAAGCGAACAATAAAGTGATGGAGCAGCAAATTATGTTCACTTGTTGATTGTTTATTGATTTATTGTATTTGGCTTCATTATCTTCGTTTTCAACAGCAGTCCACGGAACATCCAGCTAGTGGAATTTATCGTGCAAAGAAAAGCTTTCACATATGATAGGCAAGCGGAACATTTGTGGTAAGAATAAGCGGAACATTTTTGGTAAATTAGCACGTTTAGAGTCTATTCACAAGTAGATTGAAAATCAATTAATATTTTATCGCCATCAAGTCAAAATTTGTAAGGACCTACCGTAAAGCTACAAGGAACTTTTAATGGTAAGGGTGGCAATGTATACAAAGTAATTTTAATCCAGCATCAAGAGCAGAGGTGCCTAATATACAGATTTTTCTGTATTATACAGATTTTTGACCTGCTATACAGACAAGATACAGAGTACAGAAAATACAGATTTTTGAAATGTGATACAGATTTCTCCAGAAAGTATAAAATTTGAAGCTATTTTTAATAAATTTAATGAAATTTTATAAATTTTTGCATAAATTTTAAAGAGTTTATGAAAATTTATACATTATCACACACGTTTTCGAAAAATATATACCAATAAAAATTTCAAACCGTCAAAAATAAGTACATTTTTGTTAAAATCTAGGACTCTCGGTGTCTGCTATACCCTTAAATACGGCGATACAGAAAAATCTGTATTGATACAGATTTCTGGGCTTCGTGGCCGTGCGGCTAGAGGCGTCAGTCATCTAGATGTTTCGTAAGCCTCGGAGTGTGGGTTCGATTCCTGCTTTAGTCGGGGAAAACTTTTCGTCAAACGGAAAATTCTCCACTGGACCACTGGGTCTTATGTGTGTTGTCCGTTGTCATATGTTAGTGCTTGTTCAGTCTATACAACCTCTGGTTGAAGACGGTGTAGTGTAGTGTAGTGTATTCTGGCATCTCTGATCAAGAGCACTATCCTCGTCAGTCTTGTTCCTCCTATTTCTCCGAACGTTTTGGGTTCTCATGAACGACATTGGCACATGTTACTTCACTGCCACAGTACTTACACCTTTAGGCCTGCCGCTGTCTTTACCCGCAATCATGAACTTGGTCTTGGTTGAGTTTATCGCCATGCTTATCCAATCCACGTTGACTCCCTTTTCAGAGGAGCATTAAACTCTCGAAATGTTGCTAGCATCAATCAGTCATCACAAAAACCAGCCAGATATTTTTTATTAATGTATTTTTTTTTTTCATTTTTGGGCACTACGTGGGCGATTACAATTGTTGTTGTTAATGTTGCGTTTTTTCCTCAAATTTTCGTCATAAAAACTCCGCTTAAAAGTGAATTAAAGTGTAAAATGGGCCAGATTTTCCTTTCACCACCGGATTTTGAAGCGTCAAGACTGTTCCCGGCCAATTTTCACTGCCTGTTGTTGACTACCGAAATCATCAGAACCAACAACGAAGTTACATGTAAGCATTTTTCAATCATTTTATTCTAACTAGAGGAGCCAATATATTTTTTTTAATATTCCAGCCTTTCTGCCTCCCAGTTAATCAGCGTCAGCGGTTGCAGTACTCTCGGAAGTACCGATCTGTCCCGAGTACCGGTCATGCCACTTCGTTGCATCTCCTGGAAACAGAATCAATCTATCGAAACAAGAAGCATAGGAATGACCAGCGCGTCGGATATGTTCGAAGTGACCAGTTGGCATTTTTTATGCCTTCTAAACCATGGGGGAAAATCTACTCATCAGATACCCAAACAGGAAGGTCCGGGTAGTGTGGGGTTGAGTACGTCTTCTACAACAAAAGTTGAAATCAGGACTACTCTCTCCTCGACCCACTAAACACATTCCCATGGTCGGTTTTCTTACGTGCCATACAATTCTTCAATCTTACGTGCCATACAAAAATTTTTGGGTTCTCATACAAAAAATCTTACAAGGCACATTGGTCGGGCTCCATAGAAAGGGGCGGCCAAAACTCTCAAAAAACGAAATTGATATTTTTAAACTTTATTTCACCTTATAACAAAGTAAATGTATTGTACTTTTATGATTCTTAATTAAAAGCGTACCAGCTTTTGCATTTCAATGACATTTTCACTGCCAAAGTGGCCTAAGTCATAAAATTGAAAAATGAATTATTCGAAAAATGTAAAATAATAATATTTTGAAAATGGAATATATGTTTTAAGTTATCCAGCATATGAAAGCTTGTTATTGGACTGTTTGAATGCACGTATGGTGCAAAAATTAATATGTCACAAAACTTTTCAAATTTTCATATATTGTACCTTAGAAATTTTGGTAATTTTTAAGTTAAAAAACGGTTCGTGTCGTCACATGTCGCCGCAATTTCGAATAGTACATCTTAAACATCATGCCTAGAGCTGCCTAAAAACGTTTAAATATTTTGCAGAAATTTGCTGTTTTTCAAATTAGAGCTATTTAAAAAAGGCATGCTTTTTCATATATTTTACGTTATTTTTCCATTTTTTACTGAAATAAAATTTATCTTTCCACATTTTTCACAAGTTTTGAACAAACTTGATTGGATTTGATCGAAAGATGATCATTTATTTAAATTCGAATTGATTTTTTAACAAAAAACGTAAAAATATGGGGTTTTACTGATTTTCACCGTTTTTGAAAATATTGAAATTACGTAATTTTTGAATACCCCTTTTTAAACACTAAAAATACTATATAACATATCTAGGCAACCTATAACTTCGATTAAACACAAAAAAAAGAGTTTTGGCCGAACTTTATCTTTTTCCGACCATTGTGCAAGGGGGGGAGGGGGTGTCAGAAAATGACTAAAATTCCCTTACGTAATTAATGGACAGCCCCCTAACAGAAGGTTATGGTAGTGTAGGTCTGAGGCCGTCTTCTACAACAAAAGTAAAAGCCAGGACTACTCTCTCCTCGTACCCACTAAACCATTCCTATGGTCGCCAAACCCTACGTCTCTCCGGAACCACCAAGAAGGTATTGCTTCAGAGAGGGGCTAGTGCATATCGCACCCTAAAGGTTAGCTGCGTAGCCTAGCAGCAACGAACATCGATGACTCGCTCTGGAGAGTCCATCACGGTAGCCTGCTGGCGCTTAGCCAGTTTCCCGAGTGGTCCTCGCCATTCCCTTTGTCCTCGGAAGGCGGGCAGGGTCAACCCCGCCCGCGCCCTACTGCTATGCAGACATCAAGAACTGATGCCCACGTGCAACCCAATCTGACCTGCTGAAGGCAAGGGTATCACTACCCTTCAGGCCCTATCAGCTGCACCAGAAGGTTGCTGACAGCAGGGTCTCCACCTGCCCCGATCCTTGCCGGGGACCCCTTTCCAACCGCGGGCTCGGATCCAACCCAGTAGACCGACGCCACGACAGCACCGCTACCGGGACTTCCTCTCCGCGCCCACTTAATCGCTGTACTGCCATAATTCTGCAAAGTGACGTAAGCGCCATTCAAAATGTCGATATTTTTTGGTACATTATATATAATATCTGGTGTAAAAATAACACTGTAGTATGCCTGCTGTATTAGAATGCAAGATGTAGTCGTAATCTATCGTTTATGGAAAGAAAGTTTGGAGGATGAGCAAGAGATTTATGCATAATAACCAAAAAATGGGCCAAAACTATCAATGTCGCTTACGTCACTTTGCAGAATTACGGCAGTGCAAGGGTCGATCTCGACCGCAGGGCACCGGTATGACCTACGAAGCCGACTCCGAACCCCTGGACCACCTCTTGTACTGCATCTGGACTAGCCATTCTCCGAGTCCATGCGCCACCTCCTCTGTAGCTCCCAGACGAATGGGTGATAGGCGTTGAAACGGCGTTCCAGCCAAACTCATCCCTACACATCCTTTGGACCAAGTTGTCCGGGTTTGTGTCCTCCCCGCATGTGGCAAGCATGCGGTCACGCATTGTGCAAAAACGCGGGCACACGAACAAAACGTGTTCCGCCGTTTCCTCTAAACCATTGCACACTGGGCATTCGGGAGAATCCGCAGTACATCCAGAGTCACTACCGCGCAAAAGCGAATTCCCCTCCTCTTAGGCTTGAGTGCTTTCTCGGCGGTTTTTGTAACCGACAAGATAGCGTCTACGGTGGACCTCCCCTTCCGGAAGCCGTACTGGTTGCTCGAAAGACCATTTTCGCCCTCGGTGAACCTCAACATTCTATTGAGGATGATCTTTCGAGCACCTTTCCCGCCGTGTCAATCAAGCATATTGGTCTATATGCCGACGGGTCTCCGGGTGGTTTCCCCGCCTTTGGCAATAGTACCAGGCTCTGCCTCTTCCAAGCTTCTGGGAAAACTCCCTCGTTCAGGCATTTCTGCATAGCAGACCTGAACATCTCGGGAGCCTCTGCAATAGCTACTTTTAAGGCCAGGTTCGGAACTCTGTCCGGACCTGGGGCCTTACCTATGCTAAGGGACTTAGCTATCCCCGCAAGTTCCACATCGGTGACCCTCTCCTCATCGCCAGCCCCAGTCCCCGGCTGTCCTACGAAAGGAGGCCAAGGACTAGGATCATGACGCGGAAAAAGTCCTCCAATGATCCCCTTCAACATCTCTGGAGATTGCTCTGTAGGAGCCATCACACCTCTCGTCTTGGCCATAACGATCCTGTAGGCGTCACCCCACGGGTTCTTATTGGCACTCTGACAGAGACCCTCAAAGCAGGCCTTTTTGCTTGCTCTTATCTCGGTCTTAAGCGCGACTTTTGCAGCGGCGAACACCACCCGCCGTTCGTTTCGCTCTTCCTCTGATCGTGCTCGCTGCATCCGCCGCCTAGCCCTTAGGCAGGCGCGGCGCAGGTCCGCAATCGCGTCGGTCTACCAGTAAGCCGGTGGCCTCCCATTTCTAGGGTGGACTCGCCTAGGCATGGTCGCATCACACGCACGTGAGAGCACCGCTACCAGCTCGTCGCCGTCTAAACCGATTAAGTTTCGCTCACGGCGGAGCGCCTCCCTAAATACCCCTTCGTCGAAGTAAGATGTCGCTGTTTGCTGTTGTTGTAGTCGATACTGTAGTGAACCGCCAGGTGGTCGCTGTGAGTGTAGCCATCATCTACTCTCCAGTTCGAACTACTTGTTAGGCCAGGACTACAAAAGGTCACGTCAATAATTGACTCCGCTCCGTTTCGACTAAAGGTACTCTTGGTACCGACATTAGCCAAGTCGACATCTAAGATGGCCAGTGTTTCTAGCAGGATCTGACCCCGCTGGTTCGTGAAACGGCTTCCCCATTCCACGGCCCAGGCATTAAAGTCACCCGCTATTACCACCGGCCTTCGCCCTGTTAGCACGGTCGTTAAGCGGTCCAGCATTTGCGTGAACTGCTCGATCGGCCACCGCGGAGGCCTATAACAGCTACAGAAGAAGACCCCGTTTACTTTGGCGACCACGAAGCCCTCATAGGTAGTAGACACCAACTCCTGGGCGGGGTATTAACTCCACTTGCCCGGCCCTTACCGAACAGTTGCAAAAACGCTCCGCATATCGTTCCGATCCCATGCTCTCCTGCGCTTCAGCAATCATACTCTTTTCATTCCTCTTTGTTATGATACGGTGTTATCCTTGTTCTTCTGCTATTGTAACCCTGTATCGCTCGTGACGCTGGATAATTGCTTTAGAATTTTGACGGCTACTACGGCTACAACATAATGATAGGAGTCATTGTTTGGATTTTTTAGGTCTTGATATCTATGATATCTTACGTGCGAAGTAGTTAGTTACTGCTGACTGTAAAAAAAAGGGGTCATGCACTAATTACGTCACGCTTTTAGGGGGGAAGGGGTTTTGCGGAACGTGACGACCCATACAAAAATGGATGAGCTCCCATACAAAAGGTTTGAAAAGGGGAGGAGAGGTGAGGTTGAAAAAGGTCGATTTTTGCGTGACATAATTTGCGAATCACCCCATATCATAAACCGCAGACCGGGGCCATCCATTTAGTACGTCACGGTCCTAGGGGGGAGGGGGGTTTGTGAAAGCGTGTCAAGCGCAATGTATTAAGTATAGGAAAACCCCATACGAAGGGGGGAGGGGGGTCGAAAATTCCAAGTTTTAGCGTGACGTACTCAATGGATGCATTGTTAGCAACGGAATGAAGGCTTTTCAAACCAATGACAGGTCGAAAACCTTCCTCAGCCGATCATAAGTGCAGTGATTCCCAATTAAAAAACACATAAACTCCAGAATCCATATTTACAGCAACACTTTTCCATCCCAAAAACAGCATGAATAAGACATTTATTAAATCCACTGTAATTACTTTCCTGATTCCAGCTCAGCATTTTCGCCTCGCGTTGTCGTCCGCTCGCTGTTTGCTGGTAATTCTCACCTCTGCTGCACACTTCCGACAAAAAAGTTCTCCTTGTTCACACAGTTTCTTCTTCCACAGTCGTCACATCCCTTGACGTCCATTCATTTTGGGATGTAATTACACGAAGCGCGAGCCTCGACCACCCTCAACGAGTGACCAGCTCCGGCTTCGGCGTACGGAAACAGCGCGGGTCAGGAAAATTGTTCGCCTCGAATGCTATGCACGTTCAAATGATTTTTGCACTAAGGCACAAATCGGTGTGTAGAACAGAAAGACTGAATCCCACCCCAGCACTAGCACTTAACACTGAAAAGTAGCCGGGGTTACACAATTTTGTCTTCAAATTTAATTGCCATTGTCGTGGTTACTGACCAGCAACTACAGGACAGTGGATTGGGGTTCATTTACATTTGTTAATTTTCTTATTTTTCTCTGATTTATCGCAATTACCTATATGAAGAGTTGATTGTTTCCCACGTATTCCAGCTTATATTAAATTTTTTAAGTTGGTTTTCAATGCACTAAGAAATTGCCAGTTTTTCATGGTCAAACATAATGTCTTTCGACTTCCGACAAAAAGTGTAGGTACCGTAATCTGGGAGGTAGTTGATCAGCGGGATAAAGTTGATCACTATTGGATCCACGTCCTTCAACCGCTGAGGGCTCTACAATTCTGTTTCAATGGAAAAACTTCCAACGTAAATCAATTGTGTGAATATAATTGAAGATTTAAGTGTTTTATGTAAATTGTGTCAGATTTTCACAAAACACTTTTATTTATTCATGGTGAGTTTATTCAACCTATCTTTGAGTTTAAATTGATGTTAACATATAACTTTAAGTTGAAAAAGCACATTTTTGTGAAATTTCAACTATTTTTTAAGAAATTGTCAACTTTTAGGCACTTAATGTGGATCATTGTGTATTTTAACTTTGATGTATTTTATCATGCAAAATACATCAGTTGTAAGAATTTTAAAAACTTATTCAGATTCAGCATCATCAAATTTAGTTTGTTCAATAATCTTCCAATCATAGAATGTTATATCATTGGTTGATCAACTTCACCCCGGATAGAAAGTTTTCAAATTTGACTAGTTGAACATTTTTTACAAAATGTAGCAGTTAACGGAAGTTGATCATACAGGTCCACTCAGTACCTGTTTTAAAAATATTTATTTGGAATAATTATGATTCATTGTACCTGATTATATTGAAACGAATAATGGAAAAGTGATCAACTTCCTCCATATTACTGTACCTAGGGGGATTAGGGGCATAATGGACACCCGGGGCGAAATGGACACCCCTGTTTTTGCCGAAACTGTTGACTTTTATGTAAAACTTTCAATGCATAAGTGTAAACGAACAAGTCATGGTTCTATTTTTTCAAAAGTACCATTTATATTGCTCCAAAATAACCAAAATATCATTGAAATTGAAATATGTTTTTCATATGGTGAAATTCTTATAATTTCCAAGCAGCAGCAAATAAGGTATTACGAGTGATGGAGTGCGTCCACCATAAAAACAAAAGAATTGTTACCTTTTCTACATGTATACGGAGATTTAGCAATGTATGAAGTAATTTATTTTTGATCAAAATTTCAGGGTTGTTACGAGAAGGGTGGAAAAAAATCCACGCCAAATCCGCGCGAGCTAAATTTGAATCCGCGCCAAATCCGCGCGATGCTGGAAATAAATTCGCGTCAAATCCGCGAGAGCGTGAAGGTATTTTTTTTTCTTTCTTCACGTTATTGAAGAAATCCATTAAATCCATTAAACTGGAATGAACTGCTGGATGAAGAATAAACTTTTGATTCGTAAATCAACGCAACTCATGCTTTCTGAAAGTGAGTTTCGGCAAAACTTTCGTTATTTTTTTCCAAAAACATTTCTTAAAGATCCATTGGGCGATTTTTGAAAAGAATTTTCTAGACAAAATCTTAGGAGAAACATCCCAAGAACTAGGTAGTGTATTCGTGGGAAAAATATTTAAAAAAAACTGAAGAAATTTTTATAAGAAACTGAAAAAAAAATCTTTGAAATAAACAGAATGGAACTTTCTTGGCTTTCTTGGCTTTGGTATTACTGAATATTTTTGGAGACAGTAACCCGAACAATTTTTTTTAACAATTTTTTGAAACCAGTATGAATTTGAGAAGAATACTCATGAAAAATTTTCATAAGATCACTTCGAACACTTTTTGAGTAATGTCTTAGTAGTTCTTGAATAAATCTTCAGTGAGGAATTTTCCAAGGAGAATACTTGGCAAAACCTGAGAAAACAACTCACATCGTCCATAATACACCGTGGAATTTTGGAGTAGGTATTGCAACCTCTTTAGCCATGTGGCTTTAAAATTTTGCGTGGCCTTAAGGATGAGGAAAGGTGGGAGATTGATCTTGCGAATTGAGCTGTAAAAGAATGTGTTGTTAATTGAATTGTCAACATTATTTACCTTTGCGTATTTTCACACAAAATGAACCAATTTGACGGTCAAGCATCATGTTCAGGGAACTAGCATAAACAGCTCTTCTTGTGATTCTTGACCTTGTGTCTTCAATATTGGAAGCCTGGTTAATAATAATTTAAAAAAAATAGAAGGATAAATTGTGTAACAACCTCCTTCCTTATGGAAATAGGAATCAAATTGATACAAACAACAAAAAAGAGCCGTGACGCTTCTTCGTTTGATCATGAAAAGTATCGGTTCTTTTTGGCACCACGCACGAGTGTACATCTTTCTCTGTGGAGTAAAGATACATTTAAGCCCCGAGACCTGACAGCAATAAGCTGATCTCAAGGTTGTGCCTCTGCCCAGAGGAAAACGTCCCTTAAAATGGATAATCACTGGAAAAACCCTAGAAGGACAATGTTGACAATTTTCAAGATTTACTTGCTGGAGTCCTTTGAAATTCCTACAGGGTTTTCCTGGATTTTTTAGGAGTTTCTCCAATAATTTCTGCAGTAATATATCTAGGAATGCCGACAGAGGTCCCCCAGAGTTTTTCGCCAAAGTTTTTACTAGCAGTTTCCTCTAGAATACCCTTCAAAAGATTTTTTCACGAAATAATCTAGGGATTTATCTAGAAATCTCTTCAAAATATATAGCTGGTGCCTTTCAAAATTGTACCAGTAACTCGGGCAGATTACTATTACCCTTTCGGCTTCCGATAAACGGATATCTTTCGAATATTACATTCAAAGGAACACCGCCGCCGGCGGCGGACGATACGTTACGTCTGGGACGAATGTGGACTATGCCGTGGGCTCATACTTACGATAAAACGGAGCATAGTTAATTCCCAGAAAAGGCGCAATATAGCGACCGAAACGTCGGATGAAAGCTTAAGAATCCTTTTTTGAGTTATTCCTCCAAAGACTGAACGCCATACCAAAAAATATTTTGAAGAGCTGATGAAATTCGTAAACGATTGCCGTACACCAAAACGAGCTCCAAATTCTTCACTAGTAGGATGTTAATGTCAACATGACCCAGTCAGGCACGCTGAACGTACACTACGCTATCGTGGCGCAAAAATTCTAACATCTTAGGAGGGTTAAACAAATATTTACTTTTCATAATTTCTAATTCAAGTGCCGATAATCATTCAAATATTTCACTGTACACACTACAAAAATCATTTCCGCGCCAAATCCGCGCGAGGGCCAAATTCCATGGGTAAATCCGCGCCAAATCCGCGAAAATCGCGAAATCCGCGGAATTCGCGAAATCCGCGCTGTTGTAACAACCCTGAAATTTACTTAAAAAAGCAATTTCAATGTTGTAGTCGATGCGGGCGAAATGAATCCGATTTTTTTAACATAAAGTTGATTTTATTAACTTTGATGTTATGTAAACTCCTAAGATGAAGTATTATATCTGTGTTATTGATCTCCGTAAGCAAATTACTTAACTGGTTGGTGTAAACAAAGAATTATACAGGCCTAACGTACTCATTTGCTTAGGGTGTCCATTATGCCCCTAATACCCCTATATAAGTTTCAGAGTTGTATTGACACTGAATATTTAAACAATGCGCAATAATTAACCGTCGAGCGATCGCGCTGTTGTATATTGTATAACACGTTAAATTATGAAAGAAATAAGAGCGTTTAGAACAGGGGTTCCCAACCTTTTTGAGGTGGCGACCCCCTTTAAAAACATCTGCGGCCCAATGAAATTTTTTAGAAAAAAAAATATGAATTAAATAAACGAAACCGAGTTTTTGATAACAGTGACGTAGCCAGAAAGGGAGGGATTTTTGACGACCAATGATACTTTTTTTATACGACACTCACATTTCGTAAAAATGATGTCATGAAGATTTAATTTGAGTAGTAGCTGAAAACTAGCGGCGCTGCCGAAATTTTTCTCTTTTGAAGGCGTTTTATACTGAAAATTCGTTTCTCAATTTGTGGCTTTTGGGGGTGGTGGTATACAAAATTAAAAATTGGTATAATTTGCACAAAATAGAATAAAAATTTAACAATTATTTTGGTAACATCGCGGCCCCCCTTTACTGGCTTCACGGCCCCCAGGGGGCCGCGGACCACCGATTGGGAACCCGTGGTTTAGAAGATGGACTTTTTTCCTTTATTCGACAGGCTAGATCATCACTCTCTAATGCAACGGTGTCCATTATGCCCCGATGGGTGTCCATTTCAGTGCCTTAATTTGTCAAATTACAGTCATCTGCCCCGACGCCCAGTGGCTCCTGCGTCGTAGATTTGTTTTTGTTTTGATTATCGTCTTGACAACTTGTGTGCCACTCTCCGAAGTTCAAGCAATTAAAAATTCATTACCTCGCTGTCCAATGAATTTCAACCGCCCACTGATATTCAAAGTCAGCATATTCATATTCAATTGATATTTTTGGTTTAAGCGCGATTTTGAAGCAAAAAGTACTGCTGGTGCATACCATTCTTCTAAAGCAAGCATAATAAATAGAATAAGGTCAATATATCAACATTTGCGAGCCTTAAATAGCCAAAAATCACAAAAAAGTCATTTCCAAATTGAAAAATTCATATTCATATTCACCGAGCTTGGGCTGAAGATCAAAACAGAACTTCAGCTACCGTTGATTACACTACGACGCGTCGCGCTCATTGTCTTGCTTCCTCTTTGTCATGTTCATTCTCGACGTCATGTTGGTGGTAGACTGCGCTCGTTTATTTGTGTTCGTTTTCGCACTGATTGCACATCATTGGGCTGAATTTTTTAGACACTGATCCATTTCGTCCCGTACCTTTCCTGCCAGCCCTCAAAAACACACGGTTTACAATTCATTATTTCTTCACAATAAAGACATTCTACAAACTGTAAATGTTTGAAATACGTAGGAAACAAGTTAAAGTTGTAAACCAACTGATAATATGTTAAGTTTTTTTTTCTGTTATACAGGCTAACGTACTCATTTGCTTAGGGTGTCCATTATGCCCCTAATACCCCTATATAAGTTTCAGAGTTGTATTGACACTGAATATTTAAACAATGCGCAATAATTAACCGTCGAGCGATCGCGCTGTTGTATATTGTATAACACGTTAAATTATGAAAGAAATAAGAGCGTTTAGAACAGGGGTTCCCAACCTTTTTGAGGTGGCGACCCCCTTTAAAAATTGTCAAAACATCTGCGGCCCAATGAAATTTTTTAGAAAAAAAAATATGAATTAAATGAACGAAACCGAGTTTTTGATAACAGTGACGTAGCCAGAAAGGGAGGGATTTTTGACGACCAATGATACTTTTTTTATACGACACTCACATTTCGTAAAAATGATGTCATGAAGATTTAATTTGAGTAGTAGCTGAAAACTAGCGGCGCAGCCGAAATTTTTTTCTTTTGAAGGCGTTTTATACTGAAAATTCGTTTCTCAATTTGTGGCTTTTGGGGGTGGCGGTATACAAAATTAAAAATTGGTATAATTTGCACAAAATAGAATAAAAATTTAACAATTATTTTGGTAACATCGCGGCCCCCCTTTACTGGCTTCACGGCCCCCAGGGGGCCGTGGACCACCGGTTGGGAATCCGTGGTTTAGAAGATGGACTTTTTTCCTTTATTCGACAGGCTAGATCATCACTCTCTAATGTGTACATCTACAATGGTCAGTGGGCTTTTCTTTTATTGGTCTGCGCATTTCATTAGACCAATACATCGACGAAGTGGTTTCGTAGTATTTTGAAAATCCATAAAGATCCATACTTACTTTCAGTCCTGAGTACCCATGGTGGTTCAGAAGGCCGAACTGAAAGTCCTCCATCCTGAGCGTTCGGCGATTACCCGCCATCATCTTGGTCGACAGCCTGGTTATTTTTTTTTTGGCTTTCTTTATATCCTTATTGAGGCTGCGGCGCCATAAGCCTCTTGGCCTGCTGGGTTCCAATCTAATGCTTGCTTGCAGATTTCATTCCCGCCCCTTCGTAGAGTGTGGCCGACCTACTTCCACTTTCGCTCGTGTGTTCGTGTTTACGTTTCGGGTGCTACTTTCACTTCTGTTTGCATCGTTCCACATTCCGCATAATTACCGCGCATTGCAGCCTGCGTTTTGATAAGAAATTTCTTTCCTCTTTACCGAATCTGCAATGCTCAAGGGCGATCCTCTCAAACATGCTTTTTGAAACAACATAAAATATGATAGGGCCCGTTCATAACCCAAGTAACACACTTGTCACAGAAGAGTCACGGCGGCGCATGTTTTTGTTGCGCAAAAGTCACTGTGACTTACTTCTAACAAATAAATACTTACTTGCTAAAAGTAAGTCATAGTAACTTCTGGGCAACAAAAACCTGCGCCGCCGTGACTCTTCGGTGACAAGTGTGTTACTTGGGAAACCACGTACATTGGGGGGGGGGGGGTGGTTTGTCTAGCCAATGTCTACGCTCCATACAAATTTTAAAATTTTTGTGTGGACAGAAGTCTACGAGGGGGGAGGAGGAGGGGGGGTCTGAGATGGCCAAATTTCGGTCTACATGGTTTATGAACAGCGCCATAGGTACGAATGTAAGATACAGGGTGCGGCAGGAAAAAATGCGAAATTTCAGACGCTATCACACGCTGAATATGGGATATATATGACCACTGGCGTAGCCACGGGGGGGGTTTAGGGTAAACCCCCCCCCCCCCCGAGCCAAAATTTCTGGAACGAATTTCCAGTATAAAACGCTTTGTGATGAAAAAAATTTTCGGCTGCGCCGCTATTTTGAACCTGTGGCTCAAATTCAGTTTATATTTTTACGATATGTGAGTGCAAAATAAAAAAAAAAGGTAATATTGAACATCGAAAATCCCTCCCAGAGCAAATTTCTGGCTACGCCACTGGGGATATATATGACTATTTTTTCATGACAGTGTATCAGTCAAGTGTCAACGTCTATATTCTACCACGACAAAATAAAAAATTAACATATTTGATTTTTAACATGTGATAATGTAAGCCGAAAAAGTTGGTATCAATAAACTGCACGCCCAATGGTCATAAGACAAAATGGCTAAAATAATAAAAAATAGCTTGAATTCGATGAAAAACCAGACCATAGGGGGATTAGGGACATAATGGACACCCTAAGCAAATGAGCACCGTAGGCCTGTATAACAGAGTAAAACATATTATCAGTTGACTTGCAACTTTACCTTGTTTCCTACGTATTTCAATCATTTACAGAATATATAATGTCTTTATTGTGAAGAAATAATGAGTTGTAAACCGTGTGCTTTTCAAGGCTGGCAGAAAAGGTACGGGGCGAAATGGACACCCATCGGGGCATAATGGACATCCCTGCATATTTTAAGTCATAACTTTGATTGCATCGACCAGTTAAGTAATTTGCCTACGGTGATCAATAACACAGATATAATACTCTATGTCGGGGCCCGTGGCGTAGTGGTCCACACGTTCGCTTCATAAGCGGATGGTCATGGGTTCGAACCCAGCCCCGGCACTTGCAATTTTTCGTCAGCTGCTCTTCCCCCCGAGAGCAGCTGGCACCTGACCCTCTTCGGAGCATATAGCTCTAACGGACCCGGAATTTGGATATCGGCGAACCGCAACTCATAATGGACCCCCAATCGGACTGGAAAAGGAACAGCAGCCACACATCAACATCACCGTGCTCATCATTCTACCATGGACAGGAAGAATGAAAGAAGCACAAAAGGCAGCCAGTTCAATACAGTAGAATAGAATAGAATACATTTAGGCGCTGTACAAAGTGGAAGTGCAGCGTCCAATTGGAATCGCTCACGTAGTACCCAAGTGGACAAAAGAGCTGTAAATTAGGTTAAGTGATTAAGAATAAAAAAAAAAAAAATTACCCAAATAATACTCTATCTCCGACGAGTTTACATAACATCAAAGTTAATTAAATAGACTTTAGGCTAAAATAACCGGATTGATTTTTTCCAAACTTTCTAATACGCCTATCAATATGCATTGCAAGTACATCCATTCGTAATTGCCAGTGTTCCTTTCGCCCTGAATAGGCACACATTACAACATTAAAATTGCTATTTTAAGTAAATTCTGATCAAAAATACTTCATCCATTGCTAAATCTTCGTATACATGTAGATAAGGTATCAATTCACTTGTTTTTATGGTGGACACACTCCAACACTCGCAATAACTTATATGATGCTGCATCGAAATTATAAGAATTTCACCATATGAAAAACATATATCAATTTCAATGATATTTTGGTTATTTTGGAGCAATATAAATGGTACTTTTGAAAAATAGTTATAATGACTTGTTTCTTTACACTTATGCATTAAAAGTTTTACATAAAAGTCAACGGTTTCGGCAAAAACAGGGGTGTCCATTTTGCCCCGGGTGTCTATTATGCCCCTAATCCCCCTACTAACCCAGAGCCATGTAGTTTCACATACCAGACGAAATAAACACATATTGTAGACAAAATTAAAAACTATATTTTGTGTACTTTTCAGTGGTTTGAAAGTTTTGATTGTCTTTAGCCTCAGGCGCAGTCTTGTAAACATTTTAAATTATTTTTCATAAAATTAGTTTGTTAGAGATCATGGAATGTTGAAACATAGATTGGTTAACGTCAAATGGACGAACATGAGGTTGGTAACCTTCTCCTTAGTTCGAGGTCCAAAAAGCAAGGAAAACTACAGGTTCGGTTACTGGTACTCAGTGACTTAGGCGCCACCTTCTTGCGAAGGGCCACTGGTACGGTTTAAGTCCGGCCAAAAGACTCCTATGTCAGGGCAGGTAGAATTTCCCAAACTCCACAGTTCACTTCACCAATTAATCTCTAACTCAAAGAACAATTACAATACCGGAGACCGAACTTCTTACCTTAAAACTCAAATAAATTCACTTATACCAATCGCAAAAACCACTTAAATTTACTCTTACCTTTTCTAACGAAATTCGAGTACTTTATGGAGACGCACGGTCACTAGTGAAAGTATAACGAAAAAAATCAAGAAACGAACCCAAAAACTAATTCTAAAACTATTCCCAAACTACAGAGTAAAAAAAATGCAAATTCAATTCTAATTCAAGGATTTAATAGGCGAAAGAGTCTGATTGGTTGGAAAAGGTATCCGGTGAAAATGGTAGTCGAGCATCGCTGCTGGATTATCGATTATGCGCCCTTGAATATGCAACCCGATTAATTCAACTAAGACTGGTTCTTATAATCACACACAGAGCTCACCACCGGCTAAAACGATAAAAATCAACATACAAGCTATCATACAAGCAATATACTGAAGGCTGGTATGCAGCTACAAACTTGAACGAACATATTAAAAATTTGTATGTAATTTCTTTATTAAGATTAAATATAAAAAAAAACTATGTAACAATTACATTCGTTACAGGTTTGAAGTTGAAAAACCCTTTTCGTATTTTTTTCCAGCCGCATACTGTAAGTATGAAAATATATTGTTTGTTCTCCTTAAAGATATCACACCCAACGCTATGTGAAATCGAAGGTATTGTCTGACCCCAAAAGCGATCGATATTCCAACCGTAATCCTCTGACCGTCATAACACCGCTTAAAGTAGCATGCAACGCCGGATATTGATTAATTTTCAATCTTTCATTATGGTGACACACATCATGTGGTTCAAATCCTCTCATACATAATTAATTAATTGCTCGAATAAATCCTCGCCGCGATTTCAATTCACCCACCAGGACACACGGGCACATTTCGACACCCACGGGGACTGCACAAGCACAATAGCGAAATTTAATCAATCGTATCAATCCGGCTAGCAACACACCACGTTGGTCAAATATCCGCTTCGACGAACTTATTCCGAACACTGCTGCACAGACTACAAAAAAGGGATTATTGCAAATTAAGCTTTAAATTAAGCTCATTTTCAAAACAATCGCAAAACGATCGAATTGTATCGAAAATTGAAACAAATTGATACAGAAAACTCCGCACAATCAAAAGCAAATATCGGCATTCAGCGCAAAAGAGCCAATTGATTCACTGAACATTGAGCAGCAGCAATTTGCCGTTTGTCATTCAACAAACAAACACTGTTAAATGAGCCAGGAGTGTGAAAATTCAGCGCGGAACTTCAATAATTGAAACAAATATCGGCTTCATAGGAAAGAAATGACCACTTGCTTCCCACTGCACTGGTTTCCGGTGCACCGCGGAGGAATCGGACCGGCCGGCGGCATTGGAGCGGAGCCGACGGACGGTAAATATTTTGTTAATTGAATTAAACATATAGAATTTACCCAATCCGTAACACATTCCGTGCACGGCCAATACAAACAAATCAATTCATTGCATTTCGCGTTTAAATTAAATACGTTTTTAGGCTGTAGGTATTTTATTATTAACGTGGAATGTGAGTCGATTGAAACCCATCTCGGTGTGTATTGTATAAATTTTACACAACTCATCAATAATGGATTGTGCAATGTTGAATTGTTTAATAAATGGTAAACTCGCTTCATAGAGGTGCCAATAAATGTACGATATAGGTGCAATAGAAGATGTAAACGAGCATCAGTTCAGCAATACCATGCTGATGGTGGATTGGTTCGATTCCCGATCAGTCCAAGAGCTTTTCGCTTTAGGAATTTCCTTTACTTTCTTCACACCTGCTACAGAATATACAAATGCAAAAATTAAAAATTACTGAGCCGAGAATGGGCTAGTCGCTTTGTTAATTGCTCGGGTATCTAGCTGAGGGTGATGGGTTCTAATCCAGGTTGATCCAAGAATATTTTGTAATGGAAACTTCCTTGGCTTGCCTGGAGTATCTTTGCGCCTGCCACACTATATACAAATGCAAAATGGTAATTGACAGAAAAAAAATATGGTCCTTATTGGAACGCTACGCTAAGAAGAACTTCTCTGAGAAGCAGGCTGTATGCCAGTTAGGAAGTCACGCCAGGAAAAGAGAAAACTATGCTATTCATTTTCATGTCTTTCACCACGCTCGAAGAAAAAAATAAATATCTTAACCGCGAAAAGGGCCAAATTAATTTGTATCCTTATCAACCTGCAAATGAAATATTCCCATCAAGAGATTGAGAGATTTAATTAACCTCTAATTAGTGTAAAACATCCACTTCCTGCAAAAAGGCTTCGCTGCTCAGGCGAAGGAAATAAAGATTTCCTTCTTTCACGCTCGCACGGCTCGCGAGAGCAACATCCCATGGGGCGATAGTGCTTCATTCTTTGACGCAGTGCTTGCTTCTTCGAGACGGGCGGAATGGCTTCATCTGGGCAGGATTTTGAGATGAACGCATCTCGATTGTTCCGGAAGAGTTAATGGTAGACTTGCTGAAAGGACACAAACTAGACGTTTGAGTAATTAAATTTGAACAGTGCAACTTAATTTAGCTGTCGGGTTGGAAGTGCCTCCCGGAGAATTCAATCACGAACCGGATGTTGGCAGTTGGCGGTGTTATTTACGTTTGCTCGATTGTACGGATATGACGAGCGTCTTATCATGTTACTACTCGGTACTATCAATGATAGTTCGCTGCAGGAAACGTTCAAAATCAGATGGCTAGGGAAACTGACAGCAGACGTCTAGAGTGAAACTGCTGCGCTATTCAACTGAATGTTTATCCTGGTCACAGCAAATAATTTTGTATTAAATATCCAGGCGCGTAATCTCTGGCGATGTAACAATTTTTTGACACAATTTCACCCGGTTATACATTGTTTTTTTTTTCTAACTTTTATCACACTCTTCCTGGTTGGCACTGGAAAGTGTCAATGAACCCATTCCGGCACATTTGTAGAACTAGTATCATTTATATTTATCATTCACCTTCTAACTCGGTGGAATTTCCGAGAGTTAAAAGATACGGCTCACAATCATCGGATCTATGTACAAATCCATGCCAATATTTTTCTTTTATATGACTAATCAATACACGCTAACGCCGCTCAGCACAAAAGTGCATAATTTCCAGACTACACCAAAAATGTGTAACCCTTGCACATTCACAAAATCAGCTCCTGTGTCCGCAATATCGTTAAATTCGCAAAAATTTTTGTACAGCAATCTAGCTAGGTTTACTAGTGACCTTGGAAAACAAAAACAATATCGACATTTCGCATCTAGACGAGTGTACGAGCTGTTTTTGAGAATGTGTAACTGTAACACATTTTTGTGTGGTCTGGAAATTATGCACTTATGAGTAGGGCTTACACATTTTAGTGCTGAGCGGTTTTACTGTGTAGGTTTGATTCTAGCGATTGCTAGACCCACTTTCAAACTACTGCGAATTTGCTGCGTAGAAAGGATGTAATATGTCGCGACTGATGTGCAGTGAAAATACTGTGATATCACCAGAACTTAGGGGGGTCCGTGGCATAGTTGGCTACACGTTCGCTTGATAAGCGTATGGTCATGGGTTGGATTCCCAGCCCCCCCAACAAAAAACTCGTCAGCCGCTTGAAGAGACACATGAGCCCACCCGTCCAACACTATGGCCGTCTGGAAGCGGACTGACAACTGACCCTCTTCTGAGCAAACTAGCTCTAATGCTCCACACCCGGATTACGGCAACCGACCAACGGCGATGAACAATGGACCCAACTTTGGACTGATGAAGCAGTATCACATGCTCTTCGATCTACTGTCAAAGTAGAGAGTGCAAAAGAGGCAACGTCGCAGCATTAGCATTAGCATTAGCATTAGCATAAATCAAGTCGCACAAATTCGTAGGTGGTACAGCTCTGGATCGCTGTTATGAGGGTTGCATCCTTCCTGTCCGTTACCAAAGCACAAAGATTTGGGACTAATCTCTGACTCTTAGACAAGATAGACGCAATCCTCCAACGGTCGAGTGCTGTCCTGGCCACGTCCTTGCGACAGCTGAGGGAAGGGAAAGGAAGATTAGTTGGACACCTATGAAAGTACATAGAGACCTCTACATTCTTTCAGGCCTAGGCGTCACGGGAATTTGGGTGTTAGTGGAAGGGTAAAGTTCGAAGGAAACATTTGGTCAACGTTCAGGGCACCAACATTTTTGGTTCCTTCCCCAACTTGATCCTTGTTGGGTGTTCGATTTCACATCTGAAATAGAAAAGGAAAATTATAGATTAACCTGAATCCTCTTATATGAAATGGTAGATTTACCTGAATTCTCCTGTAATAAAACGTAGTAAACAATAATACAGAACGCAAAAATAGAGCAAGTTATATAAAATATTGATCCTGCTATGATCAAATATTTCTTTCTGAAATCATTCAGATCAAAATTTAAGTTTTTAAATTTAAGCACTAAGACTACGAGTTGCTGCTCCGTTACTGACTAGAACAGCCCAAATTGCACAGGAAACCAAAAGATAGGGCCTGGGTGTAACTTTCCATCCTCAATGTGCACTTTAGAAGGTTCAAAACTTTATATCGTCAGTACCGGCGCCGGCCACGTCCTTACGGTCATCGGGGAAGGAGAGGAATGTTAATGTGATATCCGTTGCTACTAGAGATCGCGTGTACCTCTGCATCTCCACGGTTGTCACAGGAAGGAAGTTTGTTAGAGGGATGGTGTAGATAGTTACATAGATCTGGATTCACATTGATATATATGATATGATTTAGTCTTCCGGCATTCAGTTTGTTAGAGGGATGGTGTAGATAGTTACATAGATCTGTATTGTAATTGTAATTGTAATTTTTATTAACGTCACGCAAGCTTATCAGTTAAACCATTATTTAAGTCAAGGAAACAACTCACATTGGTATATATGATATGATTTAGTCTTCCGGCATTCAACTGTCAGAAGAATACAATAATTTTATTGTATGTTTAAATTTTAAATGATTAAGTCTTCCGAAGGCCGGTTGTCGGAAGAATACATTTATTTAATTGTATGATTTTGTATTAAATTTTAATGATATACCAGAAATGGGTTTTTATTAAACCGCAATAGTGAATCTTATGTCGGATCGGCTAGTGATAAATTATAAAACAGATAAATTAACGCACGCGCTAAGCTTTATACTATTCCTCAATCAGCAAATAAAACCATGAAATTCCGTTCAATGTTACTAAAATTGCTTCAAGGACCGAAACACGCACTGTAGCTTAACGATACGATTGTCATTTTAAAAATATCGCTTGATAATTTCCGTTCTGAGTTTCACCTATGTTTCGAATTACTACGTACTCGCGTTACCATTTCACGTTACCATATTGCTGATAACTAAACAACTGTATATGTATAATCTTAATAAACGAATGCTCGCCACGTAATATTACTAAAATAATTAAAAAGCATTTGAAAAAGTTTGTCACTGTAGACTAGATGGAAAAAGTTCGAACAGTCGGAATTATCATTCTGTATTCCTGGCACCACTGATAAAGAGAAATTTTCGACTTTCTATCCGTCGCCGCGGTCGCCGCCGACGCGCGCCCCCGCTGGGCCAGGGTTCTTGCAAACCAAAATCATACATGCACCGCCAGCGCACTTCTCCATCCGCCCGTCGCCTCCTCCGCTGCGACCCCCGCGCAACGAAGGCAACCCATTCGGTTATTCTGTTGCTAGGGCAAACCGATTAAAAATGACCCGAAAGCATGAAAACCATAGCAGAAAAAAAAGAGAGGCAGGCAGAAAAGCATGCCAAAATGCACATCTGACTCTCCCCGTGCAAGCGATAGCGTTGTGACAGAAAACTAGCCGTGTCCTCATCACCACGACGCTACTACAGATTTAATTAAATGTATTAATGCTTCCGACGACATGTCTGCCTGCATCAAACTTTGACCAAAATGAAAGTTCACTATGTGTCTATCACCTCTGCCGTCAACACTACTACATCAAGAATCTCATTCACAAACACAACATACCATCAAACGAACCCCTGTCCCTCCCACTCCTAGGTCCCTCCCACCTACCGAACCATATCAACTAGTTCTAGTTGGTACTGTGTTTGACAGTATGTGTGGTCAGAGTTGGTCGCACTCGCACATGCGTCGCCAGCTGAGTGAACATAATACACTAATACCCACAACTACAGCACATGTGCTTGAAAGCGTTTCATCACCATCACTGCCGAAGATACAAAGGTACCCACCCACCGTGCCTCCAAAAATAGTTTTATATATTAAATAAAAATTTAAACTAAAAATAAAATAAATATATAAATATATATTTATATATATTATATATATTATTATATATAGACGGGCTTGGTGGTCTAGTGGCTACCGCTTCTGATTTATATGCAGAAGGTCCTGGGTTCAATCCCTGGCCCGTCCCTTTCCTCCTACTTTGTATCTTTCTATATACTTTCTCTCTGCTCTCTACATATACAACTCATGTTCGTAGCCGTCGCTAGAACAGAAACGGGTTGAAAAAGCCGTTTCCCTTCCTTCCAAACATTCACAGCACAGTGTCACAATCCTATTAGAAAACGCCTACAAGTTATATATATCTCTTTATTGTTGATATTTCTCGGTGAACGAATTCGTTCACCGAGAAATATCAACAATAAAGAGATATACTCGTTAACGGTGATTAAACCCATCAAGCCTACAAGTTATGCAATCAAGCGGACTGTGCCGCACATCTTCAAAATAATAAAAAACACACAATTCTATCACCTTCCCCTGGTATCCACACACCAATGTGTGAACCTTCTGCCAACCAATTCCCACCAACACTCCAACATCCGCATGAATTTGTGCTGGCGCAGAGGTATATTCGGCCAGATGTGGATACAAACGATTGCAATCATCACTTCCTTACCCCTTCCCCACATTGACCTGCAACCTGACGTGGCAGGCGCCATTGTTGCCTAAAAATAGAAGATCACCCACGCTCACACACTGAAGATGCCTGCTAGTCTCCGGCAGTTATCTCATTGGTCCTTGTGTGAGTGTAGCTGGTCTGGCGATACTGGAGTAGCATCCACGGGCGGTCAATCAAGCTCAAGCAAGCTCAATTATATATATTATTATATATATTTATATATATAATATAAATAAAAATAAAAATTAAAAAAAAACTCAATATGTATTCATATAGGTAGATATAAAGGAAAGATCTCACCCGAAAACTGCACGATCAGAAATTTCGAAGCCTTTCCATTGATGATCCAAGCACAGAACTCGCCAACAGTTCTGACACACTACCATTCGGTTTCAATTGCACTCATTAACAATTGCGAATCAGAAATTCATGTCACATTTTCTCGGCATAACAGGCAGCACTGACCTGTGAGCTTTCTTTATTTACTTCTTTTCACCAACACTAGTTACTTCCATCATCATTAATCGCCATCATCACATCTTCCAGCATAAATAATTGCAAACGTCATCATATCACCAAACCAACATAATACATTTAGCATGCATACGTGCGCGTTGTCACAACGCACATCTCTGCACACCACTTCGCCCATCCACTGCCTATGACACCTATGGACCTCCGACTGCATACATTTTCGTTTTATTCGCACACACACACTTCACCGAAACCTCTTCGCATCGGCACCACTGATTTTCACACATACACCGCATAAACAAAACAGCAGCAACCACCAACGCGGATAAGAAAAAAAAAAGCAAAATGATCAACCACTCGGGATGCAGCAGAAAAAATCATTTAAAACGATCAAAATTCAATATTTTTTCACCGTATTCTTTGGTAATATTATAATAATTATTCGGGATGTACGTTCACAAAGATGCTAAGATTAAATCACTTGATTTTAAACGAGAATTTATCTTTTTTTTCGCGGACGCGTGGTGAAAGCAGACTGATGCTGGTCAATGTTGCCAGGCCTCTGCAAAAGAGGCAACGTCGCAGCAGATCCAAAAAGAGAATAAAAGTAGATAAAGTAGTTACACCGCCACTGTTCAAATGGACAGTTGGCAATTGATGTCGCTCTCGTGATGCCCAAGTTGGCGAATAGAGCTTGTAGTGTAAGGAAGGAGATATGCAGAATAAAAAAAAAATCACCAGAACTTAGTTGCTGTGTAAGCCTCGCCGCAGACAAAGAGATTGCTACCCAGACAACCAGGAGTCGCATAAGGATGTACACGTTACATCGTATAAAGTTCCATTTTAAGTCACCATCGCATATATGTACAGTTAATGTACAATAGACCATTCCCGTCAAAAAATTTTATGTGCTCTACGGCTTTCCGACAATTTATTGAGTAAACTTTTCCATGAGACCACTATTTTTTAAAGCCTGCAACTATTGCAAAACAGCAAAAACTGTGCGAAGCTCTATTTTACACCGCTTTCCCCTTTAAGTTTTGCTTTGGTGAAAATGCGTTTGATCCCGTTCTCCCCCCTCTGACATTTCTCGTTTGAGGTGAATTTTGGATCAGCTGGCTGTCGATTTTGACAGACAAATTCAGGTGTTTATTTTTTATTCGTGAAGACTTTTTTAGAATAATAAAAACACTTAGTGTTTTTATTATTCTAAAAATAATACGCTGATAGTTTGGACCGTTTGGACTTGTAAATGAAAGACGATTCTACCTTGGATTTTCCTTTGGAAAACCTTGATTGCCGTATTGAGCTGCGGTGTGCCGGCGATCATTCTGCTGGCTATTCAACCGGTTTATGCGCATCCGATTCGCTACACGATCGACCAGTTGCAGCTTTCGGAAAACCTTCGCTTTCCTTCCGATGCCCACTGGCAGTGGAGGATTCACGGTTTTGTCATTTGCCGGAGGACAAATCGCCGCGGCGGCAGCAATGGTAATGGTAAAACAGCGATACGTAAAATGGGACGCGGTTCCGGATCGATTGGGATTGGCGTATCTCACGTTTTTCTTTGTAAACAGCAACGTTGGAGCAACAGGGACCGGATTGCCTGCCCGGTTGGAAAATGTGGCTCTTCAATGCAGAATGGTAGGTACCTATTCTCGATCCGGGGTTGTGATTAAGCATCTGTTTGATTGTTATTTTTTTCTTTGAAGGGTTATTCGATACACCGATTGGAATTTACATCGAAAGTGGAACGTGGAAAGGAGGAAATTGTGAAAAAAAAAATCAGCGAGGAAGCGTTGAAGGGATGTGATGAATCGGACGATACTCACAAGACAGATACTGCCAATTGAAAGTGATGGATCAATGATGTTTTGAAAAGATAGCCCTAGTGAAACGATAGTCGAGAAGGGCCAGGAGCTGGGTAAGACAGGGACCAGTAAACCAGTGCAAAGTTATTGTTCCGATAGTGACCAGCGTCACCTAGGTGCGATACACCGTTATTGAGGAAGAACTCGAGTGGATGCGTGAACGCATCGCCATCGGCTGTCATCGAATCGTGGCCATGCGATAGTGGTGACGCCGGACAGATTGCGCTGTTAGTCGCGGAAGTTCAAGAAATGGCACGGATGTAGGGCGACGATTGGAGTTTGCGGTAAAGGGCAAGTACTACTGCGAGACCACGGTTACTGAAGAAGAGACCGAGCGCAATTCTGACGACGGCGCTAGACGACACTACCCTGGCGACGACTCCCACCGGAACCATTAGCAGCCTCCAGAATGGCTGAGTAGGAAAGGCAAGCGGGACTATGGGGCGATGAAATCTCCCAGATCATGCGGGGCTACTGGGACTGTGAGAAGCCGCCGTGTGAATATGTCATTCTGGTAGAAAAAAATGTGCATCAGCTGCGCGGCATCATGCAGGAGGCGATTGACCATGCCATGTCGCGGCAGAACTCGCCGGTGCTGGCGCGGAGGGTCCTTAAGTACACCATGAGACAGAATCCAGTGCGGGTGGTTAGGCTGCAGGAATATTTCCGTGATATGGCCTTCGTGAAGAATAAGATGAAGGATTTGCACGGCGATCGCTTTTGGCTCGACGCTGGACGAGTCGTGCAAGGGATGTGGCGAAAAGTTCGACGTGGAAAAGTTGCGTCGATTGTTCCGGGTGGATCGAATTTCGCAAATTATGGCCGGGAAGCAATACTACGAGGAGTTCAATTTGGCCCGAAGGACGTCCTTTATGCACCGGAACACGAACACCATGAATAACCGGATGAGGACGTGGTTGAATTTCCCGGAGGATGTGATAATCTCGCGGTTCTGGTGGATTTCTGCATTCTGACCAGATTGAACTCTTCCATTGAGACCGTATAATCGTACAGTCGGATGACCTCGTCAGGTAAGAAGTCGTACATTACATGATTTTCTACGCAGAAACCTTAAACAGGGTGTCGACCACTAGGATAGTCAGAAAATGTCTGCTATGCAATGGACACTGAACAGTACTTACGTTACGTACTCGTCTGTGGTTCCATAGTTATTGATTGAAGCCTGTTTTTTATTGATACCATGTTTGGGTTTGCATCTTAAAGAATCCCCTAAACCAAAGTGATATCTGCCCGCGACAGTGATTTTTCAGGAGTTTATCAGGAATTTCATCTAAAGGAGCTGTTTTTCAGGTTTGTTTTATAGAAGTTGCTAAAATATGGTATGTGGGGGCAAGATGTACAGAAAAAAAAGGTTTTTTCGTGGTACTCCTTATGATATACATTCCATACTACGTGTAATGTGTAGGCGGGGAAAGATGGGTCACCCTTAATTTTCGGCAGGTTTACATTGTATTGTTTTTTTTTTCATTGAAAGTCTATTCAGTGACATGCATTATAGAGGCAATGAGAGCGCTAAAAATTTGTGTGCTTAATTTTAAAACTTTCATGCAAAAAACATTGTACTTTAAAGTCTGTTTTCAACTGCCTGAACAAAAATCTTCTAGTTCTTCTTAGAACAAACTACCGATATGTTTCATCACTACCTTTATGTAATCTGTACGTATGTGAAGCTTAGACAAAATTTAATTTTAATAGAGAAAAAAAGAAAATATAGAATTTTTTGTTAGAGAAAAATCGAGTTTTCTGTTAGCTGACCCATCTTGCCCACGTCAGAATGAGGTGGGGCAAGATGGGTCATGTTTTGAAAATTGTCAAGAAACAGGTTTAAAACTTTATTACCTTTTTATTATCTTATATTATAGCTTACTAGTGCACTTGAGAGTCGTGGTATGAAAAAGAGAAATTCGCTTTGTATTTAGAAAGTTACAGGGATCCATTTCTTAGGTGACCCATTCTGCCCCCCCTTACCATATATTTTCCAGGAGTTCCTCCTTGGAATTTCTCTCCGAGAGTTTTTTACTAGGTTTTCTCGGTTTACTCTTTCACAAATTTCTTCGAAATTTCCTCCTTCGAGAAATTCATTCTCGGATTTCTATAAGAATTTCTTCAAGGATTCCACCAGAAGTTTCTCCAGGAATTTATCAGAGGTGTCCTCTTGAAGTTCCTCCGAGGATTCTTCCAATATTTTTTCCAACGTTCGTTTTAGGATTCTTCAGAAATTCATAATCACTTTGAGGATACCGCATTTCTCGGGTTATTTATCAAAAAAAAAATCCGTGAAATTTTGGAAAAATTCCTTCAAAGATTTCATCGTTTCTTACAAAATTTCTTGAAAAAAAATATTGTTCAGGAAATTGTTGCACTTTTTTTAATTTCTTTCTCCTTAGATTTCTCCTAGGGTTCATTACAGAGTTTCTCTGATAATTATTCCAAAAGTTGCTGGAGAGCTCCTCTTCAGATTTCTCTAATAATTCCTTCGAGGTTTCGACCAGGAGTTCCTTTGAAGGTTTCTCCATATTTTTCTAAGAATCATGCTCATGCTCATGCTCATTTTTTCCAAGAATCTGCAGGAGTTTCTTCGAATGATTTTCTAGGAATTCCTATGAGTATTCCTTAAAAAAAATTTCCATAGATTCCAGCAGAAATTCTTTCGAGGATTTCTGCAATGATTATTACTGATTTTTTTCCACACATTTAAAAAAAAATCATGATTCCTCTGACAATTTCTCCGGGAATTCCTATTAAGATTTCTCAAGAAATTTCTCTAAGGATTTATCCAGAAATTTCTGCGATGATTCTTCCACAAATTTCTTCATTATTTTTATAGAAGCTCATACAAAAATGTCTTCGAAAAATCTTCCACGAAATTCTTCGAGGATTCTTCCAGAACTTTCTAAAAAATTCTCTCAGAAATTCCTCCAAAAACTCTTCCACAGAATCTTTTAAAAAAAAAATTCGAGAAATTTGTCCGAATATTTCTCCATAACTTCTTCCGAGTACTCCTCCAAAAAAATTTTCATAACTTTTTCATAGGATTCATCTAAAAATTCCTTGACGATTATTACCAAAATTCCTGCGATGATTATTCTAGAAATTTGTCCACAGATTTCTACCGGAATTTCTTCGAGCATACTACCAGAAATCCCTCCGAAGGTTTCTCGAGGAATTTATCTGAGAATACCTCCGAAAATTTTATCGAAAAATAATTCAGAGGAAAATCGAAAAAAATCCATGAATCGAGACTAGAATTGCAGAAGTTTTTTCCTAAAATCCTTCCAAGTGTTTTGCGAGAAATTCTTCCTTGTATTCCTCCGGTAATTTGTCCACATTTTTTCAAATTTATCGAAGATTTTTCCAGAGTTTCGTTTAAAAATTTCTCTGAGGATTTCTCCACAAATTCTTCCAAAGATCCAGAAATTCATCAGAGTATTCTTCCAAAAATTCCTCCGGAGGATTTTTCAAGAATGTCGTTGAAAGATTCCTGCAGAAATTGCTATATGAGGTTTTCTCCACAATGTTTTACATAAATTCCACATTTTTTACTGAAACCCCTCCAAAGATTCTTATAATTTTTTAAAAATTATTCATTATTTAATAATGCCATGGATTACTCTGAGAATTCATTTAGAAATTTCTCCAAGGATTGCTTCAGAATTTTTTTCACAGAATTCTTTAAGTTTCTTCTATCGGCAGGAATTCATCCAAAGATTCCCTCACGAATTGTTTCGAGCACTTAAAAAAACACCTGTAAAGACTTTTTCAGGAGTTTCTCTAAGGAAACTTAAAAAGTTCCTTCTGGAATTCCTTCGAGGATATCTACGAAAATGTCGGAACTTCTTGTAGAATCTCAAAAGGAATTCCTGGAGAAACCTCAGAAGGAAAGTCTGGACGAACATGAGAAAGAATTTCTGGAGAAATCTCAGAAGGAGCTTTTGATGAAACCTAAAAAAATATATATTTTCAGGATTCACAGAAGGATCTCCTAAAGGAATCCCAAATGGAGGTCAAGATAGAATCTAAGTAACAACTTCTAGGTAAATGTCATAAGGAACTTCTGGGAAAATATCTCAGGAAAGATTTCTATTAGTTACTCACGAAGAATCACTGGAGGGATCTCAGAAAGAATTCCGAGAGAAGTTCTAGAAGTAACTTTCGGGCTTATTTCACATTATGTAAGAATCCCAGACCAAACTTGTGGAGGAACCTCGTAAAGAACTCCTGGAGGAATCCCAGATGAAGCTCTGAGGGAGCTCTTAGATGTATCCATGAAGGAACTGGAGGAATAAAAAAAAAGAATTCCTTATGTAAATAATTCCACAAGAAAGTTTTGGAGAAATCCCAGAAGAAATTCTTGGAGGAATCCCGGCAGAAACTTCTGGATGAAACTCAGCAGGAACTTCTGTAGTCCCAAAAGGATATTTTGGCGAAAACACTGAAATAATTTTTGAAGCAACTATTGGAGGAATCCGAGAAGAAACTCCTGGATCAATCCCAGGTCTAGCTCCAGAAGAAATCTCACAAAGAACTCCGAGGAGAATCCCAGAAATAACTTCATTAGGAATCCCAGAAAACTCTTCTGAAATAATCCTGAAAAAAAAATGAACTACTAGAGGAATCCGAAAAGAAGCTCTTTGGCGATTCCTAGGAAAATCAAACTCTTAGACGAAGCGCAGAAGCTTGTCAAAGCTAATTCCTTGAAATAATGCTCTCCAAGGAATTGCTGGCAGAATTATTAAAGAATTTTCCAGTTACACTATCCCAGGACTTGAAATATTGGTACTAAACTGCCGTGAATCGCATATCAATCCCATCTTTGCTGGATTTCCTATGCAAATGGGACAGATATGCGATTCACGGCAGTAAGCTAAGCAAGAAAAGAAGTTTTGGAATAGGGAGTGTGATCAGAGGGCCCATATAGCCGAGGCGGTAAACACACGGGTATTCAGCATGACCATCACGCTAATGCCGCTCAGCACTAAAGTGCATAATTTCCAGACTACACCAAAAATGTGTAACCCTTGCACATTCACAAAATCAGCTCCTGTGTCCGCAAAATCGTTAAATTCACAAAAAAATTTGTACAGCTATCTAGCTAGGCTTACTAGTGACCTTGGAAAACAAAAAAATATCGACATTTCGCATCTAGACGAGTGTACGAGCTGTTTTCGAGAATGTGTAACTGTAGCACATTTTTGTGTGGTCTGGAAATTATGCACTTATGAGTAGGGCTTACACATTTTAGTGCTGAGCGGTTTTACTGTGATGCTGAGGGTGACGGGTTCGATTCCCGGTCGGTTCAGGATCTTTTCGTAAAGGAAATTTCCTTGACTTCCTTGGGCATAGAGTATCTTCGTGCCTGCCACACGATATACGCATGCAAAATGGTCATTGGCAGAGGAAGCTCTCAGTTAATAACTGTGGAAGTGCTCATAGAACACTAAGCTGAGAAGCAGGCTTTGTCCCAATGAAGACGTAACGCCAAGAAGAGAGAGAGAGAGAGAGAGAGTGATCATTTGTGCAAGGGGTTCTATTCTGGGCATTTTCCGCTACAAAGCAAATTGTAACAAAATTGACTCAGTTGTAAGCGGAAAATTTCCAAAATAGGTCTTTCCTGAAATAAGATAGAACTTCTTAAATACGGCAAAAATGTCCGCATATAATGATCACGAATAATGATTTTCAATCAACTACGTACTAATACTTATTCGTATGTTTCAGGATGACAATGGCGTGTCTTCACTCTGCCGCCGCCGGAAGTAGCTAAGTAGCTCCATAGCCGATGCGGTGAACACGCGGGTATACAGTATGAGCTCGCTTCCCAGTCGGTGCCCGATCTATTCGTATATAGGAATAAGTGTTCCTTACTTGGGCCTTGGACGTAGAGTATCGCTGTGCCTGTGGCAGCCACGAAAATATAAAAAACAGTTGGAAAATAAATTTCTTAATTTGCGCATGTACCATGTAAGTTAATATGCAGGCTCTGTCACAGTTGGGGCGTAATGTCAGAGAGGAGAAGATAATAAGTGAATAAATAAATTATTGTACAAACTTATTTCATCTATTTATTATTGTCTTCTTTTAAATGGCTGATAAACTTATCTCTTTATACATTCTCGTTTTAAATTTAGTGTAGTAGGTATTGGTCAAAGAGCTTGACGTAGAGTATGGTCTGAGACCATTTGGGCAGGAGGATGTATTTTGTGCACTTTACGCTGTAAGCCAGTAAGGAATCATAATACTCACGCTTTTTTCTCCATTTCGTTGCAGAAACGGAGAATTTACCTTCTCGCCATACAAAAATTCATATCACTACTTTCAATCTAGTACTTCACTGATTGCTTCCCATTGGCCGTATGAGTTCGGTATGAATAAAGCTGATCAAATACTTTTTTACATATATTTAGTAAAGCCTTAAGGCAAATCTCTGTGAATATACACAGAGATCTGAGTAAAGTTATATGACCGAATGTGTGAAAACTAATATCAAATTATGGTGCGTCTCATATTGAAAGTAGCCGCATATCAGTCCCACAATGGACTTTTGTACCCTGTAACACAAAGCTGAACTATTGCGTAATAAACCTAGTTATATATTGAGGTTCAAATCCATCTTTCAAAGTTTGGAGGTGATTGAAATATTGTTCGTGTGATGGCGATTTGTTTAATGCCCTCTACAGATGGAACTGTATTGGGGACAGTTCGTTGTATTATCAATAAAATGTTTAATGATAACACATATGTACATAACCCAGCATCCAATGGACAAATTTCCGTGTAACTGTAACAGGAATCGAACCCACACTCCAAGGCCTGAGTCTGAGTGAAAAACATCATACGGTTATAATTCCGTTGGGACCGAAGATGTCGGACCGCAAGCAGTACATTGCAATCCATGATCCATAGGTGTGGAGGTCGCTAGTCGAGAACATGGTTTCCGTACACGTTAGATCTTAGGGCCAATTTCTGCTTAACCCGTAAACCGGGTTTACCCACGAATAAACCTAGTCCTATGTTTTAACGGAGATTAAAAAATCGGCCCTAAGCCTCTGTTGTTCGATCATGGAACAGAAACGGTTCCGGGAATGGCTTTTCTAAACGAGCTGCATTCGTTGTTGGTTTTTACGGGAGCTTGAGGAGAAAAGGTAGCGGTGACAACATACGGGGTGTGTGGTGCAGCCGACGGTCCTAAATTGCATTATGGAAAGGAATTGTGATGAGGCTCGATGCAAGTTGATTTCCTTTGAAAAAAAAAATAATTGGACATGACAAACTTTCAAAGTCAATGTCCTCTACCTTCGTCGGCTACTTACACCATTCCGTTCGTCGACGCCGCTAACTTGCCTCCTCTTGCTCCTGTAAATATTACTAACGGATTCTTTCCGCCTGCAACCGCAGCTCGTCTACAAAATATTTCTTCCAAGTTGTTTCCGCCATAAACTATTCCATCTCCGTTCAATTATTCGCATCCTTTAAAAAGTGCATGAACATCTTGACGCCATGCAGCACCAGCACATCCAATGCATGGTACATGCTCCAATACGTCTCAAAATCCAAATTGATGACCCTGTACTTCAGATGCCGTTGGCTTCCCGGAACCATTTCTACTTCATTATCGAACAACCACGGCTCAATAATCTAACGTGGCTGGAGACTATTCCCGACAAGAAATCTTCCCATGTACGGATCCAGGATTTCAATATATTGCTTCAGAGTCCGGGATGGATTCGGCCCAGCGGATCACAACCGTCCGAAGGTTATTTTTCAAGATGCACGGAAGCACATCGATTGGATCTTCCCGTCGAAGTTCGAAGTGCAAGATGAGGAGACTCACATCCGCCATATCCTTTCGGGCCCGGTTCGTGCAGGATCACTGCCGCACAGTCGTAGCGGTTTTACGCAAAAAGTTGCACTTCGGTTAGTTGACGTCCGCCAGGATTACGTGAGGCGTTGTTGCTATAAGCCGGTCCTATTTTCTGTTGTTTCCCGTCGTTTCTTCCGAGTCACTTCAATCTGCTGGCTGATATTGAGGCTGGTAGGACCCGTGGAAATCATTTTTCCCGTCGCATACCTCCGGTAAATATTGTACACCACCGCAATCAAGGCCATCCCCAATCCAGCCGACGGTTGAGATGGTTACTTTCAGGAATCTCTGGGCTCTGGGATGGTTACTTTCAGGAATCTCCCGGCTAATACGTTTGAAACTCATTGAATCTGCTAGCCTCCTGATGAAATCGATTCAATCCGGCAATTTGACATTTCTGATGTAAACAATCATTACAGAATAGGGCTCCCATGGTGCACCTCATTTTCGGATTGGTGAAAAAAAAGATCACCATTTTAGGGTAACCAAAAACTACTTCGCATGAGGGTTTTTATTTCCAAATGTGGTGAATTTCCCAGTTTTTGAAAATTTGTAAGAAAATCAGGAGTGCATATAAAAAAAATCTAAAAACGTCATTATTCATTAAAAACATTTGTCTTTCCAAGAAAAATATAAAAAAGGGGGGTTAGGTCAGACGGGAATGGTCTATTGTCATCGCATATGATGCTATTTTATGAACTTATTGCGATGTATCTGTAAAACTCGTATAAGCATACATATCAAATTATATAAGGCATGACTACATCGTAAGAATTCCAAGATTTGCAGAACGTGAAACATATATGTATTACATCGGACTATGTCTAAATTAAGTCGCATAAGGTGACATTTTCCAGCATCTTCTACGGAATAAGTTGTAATAAGAAAAAGTTTTACATCCCAAATCGCCTCATGTACATTTTTAATCGAAGTACAAGGCAGTAATCATATTCGAAGATTTGCACAGTGACGCGAAGGGTTTCGAAGCAAAAATGCGCGAATACTTACGAATTTACGATCACCACTACGAGTTTACCTTTAATGATCATGTTATAGTCTTTAAGTGGACGAGGCTTTTCAGACACAACTTTACGGTGCTTGAGCAATTTCCGCTTCGCTTCTATGTCTGACACCTCCTGCTTGAGCAGATCATCTGCGGCGGCTTCTGCTGCCTGCAAACTTTTGAACTTTCGGCTCGAAATAACGGGTATTTTCTTCGTGGCACCGTGAAACTCCATTCCTTCGGTACGAAGTTTATCCAGCTTTTCATTGGAAGAGAGTTTTGGCCACAACAAATAGCCGTCACGTACCCATGAAGCCGGAACAGCGAGTACGCGCAACTGTTGTTTCTCAAAAAACTGAGCCATCGTGAACATCTATAAATGAAATTGATTCTTGAGCATTATATTATTGAGTTTTATACTTGGCACTTACCTTGTATCGAGGTTTTACTTGCTTTCAGTAGTTTTACAAATGATTTTAGCGGAACTATGTAAGTGCCTTTGTTTATGATCAAGCATTCAAACGCGAACAACACTGACAGCTGACGATGCGCGCGAATGTAAACATCGACCAAGTCGCATAAAGTGGCAAATTACTTCGCAATATGATGTTCTATAAAGTGATGTAATCTGTACACTTATGCGATGGTAGAAAAAGGTCTTCGCAATAAATCACTCTTTTTATACCCTAACATATATAGGAGAGCAATTCATGCCGGTTGGTGATCAAAGTGGCCGAGGATCGTTTCCAGATGGAGGACCAAGTGCATCGATGAACAAAGACAGCATTAATCAATTTAAATTAAAAAAATGAACAAAAACTACGTCAATATTAACGAATTCGAAAATAATTTTATAAAATTTATTATTTTTATATTTTTTATTAAAATTACGGATTTATTCTAAATCGTATGAAATGCAACAAAAACTCGTAAGAATATACAGAGAACGTCGTTTAAAATAACAGATAAACTCGCAAGATTGTTTATTGAGAATCGCAATAAGTGTCACACAAACTCGTAAGAATATCCACTCAAACTCGCATAAATTAACTTTTTGTAATCGCGTTGCGAATTCTCCTGTTTTTCACTCGCGGTAACAATAACAAAACGGCCTACTTTTCTTCACTGAAGCAAAGGTGCCGAAAAGTACTACTTTTCGGCACTCTTTAGAGTGCTGAAAAGTAATACTTTTCGGCACTTTTGCCAGCACACACATTTTGTTAAGTAGTATATGGTAGTATCGCTACTTCCATAGATACAGTTGCTGCTTCTACATGCACTAAGCAGTTTGGATCCGAATCAGGATGGTTCAGATTCTGATTTGAACTGCCAATCAGGCGTAGAAGCAGAAGCTGAACCTACTTTTACTTTTGCTTATGATGCTGCATGACGACGATGGGAGCTTGAAAACTTGCGACAGTTGTCCTACCATAGCCTACCTGATCGAAGAAAATACTATGCACTACGTCTTGTCGCGTATGGAGGCTCGCACGTGGTTGCTGCTGATACACGTTTGTGTGGCTAGAGAGATTAAACTGTACGGGTATTTTTGCAATTACAAAAAACTTTGTATGCAACGCGTTGCAAAACTCGATTTTTTTAGCACTCGTCGTATTTATCCAACTCGGCAAGCCTCGTTGGATAAACGTACAACTCGTGCTGAAAAAATCATCATTTTGCAACTTGTTGCATAAATAACTATTTTAAATCGCATAGGGTGTTTCATCGACAGGAAATACACGTATATCGCCTCCACTTTTGCACGCATAAGGCACTTTTGAAGCATCTTATGCGATTTAATTTAAACGTATAAATGTACGCATAAGGCGTTTTGTATTTGCGTTGTACGTACAAACTGGTTGTCTGGGTACCCGAGAGCCCAATACGGAAGGTAAGTACGTTTATCAAATAGTGGTTGGACATCAGCGGCTTAAATGCAACCCTTTGAACCATGACTTCCTCGACACCTGTGGGATGATAGCATGCGACTATCCAGCCATCTGTCCATTTGTATTGCCAGCTGATCAAGGTCTCCTGATGGACCAATGCAAAAAAAAAACCTCAGAGACGATTTGACGCTCGTAAATATCGCCTTCGCAAGCGCCTATTCTAGCTAAAGAGTCCGCTTTCTCATTGCCCGGAATCGAGCAATGTAAAAGGACTCAAGCTATGGTGACGATGTATGAGCATTTGGACAAAGCGCCTAAAACCTGATATATTCCATTCAGGAATAACGTTAAGTACTTCATTCTGAATCATCGGTTCAATACTAAAACTAGTATGTGAATCCCAAATCCCGGAGGCAACAAATTCCTACCATCCGCCGGGGATACGCAACACAAATTAAGAAATCACAATTTCACTACAGAAATCATCATGGTACTCCCAAGATCACGGGAATAGCAAATACCATGCCAAATAAACTAACAGCAATGCGCGTCGTCGTATTCATTCACTTTAAAGGAACGAGGAAATCAGAGCTTTCCAAGTAACCAAAGAGTTAAAGCTCTATTGCGTGAAGATTTTGAAAATTTCCGTATATCATTATTACTTTGCATGAACGCACTTAAAGTTGATTTAGTGGAAAATAGTTAATTATGTAACGAGTTGCAAAACGTTCATATTTTCAGCACGAGTCGCATATATATCCAACGAAGCGTGCCGAGTTGGATAATTACGAAGAGTACTGAAAGAATCGAGTTTTGCAACGAGCTCCATACAAAATTTTATACAACGATTTTTTTCATTATACAGCTCTTTTGAGTTGCATAATGTTCATAATGCAACTATTTTACATTATGCAACTCATTCCAGTTGCGCTATGAACCAGTGCGGAATAGTTAGCCATTATGATACTCAAATGAGTTGTGTAAATTGAAATTTTGATACTGAATTGCATAAAGGCAATTATGCGACTGAACTGAGATTATCATATATATAAAATCCCAGCGTTGTCTGTCTGTCTGTCCGTAACGCTTTGAAATGTTTCGTTGAAATGTTTCATCGAAATGTTTCACTATAGCTATATCAAACTTTTAAAAAATTCGAGAACTTTCTTGAAGTTATTGAACTCTTCAGATATAACATTCTGGAATATTCTAGAACATCGATATCCTTACAACTTTCGAGAACTATCTGGAAGTTACTGAAAGTTTCAGAAAAACTATTCTGGAATGTTCTGGAGTATCAAACTTCTTAAATTTTCGAGGTGTGTACTTGGAAGTATACTTTCAGGCGTTTTTTATTTCTAGAACATTCTCCCATTCGATAGACAACAACCCTACAACAGTCGTCTACGGTCAAAAAGTAGATACATGATAGAATATATTCTGGCGCTTCTGGTAAGTCCAATGCTGAGTGAAATGTTTCACATATATATTGATACACTGGCTTCTGAGAAGGAGCTTCCTCAATTGTTATTCTAGAAGCATCAAGAATCTCTTTGATGGATAAAAATTCTCTCAATTTATGTTAGAAGATCAAAAACAGGTGCATCAAAATAGGGTTGCATGAAATAAACCCAGAGTTGTCTATCTGTTCTCCCGTGACGTTTAGCAAAGTTTTACTGAAATATTTTACGTATAGTAGAATGGTAAGAATAGCATTGTATGAACTAGCGAAAAAAGTATAAGGAGAAGAAAGAGCAAATCAAATAGAAAGGAAAATGAAGTTTTATAAGCTGTTCCAGAAATTTCCACGAGCGCTCGAAATTTTTTTTTAACAAATGTTCGAGAGGTTTCCGAGCATAATGGGATATTCAAAAGTTCTCAAATTGGATAACAAAAAACTTCTGGAGCTTACCAAGAAGAAGAAAAACAAGTACCTAGAACATTCTAGAATACTCTTCGGAATATGATTTCTTTTCATAATTGGAAGAAATTTCCAAGAACAAGGAAAAGACGATATTCTAGGATATATTTTGAAGGAATGAAGAGGCATTTTTCGGAATTGCAAAAACGTGGCTAGCCACGTAGGATCAGCTAGTACCAGTATAATCTTACTTTAATTTTGTTATTGTTCATTATCATTGTTAAGTACTGCTAGTTTTTAAGGCTCTGTGGTTACTTGGATTCTAATGATCCCCCCGATTTTATCGTGGATGGACGCGTTGGTCTACATCAATTTTGACGTTAACTGGGTCAAACAGGCCAATATTGGGCTTCCAACAGTTTCCTGAAAAATTGAACGGCGAATTTTCCGAGAAAATTGTGTCGGCCAGTGAAAGCGCTGCGTGGAAATTAAACACGTCTTGTTACAGAAAAACTATTTTTTTGTAGAGCGCCGATTTATATCCCTTTGTTTTCTTCAAAATAGGGAAGTGGAACCATCTCGGCAGGGGTCCTATTTTGGGCACTTTTCTGCTATAACTCAGCGAATTATAAACCAATTGACACAATTTTTGGAACACTACGAAATACGTATAGTATCTAGCCGTGTACAAAATTTCAAGTCAATTGGTTTGGAATTGACTCCGTTATAGTGAAGAGTGCCCAAAATACCGGCCGCTGTCCAAGTTTTTCGCTAAGTGTTTGCAAATTGAGACAATTGAATTATATCTTCCCAGTGAAGAGAACTGTCAGAAAAAAGAGGCACAAAACAAGCACACGCAACCAGAGATTGGCAGATTCTAATACAGTTTTGTATGTGTCTTATACAAAAATTGGGATAAAACTCGTACTGGTCTCTATTTTCATGTTCTATTTTTAAAGACTGGACTCGATAGCTGTGGCGGCAGGTGTCAGGCCATTCAGCCGAAGGTCATTAGGCCGAATGGTCAGAATTTGTTTTTGCCGTTACGTCCCCACTGGGATAAAACCTGCTTCTCTTCTCAGCAGTGTTCTATGAGCACTTCCACAGTTATTAACTGAGAACTTGCTGCCAATGACCATGTTGCATGTGGCGTGTGGCAGGCACGAAGTTACATTATAGCCAACGAAGTCAATGAAATTTCCTTTACGTAAAGTTCCTGGACCGACCGGGAATTGACCCCGTCACCCTCAGCATAAATTTTTCCTTCTTTTGAACATAGGTCGTTTCTTTTAGTAACACTGCCAACATAATTTTTGGCGATGAAACTGCTGATATTTAAATCATAAATTTTTCCTTCTTTCAAACATCGGCTATTCTTTCTAGTTAAAAAAAAAACCTTTGACTTGGCTTGGATACGTTCGAAGAAAACAAAATTACAGCTTTTTGATTACTTTACGAAAAAATCATTTGCATGATTTTGCAAATGTGTAACTAGCGCTGCCTATTAGTGAAATTTCGAAACAAGTGGTCCTTTAACTGTAAGCCCTTCTCACCTACCAAACAACATTTCCGAAGACATCAGCTTTCTAAGTAACCAGAGTTCTGAGGTATATGAAATTTAAAATTCGCTTGACCTCTAGTCAAGCGCCGCCTAATGGGGGAATTTATTAATAAACGACACATCACCTGTAGGTTCTTCACCAGCCTAACTTTTTTTTTCAAATACACCAACTCTGTAAGTCATCAGGAGCCTGAGATATATAGGAAGATAGTTTCGTCATTGTGGCGCTAATGGATCATTAAAATAACTAAAACGGCCGATGTGAAATAAAAAGATAGCGCCAACGTAACCTTTTGTGCTTGACATAACTCGACTGCTGACACAATTTTGAATTTTATATACGGTGGCTCCTTTGTTTTGATGCGAAAACTGCTAGAAAAGTTGGTTTCAATAGGGCACTGCATGAAATTATCTCCTTCTCTTTCACTCTTACAGAAATTTTGTAAACAACAAGGCCAAGAAACGTCAAAATCCCATACAAAATCGAAACAATGCAGTGCCCTATAATCAATTGCAAATACATATACAGAAACATGCTAAGTTTTATAAATTGACTTGAACATTTTTAGCAAGTTTTAACCTTTTAAATAGTCTACTAAAACTTTTCAAAGTTTAATTACTTGTTCGTCAACGAGTTAGATATAATTGGTACAAGTTTGGGCTTGATTGGTAAACTCTAATTGAAACATCAAATTAGAGCACTTGTAGTAGAATACTTATTATTTGACATCCGTTTATCAAATTACTATACCTTATGAATAGGTGATGATGGAGCTGATCTTCTGATATCTACTTAATACATGAGATTGAAGTTGTAGGCTTAACATTTATAAAAGTCCACAGTTTTAAATGTGAGTAAAAATCAATGTGCTCTTTTGATTCACAGATTTTTTTTATTGGCCCTGATTTGTATTAAGTAATCCATTACTCGATGGATTGAAGAATTCCCCATCGGTACATATATCATCTCTGCTGCTCTTCATCTGAAAATTAGCACAGGATACGAGGAAACGTATGAAAATTTGATATTGTTATTATATTAGTAGAAACCTGGCTGAACGTGCCTGGTATTTACAATCGGACCAACAACGGCCAATGTGGTGGAGCTAAAAACCACCAAGTGTAAGTCTGGCAACATTTAGCGTCATAACAACTTCATCCCACCCACGCACCTCGAATTGGAAATCGTGCTCTCCCACAAATGCGCCCGCAAAAGATCCCAAACATTTCGGACGAAGTGATTTAGAAACATTCGAAATTGAAAATTGGATTATAGGTTCTTGTCTTTCGCTTCATACACATCGAGTATCTGGCTTTGGCCTCGATGCCATTGCAAGAGCCCTGGTGGTCGATCGCCGGCCTGGTTTGGGTCGTAATGTTTTCCACTGCATTTGGCAAATGGATCAGATGAAAATGCTACTTCTACACTGCTGATGTTCGTGCGGTGGAAGACGCTACCGCACTTTCCTATTACCATTTGTTGGTAACGGAGCCAGAGGCGAACCTACCAGTCGGTGCCGTTCGCTTTAAGAGCACTCCGAAATGGGATACATATAATGCAGTTTAACTTTTTAGGCTTTTAGCTTTACGATGCTGAATCGGGAGGGGTCAAGATTCAACTCAATTTAATGGATGCATAGTTCTCGTGGGAAACATTTGATACGAGCCGTAGGTGAAATGCCATGTGGCAAAAGCTTCGAACATACAGTTTTTTGTGATTGGAAACTCTAATTGAAAAGCAAGAAATATTTTTTGAGGTAGCTAAGCTTATATCATCAGTTTTTAAATTATCGCTTAACATCCGAATATCTTGCCTACAAACTCTGGTAGAAAAGGGCAAACAATGTTCGAAAAAAAAAGGTTCATGTTTGCCAAAAGACAATATAAACATTAGGGAACCTGTGTTTAAAATACAAAAAAGCTGTAAACCAATCAATGAGAATTCCATATTGCACACCAACGAATCTAGGGTTTAACAAGCATTCAAATGATGACGTTTAGGTAGTGCGATAACTACACGGTTTTCAATTAACACCCATAACGCCTATCGTTACAAATATTATAATTACCAACTCATTGTAGAACCTTTTTTTGCAGTAAAATTTCATTTTATGGCAATGCAACGTGTTTGCTGAATAAACCAGGTGGGAGTCGCATTTCAACTCTGCAGACCAAACTTCAAATAAATCACGAAAGCGCTTACATTTTCGTAATTAAGCCTAGCTCGCCAATGCATTTGCATACGTCGGTCACGCCAATTACTAACGAACATTGATGAGAGCGAGAAAGAGCCGACACCACTCACATATAATATCAAAGCTCTGCCACCGTGCAAGGATTCAAATTGAATTTAAAAATATGCCTCTACGTTTATGCCGCTTAAACTTAATTAAGCCAATTATTTTTTACGCGCTGTTAAGCACGAAAACAGATTTGCAGCCGCCGTGTCAGCGTTTCGTCCGCAATGAGGTGGGTAAGGCAAATCTCCAGGCTCGTCTTTTCCACTTTTACTGCTCGACGGCGGAGACTTTCTTCGTTACCACAGCGAATATACTGCACGCCAGACTAGGCTAGACTTACCTAACGCTCTGTTGCTCTCTTGGAAGTAGCTTTTCCTTTGAAACATCAGCACACTACTTTGGTTGGAACAGAGTGGCATCCTTTTGCCCATCAAGAGCTAGCAGCAGGTAGAGGTTGATTATGACTCAGCTAGGCTTATCGAAATATCTTCCAGCTGAGAGAATTCTTGCGACAAATTGTGCACTGCTTATTGGATCGTAGACACCGCAGACATCACATTTAATCTACAGTTTGCATACAGCTCAAGATTTGTCTCAAAACTGAATTTCTTTTCTAGCAATATTTCTGGTAGCATCCACATACGTGGTCATGTTTCATCAAGAAAAGACATAATTCATTGATGGTCATGGTTTGAACACTATCTTGAAACTAATATGCAGTACAGTAGTGCAGATAGCAGGATCAGCAATAAAACTCGTAGGGTAGGGTGAGGTATGTCGCCATTTTTCAAACTTTCATCGTTTTTAAAAGTTTATAATCTTATTTGATAGGTATCCAAAGTGGTAACAGCAGCTAAACAATATTTGCTAAAAACTTCACAGAAATATTGAAGAAACTATGGCATTTCAGAGTTTTTTTTTGACGATTTTAAAAGTTGGTTCGTTAGGGGCTGTTCATAAACCACGTAGACCAAAATTTAGCTATCTCAGACCCCCCCCCTCCCCCCTCGTAGACTTTTCTCCATACAAAAATATTGAAATTTGTATGGAGCGTAGACTTTGGCCAGACCCCCCCCTCCCCCCAAAAAGTCTACGTGGTTTATGAACGGCCCCTTAATACCCTATTAATTTAATGCATCAACACAATAACGAAAACGATTCTACCCCATTACCCCGAACGCCATTACCCCGAACGCCTCTACCCCGAAAGCCATTACCCCGAATAGGCCATTACCCCGAAAGCCATTACCCCGAATGGGTCATTACCCCGAACGCCACTACCCCGAAAGCCATTACCCCGTATAGGCCATTACCCCGAAAGCCATTACCTCGAATGGGTCATTACCCCGAACGCCACTACCCTGAATAGGCCACTACCCCGAACGCCATTACCCCGAATGCATATTTTAAAATGGGTTATTCTGATAATGGATTCGCTGGTTGGGTCACGACTGCGCCCCGATTAGTAAACCGTGTTCGTTCGTTGGGGCAACTGACAACTGATCTCAACGCTCAAGACACATGCAAGTGACAAGAAATACGTCACGAAACTCTTACATACTTGCACAAACGTTTTGTATGTAGGAGCTGCGATGCGACGGTAAAGTATATAGGTAAACGGGGGGCTTCTTTTTACCACTTTCTCAGTTTCTTTTTTCGCACTTTCAATCAAATTGCGAAATAAAGTGAACGTTAGGAAAATGTGGCTCAACACCCAATGATTATTACACTGTGTTTCGCAAATCCACTGAGTAGACGGCGGTAGAGAGCAAATGTCAAACAGGAGCAAAAACGACGCAAGCGCCATGAACGACAGATTTGCGAGCCACAAAATATTTGAATAGTCCGTTAAAAAGGGAAACGATGGAAAGTGAGTAGAGGGAGACGTCTGTGTCTGTGGAGCAGCCATTGTTGAAAGAAGGAAAAATTCAATAATAATACATACTGACAGTTTTTATACCAGAAAATACAATTTGAAAAAAGAGCTTTCAAACAAAATAGAGGAATAACACGTGTTAGATCTGATCTTGTATGAGATAAAGCTTTCAGCAAAGGCCCTGATCATTAGGCTAAAAAATAAGACCGATTGAAAAGCTGGCCTCAAAAGAACAGCGTTTTGCTAGAAGAAGGCAACATCTCTAAAAGAGGAATAGACGGTTTGGTAATCAAACAACTCTGTAACAGTGTAACTTAAAAAAATAATATCACCTTTTTGAAAAGAAAAAAACCCAAATTAATCCACCTAGTGGTGATAGTGCCTTTCTCGTCGAACATGTTCTCACAATCTTTCCGTCAACGTAAGTCAAAGTGTTTCTGAATCCGAATATTTTTATAGAAAAGCAAGCATTTTATCAAAGACATCTTTGAATTGACTTAAAACTTATTGATTACACATAGTCCGATGTTATGTTCAACGTATAAGCAGTGCTGAAAAATATCAGACTTCTCAGTTGACTGCTTGAGCACTTTGTTGAGCACCTTCACTAACACTGGAGGCTGATCAATATGAAGACGATACAAACAAGCGAAGCTATAACTCTTTACACAATCACAGATCACAAATTTTTTTTCTGAACATTTGGGCTATATCTTATTGACCGTTTTAAACAAGAGCGATAGGTAGTGAATATAGTGCGACGTCTGTTTGTATGTGGGTTTAATTTGTAAGATTTTGTTCTCTTACACATATTTATCGCTTGCATTGATTTTATTTACTTTCGTAGTTCTCCGGCAAAACACCAAACGCTGGTTGTGCAACCCTACCGGTAGTCTGTAATGTGGTGTGAGCCTATTTTCTAGTTAACCGTTCCTCGGGTTATTCAAAAAGCCGTGATGTAATATGTTGCATGGTACATTTGGTTACTTTCGATGCGGTACCGGAACAGGTTCTGGAGCACACCGGGTCTTCCAAATATAATCTGAGACTATTTCATTGCTAACGTTCATTAGGTTACCCAAAAAAAAACACGATTTGATTTATCTCATGCATGGGTTGGTATAGATCACTTTTACATTTGACAACTTCCAGTGGGACACCCAGAGCTGGTTTCGGGACACTACCGGTTGTCTAAAATATGGTCTGAGGCTATGTTCTTACGAATCGATCATCGTGTATTCAAAAAAAGCTGCTATTTGATGTACTATCAAACACATTGTGCATTTCGCCAGTTCCGGCGAGACACTCGAAAGTGGTTCCGGTACACTACCGGTAGTCTTAAAGTGGCCTGAGACTTTTCTTGCTGACCGTTCTGCGCGTCATCGAAAAAGCCGATATTTAATGCGCGGTGTGCATGCGTTTGGTTCCGTTCTACATTTGACCACTTCCGGCGAAGCACCTGGAACCGGTTTCGGCACAGTATTGGTTTTCCAAAGTGGGGTCTATGATTGTTTCTCTTGTTAACCGTTCATCAGGTTACCAAAACACCCAAGCAACACACATGTTATAATAGAGTTACGACAGCGCAAGTTTTGGTTGTATAGAAGTTTATTTTACGTAATTCTAACGTTGTGTTGAAATAACGTAAAATAAACTTCTATACAACCAAAACTTGCGCTGTCGTTACTTTTATATAACATGGCAGCTATTTATGGGGTTGGTTCTCTTTTACATTTGATCACTTCCGATGGGGCACCCTTAAACGGTGAGGAATACTACCGGTTGTTCCAAATATGTCCGGAAACTTTTTTTTTGCCAATCAAGATACCTAAAAATCCGCGATTTGATTTGTCGCATGGGTTTGGTTCACTTTTTTGTTTGGCCATTTCCGGCGGGACACCCGGAACCGGTTCCGGGTCACTACCGGTTTTGATACATATGGTCTGAGAATATTTTCCTGCTGACTGTTCATCAGGATGTCAAAAAAGCCACTATTTGATATGTCACATTTATGGGTTTGGTTAACTTTTAAACTTGGCCACCTCTGGCGGGACATCTGGAACCGGTTCCGGAACACTACTGGTTCCGATATGTTCTGAGAATGCGCTCCTGCATACTGTTCATCAGGTTATCGAAAAAGCCGCGGTTTGATATGTCGCATGCATGGTATTAGTTCAATATCATATTTGGCCACTTCCGGCGGGACACCCGGAACCGGTTCCGGAGCACAACCGGTTCAAATATGGTCTGAGAATATTTTCCTGCTTACCTTTCATCAGGATGTCAAAAAAGCCACTATTTGATATGTCGCATGCATGGGTTTGGTTAACTTTTATACTTGGCCACCTCCAGCGGGACATCTGGAACCGGTTCCGGAATACTACCGGTTCCAATATGGTCTGAGAATGTATTCCTTCTTACTGTTCATCAGTAAATCGAAAAAGCTGCGGTTTGATATGCCGCATGCATGGGTTTAGTGCACTTTTATGTTTGGCCACTTCCGGCGGGACACCCGGAACCGGTTCCGGGACACTACCGGTTCAGATATGGTCTGAGACCATTTTTCTGCTTACCGTTCATCAAGTTATCGAAAATGCCGTAGTTTGATGTGTCGCATGGATAGGTTTGTAGCGTTTTCATATCTGGCCCCTTCCTGGGGTACCGATCCGGAACACCTAAATGGCCATAACTCCGGAACGGCTGGACCGATCCAAACCATTTTCAATAGGAAACAATGGGACCAGATTCCGCGTCGAATGAACCGTCGGTCATTAAAATCGGTTGAAGTTTACTGCCAAAAAGTGATGTGAGTTTTTTTTGTACACACACATACACACATACACACACACATACATACACACACACATACATACACACAGACATCACCTCAATCCATCGAGCTGAGTTGATTGGTATATGTGACTCGACCCTCCGGGCCTTCTATCGAAAAGTCATTTTTGGAGTGAACATATAGCCTTTCCAGTACACTTAGTGTACGAGAAAGGCAAAAATGTAGTTAATACATTGACCGCCAATAAGGTCTGCAAGGGCATAACTAAAAAGAACAGCCTATAAATAAAAGAAGGGCAAATCTCCTTCGTAAACCACATGGCTACCAAACAACTCTATAATAAGCCGAAAACAGCCCATTTTTCAATGAAAGAAAATCACCAGATGGAATAAATAGATTTGTCGCCAATAAACCCGGTAACGATGTAGCTAGAAAGAACAGCCTATAAATTGAAGAAGGGCAAATCACATATAGAGTTAGCAGTTCAATTGCCAGTATACTATATAGGTGTACCTAGAAAAACAGCTTCTGATAGAAAAGATACAGTTAAGTCGCCAATCAAAAAAAAAATCAATTAGTACAACGATGGCTCTACTTTGGTAAGTGAACTGAACTGAAAATCAGAATTCCAGTCAATTTATAAGTGCCGCAACCGAAAAAATATTGAGAAAACAATTTTAGGGCTTGATGTTCTGGAAACTGATCATCAACTGTTATGAGTAATGAGTTAATATGTCAACTGGAGGGCCCATATAGCCGAGGCGGTAAACGCACGGGTATTCAGCATGACCATGCTGAGGGTGACGGGTTCGATTCCCGATCGGTCCAGGATCTTTTCGTAAAGGAAATTTCCTTGACTTCCTTGGGCATAGAGTATCTTCGTGCCTGCCACACGATATACACATGCAAAATGGTCATTGGCAGAGGAAGCTCTCAGTTAATAACTGTGGAAGTGCTCATAGAACACTAAGCTGAGAAGCAGGCTTTGTCCCAATGAGGACGTTACGCCAAGAAGAGGAGAGGATGTCAACTGGATCGCTGCAGACAAGTATCGCCACGAACATTGAAAGGAGTGGCTATGGATAAGTCGAATAGCAGGCCTCGGAAGAACAGTTTATTCTCAAAAGAAAGAAACATAGCAGATCAAGTTGTAATTTCGGCCACCAATTAATTCTGAACAATTTAACTTGTAAGAACAGCCTATTATTCAAAGAAGAACAAATTCCCTATGGAGTTATAAATTCGTCTGCAAAAAAAACTATATAATATTCCAACCACAAAGAACAGCCGCTGATGAAAAGAAGGAAACATGTCTATAGAGAAGTTAACAGTTTAGCGGCCAAAAAACTCTGCAGCAGTACACGGTTGGACACTAAAACTCGAAAGAACAGACTACTTTTAAAAGAAGACAAACATTTGAAGAAGTGCAGTTTGGCCAGCAGCACACCCGTTAGCCTACATTTTATGAAAATTATGCTAAGTACAGCACATCACTTCTTGATGACAATTTGGCATTTACCCTCATGCCTTTCGGCCTAAATGATTTTTTGGTCGAATGGCTGAACATTTTTTCGGTCATTCTCACCATCAAAAAGCATTTGTTTGACATGGTCTGGAGTAAGTACATATTCAGTACTAAATGATGTATGTTTAAAACGAATGTTGTGGGGGTAGGTTACTAGGCGATTGGACAGGAAACTTCTAAAAGAAGGGTAAATGTCAGATTGAAATACTTGTAGTTTTAAGTTCAAAAAACCCAAATTAATCCACCTAGTGGTGATAGTGCCTTTCTCGTCGAACATGTTCTCACAATCTTTCCGTCAACGTAAGTCAAAGTGTTTCTGAATCCGAATATTTTTATAGAAAAGCAAGCATTTTATCAAAGACATCTTTGAATTGACTTAAAACTTATTGATTACACATAGTCCGATGTTATGTTCAACGTATAAGCAGTGCTGAAAAATATCAGACTTCTCAGTTGACTGCTTGAGCACTTTGTTGAGCACCTTCACTAACACTGGAGGCTGATCAATATGAAGACGATACAAACAAGCGAAGCTATAACTCTTTACACAATCACAGATCACAAATTTTTTTTCTGAACATTTGGGCTATATCTTATTGACCGTTTTAAACAAGAGCGATAGGTAGTGAATATAGTGCGACGTCTGTTTGTATGTGGGTTTAATTTGTAAGATTTTGTTCTCTTACACATATTTATCGCTTGCATTGATTTTATTTACTTTCGTAGTTCTCCGGCAAAACACCAAACGCTGGTTGTGCAACCCTACCGGTAGTCTGTAATGTGGTGTGAGCCTATTTTCTAGTTAACCGTTCCTCGGGTTATTCAAAAAGCCGTGATGTAATATGTTGCATGGTACATTTGGTTACTTTCGATGCGGTACCGGAACAGGTTCTGGAGCACACCGGGTCTTCCAAATATAATCTGAGACTATTTCATTGCTAACGTTCATTAGGTTACCCAAAAAAAAACACGATTTGATTTATCTCATGCATGGGTTGGTATAGATCACTTTTACATTTGACAACTTCCAGTGGGACACCCAGAGCTGGTTTCGGGACACTACCGGTTGTCTAAAATATGGTCTGAGGCTATGTTCTTACGAATCGATCATCGTGTATTCAAAAAAAGCTGCTATTTGATGTACTATCAAACACATTGTGCATTTCGCCAGTTCCGGCGAGACACTCGAAAGTGGTTCCGGTACACTACCGGTAGTCTTAAAGTGGCCTGAGACTTTTCTTGCTGACCGTTCTGCGCGTCATCGAAAAAGCCGATATTTAATGCGCGGTGTGCATGCGTTTGGTTCCGTTCTACATTTGACCACTTCCGGCGAAGCACCTGGAACCGGTTTCGGCACAGTATTGGTTTTCCAAAGTGGGGTCTATGATTGTTTCTCTTGTTAACCGTTCATCAGGTTACCAAAACACCCAAGCAACACACATGTTATAATAGAGTTACGACAGCGCAAGTTTTGGTTGTATAGAAGTTTATTTTACGTAATTCTAACGTTGTGTTGAAATAACGTAAAATAAACTTCTATACAACCAAAACTTGCGCTGTCGTTACTTTTATATAACATGGCAGCTATTTATGGGGTTGGTTCTCTTTTACATTTGATCACTTCCGATGGGGCACCCTTAAACGGTGAGGAATACTACCGGTTGTTCCAAATATGTCCGGAAACTTTTTTTTTGCCAATCAAGATACCTAAAAATCCGCGATTTGATTTGTCGCATGGGTTTGGTTCACTTTTTTGTTTGGCCATTTCCGGCGGGACACCCGGAACCGGTTCCGGGTCACTACCGGTTTTGATACATATGGTCTGAGAATATTTTCCTGCTGACTGTTCATCAGGATGTCAAAAAAGCCACTATTTGATATGTCACATTTATGGGTTTGGTTAACTTTTAAACTTGGCCACCTCTGGCGGGACATCTGGAACCGGTTCCGGAACACTACTGGTTCCGATATGTTCTGAGAATGCGCTCCTGCATACTGTTCATCAGGTTATCGAAAAAGCCGCGGTTTGATATGTCGCATGCATGGTATTAGTTCAATATCATATTTGGCCACTTCCGGCGGGACACCCGGAACCGGTTCCGGAGCACAACCGGTTCAAATATGGTCTGAGAATATTTTCCTGCTTACCTTTCATCAGGATGTCAAAAAAGCCACTATTTGATATGTCGCATGCATGGGTTTGGTTAACTTTTATACTTGGCCACCTCCAGCGGGACATCTGGAACCGGTTCCGGAATACTACCGGTTCCAATATGGTCTGAGAATGTATTCCTTCTTACTGTTCATCAGTAAATCGAAAAAGCTGCGGTTTGATATGCCGCATGCATGGGTTTAGTGCACTTTTATGTTTGGCCACTTCCGGCGGGACACCCGGAACCGGTTCCGGGACACTACCGGTTCAGATATGGTCTGAGACCATTTTTCTGCTTACCGTTCATCAAGTTATCGAAAATGCCGTAGTTTGATGTGTCGCATGGATAGGTTTGTAGCGTTTTCATATCTGGCCCCTTCCTGGGGTACCGATCCGGAACACCTAAATGGCCATAACTCCGGAACGGCTGGACCGATCCAAACCATTTTCAATAGGAAACAATGGGACCAGATTCCGCGTCGAATGAACCGTCGGTCATTAAAATCGGTTGAAGTTTACTGCCAAAAAGTGATGTGAGTTTTTTTTGTACACACACATACACACATACACACACACATACATACACACACACATACATACACACAGACATCACCTCAATCCATCGAGCTGAGTTGATTGGTATATGTGACTCGACCCTCCGGGCCTTCTATCGAAAAGTCATTTTTGGAGTGAACATATAGCCTTTCCAGTACACTTAGTGTACGAGAAAGGCAAAAACGGCTAAGTTAAAAGAAGGAAAATTCTCGAACAAAAGCTTGGACAGCTAAATTTCGGTCAGTCCATGCTATGATGGACGATCAATGGTCCGTTGAAAATAACAGGTAACGTTTGTAAGAAGGTGAAATTTCTAATTGGAATTCAAGCAGTAGTTTCTATGATAACAGTTATACTGATATATAAGAAGACACTCAAAGACACAGCCGATATTTAAAAGAAGGAAAAAATAATTATTGAAATATTCACTGTTTTATTGTTAATCAATATTATTGAAGAAGATTTCGAAAGAACAGCACGCTTTGCAAGAAGGCAAAATACTGATGAAAATATCAATTCGATAGTTTTTTTTAACTACCGTCTTTCAGGAAAGTGCTATGAACTCACAATCCCATCATATCGTCACATTATTTCTGTTCTCCTTCAAAAAACCTCATCATTGTTTATCCTAGTGATCAATGTGATCATAATAACATTCCTAGAACACTAACTCGTAGGAATATCCTATGAAAGAAGAAAAACTCCTTGATATACAATATTAGGGTTATTCACTGAACAGTTTAAATAACTGCAAAAACCATGATTAGCTGTTTATTGAAAAGTTTCATGTAATTGCGAATGAAATAATCGAAGATTGCCTTGGTAATCTTAACTTTAAGTAACTCAGGATTATATTTAATCAGCGATTTACGCTGTTTAGAGGATTTAGAAATTTCACCACTAACAAATCACATGAATGCATAACGAGATAGAATTAGCCTATTGTTAAGAGCAAAAATATCTTTAAGCAGTTAGAATACTTAAAAGCTCCTTTCATAATAAATTAGAAAGAACAGCCTTTTTTCAAGAAGGGAAATCTTTGATTAACATGCTAGCATTCCTATATGCATATTTGTATCAGCTGTACAGACTCACATCATATTTTTTTCACACTACCTCAAACCTAACGTTCACCGTTGAACGAAATTGAGTGCCACATATACAAGTGTCTCTCTTATTACTGACTCAATTTTACAATGTTCATCTATATCCGATTGCTTTCTCTACCAGTTCAATCAGATATAGGATCTCTCGCTTACCGACTAGTCGTTTTTCTTCTGACTCAGTTCAATTACAATGGTTTCTAGCGAATCCGAAACGTATCACAGCTTCTCCGATGGCGCAGAATATTCTACCCACCAAAATCTGTCTCTAAAAACCCGTCGTTCATACTGCCGCATCCGCTTACGGTCAAGTTCAGAATCCGATGATTCTACGCTATCTTCGAAACGCCAGCAGCCAACAATCAAACACCACGTGTTGACCAATGAGGTTATGTTTAACAAAACTATCATGGAGGGTAAGTAGACCGCATATACTCAAGATTGATGAAATTTATGAGTACATTTGTCACCATTAAACCAGATCCAATCACACGGAAGCGACTAATTGGATTAACATCCGACTCCGATGGTTCTGGGGAGCCAGATAACCAGAACGAAAATACTAGACTGTCTCAAAGAAAACGTAAAAGGTTGCACAGAAAAAAGTTCAGGAGCATGATAATGCATAATCGACGATCTTCTTTTGCACGGAAACATGCTGGTAAGAATGAGGCCCCGAAAACTACGCCATCAACAACCACTGATGAACCCACAGCAGGTGACACATCCGACCAGCATATCAAGTTTCTTCGGACAGTGAGAGGAAAGCTAAAATGTTGCTGCGATGGATTTACATACCATCTAAACAAAAGGTTTGGCATTTTTTATTCTAACATTTCTAGTTTATTAAATTCACTGTTTACGCTAGACTGAAGATACCAAATATTGGGACTGCGAGCTACGCAGAACACCAAAGAACATAACCACGAACCAAGCTCTCTGCGAGCAGAAGCAGCATTCCATGGCTGCTTCTTTCACCTTAACCAGAGTCTGTTTCGGAAAATTGAAAAACTCGGGCTGCATCGTGAATACGGGAGGAATAAATCGATAGAACTGTCGTTCTAGCAGGTTGTGGCCTTGGCCTTCTTGCCAGCCAAAGAGGTGCCAACGGCTTTCAAAAAGCTACAGAAACGTTGTCCACCTGCTTTGAAGTACTTTTTCCGATATTTTGGAGAATTTTATGTAAATGGACCACCAAAGAAGCGAAATAAGCGACCAAAGTTTCCGCCAAGATTGTGGTCGGTGTACAAAAATGTGTTGCGTCATCTTCCTCGAACCTCCAATTGCATCGAGGGATGGCATGCGAAGTGGAACGGACTTCTAAGAGCGGACAACCCATCGTTTTACACTGTTCTGAAACAGTTCCAACTTGAGGAGCGCAATGGTAACGTTGAGTATTTACGCGTTTTAAAAGGCGAGTCCGAGTTGAAGCGACGAAGAAAGGATATAATACGAGATGAGAAGCTTGAAAAACTCGTTAAATCCTACAATCGAAGAACTGACCAAATTGACTACTTGACAGGTATCGCTTTACTTATGATTAACACCTAGTTTAAGCTATTTTGTATATTTATCAATAAACATTTTGTTTTTTTGGGCTAAAAATTGAGAATAAAGTATGAAAAAAAATTACTCAATAGGATTTTCGGGGTAATTACCCATTCGGGGTAATGGCATTCGGGGTAGTGACCCATTCGGGGTAGTGGCATTCGGGGTAGTGACATTCGGGGTAATGACCTATTCGGGGTAGTGGCTTTCGGGGTAGTGGCGTTCGGGGTAATGGGGTGGAGCCAACGAAAACAGTTAAAATCAAAGGTACTCATTGGCCTTGGATGTTTACATTGGAAGTACCGAGACAAAGAGGCGCTATTTTTGTTTGTTTGCTTATAGAAAGGCTACACAACTACTATCGTGCTTGATGATTGTTTGGAATAAGAATCAAATAAGAAGAGCTAATTTTGAGCTGACACGCTAAGGGGCCTTAAATGTATGTTAGGGAACGTCCATAAATTACGTCACGCAAAAATCGACCATTTTCAACCCCCCCCTCCCCCCTATGTCACACTTTTTGTATTGGACCTCTGAAATTTTTGTATGGGTCGTCACACTTTGCTGAACCCCCCCCCCCCCCCCCCCCCCCCACAAAGCGTGACGTAATTTATGGACGTTCAAGGTTAAAATTCAAAATCCCGGCAGAATCAATCTGCTTGTCGATCACACCAGTTAAAGCTTTAGTATACCGATAATACATATCTACAGTGTTGCCACATTTTTTTCGGTTTTCATCTGTGATTTTGGTCAAAAAAATCTTTTTCATCTGTAGGAAAATCCAGAAAATCTTAGTAAAAATCTGTGATTGGGTAATGTTTTCAAAATCGAATTGTTTTGAAAAATTTGCTTGAAAAAGAAAAAAATCACAAAAAATGTTCATAATATTTACTATTGTCACCTAAATTAAACCTTATAACAATTTTCTTGGAATAAAACCATATACCAAAACACTGCTTTATATCTGAAGATCATCAGAAACCACAAGAACGTCGAAATCAATCCGCCTGATACTAGTAGATTTAATCTATACAAGAACCAATTAACTTATTTAAATTTGAGTACAGAGTCCCCCAAATTTTCGATGAACACCAAACTCTTTTCTTACAGCTAATGGGCTGTTTACCTTTGCTACACAATACATTTTTGAAAATTGTTAAGGTATTTCTGGTATTTTAGACAGACTGTTACAAACTGTGGCAAAAAAGAAGGCGAACTGTTTGCAAAAAAGAAGGCGAATCAGGGGGTCGGTCAAGTTCACGTTCGCTGATTTGTCACATCGACACGGTACAAGACCCAGTCAGCTAAAGATAAAAAACGAAGTTGTGTTCATTGTCACCATACTAGTCACCATAAAAACTAATTGATAAAAAGTGAGAAACAAAAAAGTGTTTCTTTACGAAAGTCATTGTCATTGTTTCAAAAATCTTAAAAATCTGTTTTATTTCAAAAATCTTCGATCTGTGATCACAGATATCTGTAGTCAAAAACGGGAAAAAATCTGTGTAATTCTAGGTAAATCTGTGTATGTGGCATCACTGCATATCTACCGAAACCGGAACAGCAACCGCAGTTGACGAACCAACCGGAGCGGCTCATCATGTCCCCACTGCTGATCGAGGATGAGAGTCGTGAGGAAAAACTCTGGCAGGTGGATTCCCGTTGCACTGACGAACACAGCTGGGATGGTGGCGTGGCGTATCCGGAGGCAGTATGGACTGCGGCGTGCTTTCCTGGATCATCCTCATCCGGTCTATTTGCTTCCGAAGGTAGGTGCCCGTTGGAAATTTGCTGTAAGAACCGCTCCCTGTGCTGGACACACGAAAAGAACAGCAGCGAGTATATGTGTAAATGGTCCGGGGCGGCACCGCCACCGACACCGAAGGGACACCGTCTGCTGGACTGCCCCGTCCTGTCCAACTCACATAGTACACATGAGATGATATTATTTCACCAATTATACAATTATTGCAGTAAGACCGCTGCTTTGTTAATCTGATTTTCTTGTGGAAAATGATCACTTATTTATGAGTCGTTTATAGTTTAACCGGTGTAGATACAAAGGCCTTAACTCCAGAATGATTTGGATGGCCTCAGGTATCGCCATTGATGTGCAATTAGTCTTTCATACTCTGATTTACATGTATGGATCTAATGAGATCAGTTCTGACATTCATACATTAGTTTGATATACTAATACAGGTAAAGGCCTTATAATCCGAACTCCAGAGCTATTTTAAGTTGCTTAGAACGTCACCAGGTCTTGATTACCATCAATTCATGTTTCAAAATGTACATTTGAATGTAATTTATCAACTTCTAGTGATTTAAAAAGTAAACACAACTATTTGTATTGAGTAGACAAAGTTCAAAACTTTTGGACGTTTTGGATAACCTGGAGATCTATGTTACAGCTGTTAAAGGGACATGAGACATTTCTATCTAACAGTCCCAACCCAAACAAAGAATATTGAGCAATTCACATGGACATAAAAATAAAACGCGGAATAAAGTTAAGAACAAGTGGTGTACAACATTTGCAGCTATATCTCCAAAATGTTCTTTCATAACATAATCTCCATAATCTCCCCTTGATAAAAATATATTGGTTTTGAATTTAAAAGATGTAGGTAAAACTATGCAAAAAAGTTGTCCACATCCTTTAAGGGTTAATGATATTTTTAAAATCAATCTGAATGGTACTCCGAGAATACTCGCTGATGACACAGCATTGTTTTACCCGAACACAAATCCTGAAGTTATAACTTCTAATATGAGTGAAGATCTTCGATTGCTGCAAAACTATTTTTCGTGCAACCTAGTTTCCTGGATTAAAAAAAAAAAACAAGTACATACACTATGGTGCATAATTGATCGGACAAGCGCCGATTTTCATACAAAATGGCCAAGTTTGGGATGCAGTAACTTTGGTTTGCGTTGATGGATTTAGCTCAATTTTCGACACGGAACTACTAATTGGGGACTACGAAGTAAATTACCACAGTTGATCATGTGCGTGAAGCGCCGATTTGTTAACATGAGGAAGCATAGGAAGTCAATTTTTAAATGCTTCTAAAAAATTCAAAACATTATTTAATTAAAAACGGATTGATGTACGGGTTAAGACTCTTCGTTTTCTACGCAATCAATTCCTAATCTGGGAAAAAACTTTTTAATCAAAATTATATGCTAAAAAGTTTGCTAATTGAATTTCTAATCACGTACACCAACCCGCTTTGAATTTTTGAGAAGCATTTGAAAACTGACTTCCTATGCTTACCCATGCTAAAAAATCGGTCCTTCACGCATACAGTAAACTTTTTCCAGGTTGCAGCAGCGTACCTGCTGAATTTTATGTATACAAGGTACAACATGTTTTCGTTCACAGGTTTGGGCATGGCCTCCTGTAACCAGCAACAAAACCAGCCTGTCATATATGACCCCTCCGGCTCCAAAAGGTTAAATCACATTTGTAGGTTTCTCGTACTGATCGCATTGTTTTTATATGGCGCAAAGGGGCACCCGTCACCACCGAAATGAATTATTTGTACTACATCGAATAAATTAGTTTTCTCATGCAAAATAGCTTACAAAACTAAGAAAACTCATATTACTTTTCAAAACAACTGTTCAACATACCTGGAAAAGCAAAACTTCAGCACAGAGTAGGCAACATGTTTATGCCAATAGATCACGACTGATCTACTCGAAACAAAGGACAAAAAAATCGTCGCAAAAAGTTTGAGAACACTGAATTAACCGTTACATCACGGCATGTCTCAATGAAAACACAACGATCTGGTCAACAAGCTCCAACGTGGTATCAAACAGGGATTCTTTATCCTAATGCTACACTACCTACATCCAGAAAGAGCTTTATTGCGTAAATGACATTTTTATCTTATTTTATCCGTTACTAGAAATGAGTAGGACTAGAAATCAAAAACCAGCAAAACAAAAATGATTTTCCGTGGGTCGTGTATCAATGTCGTTCCAGCCACCGAAAGGAAAATATGAGTCGGTAATTGTTACCATGATGTGGTCTACATAACTATAAGCTTATCAAGAGGGGTTACACAATACATATTCACAAAAATCATCACCGACAAAATCGAACAGCCGGATTAACTACTACGGGGTATTCTAAAAACAGTATTAGATTATAAATTCCCAACAGTCTAGAAAATATAAATATCAACGGTTTCTGGATTAATTTCATATGGCAGGATATGGAACACAGTGGAAATCCGATTAAAAATGAACAGAAACGAAAAAAGTTTAGTAAATCGCTTTAATATATGATGGTTGAATCTGAATATAAAATGAGTAGATGGCAACAGCTCATTGATTGTATGTTCCGGATAAATCTCGGTTAAACGTTGTATGGTTCGCATTCTTGCTTCTTCTTCCTTCTGTTCGGCATACGATACAGCTTGACTTTTTATGGGCTATTCTCAGCTTTCGGTTGGTTGTGTGGCATTCTAAAGCTGGTTTAGGTAGGTACATCAAAAGAGCTAGCGTCTTGCCGGTTTTTTCGTAGAGCTGGGGAATCCTCCAAACTGCGCCTCGAAGCATGATTAAGTCCTGTCACAATGAACCGCTCCATTTCTCGCAATTTTTCTCGGTTACGTTTGATTACACTGCTCGACAAAATTTTACAAAATTTGGTGTTATGGGATGAGAAATAAAAAGAACAGGGGTTTGGGACCCTAGAAGTGTAATAGTGAAAAAATTTTTGAAAAATATTGGACCGGGCCTTCACAATTTATGATCGAAGTTTGTATGGAGAACTTGGGGTGTTCAATTGAAATGCGCATTAGAACGTTCCGTGCATATATTTAGGCGTTTTCGATATTTCGATATGTCTAGTTATCGTCTAACTCCCAAATATATGCACAGCGCGTTTTGATGAACATAACAATTGAACACCCCAAGTTCTCTATACAAACTTCGGTCATAAACTGTGAAGGCCCGAACCAATATTTTTCAGAAATTCTTTCAATATTACACTTCTAGGGTCCCAAATCCCTGTTCTTTTTTTCTCATCCCATAACAGAATTTAGTGTTGAACGGTGTTATCATTGACACTTTTAGCCTGTAGAAAACTATTGGAGAGATTACTGTGTGATATAATGCTCGTCGTATAATCAGGTGTCCCAACGAAGGTTATTCTCGTTAATATAGGTGAACAGTGAATGGTATACCTTCAGAGCTTTCTGCACACAATCGACTACGTTCTCGCGTTTGTTCAGGGAGCTCGTGATACTACCTTGAGTTCAAAAGGTCGGATTTTTTCCTGATGGAGTGAGGCGGACTGTGATTGTGAATTCGCTCGATAGCCCCCTTGTCTGCGCATTGTTTAACGTTGAGAATAGCAGTCTGTGATCAGAGAAGCCTCTGGTGTCATCCACGCATCGGCAGACGGGCAGCTCAAGTAATCATAGCCTTATTGTCATTACAATGTGGTCGATATGGGCACGTCTATTACCTCGTTTCCAAGTGCATAACACTTTCTTATCCGGTCCAAATGAGCTGCAGAGACGGTATTTGTGGAACAGTAGTAGCTCTTTTGGAGCCTCACCATTAGGGTTTGTCGAAAAGTGGAAAAGGAACGAGCCAACTCGTGTTCCCTCTTCAGGAACAAGATCGTCATATCCGACATGGGCTTTGAAGTCACCTAGTATGATTACATTGTTTCTCTGACGCATGCTTAAACTTGTCAGGTGTTCCTATCTCAGGATCAGCCTGTCCACTGATTTAGCGGGCATAGATGGAAAAAATAATGAGCTTTTCGCCGAAAACTGTATTTGTTTTTCTCCACAGATATTGTCGGATACCCGGAAGAAATCACAATTTCTGCCAAAATGTCCTCGATGAACTTAAATCACGGTTCGCCCCCATCCTAGTGACTATCATGTCTACATATGAATAATGTTGACTGATATCGAGCCATTACGGCACTACTTGTAGTCAACTGTTGTTAGATCTGCGACCGTGCCTGAACTCATGATGCTGGACGCATGGCAGAATCAACGATCTGCCTGACTTTGTGGGATTTTATGACACCACCTGAATGGGTACTTACAATGCATATTAGTGGAATCTGCTGATAGCTGAAGTTTAGTATAAACTGCCTGTCCTGCCTTTACCTTAATTCCTGTTTGTTTTTGTAATTGTTCCTGGGTGAGGCAGTGCCGGGCGAAATAATCTGATATCAATATCTGGTGGACCGCAGATGATCTGTTTGCTTTAACATAGTTTAATACATGCTATGTGGCCCAGATTCTCCTTGTGACTTGCTTTCACTCTGTTCCACTGTTTAGATGACGTAGCTGAGTATTTGTAAATAAAGGCCTTTACATCTTTGCGATCCAACCTACCGTAGAGCTTCCTCGACGACTGTGAAGTTGAAGCATAGTATCACTTAGATATCTTGTCAATGAACTATGAACTTACTAATATCGTCAAAACTAGGTTCGCTTCTTTGATGCATAGCTCGAGGTTGGTTGAGAATGATGCTTCGTCCGGGTATTTAAAAGAAACTTCACGTTTGATGAATCTGGGCACAAAAGTTTATTTGGTGACATCGTTGATTATTCCTTGATTACCACATTCATTACGTTTTCTCCGTGCTTCTGACCTTTGAAGTATCTAGCAATAAACATTGCCTTAAATCGGTTCTTCGTCTCACCGGGTTTTGGGGACGGTTACTGTCTCCTCTGTTTTGCATGGTTCTACCTGCACTTCGTCAATCGGTTCCGGCGCGCTGTTATTTTAGGATTAAAATTCTCTAAACCGCGAATAACGCCTAAAGGTAGGTAATTGCTTAAGCAATTGATAGCCTGCTTTGAATAAATTGTGTATTTTACTTAAAAGAGGACTTTCATAAAGGTTTCGTTAATTAAATCCAACTCTAGGATATCATATTGAAGTTATACAGGGATTTCTAACATTATATTGTATCTAGTATTCATGCCAACCATGAATGTTTGACAATGTATCTCATTGCGTTACGAAACACAGTTAAGGAAAAATCGATTTATTTCAATGATGATGATGATGATATTGTTCTACCATCTATTGTAGCAAGGCAGCTGCCTATAGCACTGGAATAATCTGAAAAGCGATTTGATCAAGATTGTGCTGTTGTTAGTGGTCAGTCATTCTCCTGTATGAAGGGCCAAAAAGGGTTGTGCGGACCCGCAAGCAGAGACACTTGCGCGAAACCCGCGTCAGGGGAAAAGAATCTCCTTCCAGAAGAAAGTTCTCACGAACAACTGCAAAATCAAGCCCTCGATTGACAGAATACTCCCAATAGATGGGGTCGAAGAGCCCGCCCTCAATCCACGAAATGTTAACAACAAGGAGGAGGCAGCTCCAAGCTCCTGTCCAAATCGCTTCAATCGGGTGCCCTGATGGTCCCTCCCTTTCCCAATATATGATGAGATATGTATATGTAATGTATGTAAGTGTGTGTTGTGTATGTTTTGTTATACATTTGTATGAAAAACAATCATAATCATGATTAATAAGCATTTATAAAATATGCGAAACATTTACCTGATTACTCCTGAAATAAAATGTGGATTAGTAACAAAACATTAAAAAAGCACATCAAATCTCGATCCTGGAATGTCTGCTTACCACAGATCGGCCACTTCAGGCATGAATACATTAACAAGATCGAAATTTGATGTGGTGGTAGATCTTACGCCGCAACGCACCATTCTAAGGTGATCTACCTACGTTACGTGGCGAAAAATCGATTTATTTCAATGTTTAAGAAACTCAATTTACATTAATTCCGTGTTATTTAATAGCCAAATAACATAGTCGAAATAAGAAATGGGTAAAAGAAGATTTTAATACTATGTAAAGTTTATTCAACTTTTGAGATGTTAAACGGCAACATACAGGGGGTGGCCAAACATTTTGGGATAGGTAACTTTTTTTTCTCTCACAAAAGAGTTTAACAAGCTGTTACTTTTCATGGAGTGCTTTAAAAATTCTCAAATTTTGACTGTCAACCTATAATATGTGCATCATTGGTACAAATTTTAGCGTTACGCTTAAAATTTCATTCAATTCGGTTTACTGGTTTCCGCGATATGATAGTTAAAAAATAAGTTTTCTTAAATATACGAGAACTTCTAGCTTCGCGAAAGATTAATCAATCAAGCTCAAATTTGTACCTATGATGCACATTATGTTTCCAGTTCCAAACCGAACTAGCGACATTTTTTCGTTTACTTCTGCTCCTTTTGCCTTGCGTTAAATACAATGCCACTTCCGACTTAGGGTTTAACTACGTAAGGAAAAACGGCAGAAGCAAAAGAAAAAATGTCGCTAATTCGGGTTTGAACTGAAAACATAATAAAAGGTTGACAAACAGTTAAAATTTAGGAATTTTTGAAGCACTCTATGACAAGTTACAGCATGTTGAACTTTTTTGTGTAAGAAAAAAAAGTTGTGTATTCCAAACATTTTGGCCACCCCTTGTAAATTGGAGTAAACATGATCCACCAAAAAGTTTGACTTTTCATTAAACAGAATTATTATGAAGTATTTTCCTTTCTTATTCGTAATAGAATTTACCCACCATAGCAGTTCTGTGCAGGTAGTCTAATTTAGGGACTGTGCCATATACTCAAATATAGCTACTCACACAAAGCTCGGGAGTTGGGTGATTCCGGGTTTGAATTAAATGTTTGAGATAGTTTTTGAACAAATCCTGAACACAGAACTAGATAAATGTCATCAAGTATAGTGCATGTTTTAAAAATGTCATTTGCTAACGGTTCCGTCGATATAGTGCCTAATTGCCACTACCACCAGTCTACTATTGGTACTACCACCAATTAGGGAGCGTTTACCCTACACTCAATCGAAAAGAAGATTGTGAGTGTATGTGTGTATGTATGTCTGTATACAAAAAGGTCACTCACATTTATGACACTTCCCTTTGGCCGATTTTTCGGATTATAGCTCGAATCGAACCGGAATTTTACCGCATTGTTTGCTATTAAAAATGGTCCGGATCGGTCAAGGCTTTCCAGAGATATGGCATTTTGAGTGATCCGGACCAGAACCGGTAGAACTGGCAACATATAAAACCTAAATGCATTGTCAATGGGGGAACTCATTTGATGTTGGCTGCAAACAATCCTATTGGGTGGGAATAGGGATGTCACCTACGTGGCGAGTCGAACGGTTGTCCCGCACACCAAACACTAACGGCGGGTCAGTGGCTGGCGGTGGCCCATTCAAAATCTCCTAGTGCGGCTGCGAATGAGTACGGCAGCATGCGGCAAAATTTTCACCATCGTCGTAAGGAGGGACTCCTTACTGTTGAACAAGATTTGGTTTTGCAAAATCAAATTTAAACAGCCCTTCTCAGGGCTACAATTCTGAATTTCCTGCTAGAGTTAAAACCGAAGTCTCGCTTCAAACGCACCGCCAGAAACGTAGCAGTAACGGGGAGGCCCATTCGCATTCTCTCATAGCGAGCGGTTGGTCATGTCAACTGGGAAGAATCTTCTTACTCGGAGCTAGAGCGGGCGGCAAAAGATTAAAATTATGTTGAAATTTATAAGAAAACTGAGCGAAATTTCTTCTACAATTTGCTGGTTTGCCTAAAAATGAAAATTATTAACCAGTGTTGACGAATTTGAATAAGATCTCTGAAATTTCAAAATATGTAATATCTGTAATTATCAGTAATGTTTGCCGAAAGTTCATAAAATGTGTACTACATACAGTCATTCTTTACTAAATATTATAATATTCGGTAATCCTTAGCCTACCCGTCTGGAAAAGACTAATAATTAATATTGAAGAATAATTTAGGTTAGGAATGCATTTTCCCAAAATTTCAATAATTTGCTAATGCAAATCAGAAGTGCGTTACGTTTGAGAATGTACTTACCTTACCGGTCAGGCTAAGGCCGGGGTGGCCTCTGCTGTACATAGTAGCCGCCTCCATTCCACTCGGTCCATGGCTGTTTGTCTCCAGTTCCGCACTCTGCGTAGGGTCCGCAGATCGTCCTCCACTTGGTCGACCCACCTAGCTCGCTGCGCTCCACGTCTTCTTGTACCGGTCGGATGACTCTCGAGAACCATTTTAGTCGGGTTGCTATCCGACATCCTGATGACGTGACCCGCCCACCGTAGCCTCCCGATTTTCGCGGTATGGACGATGGTTGGTTCTCCTAGCAGCTGATGCAGCTCGTGGTTCATTCGCCTTCTCCAAGTCCCGTCTTCCATCTGCACTCCGCCGTAGATGGTCAACACCTTCCGTTCGAAAACTCCAAGGGCGCGTTGGTCCTCTGCACGTAGGGTCCATGTTTCGTGCCCATAGAGGACGACCGGTCTAATCAGCGTTTTGTAGATGGTTAACTTCGTGTTACGGCGAACTTTATTCGATCGTAGAGTTCTGCGGAGTCCAAAGTAGGCACGATTTCCTGCCACAATGCGCCTCTGAATTTCTCTGCTGGTGTCGTTGTCGGCGATCAGCAGTGAGCCCAAGTACACGAATTCTTCAACCGCCTCGATTTCATCACCGTCGATATGAATTCGGGGTGGCGGGCGCGGTGATTCCTCCCTGGAGCCCTTTGCCATCATGTACTTTGTCTTCGACACACTAATGACTAATCCGATTCGCCTGGCTTCACTCTTTAGTCGGATGTACGTTTCCGCCATCGTCTCAAATTTACGAGCAATAATATCAATATCATCGGCGAAACCAAGCAGCTGAACGGACTTCGTGAAAATCGTCCCACTCGTGTTTATCCCCGCTCTTCTTATTACACCCTCCAAAGCAATGTTGAACAGCAAGCACGAAAGACCATCACCTTGCCGTAACCCTCTGCGAGATTCGAAGGGACTCGAGAGTGTCCCTGATACTCGAACTACGCACATCACTCGATCCATCGTCGCCTTGATCAACCGTATCAGTTTATCCGGGAATCCGTATTCGTGCATAATCTGCCATAGCTGTTCTCGATCGATTGTATCATACGCCGATTTGAAATCGATGAACAAGTGATGTGTGGGCACGTTGTATTCGCGGCATTTCTGCAACACCTGGCGGATGGCGAACATCTGGTCCGTTGTAGCGCGTTCACCCATGAATCTAGCCTGATATTGCCCCACGAACTCTCTTGCAATCGGTGAAAGACGGCGGCATAAAATTTGGGAGAGTATCTTGTAGGCAGCGCTCAGTAGTGTGATCGCGCGGTAGTTTCCGCAATCCAACTTGTCGCCCTTTTTGTAGATGGGACACACGATACCTTCCATCCATTCCTCCGGTAATACTTCCTCCTCCCAAATCTTGATAATGACCCAGTGTAGTGCTCTCACCAGTGCTTCTCCACCGTATTTTAGAAGCTCGCTTGGTAGTTGATCTGCTCCAGCGGCTTTGTTGTTTTTCAACCGGCCAACCTCCTCCTCAATCTCTTGAAGGTCAGGGGGCGGAAGTCTTTCGTCCTGTGCACATTCTCCTAGATCTGTTACCACGCCACCTTCGGTAGTTGCAACGTCGCCATTGAGGTGCTCATCGTAATGCTGCCGCCACCTCTCGACCACCTCACGCTCGCTCATGAGAATATTCCCGTAATTATCTCGGCACATGTCGGCTTGTGGCACAAAGCCTCTGCGCGAGCGGATCAGCTTCTCGTAGAACTTTCGTGTGTCCTTAGCGCGGTATAGCTCTTCCATCGCTTCGCGATCTCGTTCTTCCTGCTGGCGCTTCTTCATCCGGAAGACTGAGTTCTGCCTGTTCCGCGCCTGTTTGTAACGTGCCTCATTCGCTCTCGTACGGTGTTGCAGCATTCTCGCCCATGCTGCATTCTTCGCGTTTTTCAACTGTTCACATTCGCCGTCGTACCAGTCGTTTCTGTGATTCGGAGTCGCGAAGCCTAGTGCTGTAGCCGAGGTACTACCTATGGCGGATCGGATGCCCCTCCAGCCATCTTCAAGTGTAGCTGCGCCAAGCTGCTCTTCCGTTGGTAGGGCCACTGCTAACTGCTGCGCGTAGTCTTGAGCCACTTCTACGTTATGAAGTTGCTCGATGTTGAGCCGCGGCGTTCGACTTCGACGCGTGGTGATAACTGTCGAAAGTTTTGAGCGCATGCATACAGCGACTAAGTAGTGATCCGAATCTATATTCGCACTGCGGTATGTGCGGACGTTGATTATATCCGAGAAGAATTTACCGTCGATTAGAACGTGGTCGATTTGGTTTTCTGTTTGATGGTCGGGTGATCTCCAGGTGGCTTTGTGGATATCTTTGCGGGGGAAGAAGGTGCTTCGGACTACCATACCACGGGAGGCTGCAAAGTTTACGCATCGCTGGCCGTTATCATTCGATACGGCGTGCAGGCTGTTTCGCCCGATTACCGGTCTGTACATTTCCTCCCTTCCTACTTGCGCGTTCATGTCGCCGACAACGATTTTCACGTCACGCGGCGAGCAACCATCGTATGTTTGCTCTAACTGCGCGTAGAACGCTTCTTTCTCGTCATCAGGTCTCCCTTCGTGTGGGCAGTGGACGTTGATGATGCTGTAGTTGAAGAAACGGCCCTTAACTCTCAACCAGTCCTGCAAAATATCTGTCTCAGTGCCTGTTTTTCAGCCGAAAATGAATGACTGCGGCGGTCGTTTTCAGTTCCTCGATGTGAGAACTGACAGAGTCCGAGAGCTCCATTCGTGAGCGACCCAACACGATCAATTCCCAATCATCGACACACTACTCATGCTGAAAGGCCATTCGTCTCAAGCGGTGGCTTGTGAGAGTGAGTGCCCTATACGTTAGCACGGGTGAAAACACTCAACTACAGAAAATTGAATGGAAATTTAGCCCTGTCAGCTCTCGCTTTCAGCACGCTGCGTGCGAGTGTGAGTACCTGTTTCATTTCGCTCCCGTGTTGCTGATCGGAAAGCAACTTTGACAGGAAAACCAAAACGGAGAAAATGAAAAAAGCAAAATATCGCTATCATAAAGGCCTGTCGAAAAATTGCAGCACTGCTCTCAACATGCACATCCTTGCGTTGATCGGCTGCCACCCGATCACACGTTGTCGCATCTTGCCTAACACTATAAATCCTGTTCCCAGTTCATTGGTGGTGCCACAGCTTTGGTAGAAGGTAGCCGCTCGATGCCCGCTTTTCCACACTTTCTGTCCAGTCCAACAAAGTTCCTGCAACGCCACGATGTCGAAGTTGCGGGGATGTAGTTCGTCGTAGATTATCCTGTCACATCCTGCGAAACCTAGTGACTTGCAATTCCATGTTCCAAGTTTCCAATCGTAGTCCTTATTTCGTCGCGTGGGTCTTTGCCGATTGTATCGAGTCGTATTTTCTCCTATGTTATTCGCAATGGGGATTTTTACGGGTGGCTTATTGGGCCTACGCCAACACTCCTGTCTCGCCGGAGGGCCATCGTGCCAGTTCTGTTTAACGTCCCAACCAACACTGGGACGACCACGCTGATGGGGCTACCACCTTGGATCTAGCTGGGCGTGGTGCAGCGTTTCTTACTCAGCCGCTGGATGCCAGAACAGACGCTGTTTGAGCCGCACCTCCTTGGTGAACAGACACTCGGATCGTACCTCCTCAATCTAGCTGAAGTCAGACGGACAACAGTGCCCAGGCTGCACTACCAGCTAAGCACACAACTCTTAGCTGGCGGTCTTTGTCATCGCTTGACCCGTGGAAGCATGAGGTAGGAACTTGTGAGGACCAGAGCTATATTGGACGCTCTCCTTATCGACTCACCGTTTTGCAGAGAATGTAATCGCACACAAAACAACAAAGAGGAGGAAGAAAAGAAATCACCGAATGAAGACAACCATGGTATACACCTACCGAGTTGTCCTTTAGAAATTCTACAAACTTAAAGTAGCTTCCGATCTAGCCAAAACCACAAACTTCGATGATGGTCTAGACAAATTGTATGATTTGTTCGACAAAACAGCAAACAGAAGTCCGTAATCATAATAAACTGCTTTACGTAGTTTACGTCATGCGGTTGTGTCTTGCACACACCCCTCTGATTTTTTGTTACATTTCCGTAGCCTGAACGGCTGAAGGATAAAAAAAAATGCTTTTTAATATATTCAAAATGAAAATCTTTAAAATTGCTTGCTAGCTTTTGCTATTTATGTGCCAACTCCTGACAACGCCTCACATTGGAACTTTTTTGTTTCACTAGAACTTTGGCTCGCGTATCCATCCGCAGTGATGCTGCTTGATAAGGAAATATATGTAGTTAGTGTAGAAACTTAATCAGCCTAATAAAAAAGGTGAACGGCTACCAATACAACTCATGTGATGCACATACACATGTTATGCACATTTCGCTGGCAAGTTTCTTTGATCGTTTAATCTATATTAAACGCACGCTAAACAAGCTGACACAGAAAAGCAGGATTTAAAAAGGCAGAGCCACATTTGCCACCATCGCATCGTGCATCTGGAATTTGCGGACGGACGCGAAGTATAGCATGTTCATGAAAACCAAGAGGGTAAAAAAGATCAAAAAATGTTCAACCCCATCGTCGAATCCAGCTCCCCGTTCCTATTTTTGTTGACTGGAGAGGCAAAACTGTTTCGAGCGCTGTGTTTCCCGCCTTTTTCACTTTTTGCATTTTGCACAACGTGTGTTTCCACCAGGCTGTGCACTAGTGCATGCACATATTTGCTGTACAGGACTCTTGAACATGAATAAGGACGACGTGTTGCTTGTATGAGAATTGATTGTTTGTGAGACTTTCACTCAGTAGCCGTTTTTGAAGAGAATGGGAAGCGGTTTTGTCCGGCGGTATGCGAAAATTATTAGTTTGTGGGAATAATGTACATTGCCTTCATTCTCTAAAATTGCTGAGCTTGTGATATGCTATTCCAATACTGCTCCAATTTGACTGTTGCTATACAAGGAACGGGTAACTTTTGAAATTATTTCTGAGTTGTTCCCAATATAATACCTATGACTTACATACAATTTCATTGTATCAAATTGAGTGCGGGATTACTTCTGCAGAGTGTCCAGCATTGTTCCACGTAGGTATGTATCAGAGAATCATAGTTCTTAGGTAAAATACACAATGCCTTCCACATTATAAATGATGCTCCGCTTCACAATTATAAAAATAAAGAAAATAAAAACGAATACATTAAGACTTTTACCAAACTATTGCCACATTCTCAAACTTCCAAAGGTGAGAAATTAATCATAAGTCTTGAAACGTAAACAAGCGAAAATTAATTCCATTAATGCTTAATTTTTGTAAACAAGATGCGGCTGCTCTTCTGCTCCCAAGAGGTTGTACCATTCGTTGGGGCTTTGTGGCGAAGAAATAATCAAGATCTTTGAATGAAGGAGATGGGAAATTTGTGTTCACTTGGCTGTGGCGAAAAGCACCCCATGGCTATCCGCCTAGTAGATATTTTAAGAAATGACAAGGAGATATTTGGAGTCATCCGTTCATACTTCGTTTGAAGTTGTTGAAGGAAGAAAGCTCTTAAGCCATAGAACAAAAATAAATTATAAGGAACTAGCTACACACTACTGTGTTAACATGTAATTTTCATCCCCATAAGCTCAGGGCAGGTACCAACGGGAACCAAGAATTACGAAACCACGAATCCACGAGCTTTCAACGCCAATACGGTCTCGGTTGAGGTGGACTGTCCTCATTACCCTCGTTTTACCGAAGCCACCGAGGCAGAGGATGGAAACGCAAGCCAACATGAGCCAAGAGACCACACACAGCCTTGCGCGACATTGAGCGAAACGAAGTGGAAAAAATGCGATGATCAACATGATTTATGCACATGTGATTTTTGAAGCACCACTGGCACAGGTAGAACGGAGGCCGTGTTGAGAATTCCGACACGGTAGCTGGCAAGAATCTGACGCGAAATGTAAATTACGTTGTGGTGGCCCGTGGAAATTCTTCGGTTTAAACTTTTTATCTCTGCCGTGGATTTATCTTTCTTCTAGTTGGGAACTTGGTGTGCTACGAATTCTGGCTTAGCCGTTAATCATAACGTCATCGAGCAGAAAGATTGCAAATGTATTTACCGCACGTAATATTTTGTTTCGTTACTGTGCGTATCACGAGTAGGAAGGCTGCTGCAGTGATTAACCTTATGCGCCATTGCAGGAAAAGTGAGAAATATAGGGAATAATGGACTGAAATGCCATAGGAACTCCATAACTTGCAGTTTCTAAGTTATATGCACAATGGACACCCCTGTTTTCTTCGAAACCGTTGACTTTTATGTTAAATTTTCAATGCATAAGTGTAAACAAACATGTAATTGTTCTATTTTTCAAAAGTACCGTGATTTCGGGTGAAAGCAATTTTTATTAGTCAAAAATAAAGCTTTGAATTGAAAATAATTTGTAGAAAATGACCATAATCTGGCTCAAGGGTTATTAAATTATGAGTTTTCATGTTTTACAGCTAATAAGTCACATATTTCCGTATTGAATTTAACATTTTCCGAAACTGTGTGTTTGGCGAATTTCAAAGACACTTTCAAACTTTTGTTATCGTAGCTGTATTGCACATGGAATAAATATTCGAATGAATGTTTATAGCTGCCAAGTGTTCGCTAAACTCGATTTCGTCACCAAAAATTCTATAAATATTGATATTTATGCATAAATTTGTACTTATTCTAAAGTAATGACTTGTTTAGTATGGAAATTGCATACTTTTAGGCGTTTTCTTTAGATTTATTAAACATAAAATTTAAATAATTAAGAATTTACTAAACTTGTATAAGTTTTACAAAGCTTTTTGCATTCTGAGGTGAATAATTTAGATGGAAAATTTATTTTCAACACTTACAAAGACATTTCAGTGACTAATCAATTTCACCCCGAAACTAAAATTTCTATTTTTTATTTAAAAAAAAGACACGAACAACGTCTTCAGCTTTCGAATGTACAGACTGTTTTAAACTTAACATTAGACAACGGACAACGGAGCATGCACCAGTGGAAACGGGGAAGAAACTATTCTCACGAAAAGTTTCAACGCCCGAAGCGGGAATCGAACCCTCACCCCATAGCATGGTGCGATTATAAGCTTGGTGTTGGCGCATCGCACGAACGGTCCGCTGGGTTGCGCTTGCTGAGCCGGAGGGGCCGGCGACACTTGGGGCTTGCGCTTGTGCTACGGGGGCAGAGGCTAGTGGAGCCAGTGGTGCGGGAGCTGCTTGGGCGATCTCGGGAGCTGGGGCAACGGGTGCTGCTGCCAGGACTGCGCCTCCTGCTGGTGGCGGTGGCGGATCGTCGCCTCGATCCTCGTCGTCATCGCGGCCTTCTGGTTGTTCAGGGACCACGGGCAAAATCGGTCGTGGAGCTGGTCCGGCGATTGGTTCAGGCGGGGGAATCGGGGCAACTTGGGGTGCCCGATTCGGTGGGTTCGGGGCTGCTCGTGGTAGAGCCGGAACCGGTGGCGCAGCTGCTCTTCCTTGCGCTTGCAGCTCGCGGGCCACCTCGTTTCGAAGATGATGGCGGACAAACCGAGAAAGATCCTGGTTTCCCAGATATACCTCTCGAAGCTCGTGGTAATCAATATCGACGCGTGGAGCCAGTCGGCGTGGTCTTGGTGGGCCGTTATCGTCGTCGTCGTCCTGGTCCCAGGGTAGTCCCTCGTAGGGGTCAGGAATGGCATCCTGATCTAGACACCCCAAGTCCCATGGGGCCCTCGCTATCGCACACTGCAGCAGGGGCGGTACGACATATGGACCTGGCCGAGCTTGCCAGTTGACGCCGAGGAGGGCAGCCGCCCGGACTACGGCTGCGCTGGGCTCACGATACGGAGTGAGATTTCCATCTTGCCCCAGCAACGGCCACGGCTGTTGCAGCCCGCAAGATTTCAAGGCATCACATCCTGTTGTCCATGCAACATCTAGGTCCGATGGCGGCACCTGAGCAAGCACATCGTCTGCTGTTGGACCGATGTATCGGTCAACCTGACCTTCAGGTGCCGCATCGCGATCAACCGCAACAACCTCTCCATCTTGGACGGTTACGGTGAAGTTATACCTATTCCTCAAGATGACCGCGGGGTCTAGTAGTTGACGCGTTCTGGTCTTTGTCGATGCCCGAGTAGCTGCGAGCATCATTTTTTGTTTGGCGTTCAGCAGCTTGTCCCCCACACGAGACGTTTGTAAATTCTCGTAAGCCCCGCCGGCGGCCTGATCAGCGCCCCGGCACAACACGCTTAATTGGGCGTATTTTTCGCTGTCTACTGTAGGGCGGACGACATATGACAGACGGTCCCAAATTACATCGAGAGCCGCCGTCACGAAGGCCTCGATTTCCGCCTCCGGAACTCCGGCCTGCCGTAGCACTTCGTATCTGATCCCGAGTCCGGTTGTCACATCCGCGATCATCAAGGCCGTTGCCGCCCCGGTGCCGGCCATCTGCTGGATGGCTCACATCAGGACGGTAACGCCTCGGGACTCCGCTACAGCATTCCATGCAAGTAGCATGTTGTAAATCGCTTCTGTCGAAATGTTCGTCTAGATGACGAACTCCCTGAACACAACATTCAAAATCGCCGGAGAGAAAGCGACTTCTCCAGTGCAATTCCATGCAGGTCTTCCAACTGCCGTGTGCGCGTTTCGCACCACTGCTGGGTAGCAGTGCCTGCCTTGCAAATTGCCGCGATAGCGCAATAGAGGTAGGTAATCTGTCGGCTCTGAGTGGCAGCAGTCTCGACGGCAGCTTTAAATTCAAACCACCTGATCTTGTACTAAAATGGCAAACCTTCCCAAATGGCTGGCCACTCTTCTTCCGGAATCTCTTCTACAGCAAAATTGTTACCGATCAGGATGTCGACCGGTTGATCCATGTCACAAAACCTGATCACCAGGTCCTGCGAGGCCTGTCCGAAGACAAATTCGGGACGGATGTAGTGCAATTTACTGAGGTGGTAAGCCAGTCGAAGTGGTTGGACTTGGTGCGCTTGAGGCCGGAGGGCTCTGACCTGCACTTGGTACGCGTTTATAGTCGACTGGTATCCCGCGTAGGTTGGTGGTATCTCTCCCAGTGTTCGATTGATGTTTTAGTAATCCGCATCATCGAGCCGCTGTATGGGCTGCTGCCCATATAGCCGAGGCGGTAAACGCACGGGTATTCAGCATGACCATGCTGAGGGTGACGGGTTCGATTCCCGGTCGGTCCAGGATCTTTTCGTAAAGGAAATTTCCTTGACTTCCTTGGGCATAGAGTATCTTCGTGCCTGCCACACGGATATACATATGCAAAATGGTCATTGGCTGAGGAAGCTCACAGTTAATAACTGTGGAAGTGCTCATAAAGAACACTAAGCTGAGAAGCAGGCTTTGTCCCAGTGAGGACGTTACGCCAAGAAGAGGAGGATGGGCTGCTGCAGCCAACTCAAGGCAGCAACCGCTACTCGCGTAGCCTTTATGCGCTCGGTGTTAGCCTCCCCATTGCGCGCGAGGAGCACGTCGGAATAATGGTCTGCGAGTAGGCAAGCAGCCAGGTCAGTCACCCGATATTCCGCGCGATTCGTGACAAGAAACGCATTCTGAAGAGGAAGGTCGGCGTAGATGTATCCCAAAGCGGGTCGCTATTGGACAGCTCGAGTTGTCGCGACGGCCCCGAACCGGATTTGCCTCCGCATGGTACGTGGTGACGTTGCTCGCGTCTGATCGATCAGTGGCATCTTGAAATAGGTTTGAAAAGATTTTCCCAATTTTTCTTGTGCTGGTCGCACCGAAAGAGCAGATTTCGTTGGCTTGATGGGCATCAGACAGCAGCGCAAATAGTTGGGCAAGTTCGTTTTTAGCTCCTTCGAAATTTTTGCCGTTGTCCGAGTTGATGTGACTCGGTCGGCCACGACGGGAAATAAAGCGACGAAGGGCGGCCAAGAAAGCGGAAGTGGAAAGCTCGCAAACTAGCTCCAAATGTACCGCTTTCGTAGAAAAGCACACAAATGTTGTAGTCGATTCGGGACGAAATGAAAACTGGCAATTTCGAATGCATGTACGCGCATTGTTAATTAACTTAGATGTTATGTAAACTTGTCTAAGATGAAGTATTATATCTATGGTATTGATATGGGGGACTCCAGTTAGCCTAGTGGTTAAGGCTAAGGATCGCCAATCCGGAGACGGCGGGTTCGATTCCTGTGCCGGTCGAAAAAAATCTCTCGACTCCCTGGGTATAGAGTATCATTGTGCTTGCCTCACCATAAAGCCAGAGCCATAAAGAAGAAGAAGATCCGTAGGCAAATTACTTAACTGGTCGATGTAATCAAAGAATTAGCATAAAATATTCAGGGGTGTCCATTATGCCCCGTTGTTTGCCCATTTCGCCACGTACCGTTCCTGTCAGCCCTAAAATCCACATGGTTTACAATTCATTATTTCTTCCTACTGTAAATGATTGAAATACGTAAGAAACAAGCCGAAGTTGTAAGACAACTGATAATATTTTTCTCTGTAATACAGTCCTAACGTACTCATTTGCTTAGGGTGTCCATTATGCCCCTAATCCAAAAACAACTTTTGCCTTACTCTGATGCTCGAATAGCTTTTTATCCAGCTTCTCTTTTTCGATTTCATCCGAAGCCAGTTTGATCTGTACTCGCAAACGGTCACATTCTCCACAGGTGTCAACTTTGGGTTTTCGGAACGACAATTTCATGTTCCTGAATAGTACACGGTAAGTGTTGTAGTGAACAGTATCCAGTATGTTATCCTACTTGCACTTTATTTGATACAATTCAATCATTTTGGAAATGTTCAAATCACTGGACAAGTACAGCTTTTCTCGCGAATAGTGGCTAGCATAGGCGGGGAATGGCAGAATATGCGCTTTTATATATTCAATGTGCTCCGGTGGAACGATTTTCTGATTCTTAGTGAACACTCTGCCGTCTTCCGCTGAAACGCCTTTCCAATTTTCTTCTCGGCGAGTGTTTGTATCTTCCGCTCGCCGACATCAAAAGTAGCCAAAAACATCTTCTTGCATACCTACTTTGATTGTGCCGTTGACTCCAGGCATTCTATAGAAGCGGCTATACGTCCGTCTTGAGCTAACGACCAAAAAGAAATATTTAGGGTATGCGTCAATTGACGAATTAAAATTAATTTTTACTTAAATTTGACAGTTCAACACTTAAACTTGACAGTTTTCCTAAGGAAATAATTATCGAACTGTCAAGTTTAAGTGAAAATTAATTTTAATTCGCCAATTGACACAGACCCTTTATGTTACGTACGATTCATTAAGAACAAGCGGAAATACTTGTACATACCTTGAGATGAGCAGTTTTAGTAATTGTAAGATGGCTGGATAGAAATTGATTCTGTCCAGATGTGAATAGCTCCAAAAAGTGTTCTAGCAGTTCGGCTCAAGATCTCATAGCATTTCAAGCGGCAATTGCAAGGTTTCTTTCTACTTCGTTTCGGAGCAACTGTTCCATATTTCAGCGAGTGTAGCTTTTGCCATGTTGCTTGCGGTTCTTATTCTCTTTATGCTGAGTATTCTTGGTTGTTGAAATACGATCCTCTTTATCAAGAACGTCTACACAAGGTCCGCTATTACGAAAGAGCTTGGAATCACCTTAAAATACCAATACCTACATGGATATAGTAATTAGGATTGGTTTATTATGCATTCGACAAAGTACATTAGTTTAGTTCCGCAAACTTACCGGAAGTATCAAGATCTGAATCATCTTCGTCGGTATCATAAACTCTCAATCGAAAGCTTTCAAAATATTCAAAGATGCTTAAGCTTGTCAAATTGAAGTCACCGTCCTCAACTGACTCTTAACCTTCTCCATCGTTCTCAGATGCATCCAGTGATACTGATACACTTGAGAGGTCACGAGAAGTAAGTGGTCCTTCATTTTCCGCATTCATAACATTCTTTCCTCGACAGTTCTTCAAATCCGGGTTTTTAGCATCTCCACCTTGATATCCATACTCGTCATCAGTCATTTCATCCGGGTTATTGGCACCTCGAGCTACGAACGGGGTCGACGTGCAGATGGGATTGAGCTGGCATGAAAAGGTTTGGAACCACGAATTGTTTACATGGGAGTTCTGTCCAACCGCATCATCTTGGCTGGGTTGCTCTCCTCAAGATGATGTTTCTGCTCATCCTCACTGACGGTATACTCGAACAGCGATACGTTTAGTGCTGGTACCGTGATTTCGGGTGAAATTGATCACTTTTCACAGTTTTTCGCTTCTAATTTTTGAAAAGTTACCGATATGGTCAAACTTAATGCCTTAAAACAAGTACGATCACGGGTTTCATCAGTCAACGAGGTTGAAACTTTTACTGAAAATCATGTTATTGCAATAAATATCATTTAAAATAAAAACTCAGAAATTTTAGTTTCGGGGTGAAATTGATCAGTCAGTGAAATGTCTTTGTAAGTGCTGAAAATAAATTTTCCATCTAAATCAACCATCCCCGAACGCGAAATGCTTTGTAAAACTTATACAAATTTATTAAATTTTAAATTGTTTAAATTTAAAGTTTAATAGATCTAAAGAAAACGCCTAAAAGTATGCAATTTTCATACTAAATAAGTCATTACTTTAGTAAAAGTACAATTTTATGCATAAGTATCAACATTTATAGAAGTTTTGATGACGAAATCGGATTTAGCGAACACTTGGCAGTTAAAAACATTCATTCGAATATTTGTTCCATGTGCGATACAGCTACGGTAACAAAAGTTTGAAAGTGTCTTTGAAATTCGCCAAACACGCAGTTTCGGAAAAAAATAAATTTAATACAGAAACATGTGACTGATTAGCTGTAAAACATGTAAACCCATCATTCTATAACCCTTGAGCCAGATGATGGTCATTTTTTACAAATTGTTTCAAGATCAAAGCTCTATTTTTGACAAACAAAAATGTCCTCACGTCGATCAATTTCACCCCACTGATCAATTTCACCCGAAATCACGGTACCCGGTTATTCTCCGTGGTGTTAAGAAGTTCCGCCGCATCTGCAAATTGAACATTTTCGTTGAATGTGAAATTAGTTCATTAGAAATATCGTAATATTCCTGGCATGTCCATCGTTTTACTTACCTAGCTTAGACCTGTGCGCCGCCGCGCCACGCCGCCGCCGCCGACACTTTTTGTTCCACGCCGACGCCGACCGAGGTATCGGCGGCGCGCCATACGCCGCTGTTTGTCACGCCGCCGATTTTCATTTTTCACGCCGGTGATCAGTGCACGAACAAAATTAAGTTTACATAAAGTTGAGATAAAAAAATATCACGATCACTATCATAAAAGTTTGATTACAATAACTGATTTCTCAACTCTTAGAACACACATTCACATCTCTCCAGAAGTTTTTTCTTCCAGAAGGATTCAGTGATGCCTCCAGGAGATCCTCATAGGATTCCTCCAGAAAATTCTACAGGGATGCCTCCAGGATGATTTTTTTAAAAGATCTCTCAAGAAGATTTCGACAGAAGTAACTTCAGAAATTCATTTAAAGAATTCAAAGATGCCTCCTAGAGATACATCAGAGATTCATCCAGAAGAAGATCCTTCAGGGATTCTCATAGGAGGTCCTTCAGAGACTAGTCTGAGAGTTCCTTCAAGGATTCCTTCAGAAGTTCCTTCAGGAGTTCCTACAGGAGTTTCTTTGGGAACTAGTCTAGAAGTTTCCTCAGAGATTCCTCCAGGAGATCCTTCAAAAATTCCTGGAATTTGTTCAGGAATCCCTCCTGGAATTTCTTCGGAGATTCCTCTTGGAAAAACTTCGGGATGCCTACAGATTTTTTTTTTCATAGATTCTTTCAGGAGTTCTTTTAAGCATTACTCTACAAGTTCCTTCGGTGATCTCTCAGGGATCTCCCTAATAGCTCCAGGAGGATTCAGAGATGCCTCCAGGTGTTTATTAGGAATTACTTCAGAAGTTCCCTAAGCTATTTCAACGGGGGTTCGTTCATGTATCCTTCGAGAAGTCCCTTTAAAGATTCTTTTGGGAGGATTCATAAATGCCACCTGGAGATCCATCAAAATTCCCGTGAGAAGTTTCTTCATTAGTTCCTGCAGGAGGTCTTTAGAAATTAGTCTAGGAGTTCCTGCAGGGATTCCTTCTGAAGTATGTACCTTTAGAAATACCAACAGGAGTTTTTTCCAGAAATTTCATCAGAGATTTCATCAGGAGTTTCAGGGATTCTTGCAGATGTTTCTTCGGTGATCCCTCATGAATTTCTGCAGGGATTCCTACAGAAGTTCCTTCAGAGAATCTTATACGAAGATCCAAGAATACCTCCAGAAGAATTCAGGGATATCCCCAGAAGTTTATTCAGGAATTCCTATATAAGAGTTTCTTCCAAGATTCCTTCAGGATTCCTTAGGGGATTTCACGAGAAGTTCCTTTAGGAATTCTTCCAGGGATCGCTTCTGGGGCTCCTTCAGATTGTAGGTTGAGATTGAGATTTTTCCAGGAAGACTCACGGATGCCCCCAGGAGTTACATCAGAGATTTCTCCTGAAGCTCAATCAGAAATTCCTACAGGAGTTGTCTTAGGGAATCTTGTAGGAGTTTCTTCAATTATTCCCTTAGGATTATAACTAGGCATATTTTCAGGATATTCTTGAGGGATCTTTCATGGAGTTTCGACAAGAATTCCTCAAGGATTTTCTTCTGGAAATCTTTAGAGGAATTCTTTAGAGAATACCTCCTGTAAATTTTTCCCTACCCGGAAAGATCCGCTGAAAATCCTTCGAGGATTCCGCCTGTAAATTCTTTGGGTTCTCCTACCGGAATACTTTTGAGCATTCTCCTGGTATCCCTGCAAGGATTTCTCCTGCAATTTTTTCGGGGATTCCTCCTAGACTTCCTTCAGTGGTTCCCCTGGACTTCCTTCGAGGATTCCACCTGGCCTTTTTCCTGGAATTCTCTCGGGGATTCCTCTTGGAATTCCTCCGGAGATTCTTCCTAGATTTTCTTTCGGAGTTTCCTTTTAGACTTCCTTCGGGGATTCCTTCTAATATTCCGTCAAATTTCTTTGGTGATTCCTCTTAGAATTCTATCGGAGATTCCACCTGGATTCCTTGTGGAGTTCCTCCAGGGATTTTTCCTGCATTTCATTTGGGGATTCCTCTTGGGCTTCTTTCGGGGATTCCTCCTAGAATATATTCTGGAATGTCTTCTGGAATTCCTTCGGGTATTCCTCCTGGATATCCTTCATGGATTCCTCCTGAAATTTCTTCGGGGTTTCCTCCTGGAATTTCTTTGATGGTTTCTCTTAGAATTCCTTCGGAGATTCCTTCTGGATTGGTTCAGGTATTCCTCATGGAATTTCAGGAGCCTTTCTGAAATTCCTTTGGGGTTTTCTTCTGGAATTGCTTCATCGTTTTCTCCTAGAATTCCTTCGGGGTTTCCTCCTGGAATTCCTTTGGATATTTTATCTGGACTTCCTATGGGGATTCCTCCTGAAAATCCTTCGAGTATTCCGCTTGGAAATGCTTCGGAAATTCCTCCCAGATTTTTTTTTAATCTGGAAGTCCTCCGGGACTTCCTTCATCAAATCCTTGTGGGATTTTTCGGGGATTCATCTTGATATTCCGTCGTGGATTCCTCCCTGAATTCCTCCGGGGTTTCCTTCCAGAATTCCTTTGGTGATTCCTCTTAGTTTTCCTTCGGAGATTCTTCCTGAAATTCCTTCAAAAATTCCTCATGGAATTACTCCAGGATTCCTCACGGAATTCTATGGGTATTTCCTTCTTTAATTTCTCCGGTGATTTCTCCTAGAATTCCTTCGGAAATTTTTCCTGGAATTCGACGATTTTTCCTTCTTGAATTTCTTTGGAGATTTCTTCTAGAATTCCTATGGGGATTCTTCTTATAATTCTTTCGGGGATCCACTTTGAAGAATCTGCTTGTAATTCATCCGAAGATTCCTCCCGGAATTACTTCGGAGGTGCCCTCTCGGATTCCTGCAAGGATTTCTCCTGTAATTTCTTCGGGGATTCTTTCTAAACTTCCTTCGAGGGTTCCTCCTAAAATTTATTTTAAGGTTTCCTCCTGGAATTCCTTCGGTGATTCTTCCTAGAATTCCTTCGAGAAGTTCTCCTGAAATTCTATCGGGGATTTCTCTTGGAATTTCTTTGGAGATTTCTCCTATAGTAATTTCGGGGATTCCTCTTAGAATTTCTTCTGGGGTTTCTCTTGAGAGGTCCTTCCTTCGAGGATTCTTCTTAAAATTCCTTAGGAATTCCCTCTTGGGATTCCTTTAGTAATTCATCTTTGAATTTCTTCGGAGTTTCCTCCTAGAATTCTTTCGGGGATCCTTCACGGATTTTCTCCGGGAATTCCTCTTAGAATGCCTCCGAAGATTCTTCCTAAAATTCCTTCGGAGTTTCCTGCTGGAATACCTTATGGGCTTCCTCCTGGAATTCCTTTGAGGTTTCCTTATGGAATTCATTCGGAAATTCCTCTTAGTATTCTCTTAGGAATTTCTCCTGGAATTCCTTCTCGCTATTTTTCGTTGATTCCTCCTAGAAATCCGTTGGGGATTCCTCTCGAATTTCTTTTAAAATTTCCGCTGGGATTCCGTCGGAGATTACTCTTGGGATTCCTTTGGAAATTCCTGCTGTAATTCCCTTGGGATTCCTGCTTGAATTAATTTGGGGAATCTTCCTGAATTTCCTCATAAAGTTCATTGAATACTTCAATCAGGGATTTGTTCAGAATTTTCTGCAGGAATCTCTAAAAGAGATTCTTGAACCGCCAGAGATTCCTGCAGAAGTTTCTTCGGGGTTTCAAACAGCAGTTTCTGCAGAGATTAGTTCAGAATTTTCTTCATGGCGGTGGTGGCGTGAACGAAATTTGTCCATGAAGTCAACATTGGCAAAGCACAGATCTTGTCAGTACGCTCTAGAATTTGTGGTGTAAACTTTTTCATTACCAAGTTTGGACCAATTTTTTTGTAAAATTTTACCTATCGTGATATGCTTTATCCGTATCCTCAGGTGTAATGCATGTCACATTAATCCATTGCCAAAGTTTAAAGTTTTGATTCTGATACCGTTTTTGTTTTGTTTTCTTAGAAACTTCAGAAGCTATCAAATTTGATAATAAGGTTCCGCTATTTGGACTTAGGTATATCCCTTTCGTGACGAAGCAGTACAGTTGTTCTGTTCAGCAATAGTAGGTTTGCACAGTTTTTCTTTCAGGCTCCTCCTAGGATTCCATCTGAGATTCCTCCCTGAAATCATTGGGGGATTCCTTAGTGTAAATAGTGTGACCCTATTAGGCGCTGTCCATAAACTACGTAGACTTTTTTTGTGCATCTCAGAAACCCCCCCTCCCCCCTCGTAGACTTTTGTTCATATAAAATTTTCGAAATTTGTATGGAGCGTAGACTTTGGCCAGACCCCCCGTCCCCCCCTAGGAGTCTACGTAGTTTATGGACAGGCCCTTATCAAGCTTGATTGCTTCTGAAGGTTCTGAGACAACCAAACAAAAAAAACTGTAGCAAAATCAAAATTTTATTGCTCTTCATTAGAATTGGAGTAATGCAACATGCATTACATTAAGGATACCGGTAATGTTTCAATATAACTCCGCCAAGGATGATTCTTTTATTCTGGAGATACACTTGTGTATGTTCAGAATTAACAAGAATCATTGTTGCCGGTTCCAAGCCCGGGTAAAGGAGGAGGATATATGTGGTGATGACCGTAGCCACACGAATGCCTAATACGGTCTAACCCCGAATCTACGGTGTAATGCGACCCGTGCCTATGGATGCATGGCTGGGGGGGGGGGGGGGGGGGTGAAACAAATACTCAGTCGCGAACGGAGCCTGTGGGGTACCAGGGAGAACCCCACAGTATTCATCCCTTGCTGCGTTAATGCAGGGCTCTGGCGTAGTCGACCTTTACTTCCCGTGCGACTCGTGGGAACAACAATGAGCAACAACAACAAACAAAATAAAACAACAGGTGCCAACTGCCTCTCTCAGCTGGAAAAAATGGACACTGACCAGGGAGATTCGCTGGAGCAGCTCGAAGCACAGTTAGATAGTAAATCACTGGAAAATCTGTCCAGTTGTCCATCGATCAACTTGGACACTCCAAAGAACTCCGAGATAGAAGACAGCGACGAGGACGATCGAGTAAGTGTCACTATCAAGACATCAAGGGGATCAACCGTTGCAAATCCGGAACAATCTCAGCAAATGGACCGAATCAAGCTAAGTGGTGCCGGTAAAAAACGACTGAAAAAACTGCTAGATCAGGGCTATGACAAAGACGAGGCCTATCGCCTTGCCTACAGGCCAAACGTGCAGTCAGAGCCATCGAAAAGGCCTAGAGATGACCTATCGAGTGGTGAGAAGCCACAACCCAAAAAGACAAAAGGGACATCAACACCAACGGGAAGGCCGCACAAAGACCATTCTCGGAAATCCCTAGCCACATCATCGGTGAACATCCGGCTGCAACGGCAAAGAGATCCAAACTTCCAAGATGGAAGTGCAGAGGCAGATGCTGTCCACATGCAACCCGGTACCTCTAAAGTTGCGAATAAGACAAACGAAGACGCTGAACGCTCCAAACCCGGGAAACTGAAAGTCCCAGGTAAACAGGCTAAAGCTGGAAGTTGCAGTCAACTCGGGAATACGAAGGTCCCAGATAGGAAAACAGAGGCAGCAGCAGGGCGAAGTCAACCCGGGAAACCGAAAGTCCCAGGCACGAAGCAAAAAGCAAAAACTGCTCATACTCTACCCGGGAATATTAAAGTCCCTGGTAAGGGGGCATTGGCAGTAGCTGAGAGTCGTCTATCAAGGAATCTAAAAGTCCCAGATAGGAAAACTAAGCCCACTGCTACTCAAAATCCGCTATACACGGAGGTTGTGAGCCAAGTACGCATAGGAATAATACCAAAGGACTATCCGACTACAGCTCTAACAACACAACAGCTAATATTGGTACAAGACACCATTATTAACAAAGTAGTGGAAAATCGGGGAACAGATGTAAAACCGATTTTCAGAGGCTGCACCATAAAAACAGGCTTCCTTGTTATCAACTGCCACGACCAGGCTACAGCGGACTGGTTAAAAAGGATAACTCCGAGCCTACTTGTATGCGAGGGAGTTGAGTTGATAGCGGTCGACGAAAAGAACATTCCTAGATCGGAAATCTTGGTAGCCTACCTGCCAAAAAGCGCCACTAAAAGCAACGAGCAAATAATGGCATTCATCGAGTCACAGAATGACTTGGACACGGATTCCTGGAGAATTCTGCAAAGATCTTCCCCTAACGGGAATGATGTTGAGCTGGTTCTCACAGTGAACGAGGACTCAATGCAGAAATTGACAAGATGGGGATTTCAAATCAACTACTTGTATCACACTGCAAAACTACGTCGGGTCAAGAAAAGCAGGATCGACAAGCAGGACAGTAACACTGACTGTATAGAGGTTCAGGATATGGCAATGGAAACGGAAGTCGCCAGTATGATACAGGGCAAAGACCTAGGGAACACGCTGCCGGGCCCTCAAGTGGACCAGCAGCAACAAATTCCTGGGCCAAGTCCGGTAAATACTACTGGTGATGAATGTGAAAGTTCGTCTAAAACTGAATCCCAAGAAGGAACTGCTAAAACGAATCCGAAAAAGGATAATAACCGTGGTGAGAACAACAGTAGTTCACTGGGAATGCAAAAGAAGGTCCCAGAAATCTCCAAAGAGTCCACCACAAAAGGCACAAAAACTAAGCCGACGATCCGCCAGTCACAAAAAAGCGGATCGTCAACGCAATGACCAACATAAAATTGGTTCAGGCAAACCTACAGCATGCAAGAGGGGCATCAGGCGTACTTTTGCAAAGGTTTGCCAAAGAAGACCTCGACCTGGCGTTAGTACAGGAACCGTGGGTCAACAATCATAGGGTGATGGGCCTTACTACACCAAAATGTAAGTTACTCTATGATGATAGCCATCCTTCTCCAAGGACAGCTATCTTAGTAAATGGAAGGATTAATTTTACTCCCATTACAGAATTTATCAAACGAGACATCGTAGCCATCAGGGTGGAGGTTTCAACAACCAGGGGTAAGTCTATCGTTAATATAGCATCAGCTTACTTTCCTGGTGATGAAGAAGAAGCTCCGACGTCCTCAATCTGCGAATTTGTCACCAGCTGCAGACAACAAAACCAGCAATTTATTATCTGCTGCGATGCCAACGCTCACCACACTGTATGGGGAAGCAGTGACATCAACAAACGAGGTGAGTCCCTTTTAGAATATATTTCTGCTAATAACATTGATATATGTAACAGAGGGGACAAACCCACATATGTTAACTCAAGGCGACATGAAGTACTTGATTTAACACTTTGTAGCCAAATTCTAACAGATAGAATTACCCCTTGGGAAGTATCTGACGAGGTATCTCTCTCAGATCATAAGCATATCACCTTCTCAATAGAGAGGGGAGAGACCGTGAGGGAATTCTATCGAGACCCCAGGAACACCAACTGGGATCTCTACAAGCAAATTCTTGCGACCAAGCAACCTCTGCTGGACGAAAAAATAAGAACAGCAGAGCAACTAGAAGAAGCTTCTAGGATGGTCACTAACAAAATTATACAAGCATACTACGAAAGTTGTCCACAAAGGGAAAGGAGTTCAAACAGGAAAGTCCCTTGGTGGAACAACGCTCTACAAAAAATGAGGAGGAAAGTAAGAAAACTCTTCAACAGAGCAAAAGCAACTTCGGATTGGGGCCAATATAGAAAGGCTCTAACCGAATATAGCACTGAAATAAGGAAAAGCAAACGAAGACATTGGAGATTCATGTGTGAAAACATCCAATACACTTCAGAAGCGGCCAGGCTTCAAAAAGTCCTTTCTAAGGAACACTCAAATGGCCTAGGCAACGTTAAGAAGGATAACACAGCGTAACAAAAATTAACTTTTGGTCTGTCTCAAGAGCAAACTTATGTGTCTCCGAAGGTTTTTGGGCCACTGAATCCGAATCCGGGCTCAGATTTGCTCCAACACGTCACAATTTTGAGCTATACCTCAATTTATAGGGCAAAATATGCGATTTTGGGGTTTTTTGACTGCCAGCCATTAAGCATGGAAATATTTTTTTAAGCAATCAAAAGGTTAATTGGTCAATTAACATCTAAATTAACAACTCATGCAAAATATTTCGTTTTACCAAATCGAATTTGATAGTTTTAAGCGATTTATGTTAGGTACGATGTTTCCCATACAAGTCACCCTCCAAAAGTTGCATGCAAGTTTTCATACTTACATAAAATGCTTAAATCTATCAAATTTGATTAAGTAAAACGAAATATTTTGCATGAGTCGATAATTTAGATGTTAGTTGACCAATTAACCTTTTGATCGCTCAAAAAAAATATTTCCATGCTTAATGGCTGGCAGTCAAAAAACCCCAAAATCGCATATTTTGCCCTATAAATTGAGGTATAGCTCAAAATTGTGACGTGTTGGAGCAAATCTGAGCCCGGATTCGGATTCAGCGGCCCAAAAACCTTCGGAGACACATAAGTTTGCTCTTGAGACAAAAAAATGTTGCGCTGTGTAATGGCACATTCACCAGAAGTCCTTCAGAAACATTGGAAGTACTGATGGAAAAACATTTCCCAGGCTCATTTGCTGTTGATGAAAATTCATCGGGACAATTGAGGACAAATTCTGGACGCAATATGAACAGAAAAGATGCACTCATGGAATCCCGAAAAATTTTCACAGTGGCAATGGTGGACTGGGCAATAAATTCCTTCGACCCTTTCAAATCTGCTGGAGAAGACGGCATTTTTCCGGCGCTAATACAGCACGGTAGGGACATAATCATCCCTGCTTTAGTTGAGATGTTTATTAGTAGCATGACACTGTGCTACATTCCCAGTTGGTGGAATAAGGTAAGAGTGATATTCATACCAAAAAACGGCAAACGGGACAAAACACAGCCTAAAGCATACAGGCCAATAAGCCTAACCTCAATTATACTCAAAATAATGGAGAAGATTCTGGATGAGCATATCAAAGGCTCGTTTTTAAAAGCTCACAAGCTAAATAAATTACAGTTTGCCTATTGCAAAGGCAAGTCGACGGTAACAGCCCTTCACACGTTGACACAAAAAATAGAAAAAAGCATCAAATACAAGGAAGTAGCGTACTGTGCATTTCTTGATATTGAAGGTGCGTTTGATAACGCTTCACATGCTTCCATCAGATCAGCTATGTATAAACGGGGCTTTCATGGCTCAATCGTTGACTGGATCACTGCAGCGCTGAGAAATCGATGTATTGTCTCCAGACTGGGCGAATCAACCATTAAAGTAAGTACGTCTAAGGGCTGTCCCCAAGGAGGTGTACTTTCACCATTGCTGTGGTCTTTAGTTGTTAATGACTTGCTTAATAGTTTAGTGGCAATGGGATTCGAAGTCATTAGTTATGCAGATTATATCGTGATAGTGGTAAGAGGGAAGCATGATGAAACGCTATCAAACAGAATGCAAATAGCGTTAAACTACACTCTTGCCTGGTGTAAAGGAGAGGGACTAAACGTAAATCCCTCAAAAACTACTCTTGTAATTTTTACAAGAAAAAGAAATGTCAATATAAAGGCACCGTCCTTGGATGGGGTACAGTTGACATTCTCCTCCAGGGTGAAATATTTAGGAGTCATACTAGATAAAAAACTGAACTGGAGTGAACATCTAGAGCATGTAGTAAATAAGGCAACAACTGCTCTTTGGGCCTGTCGGAGAGTGATCGGGGGAAAGTGGGGGCTAAAACCCAGGATAGTTCATTGGATCTACCTGGCAGTTGTTAGACCCAAAGTCTCTTATGCCTCTCTAGTCTGGTAGCCTAAAACCAAAACCAAAACAGCCCAACGAGTGCTGGCTAAACTTCAACGTTTAGCAACAGTGTCAATAACAGGAGCTATTCGAAGTACTCCTGGTTCAACACTAGATGCCTTAATGCATCTGCTACCCTTGCACCAATTTGTGCAACTAGAGGCGAAGAAAAGTGCCTTGAAGTTAAAAAGATATAAGAACATCTTAGAAGGCGATCTAACAGGACATTTGGAAATCTTAACCAATGTTACTGTAAATCCACTAGTAATACAAAATGAGACTGGATGGAACCAAAATTCATCTTAGATATACCATACAAAGTTTCGATTGATGATCGGAGCGTATGGGAATCAGGAGGACCAACGGTTCGACCAGGATCTATTGTATTCTATACGGATGGATCGAAAATGAGTGATAGAACTGGGGCTGGAGTATATGGACCCAGGACTAAACTCGCCATACCAATGGGTAAATGGCCAACGGTGTTCCAAGCTGAAATTCAAGCTATTTTGGAATGCGCTGCCATCTTCTTAAAAGAAAATATAGACATGCGAATATCTATATCTTTTTAGACAGTCAGGCAGCTTTAAAGGCAGTCTGCACATTTGAATGTTATTCTAACCCGAGCAGAAGGGAATAACAACAGCATAAGCAGCTGTGTTATTTGGGCAAAATAACTGAATAATAAAATCGATTATTTTTAAGTTATTACCATAACATATTGTGATATAAACTTGTCTGTCATAAGCGGCAAAGTAACATATTTCATAACAAAAAAATGTTCCTGGAAAACCATTTCAATAACTTGTTTTGTTAGTTTCAATAACAACTTAATAACAGTGAATTCGGAAAATATTTCAATAACAAACTTTGATATTAATATGTTATTGATAATTATCGGAGAGCAGAATTTGCTATGATATCAAACGCGTTACTAAATAAGTTGTAATACATATTATATAAAATTATTTGCTTTGTCTCACAAACCCGCTAATAACATGAGGTTCATCACTCTGACGTAAAAATATTTTCAAATGATCGAGAATACTATATTCTGCTTTTAGTTCATTCTCAGAGATTTGTAGTCGCAAGATAATCGAATTTTAGTAATTTCTATATTATCAAATACGACGAGCTACTTTACGATACTTTAATTGTTTTCGGAGCACGTGTAACCTTTGTTTTTTTTCAGCATAGAAACTGAAGAATTTTTAGAAAGCTCAACAGTTTTGCAGAGAATTGGGATATTGGAAATATTGTACAGATTATTACAATTTTCCTGGAAAGATTGTTTCAATTCCTCCGATTTTTTCCTGGATTCAAGAATTATGTCGAATATTCCTCCTGGATTCTACAAGAATTCCTCCAAATTTTTTTCTGTAATTTCTCCTGAACTTCCTCTGATGATTCCTACAGGACTTTCATCAAAATTTTTTGCAATATTTTGTTTTTCTAAAATTCATCTATTTATTTCTCTAAGGATTTCGTCAAAAACACCTTTTTTGACTTTAAAAATCTTCCAGAAATTTCTCCGAGAGTTCTTTGACGGAATCTTTCATAGATTTTCAAAGACTCCTCTGGAAATTCCTCCAGAATCCTGCATAGAATCCCTTCAAAGGTTTCTTCAAAATTTCCTGTGATCATTAGTCCTGAAGTTCATCTTAAGATTTCTCTGAAAATTTCATTAAGAATTTCACCATGAGTTTATCCGGAGGATTCTCCAGGAGTTTTTTCAAAAGATTCTGCCAAGAATCCTAATAATTGCTCAGAAGAATGAACTTCGGAATTTCTAAGAAAATTGCGCCAGTAGTTCTCTTGAAGACTTCTCCAGGGATTTATCGAAAGGTTCCTCCAGAACTTCCAAGTGCTTATCTGAAAATTATTTAGGGAGTTCTTAAAAGGAGTCGTTAAGGAATTTCCTTTTTAACTGAATACAAAAAAGGATCAACACAAAGGGACAGGTCATAATTGTCGAATTGTTGCTGTGATTTCAAAACTTGTTACTGTTAAGCTATTGCTGATAAGTTGATCAATAGTACAACAATAACTAAACTTGTACTTCGACAAAACATGCTATTTAAATGTAATTTAGTTAATGTATATCAATAGCTTGAATATAACAAAATGAGATTGTCCAACAAAATTTGTTATGGCAAAGCTATGCCTTGATAATTTAATAATAACAAAACAAGATATAAAAACAGGTTATGTGATTTCGTAGTTATTAACTTGCTATTCTCCTCTGCTCGGGAAGCTAGTATGGGAGTGCATTACACTACTGAAGGAACTGGCTGGAAGGAATACTGTAAAATTATTCTGGGTACCAGGTCATTGTGGAATTGCAGGCAACGAAATTGCGAACCAGCTAGCTAGGGAGGGATCTCTGGGTGCCTTGTATGGACCGGAACCCTTCTGTGGAGTATCATCAAGTGCTCTATCGATGGAGCTAAAAAATCGGGAGAAACAGAGCGTAGGAGCAAACTGGCATACTGCACCTGGAATATCCCAGTCAAAGAGATTCATCGTGCCAAGCGTGAAAAACACGAACACACTACTGAAACTTAGTAAACGCGAATTAAGTGTGTACACAGGATTGTTAACTGGGCACTGCCCATCTCGACACTTTCTATTGAAGCTCAAGAAGATTGAATCAGAAGAATGTCGGTTCTGTGGTTTCAACTCTGAAACCTCGGAACATCTACTTTGTGAGTGTAGTTTTCTCTTTAAGAAGAGAGAACGTTATTTCGGTGGATGTATCATGCATCCCCGAGATATCTGGTGGAATATAAATCCCAAGAAGGTAGTGGCTTTCATTTTGGAAGCTATTCCAGACTGGGGTATAATGCAGGCCTAAAAAAAAAACAATCGCTAGTTCTTAAAACTAGTGAGTGTACTAATGTACTGCATAAAGCAACTGGGTCTTACCACAATAGATCAATTAATGGTCGCAATGGTTGTGTACCCCTACAGGGAAAAAAAAATGTTTCAATATTCCTTTCCAATTATAAATATTTGTTATCCCTAATCTCGAAACAGCCGCGAGTACTTCGGCTCCTCAAACTATTAGTATTATGGCTGTTGACAATTTGAAAAATGTAATCAACGTAAAAACAAAAATGTATAAATAATTTCGGCTCTGTTATGTCCATGTGGTGGCCGAGCCTTCCAAATAAACGAATGAGTAAAAAAAAGTGTCTCAGTAGGTCTAATGGCAGTGATGGACCCGAACAGAAATGAAAAAATGTATTCATTCTAACGTCTTTGCTTTGCCTATGTTGAAATATGGTCAAATTTTGGTCACGCCGATTCACGCCGCCGCCGCCGCCGCCGAAAGCTGCCACCGGCGTGACGCCGATGACGCCGCCGCCGCCGGCCAAAAATGGCCCTCACGCCGCCGCCGAGCAAAATATAGTCGGCGCACAGGTCTAAGCAACAGTTGAAATCCACTCCTATCCATTAGTTGGCTTACTTCAATTTCAATGATATTTTGGTTATTTTGAAGGAATATGAATGGTACTTTTGAAAAATATAACAAAGACTTGTTCCTTTACACTTATGCATTAAAAGTTTTACATAAAAGTCAACGGTTTCCGCAAAAATAGGGGTGTCCATTTCGCCCCGGGTGTCCATTATGCCCCTAATCCCCCTACATTCGTCAAAAGAGCGAAATTACTGAACACTCGGTATTATTTTCAAGTCTTTACTGAACACTATAATATACACTACTGAAGACAGCATTTTTTCAAGATAATATGCTGTGTATGGCAAATATTTTTGCTGATATGTTCAGCACACCCGACATTTCCCTTGCAGTAAAAAAGTTCAGTAAAAATTGTTACTGTTTGCTGATTAATCAGCAATTTTGAACTTTTTACTGAATAGTCGTCATTTGATTACCGTACGACTGTAAAAAAAAGTGCTGAATGAACTGTTAGTTCCGCGAGCAGAGCTGTCAAATCGTACGCCATCTTTTTTATTTCCATGCTCAGTATTAGTAACCGAAGAAATTCAATATTTTGGAAAGTGTTCGGAAGTTTCACGGCTGTGTAAGCAAAAATGGTCAGGATTTGCAAGTGAATCAAACAGTGTGATGTAAGCGCAAATGATATACTGTGTAAGTACTTCGATTTTCATGTTGTTTTATTTTCTTTATAGAAAATCCCACCGGATTTTTGCCCACCGAACCGAATATTTTTTTTTTGCTAACAACGTGGCTTAGGACATCACCATCCGGACTCAGTGCAAGATTCTGCAACAAGATGACGACCGCTGGGGTTTTACAAGAATCATGAATACCCAAGTAACACACATGTTATATTTATATAAGTTACGACAGCGCAAGTTTTGGTTGTATAGAAGTTTATTTTACGTTATTTCAACACAATGTTAGAATTACGTAAAATAAACTTCCATACAATTAAAACTTGCGCTGTCGTAACTCTATTATAACATGTGTGTTGCTTGAGTAATATATTTCTGTAGCGTGATTCTATTGAATTATAAATAAAACGCTGAATTAAGTATTAAACGCATCAAAATATGCTATGATTGCTGGAAGCACGTCGTTTGTGGAGCAAAAACAGTCTCATTGTAACCGAACTTCGTCAAAAAAGTACTGGGCTGGCCAGCTATCTACCTGAAAAAATGCCTATGGTTTTACCGAACGTCTTTCAAAAAAAATGCTGGGCTGTCGTCATACTCATAGCAATCACTTCAGTTATTTTTGACAGTTCGGTGAAGTGCCGCGACTACTGAGCGCTCAGTAGTTGTTTTTTTAGCGAACTGATCACCGAGCGCTCAGCTGTTATAATCTCGTCAAAAATATAGCTGAGTTCGGTAAAAAAAAGATAGTGTGTGGTAAACAAAGAAAATCAGCTGACCGCATCTGTCTCATGGATTGCCTTATTCAAAAGTGGACACCAAAGGATCGTGGGGTACAGAACGCCGATGCAAAAATTTCAAAAATTCCAAAATATAGGAGGGTCAAAAAACATGGCTGCCAATGACTCTATTTTTAATAGAAAATATGTTTTCAAGCAACAATTTTTCAATAGTCTCGGACATAAAAGAAAAATAATATAGACATCGGCCTTATTTCAGGGGACCGTTTCGTAAGATTTGCCTGTCGTTGGATATTGTTTTGCTCTATTCTATATAACATTATCACAGCGCAGAAAGATGAAAACGACATTTTTGAACTAAATATTTTAAGCAACAATGAAGAATTAGGAAGGAGTGGTTAAGCGCCGTGAAATAATAAAAGAAAATGTCAATTACATTTTATCTTATTCTACTATGTGTTAGGAAATCAATTATTTCACTCTCAAGTATAATTCATATTTCCTAATTCTTTCTTCTGCTTCGAATTTTAATTTCAATTTCACCTTCCATTTCCATTTATCTCTCTCATTTTTTCTCCTCGAAAATCAATTTTTCTCTTGCATATTAACCAGAACGGAAATCAATCCGCAATTTAAACTTTAAGGTAGATTTACTTTTCATATGGCCTCTTTTGGACTGAATTCTAACGATTCAAAACTGCTGTTTGCGTATCAAGTAGCCGAGGGGTCTCCGCACTGTGATGGCTGGTCTATTTGTATCGCTACCGCTGATTCTGGCTCCGGTTCTATATCTTCCACTGGTGCTGGCACATATTTTTTTTTTATTCTTAATCACTTAACCTAATTAACAGCTCTATTGTCCACTTGGGCACTACGTGAGCAATTTCAATTGACAGCTGCACTTCCATTTTGTACAGCGCCTAGATTCTATTCTACTTTCTGCTGCTTTCACTTTTTCTGCTTTATACCTAGTAGAATGATGAGCACAACAGTAGAATGATGGATGGCCGTTGTTCCTTTCCAGTCCGATTGGGGGTCCATTATGAGTAGCAGTTTGCCGATGTCCAGGTATCCGGGTCCGTTTGAGCCATGGGGCTCAGAAGAGGGTCAGTGTCAGTTGCTCTCGGGGGAAAAGCAACTGACGAAAAATTGCAAGTGCCGGGGCTAGGAATCAAACCCATGACCATCTGCATATGAAGCGAACGTGTGACCAACTACGCCACGGGCCCCGGCTGCTGCTGGCACATTATCGCTACTGAAATACCCACATGTGGAAAAGCACGAAAAAGATGGCAATTTAGTTTATTTATTTCGTCAATCATTGTAGACTACAAGCTTAATGTATAAATTTACAGATATTGATACTTATATAACATTTTATGTGTCATTAGATCTACCATTTAGGACTTTCCTTAGCAGTCAGTGGTCTTGACATAGTTAAATCGATTATTTTGCAGTATTTGTTATAGATTTTCATTAATGAGCTCATTGGTCCGTTTATTGCATATGAAGTTCGTAGCGATTTGAGCTGAAATATGTTACGTGATCTTAAAGAGCGAAATGGAGCATAAAAATTTAGGCTCGCTAATAAATCTTCCGATTGAGTGCGTTGTGAGATGAGATCGTTTATAAAAGATATACATGCAATTTCCCTTCTTTTCTTGAGAGTTTCTAAATTGATAAGCAAGCACCGGGACTCATACGACGGAAGAGGATAGGATGCCCATCCTAGTTTTCTTAGAGCAAAGAGTAAAAATTGTTTTTGTACAGACTCAATACGATTTGCATGAACATCTTGATATGGAGACCAAACAACGCTACAATATTCTAGTATTGATCTCACATATGACACATATAGAGTCTTTATTGTGTAAGGATCTTTGAAATGATAGCTGAATCTTTTAATAAAGCCAAGCATACAGTATGACCCATAAAAAAATGCGACAGTTTTCAAAGTCATCGTTCCCCTACTTCGAACTAATTAACCTTGCATGCATCTATTGGATAGTATAGTAGAGCCACTAATCTGATACTGGCAAAGGAACATAGACTGATTTCATGCACATACCTTTGGAAATATAATGTTGAACATATGGATGTCGAAATGGTTCACGCGCCAGAGGCCGTTTTTTAAAGATATAATTTTCTTTCAATTGCTTTCAATCACATTCAATCAAATTTTATTTTCAAAATAGTACTTTTATAGCTGCTTAAGGTCTTCAGGAGTTCGTTGGTTCGTCGGACAAGAACGAAAAAAATATTACCTTATAAATTAAGAGACATTTTCTGAAAATTAAATTGTTTGACAAATGATAATTTTTAGAAAATATTATGTTTTAAGCATGAAATTGTTATTAAGTACTTAGTATTTGTACCTATCATAAATGCAGGTTTATATGCTTTCATCGACAAAAAAATATTTTGAAAAATGTTCAAACAGTGTTAAGTTTTTTATTAATTTATCTCAAATACGGTTTTTAATATGTAGCACCTGTTTTAGTTTTTGTTTCCTAAACGTTTGAAATTATTTTTAAAATATTTTCCAAACATGGTCGTTTTAAAGAGTACATGTTTCTTCATGGTTTCCATGTGTTTAAATGTTTTTGTCTTAGTTCATGTTGCTCTGAAAATTAGAGGAAAACTTGATTTTATTTAGAAATTGTTAACAATTATAAGGTATCCCATATACGTAACCAACGAATATTTTGACAAACATTTTAGAGATCCTGTATGACAATGACCTCTTTATTGTATCCTAATCCAAAAAAGTTTAATTTATTAGGATTATTTCATTAAAAATTATCAAATACCGCAAAAAATGGAATGTCGCATTTTTTTATGGGTCATACTGTACTTTGAGATTTATGAATAACTGAATTGTAATGATCAACAAAGGAAAGCTTAGAGTCTAGTAATACACCTAAATCTCTTGCTTTGGTTTGTCTTACCACTTGTTCATTGCCCAGCAAGCAGTTGAAATTGGATGGCTCGCGCTTCCTTGTAAAGGATATTATGTAACGCTTTTTGACATTTATATCAAGGAGACTTTTTAGACACCAATTATGAAAAACATCAACCTCGCGTTGAAATTCTACTAAATCTGCCTTGTTCATTATTTCCATATATAACTTCATATCGTCAGCATAAATCAGAACTCTTAGTCGTTTTAATACGAGAGTTACATCATTAACAAATAAAATGAAAAGTAAAGGCCCTAAATGTGAGCCTTGTGGAACACCAGATGTAGCATGGACGTGATTAGATATCTTTCCTTTAAACTGAACTGACTGTATTCTGTTTGATAAATATGATTCAATCCATGTCAGAAGTTCACTTGAAAATCCCGCGCGTTATAGTTTGAAATGCAATAGTTTGATGTCAACCCTATCGAATGCTTTGGTAAAATCAGTGTATAACGCCTCGACATAGTTTCCGAACTCAAGCAAATTAGTAATTGTGGATCTAGATTTAAAGAAGCCATGCTGACTATTTGTAATACCATTTTTGACCTGATTAAATATTTTTTTATTTACAATGGCTTCGAATAACTTTGGAATGCATGAAATAATTGCAATTCCACGATAATTTTTGATTTCGGAACGCTTACCGGATTTAAAGATTGGTATTAGAAACGATTGCTTCCATTGCGATGGAAATACACCACTAGCAAGAGAGTTATTGAAAAGCCAAAACAAGGGCTTAACAAAAGAGGTAGCGAGCTTTTTCAAAAGAAAAGGAGGTATTGATCGTTCATTGATCGCGATAAATAGTCAGCTCACTTCTATAAAAGACAGTTGAATCAATCTCTCCTTCACCCGTTGTGAAATTCGCGTCAGTCCCGTTGAAACTCCAGGAAATCAAATTTAATTTGATTGAAAAATCGTAAAGTCAGTGCGAGTTTTTAATGGAGAACAACAAGGAATGCAGAAAATGTTCTCGTTGTGTTGATGGGCTCACCGATCTGTTCACTGTGTGCGAAGGCGATTGTGCGGGCCTCTTCCATGCTAAGTGCGTTGGTTTGAAAGAGGATGATATAGACTTTCTCACGCGAACACTAAATACTATCTGGATGTGTGATGTTTGCATGGATAAGTTCCGTAAGAAGAGAGAAGGCATTTGGCACGAACCTGTTATGGATACGACGGATGCGAACACAATTGAAGATGACGTTAGAGAGCTAAAAAGTACTGTGTCTGGCATATTAGATTCTCTTTCAAAAATTATGGCAACAGCGACTTCTACGGACGGCGCTAAACTAGTGCATTCAACACCGAACTCGTCGTACAGCCCCTCCAATGGACCGATTGGATGTGTTGCTGGTGTAACCAATGATGAGTGTGTGCAACGATTGAGAGATACTACAAACGGCGATACCTTCTCTTTGTATTTGTCGAACATCGATCCATGTGTTACCGAATGGGATATTCATCGAATGGTATCTCGTTCTCTTGGCGCTCACGAATCCGAACGCTGGGATGTTACAAAATTAACAAAGTATTGGAGCCCTATGAGAACATTAGACTTCGTCTCATTTAAAGTGACAATGAATGTAAAATGGAAAAATCAAGCACTTGATAAATCAACGTGGCCCGTAAATATTAGGTTCAGAGAGTTCGTAAATAGGCACAATGACACTTGGCGACCGTCCACTTGAATATTTATCTTCTTGTCTTTTTAATGCGTGTTCTATGTAAATGTTATGTTTATGATGATGATGTGTTAGAAGTTTTCATCAGATGCTTTTGTGATGTAGTTTGTTAAGTAATTGTTGAATATTGTTCATATGTTGTTGAATCCTTTTGTCATGAATAATTTGATCAATATGTTGAAATAGTTTTAAGATATTCAATAAGACTGTAATTGTCAGTTGAATAATTAGGCCGTTACAAATATTTAATTCACTTTTTGTCCTACCACTCATTGGTTGGTCGAGGGGGGGATAAAAATAATAAAGTATTTATTTTGAAAAATATTAAAAACTCCTCGGATTTGTTAAAGAATTTTTGCCAAAACCCGATATTTTGATAAATATTTATTTATCTGCCCCCTCAAAAGGCAAAATCAAGCCAAAAATTTTTGAAGGGGGGGGGGGGGGGGGACAAAAAGTGAAAATAAAATTTGTATCAGCCTTATAATAAAGAATAAAGAATTCCATCCGGCCCTGGACCTTTTGAAGAATCCAACCCTTCTAATGCAGTTAAGATCTCTTGCACTGTGATAGAGCTAACTGAAATATTACTTGTATCTTCTGGCAAATACTCGAAGTATTCTCGATCGACAGAATCATTAAATGCGATATAGTTACCTTGAAAAAACTTGGCAAGATTATTGCAGATTTCTTGACTATCACTACTAACAACCTCTTCAAACACCATGCACGACGGAAAGTTATTAGTTTTCATTTTACTATTGGCATAACTAAAAAAAGCTTTTGGGTCATTCTTCACGTCATTTTCGATTTTCGTATTGTAACTCTCGTATGCGTTTTTAATTTCAGTATCAAGCAACTCACAAATGTTAATATATTGCTCTAGATTCTCCGCGGAACGATTTCTTTTATAAGCTTTGCGCATTTTTTTGTTTTCGGTTTCTTAACTTTTTTATGTCTCTCGTGAACCAAACGGGGTTTTTAGAGTTTATCGTCATCTTTTTACGTTTCTTCGGTACTATTCCATCCAATATGGCGAATAACTTTTCGTTAAATATGTTCACACTACAACTCATATTCATATTGTTTTTTAATAAAGTTTGCCAATCCGTTTCATTGAGTTTATTTTGAATGCTATTGAAGCCACAATTTTTAATGATTCAACAATGAATATTCTATAGCGATATGGTGTTTCTCATTTTTCCATAAGGTATAAAGGGCTTTGTCTACATGAAAGTTCTCTGTGCAGCTGGTAAATAATAGATCTAAGTAAACATTAAGTTCATTACACACGTGATTAACTTGATTTAACCCAAGTAGACTGGTTTTGTCAAAAATGAGCTGCAATGTTTCGTTATCACCGATGATAGGAAGCAACAATGATTCATTATCTACATCGACCATGAAATCAACTGAATTTTGATTGAAATCTCCATATATATGAATATGGCAATTACAAGACTGAGAAAGCCAGCTTCCCGGAATTAATAACCTAATAATTTTATAAACGACACCTTACAACAATACGCACATTCGGGGTCTGTAATGTAGTCCTTCCCTTTGTCAATCAATTTGTAATTTGGTGAACACGTTCATTTTCATGCTATTAAGGACTGATTAAAAAAATGCTTTTCTGAAGCCAAATGAGATGCTCTGGCGCATGTTTCTACTTTAGAATTACGGTCACCGTTTCATTCCACTTTCTGAATGTTCAACGATGTATACTCTCCATCAGGACAGATGTGTGGTGTTCCAAAATTTCGCGTCACGTAAAATAATTCGATTCGCTAAAATCGTACCTCAAACATTTTCCCAGCATCAAAATCTCTTGAAGTGGAGTTTGCTTAGCACATTTCCAAATATCTTCCTTACCCAGTCAATATTTGCATGCCGACGAAAATTGTCAAATTGCCAACACAAACAGCAGAAATCACTTTCTCGTGCATCCATCCGCTCAGTGTAAACATGTTTCAGAAGGACATGGCTCAGCTCGGCTCGGCTGGGCTCGTCGCGGGTGCTGATGCTAATTTATTTAATTTCAACACTTTTGTTTAATCGATGAGGCCCACATATGGGAATGGTGCCCGTTTCTCGCGATGGAGCGCACAAAACGTCCCCCCTAACATGATAAATAGCGATCATGTTCATGTAGGCGAGCATTAGCTTTCATGCTTGGCACGATGATGTATCCGCTGCATGACACGACCGACGCCAGCTTGGTTCCTCTAGGTAGGTACTCGACATAGACGATAGTTCACATATGTGGTGGAAAATTACCCCCTCGTTGGCATTTTCGCTCGATTTGCTTTGCTTGTTTCATGATCAGAGCACGTTATGTCCGGAATTTTGCCTCACTTCCTGGATTGGTCCTGACGGCTGGCGGGTGACCCGTGGGAATGGAATAGCAAATTCCATCACTTTGTGATAGTGGCCAAACAGTAAACAGATAGAGGTATGCAGCATGGTCCTTCATTCAACTTTTATCAGACTCTTTCGAGTTAGTGTTTCGTTCTTTGAAAGCTGTTGTAAGTACTTGGTGCTTGAAGGTAGAAGGATGATGAAATTTTAGAGCGATTTTTACTATCGCCCTTGCGGAATTTCCTATCCAACTTGTGAAGCTCGTTGTGAGGATTTCACTTGTTTCTGCATGGATGACTTTGGGCGAAAGGGAGGTGGCATGTGAACCACGCTTATATCATTCACCTACTATGATGGCAAATCTCTTATCATGGTATTAGTTCACTTCTTAGTCTTTTTCTCTAAATAGTAGAATTACTAGCCACAGAAGTCCAATCGTGTATTTCTATTCTCTAAATACATCCTGTTTGGAAACCGATGATTTAGGCCCCTGCTATTCCCGTACTTTTTGCTACACTTTTCATGTGAGCACACTCTTAATAATAAATACAAAAATAAGAAGCAAAACAAAAGGCGCTAATGGCTCAAGTATCCGTTTAAGGGGTTCGAGGGCTGTTCGAGCCTGTATGAAGCTAATTATCAATATTATTTTCTTTTCTCGATCAGCCTAGATAGTTGTATAGTGTCCAACTGGCTAAGAATAACACACGCAGAAAAATGAGGCTTGTTTAAAACAATAAAACACATGGTTGATTTTCAAACTGACCATTTACTTATTCCAAAGTTATATTTATTTGTTCTTACGTAGAGTTTATCGATCAAAACAACCAATTCCCTTCAATTCATATAACGTTAAAAACTTCATTTGTATCAACAAAATGAGGATCACAAACATGGCCCGGAAGCACTCACACATCTTTAAAATTCTTACCCCAACATCGCCACAACGAAGAAAGTTGAGCAAATCTATCACTCCAACTTCCAAGTGCAGTTTTGGCCGTGATGGATAACGCGCAAGCACTCAAAACAACATCCACAAAAAGTTGGCCGGATTCGCCTTTTTGTCTTTTTTTTTATTAGTTCTCGCTTCCATCCGCTCAACGAGTGTCTAAAAATAGATTTTCTAGCTGCCGCAGGAGCAGTCATCACCAATACAATCACATTCCGGCTTTGTTAGAGGCAAAAGTGCAGTCGTTTAAAACAATCCGGTGTTTTATGTTGAAACTACCAAATCTGTGTTTGTTCTAACAAACTGCCAAAAATTTCGGCAAATGAAAATAGAGTAAGGTGGGGCAAAAGTTCGACCTTAGTTGAAAAATCAATTTTTCTCAAAAAATTGAAGCAGATAAAAATAAATGAATACCGTGTGGTGATTCTACCATCAATGAGCTAAAATTTTGCTGAATAGAGTTACGCCTAATGTCTTTTCAATTTTGAGTTAAAACACCTTTTGTATGTGTGCGTCTTATTCGAACTCTTGCCCCACCACTGGGGCAAAAGTTCGAATCTAGTGTTTGTGGTATTTCGCTAACCGTAGCACACTATTTCTACACTTTGGTAATTTAAATACCTAAAACCAATTAAGATTTGATGTTGAAACTGGAATACACTTTAAAGTTCGATCTGGACTTTACCCAAATCAGGGTTAAATTTACTTCACCAAAAATTAGTAGTTTTCCGCCAAATTCAGATATAACAACATTTTTTCCAACTTTGATCGATTTTTCTCACTAATTTCATCATTTTTAGAGATAATATGTACATTTTGCAGGATCTTAGGGTTTTACTTAAAGTTGCCACATGACTCGAAATCTTGCCCCACAATTCGAACTTTTGCCCCACTATATGTAAAATATTATTTCCAAATCTTGTTTGCAAAAAGTTATAAATGCTAAAGCATCTTCAAAATATACCCAGCTACGCCCCAGAATAAAATATCGAATTCGATTTCATTACAATTCCATTCCATGTGTTGGAAGGACCATCGCATATTACAATTTTTCTATCAAAAACCAACATTTTGTCATAGCTTTTCGAAATATTGACCAATTTCCATAATTTTTGGAGTGAAAAACTCTTTTTCAAAAAGGCTTCGAACAACCTTGACACCCGAAAGATATAATTTGGATTAAGCTCATAAACTTCAAAAGAAACTCTTGCCCCACTTTACTCTATAGGGTAAATCACCAATTGTTGCACGCCTCATAAGAAAAGCATGGAGTGTGCAACAATTGGCGAGTTTTTAAGGTGTGCAATATTTGGCGATTTACCCTATAGAAGATGAATTTCTGTTTGTCTGTCTGTCTGTCTGACCCTTATGAATTCGGAAACTACTGAACCGGCTTGGCTTGGTGTGAAACCTCTCCGGTCTCTGAATCTAGAGGTCCGAAATACGGTTCTAGCAAATAAACTTTGAGGTACAACCACTTTTTATAATACTTCCCTTTGGACAAAGCGTGCACCATTCAATAACTTTTAGTAATAAACAGTTTTCAGAACATTCGAAAAGGAAAAGCCGATATTTTGAAATGGGTTATTCTATTCGATGGAAACCTCTTCAAGCCGGAAAATGAGACATCAATAATTAATTGTAATGTTCAGCCAACTTACTTGTGTAGAGGAGCAGTGATGATTTGTGTCAAATATAAACATACTAAAATGTACATCATTCGAGAACTACGACCAAACCTATTGACATTGTTTTTTTCTAAATCAAAAACATTATACTAAATCAAAAATCTGCTCACGACATGTTCGCAATAGTTGTGTATTTTGGTGTTCCTAACATTTTCTCTGAGGCATTGAGAAATTCCAAATAATTTGCAAGATATGATTATATTACACAAATTTTCAGCCAAAAACTTAATAGTGACATATGGGGGATTTTTTTATTATCGTACAAATTCGGCCGAAGGGTCTCAGATTTTCATGTAACTTTTTCCACAGTTAGGGCTCTTGGATATATGAACAAAAAAAATAGAAAAATTCAGGGTCGCCTACTTTCCCGGAAAGCTCAGGTGGATTTTTTTTGTTTTCCCCTGACACCAATAAAAAACTTTGAAATATCATAACACAAGAACGAAGCATCGCAGAAACAAAGTTTGTTTTAGAAAATGATATTAAATTTTCTCAGAAATCAAAAAAAAAATATGATCTTGAAAAAGTCCCTTAAAGGTAAAGTCTTCGGTATACCATATCATAATAAAATAAAATATCATAAATTGAAAAAGTTTTCCACAAAGTTTTCCACAGTTGAGAAAATTTGTATGGAAAAGTCAGAAAAACTATGCCCAAACTCGTGTAAAACTTTAAAAAAATAGTTTTGAGAAGGTTATGTCATAAGCTTCAATCGATGAAATTTTTGGAATGCACTTTTTTTTTCGTTTTTGAGTAATGGAAAAACTTTCTACCGTCAAGGCGCCATTCACCGTGTGCCTTCGAATATTTTTTCATTATTTCCATATTATGGTTGAATGGCATGACAATTTCCCTTCAATTTCACCAAAACAACATTGTATTGGTGAAATTGAAGGGAAATTGTCATATCATTCAATCATAATATGGAAATAATGAAAAAATATTCGAAGGCACACGGTGAATGGAGCCCCCACGGTGAACGGCGCCTTGACGGTAGTTCATATATTTTTTTTTTGATTTCTGAGAAAATTTTCCTTGTCTAAAAAAAACTTTACTTCTACGAGGCTCTGAACCCTAACCCTGAATTTTTCTCATTTTTTTGTTCATATATCCATGTGCCCAGCTTGTGGAAAAAGTTTCATGAAAATCTGAGACTGAGACCCTTCGGTCCAAACCCGTACGGTAATAAAAAAAACATATTTTGCAGCTTTAACCCCAAATTGGACTATCACACTTTTATTGAGACGCCTAAAAATGTGATAAAAGTGCACTTTTACCTCGGATCATCTCGACGTCTTCGGTGCATTTTATTTACAAGGAATAAGTGCACCGAAGACCCCAACTCGATCTGACGTGGTTCTACGCCACAATCACAGGTGTGTGCACACTATTGTGTCAGTCCAATTTGGGGTGCAGTCAGCAATAACATAATCTCAATGTGAACTAGCAAAACATCAAAACTGTTTTGCAAGTTTTTATAGTTACTTTCAGAAGCTGGGGTCGAAATTGAGTATTCTTGACATCAAAAATGTTGTACAGTATGTACAAGAAGGACCGGTAACCTCTCTGTCCAACAAGTGGCCACTGGAATATACCCTGGTAGAACCTGTTAATTTTATTTTGATTCGCCCATTTAAGTGCAGATTTTCAATAAACCTACTACTGACTAGTATATGGATTTTGGTAAGGAAAGTTCGTTGAAGTTATACGTTGACGTTTACCCTTCGCAAGTGCTGTTCAAAAGTAGAGGTTCAAATTGCAGCTTGCGATCGAGAAAATAAATTGTGCGAAATGAATACACACATTGCGCATGCTTTTCATTTACCCCTCCTGATGAACTTTTACCGAAAACACCCATCTTCGGTTACGAGCCGACGATTTGGCATTCGAAAATCATGTGTTCCGTCGTTTCGTTACAAAAGCGCTTGCATTAGACTACTTTCGCTTAGTCCTTTCGCAAGGCATCGTTTGAGTCAGTTCGATTGCAAGTCACATTTAGCTTGGCTTTCAAAACGCGGTCGCGCTTAGGTGGTGGATATTCCGGTGCGGTGACATTTGCTCTACTGCTGCGAGACCTAGTGGCTGCACTTTTAGGTTCCTCGTGCTTCGCGCGCACTGGGGTCATAAAAAATGAGTGAAAGCAGTATTTTGACGCGGACAAGGGCGGAATGATTTTATGTTTGTTTATTTTACCAGCTGGCGTTCGGTTGGGATCGTTCCCATCGATAGCATGAACAGTCTCGCATACGACCGACGAGATAACGTGCGGTGGATTGTGAAATTGCGCCCAAAACGCGACCTAGTGTGGAATGCCTAAATCTAATCGGAAGAAAAAAATGTCAAATAATAACAAAGAGAAACTAGTGCAGCTTATATAGTGTGACTTAGTTGGCGTAACCTCTATTCGGAATATTTCGAGAGGGAGGAAAACCAACAAGGAAAGTGAACCAAGGAAAAATAAATTGACCCGTTCGTTATCGGGGAAATTGATTTCAGTGTGCGATTATGGTAATTTTGATAAGTTTGTGGTGGAAATTGAAGGAAGGAATTAATTATAATCGAATCTAAATAATGAATTTGCCTTCACCCGTTGACGCCGGTCGGTAATCAAAAGGAAAGGAAGCCGAACAGTCCCATATCAGCCATCGTCTCACAAAGTAGATGACGAATTTGCTAAGTGGATGAATGAATATCAACCGCTCGTCGTCACCCTCTATGGGTGGCCATTAGCTACGGAATGAAGGGTGCCAGAAACGTGGAGCTTAGCGTCATCTAGATGTAACATTTCCTTCCCGCAATCCCCATTGCTCATCGCGCGTGGATTCGTTTTCGTCGTGCATGCATGCGGAGCGGAGTGTGTTTGTGTGTGCCATGTTTGGAGTGCGGGGAGTCGGTCTACTTGTTGTGGCAACCACCAACCCGAAGAAGATCCGACGAAGAGGGTAATAATGTAATAAATTTTTGTGGAAAGTACAATTTCGTGACAATCGGCAATAAAAACATTTCAAACAAAGAAAACCAAAAGTGTAAAAACCGGTAGAACAGAAGCGAAAACGGAAAGGAAATATCTCCGCCCTGCGCTGCTCCCTCTTTGAATGAGAGCCGGAAGCACCCTCCTGTCCACGTTGCCCTCAGACCAGACGGTGTTGGCTCCAACCACGCCGCCAGAAACCGTCTCGGGAAGTGTGAGAGAGAAATATTTATTATGCAAGGATAAAGTGAAGTGAGAAAACCCAAAGTGTTTTATTTTTCCTGCACTCGTTCACACTCCCGGTCTCAAATCTGGCACCGGTTCTGTTTTACTTCGCCTTGGATTGGTGCACAGAATTTGTGAAACATTTGCTACACACACAATATGGATAGTACCGGCGCTTATCCTTCGTTGTGGCGCAACCATCATCGGCAGCAAGACCACCGCCATCATCGCCATCATTAGAGGAACCGCCAGCACTACTCACTAGGTTCGCTGCACGAGACGTGCAAATACTGGAAACTAAACCACACGATCCTTGATAGGGTGTCCAATAATTAAGCTCTTTCCTGATACCTAGTGGTCTGTCTTTCAGACGAGAGATAGTGATTATTTGCATTTGCATTGGTCTAATTTTCAACACACTGAGTTCAGTACACAGGGAACTTTACCTTCCAGTATAGAATAAGCAAGTTATTTCCACATTTATTTACGTTTTTGTGTCCAATGCTTGGAACAATGGAGCAAATCATATTAGTCCATGTCTATGCCAATTTGCGTCTGATTACAACATTTTAAGTCTCGTTCAAGAAATTACGAGTAAAAAAGTTAAACTATAAAGAAATATTCAATCGACTTTCAGTAGGGATGTCGTAGGGCCAAAATGGCAGACAACGTCCCTTTGTAAGTCGTTTTAACAATATTTTAGCTCTAATTTAATTTGAAATTTGATAAATACAGGGGGTGGCCAAAATGTTTGAGATAGGCAACTTTTGTTTCTTTCTCAGAAACGTTAAACTTGCTGTATCTTTTCATAGGGTGCTTCAAAATTTTTCAAATTTTGACTGTTTGTCAGCCTTCTATATGTGCATCATTGGTATAAACTTGGGGTCGATTGGCAAATTTTTCGCGAAGCTAGAACCGTTTTCGTAAAACGCTATGTTTGAAACAACTTTTTTTTTTACTGTCAAAATTCGGAACTAGTGAACCGAAATGAATGAAGTTATGGACGATGATCAATAATATATAATTGCTTTATAACTCTTTAAAATATAACAAGCTTTTGAACGTTGAAAAATGTTGTAATGGATTGACACTTTTTGAGTTTTTTTTTTCGAAAACATGCATTCATTTTTTCATCAATGTCATTAAATTTCAGTTTTGATATCCAAATATGTTCTACTTTTGTTCTCAAGACATCAATACGATATATAAGAGCCTATTTGGATTGATGGAAGAATACATTTAGTAATTTTTGTCTGGAATTGTAAATTTGACTTAATTTCCTCTATATGGGTGAAAATGTCAAACGGGTATAACTTTATTCGTCGTGAAAAAAAATACATTTTAATACATACCTTACAATATTTATATAAATACATACCTCGAATGAAGAACCAATATATTGTTGATAAACGTTAAAAATTTCATACAATTCGGTTCACTGATTTCCGAGATATTACAGTTCAAATAGGGTACATACATACATTTATTTGTTCAACATCACATTCAAGACAAGACGTAATCAACAATAGTACGCCACAATACTCGGTTTGTGGCTGCCGCTCTCCATCCTCGGTCGCGCCCAATGCTCGCCAAGTCACGCTCCACCTGGTCCGCCCATCGTGCTCTCTGCGCTCCACGCCTTTTTGTGCCAACCGGATCAGTTGCAAACACCAGATTTACAGGGTTGTTGTCCGGCATTCTTGCAACATGCCCTGCCCACCGTATCCTTCCGGCTTTGGCCACCTTCTGGATGCTGGGTTCGCCGTAAAGTGCAGTGAGCCACACACCGTTCTCCTGCACACCGCCAAAGATCGTCCTTAGCACGCGTCGCTCGAAAACTCCGAGTGCTTGCAGGTCCTCCTCGAGCATGGTCCATGTCTCGTACCTGTAGAGGACCACCGGCCTTATAAGCGTTTTGTACATGGTGCATTTGGTGCGTGGGTGAATCTTTTTCGACCGCAGTTTCTTCTGGAGCCCGTAGTAGGCCCGACTTCCGCTGATGATGCGCCTCTGAATTTCACGGCTCACGTTGTTGTCAGCCGTCAGTAAGGATCCGAGGTAGACGAATTCCCCCACCACCTCGAAAGTATCACCGTCTATCGTAACATTACTACCTAGACGGATCCGGTCGTGTTCGGTGCCGCCTACCAGTATGTACTTTGTTTTTGAGGCATTCACCACCAGTCCGACCTTTGCTGCTTCGCGTTTCAGGCGGGTGTACAGCTCTGTCACCGTTCCAAATGTTCTAGCAATAATGTCCATGTCGTCCGCAAAGCACACAAATTGACCGGATTTTGTGAAAATCTTTCCCCGGCTGTTGAGCCCGGCTCGTCGCATCACACCTTCCAGAGCGATGTTGAAGAGTAGGCATGAGAGTCCATCACCTTGTCGCAGTCCCCGGCGAGATTCGAATCAAATGGGTAGTTCACCCAAACCCTTACACAGTTTTGCACACCGTCCATCGTTGCTTTAATCAGTCTAGTCAGCTTCCCAGGAAACCGTTTTCGTCCATGATTCTCCATAGCTCTGCGCGGTCGATACTGTCGTATGCCGCTTTGAAGTTGATGAACAAGTGATGCGTTGGGGCCTGGTATTCACGACATTTCTGGAGGATTTGCCGTACGGTAAGGTCTGGTCCGTTGTCGACCGGCCGTCGATGAAGCCGGCTTGATAACTTCCCACGAACTCATTCGTTTTAGGTGACAGACGACGGAAGATGATCTGGGATAGCACTTTGTAGGCAGCATTCAAAATAGTGATCGCTCTGAAGTTCTCACATTCCAAATGGTCGCCTTTCTTGTGAATGAAGCAGTTCAAATAGGGTAGTGGAGGTATTTTGGACCGGGCAGGTATTTTGGCCCCCCTAGGGAGTTTTACGATATTTATCACATAATCTCTACTGAATCTAGGTAATTTTTTTATTGGAACACGAACAGTATTCAACTATGTGATGACCTTCATTTTGGATGTCAGTTAAATATGCTGTTCAGTATCAAAAATAGAGAAAATGTATTCACTTCCAATGAAACGCACGGAAAAGCACCAAATACAAAGAAAGTGACAAGTTTGTAGTCAGCTTCGAAGAGGTATTAAATTTTACAAATAAATGTTTTTTTCGTGTGAATGTAGTTAAGGCCTTGTAAAAACTCAAAATAAACTGTTCTTAAGCTCGGTGGAGCGATAATCTATCTATATCTATCTATCTATATATATAAAAATGCAGTGGCATACGTGGGACCGCGCATAACTTGAGAGCGGGAGGTCCGATTTTGGTCGTCTAAGTTTTGTTCTGTTAGTTTTCACCCAAGGAAGGTTTATGAGGCAAAATACATGGAAAAATTGAAAGGTTTTGAAAATCGATTTTTCATACATTTTGACCGGGGATTTGGTCTTGGCTAGAAATATGAAACGTCAAAAAACGCAGTAGGCAAGACAGAGTTTGCCGGGTACAGCTAGTATTTACTAAAATGGTGGTTTGAGGTATGGCCAAAATATGTTCAACATAAACAGATGTTGACATATTTTTGACCACCTGTCAGATACATCTCTCCAGTTCGTTCTAAAGGGAGAAAACACTCATGTCAATGTAATTTACTCTGAAAACAGATAAATAGAATAAGGTGGGACCTCCCGTGCTCTAGGTTGTTATACGTTTCTTTTACAATGAGATTGTTATGGATTTGTTTTGTTCTAACAACTTTTCGCCAAGTTAAAAATTTCAGTTATTCAGTCATCCAGTTTAGAACGGATATCCTTCACGGAAATTAGTTGATGACTGAGACAATGTGTTATGTAATGCATGTTTGACAAATTACGTACCAATGAAATTAATTTAATTTTGATGGCCTTCTCACTCATTACAATATGTGTGGAATGCCCTTATATTTATCAAAATCATTAGAATTTCACACTTCCTTTGAAGCATGGTGACTGACGTCATGCAATTGTTAATGAATTCATGTTTTGCGTAATTTTTTTTTTATGAAACATCATACTACAATGTGTAAAAACTGGCGATTGCAACAAAATTTCTTAATTTTTTAACATTATGTAATTTATAAACACTCCCTGCCTCAATAAGCGAAAAAAAGTTGCAATACTCACGTAGTTTTAACTATGTGTAAAGTTTTGCTGAGGTGCCTTCATTTCATCATGCAATTAAAATTTAATGAGGTGGGCCAAAATAAAATCAGGTGGTCCAGAATAGAAGCCCGAGATCCTTCAAGAGATTTGATATTTCTTATATTCACTACAACAATTTTGTGTTCTGGTTGGGATTTTCGACAGAACACATGTTGCTCTAAGTAATGCCTACTGAAATTATACGTGTTCTATAGTGAAAACCTTTTTTTTTCGCTGAATTGTTCAACCACTTCCTAAAGGGGTCCAAAATACCTCCCTTATCCTATTTGTCTGAAAATTGTGTGTTGCCAGAACGGGTCTAGCTTCGCGAAAGATTAATCAATCGAGCTCAAAGTTGTACCAATGATGCGCATATAATAGGTTCACAAACATTCAAAATTTCAGATTTTTTGATGCACTTTATGGAAAGTTACAGCTTGTTGATTTTTTGTGAGAGAAAAAACATGCCTACCCCACGCATTTTGGCCACCCGCTGTACACATTTATTTGCTCAAAAGTCATAATTAAGAATAGTACGCCACAATATTCGGTTTTCATTTACGCAACCGCGTAAGAAAAAAAGAACTGGCTGTAGTGTAAAGTGCAACGAGATGGTGTTTCATCGTTCCCCACAACAATCCATTCTTCTGCACACCGCCGAAGATCGTCCTTAGTACCGCGTCCGTCGCTCGGAAGCTCCAAGTGCTTGCTTATTGGTCCTTCTCGAGCATGGTCCATGTCTCGTGTCCATTTATAACGTAACGCAAAAATCGACATTTTTCAACCCCCCTCCCGAAACCCGGAAATTTTTGTATAGACTGTAACTCTCGGCCATAAACCCCCCAGATACTTGTCGTTGAGCCAGATATTGTTATACAGGTTAAGAAGGACGAGCTTACCCACGCTCGGTGGGGTTTTCAATAGAGGATATCCTACGTCATCGGCTGATTTGCCGCTACTGCGTCCAAAGGCCACCCAGTCAACACACGACCACATATGATGTTGAATAGGATGCTGAAGTCGAAGACTACTTTATCAAGAAGACATGGAACTCTGCTGTTTTCCCATAATAACAGCTAGCGTCATCGACGGCACCGCCGCCTGTTGAGATAAGGTGGTACTTTTGTATAAAAGTGTAAGAGTGTGTTGGTGCTAGAATGAAGACTTACTCTCACTATCATGAATAGTTCCACCTTGATCCGTGGGAAGTGCTGTTCTGACCCCGATTTCCAGCAGTGCTGCAAGTCTTCTTGATAAAGTGGTCTTCGCTAATGGTTAGTTTCCACTTCGTACGTACCGTGCAAAAAGATAGGACAAGTAATGGTCAAGTAATGATTCCGCTTCAAAATTACTTGTGCAGTTCGCAGATGGCAAGTAAGGAAAAAAGTGTAACACTTGTAACGCTTCCCGTGCGAATCAAATGGAGCTGTCACTTTTCCTTGCAGAAAAATAGTCCGCGCTATTATTCCGTAAGGATAAGTAACGTTTCTCCCCATACTGGATCAGTTGTCAAAATTACTTGCGGAAAAAGGTGGAATTTTACTTGAGCGCTCTCCTTGGGATCTGGAAACATAGCTTAAAGTGGAGGCCATATTCGAACATGCTCCTATAGTGGTAATCACGTTCAAATGTGTGCGTGTCTCTTTTGTAGCCGTTTCACCCAAATCAATTGAGTAATATTTGCATATGCAATCTGAATAGCCTTTGAATTAGCGTACATTTTTGTGTATGGAAAAATTTACGCTAGTATTCGTGTGTTGAAATGTCACTTTATCTCTATTAAACCGCGTGTAAAGTGTACGCATATTGCCTCCACTTTAGCATCATATTCGACATCATACATAAGACTTCGTGTTAGCTGGGCATTTCTCTGGGTAGTATTAGTTTCGCGCGCAACCGGTCGGGTGAAGCCCCAGATCGGATGGTGACCATTAAGATCTCCAGAAAATATCCAGGGCTCTAGGAGTGCTCGATGTAGCTTTGAATTCTCGCGCTGAGTATCATACGGGCGTATCTACAATGATCGATTTCTCTTCATCGATTTTCTCTTCGGATTATTCCGGGAAATTCGTCCAATGTTCAGATGATCTCTTGGTACGTTTCGGTGAAGGACAACTAGGACTAGCATCTAGAACAATAAAGACAACCGAAACTGTTTTGCCTGCTAAGTTATTAACCAAAGAGAAAATCGATGAAGAGAAGTCGATCATTGCAGTTACGCCTGTATGATACTAAACGCGAGAATTAGATCGTAAAGTTTATTGTTTATTTACCTGGCAGGTAGGCTGAAGCTGCCGATACAGTAGTAGAACCAAGCAGTTGCATAGTTATGATGGGCAAATAAGTAGGAATGTTAAGGACTCGATGAGAGATCTTTTGACGGATACCAATTGTAGCGAATAAAAACACTATACGATAAAGACACGAAATCTGATGGTTGTTGCTGATGATTATGACTCCCGCATCATGACGACGATGCTGCCGAGCAATACCTTTAAAGCGTGTTTGACAGGTCTCTTGCTCGAATAGAATGACATTGACAGTAAATTTGGAATTCTAATTGAAACATTTCATGTCTTTGCATATAGTGTCTTAAGTAGCGGAGTGTCACTGGTACGATAATCACTTTACTTTCGTATACTCAATACATACCCACCCCGTTAAACGATGGTCGTCATATTTGAATGACCCCCCACATTGATAGCGTAGACATCAACAACCATGCGCCTCCATGTGTGCCTCAATTTACCATGGAAACATATGGCTGGTAATAAAATCCCCCGAAAACCTTAATTGCAAGCTCGAAAAACCGGAAGTTTCCGATTTTCATTGAGAAATCACAGTTGACAGTGAATACCGGGCGCGATAGGTCGTGTTTTGATCACGCTCCTACTCTTATCAACGCTTTCTAAACGCTTACGTAGTGTTTACCCGTGAATTTTTCGCGTGAGATCGACGGAACATTTGTTGTTCTATCCGTAGACACAGGAAGGTCATTGATTACCCCGAGGCCGCCGCCAACGGACAAGGATTGATTTTGTGGTAGATATTGCTTTTTAGTGGTAAACAGAGAAACCACTGCGCTCCATTGTGTGGGGCTCCCTGGGTGCTCACCCTTTTGGGTGAAAAAAGGGATGTGAGCAGTTGCGACAACAACAAACTATCGCTCTTCGAGTGTTAAAAACGATCGCTTATTTTCATATTACTCGCGCAGTGACCCATTCCCACAAAGTGAACCTTTGTAGGGAGGAATAACCGTGAAACGTGAAGACAAGTTACTTTTGCCCAATCGCCGTCTTGAGCGGTTTCTTTAGGGAGAAAAGGGCACGTTATTTGTGTCGGTGTGTATCCGTTTTTGAGTATCTAACTCATCAATCGAGTGTGATAAACCGTTTCGTCGTCAGATCCTGCTGTGAGTGAAATATCTGTTTCTTGTGATCCCGTTTTTGCTCCTGGAATTTCTACTGAGATTCCTTATATCGGGCTTTAGGGCCTCCCGCCGGCATGGCGCTGGCGGCCAACTTTCCGCTCCTCATTGGGGACCCAGGGGGCCCCGGAGGAGGTGGAGGACCTTCGAATATGATGAACGGTGAGTACGCTGGCGCTAGATACCCACCTTTTATGGACCCCACAGGCGCTGGAGGACCACTGCAATATCTACGAATGGCTGCTGTCTTCGGAAATATGCCGCAAGACCCTTTTCTACTCCGAACGTCAATAGAGAGTGCAATTGGCGGAAAAATCGAAGGGGCGTTTAAGGAGAACAAGGGTATGGCCTACGTTCTCAAAGTGAGGAGCCCGGACCAGTTCAGACGTCTTCTCTCGATGAACAAACTGGCCGACGGAACGGAAATCAAAATCGCTGAGCACCCGACGATGAACCAGCGTTTGTGCGTCGTTTCTAACGCTGATGTCACGGACCTTTCGGACGATTACTTAGCTGCACAGTTGGCTCCACAAGGTATCAAAGCAGTCCGGCGAATTCGTAGGAAGAACGCCACTGGTGACTGGGAGAACACACCAACGATAATTTTGACTGTTTCTGGTACGGTAATCCCTCCGCATGTCGACTTCGGTTGGTCACGTTGCAGGACACGCAACTACTACCCGTCTCCGATGCTGTGCTTCCACTGCTGGGAGTATGGCCACACCGGAAAAAGATGCCAACAGCCTACTCGTATTTGTGGGAAATGTTCGAAGACACACGCCACCAAATCCAACAACCCTGATGACATCCCCGTGGAAGGCGACAGCGCGAGCAAAACGGACACGCTAAATCAAACTGCCGAACAAAATCTACAATGTACTGACGCACCTTTCTGTAAACATTGCAAGGCAAACGATCATCAAGTTTCAAGCCGAAAGTGCCCGCTCTACCTCCGAGAGGTGGACGTCCAAAGAATCCGTGTTGATGAAGGAGTGTCGTATCCCCAAGCCCGCCGAATCTTTGAGGCTCGGACGAACGCGGCAAGTAGCCGGGCAGCTTACTCAGGTACCGTAAACGCCAGCAAAGACGACGAAATTACTGCGCTGAAGAGAGACAATGCTCGACTCGAGGCCAATTCCAAAGCTATGGAGAAACGCCTTCAGGAGATGGAGAAGGCGTTGAATACAGGCCATGCGAACCAACAACGGCTGGAAGTAGCTCGCAATCACGGTACGATTGAGGACCTCATCAGACAAGTTACCAAACTCACGGCTACCGTCGAGCGCTTGGAGAAGGCTCTAGCCAACAAGGACGTGGTAATCGCCGAGAAGGACGCCGAACTGGCTAAGCTACGTGGAACCCGACCCAAAAGAATCGATAGTCCGATTTCACTCATCGACGAATCCTCCTCTGACGAACGCATACTCCAGCTTTCTCTCGATTCCAAGATAATCGAACAAAGGGTAGACTGGTGCGAAACCACCGGAGTAAAGGATACACAGAACACAAACGGTGAAGACAGCGACCTCGAAATGGATGGAGCGGGCATCAATTCCTGCGAAAGCCGGAACACGCTTCCCTCTTCAGTAACCGATCTGTCCAACTACGGAAAACGATCACTTGAAAAAACAGGATCCACAACGGATTCTTCATCTGGGCCTTCAGATGCCAAGCGGAACCCTAAACCCCGCAAAGGCAAGAGTGGCAACCGTAATTAGAACCACTTCAATAATTAACCTACACTCAGTCATCTCAACGGCCTATTCACTATGTTCAACTCTCTCCCGCGAACATTTTCCCTCCGAACCCCTCTGTAGAGGGTGAGTTTAACGAAAATCTGACTGAGTGTGGTAACAACCAACCCGAAACGACATACACCACCTGCAAATTGGAAGAAAGAAGAAAGACGACAGGGGCCAAGGACAGCCAGGGCCCCTCCAGTGCGGACGCTACACCCCAACCGGAACTGGTGGACAACCTCTGGCAACCTAGCGAAACTGTCGTCTCCGGGACGCACAAGGGACTAACCGCCCGTTCCCCGATTATCCCAGAATACCACCCGGGCAGTCAGGGCCCCGCCGGTGCGGAAGTCCTGGCAGTACCGGAACCGGCGGACAACCCCTGGCGTTCGAAGTGGTCTGGAAGAGGGACGCACAAAGGACTTCGGTCCTGTTCCCCTGAGGACTACGAGGGAGCCAAGAAAACAAACACAACTAGAAAAGTTCAGAGTAACGAAGTAACTGCGAAGTTGGAGAAGATCGGAACGCCCAATCCTCCGAAGGACGACGTGGGAGCGAAGACCAATCCAAGACGGAACCTCCGCAGATCCTGTCGTGTCTCAAACTCTCCCTTTGGGTTAAACCAGATGCGCTGTAAATCAAATTTCAGACCGAATGACTCTCTCTGCGAGACGTCTGGGCATCCCGGGCACCTCAACCCGGGTTGTAAGTCCCGCCAACAGCTCTCCGACGAGACCGCGCCGTTAGGTCCACTTGGGCCAGCCGCCTGGAACTCTCTGCTTTACGACCAATTGCACCGCGCTCGCTATGGGCCTCACGCCGTGATCAAAGCAGGCAGGTCACACGTGCTTCCTGGGAACCTCAACCCAAAAAAAGTTAACAATAGCCAAGCAACTACTCTGTTGGAAAAAATCGGATCGCCCAATCCTCGGAAGGACGTCGTGGGAGCGAACACCAACCCAAGACGAAACCCCTTCAGATACTGTCGTATCTCAAACTCAGCTGTTCGATTGAACCAGATGCGCAGTAAATCGAATTCCAGACCGAATGACTCTCTCTGTGAGACGTCTGGGCATCCCGGGCACCTCAACCCGGGCTGTAAGTCCCGCCACCAACCCTCCGACGAAACTGCGCCGTTAGGCCCACTTGGGCCAGCCGCCTGGAACTCTCAGCTTTACGACCAGTTGCACAGCGCTCGCTACGGGCCCTACGCCGTGATCAAAGCAGGCAGGTCGCATGTGCTTCCTGGGAACATCAACCCAAGCTGTAGTTCATCCGTGCAGAGACTCCACGTTGTTATAGATGCAGATAGAACCCACAACCCAGAGCCAATAACCGAATGTTACACCTATCGTGCCATACCAGAATCCGGAAACCTCAGCAAGAGCCGTACATTCCAGCACCGATCCCCCAATACCACTGCCAATCACGACGTTACAAGACGTCGGCCGGGTGGGCATCCCGGGAACCCACACCCGGGCTGTAAGTCCTACAAAAACCGGGTTCGTCCTCCAAGCGAGGAACCTGGGCATCCCGGGAACCCCAACCCGGGTTGTAAGACCCATTTTCCAGCCCGAAGCCCTCGCCAGGTTTTAGCCCTGCAATGGAACATTAACGGCTTCTTCCATAATCTCCCAGACCTGGAGATCCTCCAAGATATGCACGCTCCAGCAGTGATTGCCCTGCAAGAGGTCCACCAAGCAACAACAGAACAAATGAACCGAACTCTTAGAAGTAGCCATCGATGGTATATCAGAACCGAGCAGAACATCTACCACTCGGTTGCATTGGGAATAGCCACCGAACTATCCTCGGAGTTGATAGATCTGAACAGCGACCTACCAATAATCGCAGCACGGATCACATGGCCTTTCCCACTATCCGTCGTGTCGTTATACCTGCCAAATGGAAAGGTGCCAGACTTAAAGAAAAACACAAACACTGTGGACAACTTTCGCCCAATCACACTTACCAGCTGCATTGCCAAAGTGATGGACGACTGGTAAACAGACGGCTTGTGCATCACCTCGAAACCGAAGGCCGTCTGGATCACAGGCAGCACGCCTTCAGAGCTGGCCACGGCACGGGGTCATACCTGGCCGCCCTGGGCCAAATTTTAGACGAAGCGTTGGAGAGAGGAGACCACATTGAGGTAGCGTCACTAGACTTGGCTAAAGCGTATAACAGAGCCTGGATGCCGGGAGTCATGCAGCAGCTCGCCGATTGGGGCGTAACAGGTCACTGTTTGCACTTCATTAAGCACTACCTTACCAACCGCACTTTCCAAGTTGCCATAGGCAACCATTTATCCAAGCCAACTCGAGAGGAAACTGGAGTCCCCCAGGGCTCGGTAATTGCGGTAACCCTGTTCCTGGTAGCAATGAATGGTGTTTTCAACATCTTGCCAGCAGGAGTATACATCCTAGTATACGCAGATGACATTCTGTTGCTAGTCACCGGTAAACACCCAAAGGTCACACGGAGGAAGCTGCAAGCCGCAGTCACTGCGGTCGCTGGATGGGCGGACAAAAATGGTTTTGAGCTTGCAGCTAAAAAATGTGCCCGGCTGCATATCTGTGAACATCGTCACACGCCTCCCTCAGCACAGCTGAAAGTCAAAGGTGTTCCGATCCCTAATCAAAAAACCTTAGAAGTGCTTGGAATCACACTGGATCGAACGCTTTCATTTCGCAACCATTTTGGCAAGGTCAAGGACCGATGCAAGACCCGATTAAATCTGCTCAGAGCGATATCTGGGAAACGCACGCGTAGTGACCGACAGTCCCGTCTTCGAGTAGCCGATGCTATTATCACCAGCCGAATTTTTTACGGGGTCGAAATCACCTGCCGGGCGACGGAGCAGTTACTGAATACCCTAGGACCAGTTTACAACGGTGCAATCCGCACAATATCAGGTTTATTACCGTCAACACCTGCCCTGGCAGCTTGTGCCGAGATAGGTGCACTGCCGTTTCAACATAAGCTAACTTTGACGATTAGCTGCCGAGCCGTCGGATACCTACAGAGCACAATTGACGATGGGTCCGTTGGCTTCCTCGGCAACCAAGCCAACCGAGCCCTAACGGATATGGCCATCCCTCGGCTTCCCCCGGTGGCTGGTCTCCACCGGATCGGCCCTAGAAGCTGGGCGGCAGAGAAGCCAATGGTGGACGTAACCATCAAGAGGCATTTCCGCAAAGGCGCAAACCCTAAAAGCGTCAAGGCCAGCTTTGCAAGAAGAGTCTGTGAGAAGTACCGAGAAACGGAAATTATCTACACTGACGGCTCTAAAAAGGATGAGTTGGTTGGCATCGGCATTCATAGTAAAGACTACAACGAGTTTCACCGACTAGGAAGCCTCTGCTCGGTGTTCTCAGCCGAGGCGGCAGCGATATCGCGAGCCATTGCTCACCCCCGCTCTGCCCCACTGCTAATCGTGTCGGATTCGGCCAGCGTACTCGATGCTCTGCAGAGCCCTAGTAATAAACATCCTTTCGTCCAGGAGATTCAGGAGTTGCTGAACGAATGCCAAAATGAGGTCACCTTCATGTGGGTGCCGGGCCACTGCGGTATCAAGGGGAACGAAGAAGCTGACAGCCTGGCTTCTCTCGGTCGTGAAGGAGCACTCCTCACCCCGAAGATACCGGGGGACGATGTCAAGATGTGGCTTAGACACAGGGTCAGAGAAGCGTGGGACTCTCTCTGGTCGAGGCAAACACTTTTTATCCGGAAGATCAAACCGAGCCCGCAGCGTTGGCCGGACCTGACATCTCGAAGAGATCAAGTTGTTCTGTCTAGACTGCGAACAGGGCATACTAGACTTTCCCATAGTATGGGCGGCGCCGGAAATTTCCGACTTCGTTGCGATACCTGCTCAGAACCAAATTCAGTGGAACATATTATCGCAAACTGCAGAACCCTGGAGGATCTACGTACTCAGTACAATATCACGGACATACAAAGCGCTCTATCTCCAGATGAGGTCCGGCAAACAACGTTGCTTCTATTTCTAAAAGACGCAGGGCTGTACGACCAAATTTAAAACATCCCACTGTCCGTGGCTCGTCATCTCTGCCCCCTGTGGGTTCCAAGCCAGGACTCGCACATGGTGGAGCCCTGAGCACATCAAGGGCACTCTCTTTGAAATTGAACTTGTAACCACAAACCCCGATAACGACCCAGCTCAAACAACGGACACTTCTAAGGAACCAAACATTCACTCCCTCAAGCCAATGAAAGACCCAGCCTGACACGGGCAACAACAAAACTAACCTGCGACTCACTCATCCCGGTTTCATGTGGATTCCAAACCCGAACTGGCACGGAGTGAGATTCTGAGGCAGACCGCACCACAGGAACTGTATTTGGAACATGAATGGAACTACAAACCAAGAAGACTGACCTGCAACGAAAACGGACCCCGATGGATTATTACAAGACCTACCAAGCTTGATTATGACAGACCCAGCTAGACCCGGACCAGACAACCCCACCAGTTGCCAGTTATTTTCGCGTTCATACTACGCACAAAAACTCTGTTAAACCCTTTTCCCCTCCCTGACTCTGCCAGGGTTCTCCTCTTTCCCTTCTCAGCCCCCGTCATATTTTTAAAGAGATGAACCAGCCTAGGGCTGAAAATCTCTATAATAAAGAAATAATAATAATAATAATTGAGAAATCAAAAGATTTTCCGTGGGTTTGGCGTCCTAGCTTCTAGAAGAATGATAATGCAAACATATCTTGACACCAATCACCTATAGTAGTGGTCAAGTCCAATTCAGGAATGATTTTATGAGTTGGGCCATTTTACCCCATCTTGGCATTTTGGACTCTGTTCCCTTATATTGATCGCGTAGAATGCGATTCAATTCGGCATCTGAGATGTTGTTCGTTTCCTGGAGTGCTAACATCCAGGCACGGCTGTTGTTAATTATTAACACAAAATCAATAAGGCGAGTTCTGTATCCGTTGAGATTGCACTGCAGAATTAAATTCACTAGTCTTAAAATTGTTGCCATCGAGAAGAGGAAAAAAAATCAGAAACAATTCTGGTAAATGTTCTATTCTAGGAAACGGCTTTCTAGGGAATGGGTCATTCTGATGATTTTGTTTCTGGGGATTGGGACTCCGAGGAAAACCATTTTGGTGAACGGCTTACTTACCAATCAGGCTAAGGCCGGGGTGGCCTCTGCTGTACATAGTAGCCGTCTCCATTCCACTCGGTCCATGGCAGTTTGTCTCCAGTTCCGCACTCTGCATAGGGTCCGCAGATTGTCCTTCACTTGGTCGACCCACCTAGCTCGCTGCTCTCCACGTCTTTTGTACCGGTCGGATGACTCTCGAGAACCATTTTAGTCGGGTTGCTATCCGACATCCTGATGACGTGACCCGCCCACCGTAGCCTCCCGATTTTCGCGGTATGGACGATGGTTGGATCTCTCAGCAGCTGATGCAGCTCGTGGTCCATTCGCCTTCTCCAAGTCCCATCTGCACTCCGCCGTAGATGGTACGCAACACCTTCCGTTCGAAAACTCCAAGGGCGCGTTGGTCCTCTGCACGTAGGGCCCATGTTTCGTGCCCATAGAGGACGACCGGTCTAATCAGCGTTTTGTAGATAGTTAACTTCGTGTTACGGAGAACTTTATTCGATCGTAGAGTTTTGCGGAGTCCAAAGTAAGTATTTCCTGCCACAATGCGCCTCTGAATTTCTTTGCTGGTGTCGTTGGTGAACGGCATAATATGTGATTTAATTTTCTGGGAAATAACCTACAACCAGAAGCCCATAAAGCAGTCATCCGTAGAGAATTGTCGTATGATCACTTATTTTCGTAAATTTTAGTAATAAGGAATTCCTTAATTTTAAAAACTTACCTACTAAAAATATTGTAGTTAGAAGGCACAGAATGATGCTAATTGATAAATTTTGAGCTGAATTTGTGAAAAAATTGCGTTCTGTGAAAATCAAACCCACGATTGCGTATTCCCCAAGGTATTCCCTATACTGGCACTTAAACCAACTCAGGGTTGACATGAAGCTATTTTTTTCTGAGCCATAACTTTCAATAAGTGCATTAGCTTTTAGTGCAAATATGATAATATCTCTCATTTAGAAATACTGTGTGGAATTTGGCTTAATTTTGAGACACCCTAGTTGCAGAAGGAATGAATTCGAATAACTACTACCTCTGCTTAAGTACGATCAAACTCATACCCATACGTGCACATACAAACACACAAACCCGGTCCCACTTAAGTACGTACTCAACAGCTTAGAAATTCTACCGCTCCGCGCTCCCGGCACCAGAACAGGAAAAGAAGAAACAACCCCACCCGGAAAGCGGGGGTCTGCTGGAACGTTGCTGGTATGAAAGCATTAACATCGAGTGCAATGCTGCTTGCAAGTGTTTTACTGATTTTAAATGGATTTCTCATCACAAGCACGCACAGCGAGGAAGGTAAGAACCATTTTCACTACATACCGACACTTGAACATGCAAAGTACCGACATTTACGTTGATGCAAACATACAAACCGACACGACGCCCGTGCAGATATAGATCACCAACCAACAACGCAACGGGGTGCTTAGCTTAGGCCCGGCTCATCGAGGTGCCCTAGGTTGGTGATGGAAAGGGGATTGAAACTTTGTGTGTGTTTGCATTCTAATCGTAATTTGAAAATGTGATTCACTTGCTTTGATGACGAGAAAGACTATGATGATGATGATGATGATAATAATCTGCAGATTTGCAAATTCAAATGGAATTTACAAAATGAGTTATTTTACAATCAGCTCAACGGAGGAGTCCTAGTGACAGACTGCGAACAGGTCTATTTGTAAATGGAGCCCGATCGTCTTTGTGAGCCAGCTGCAAAGCTATTAACTATCCAAGGAAACTCTGTATTTTGCAATGGTCTTTTTCAATTCAAAATAATTCATACTTTCTTTGAGGTCGTGCGTACTTGTACTTATAATTGCTTGAAAGAGGAAAGGGAAAGGTACTAGTAAGCAATACAGCATTCATTCTGCCGACCAATAAAAACATTTCTCAGAGTGAACAAATAAAACACGGTTACTTTTCATCATCAAATTAGTAGTGCCGAGCCGTTCCAGGCAGACAAATCCGACAAGATAAACGCCATTATGAGAACGGCGTTCACTAATGACTCTGTAAATTTCAACTTTGATTTAATTTCTTTGATAGGTTGCATACGATCTTATTCTGTTTCGAAACTTCAGTGCTCAGCTTACATGTTAAACTTATTTCACGTATTCGAATTTCCCTCGAAACAACATAATTTCATTGTTTGCTATTACATATTTTCAGAATTTCCATGGTACATACACAGCAAAAATTTCTGAAAATTACACTCGATGTAAAAAAATTGCATATAAACTTCTATTTTATTTCACTGAATTTTACATCAAAGAATTTCTTGTATGGAATGATGAATACAAGCTTCATACTGAGAGCAAGCTGTAAATTTATAAACAGATGGAAAAAATGTGTGCGTAATGACGGGGTCCTTTTGTTACAGGTGATATGCTGTAACATTTTTTTACTGTGTAGATAAAAAAAGAGTGTAAAATTCTGTGACATGTGATGCACATGATTGAAGCGTGGGATATCACAGAAATTCACAAGACATATCATGTAAATGACATAAAATATCATGTAATCTTTCATTATATTTCATGTAATTCAGCATGACTCAGACTGTTTACATGACATATAACGCAAATTTACATGATATATCATGTTAACCATCAAAACACGAAATTGACATGACTAAAATGAAGTTTACATGACGTGTAAACCTCATTATTTAACTGTTACAGAATCATTCTTTTATATAAAGTAATAATTAAATCGTTACAAAGCTAAAATTGGTTCGCTACGCAGAAAGAAATTTTGAAAAGTACAATTGACGTAAATAATAGAACGTTTAAATTTACATGAAAGAATTTATTGCACACAAAGTTGTAACCAAGATCCATACTGTAGGACACCTATAATATTACATTCCGATGGAGAATTGTGTTGAAAGCAATGAAGGTTATTTTGTTACAGTTTACTCGATGTAACATTTTTTAATTATGTAGTTCACTCTCGACCAGATCAGCCCACATTGTTCACTGCATTTTGCGAACGTAAACTTTTTAAGGTTGCAATCCGACTAGGGCTTCCAATCCCGGGATGGATTTCCCGGGAAATGAAATTTCCTGCACAGAGAGAAATTCTGAAAACTACACGTGACGTAAATATTAGAACATTTAAATTTCCATTTCCTTTCGTTTGATTTTACATAACAGGATTTATTGTACACACAGTTGTAAGCAAGCTCCATACTGCAGACAACCTGTAATTTTACAATCCCATGGAGAATTGTGTTGAAAGCGATGGAGGTCATTTTGTTACAGCGACCTGGATATAACAATTTTTAACTATGCGGGATTCCCTGATTGATTCAATGATTGAGTAACCCAGCTTCTTGATTTACGTTTGTCACATTATCCTATGCAGATGTTATTACCTATATAATTCACATATTACGCAGATAACATCCTCTTAATAATATGAAGGCATGGAAACAGATTTTAATCGATGATTATTGTTTTTGGTACTGCTTCAAAGTATTGAGATATCATTATGAAATGTACACAGTGTATTCTATGTATCCTAGCCTTTGACTTTTCCAATTGATATCGATCTGATTTTATACTGCTGTTATTTTTTTGTGCTGTATTTAATTAAAAGGAGTTTAATTTTGCCTAGTTTGGATAATTACTACTATTAGGATAGCTTAGATCAATCATTAGCATAAAAGAATAGCAGCAATCAGTCTTAGCCTAAAGGCTCATGTCACATGAGTCATGTGGGCTTCGTAGCCGTATAGTAAGCGGTGCCAATCGTATAAGCTAATTGCAATCTGTGTGTGGGTTCGATTCCCATTCCAGTCGGAGAAAACTTATCGCCAAACGAAAAAGTATTCTTTGGACCACTACTGAGTATCATATATGTTATCCCTGTCCGTTGTCTAGTTTAAGATATGTTCTGTCTGTACAGTCTCTGGCTGAAGACGGCGTGTAGTGTTTTTCAAAATGGTGCATCCCAAGTAATTTTAGTCCAAGAACCTTACTTTCGTAAGGCGAATTTCTGTATTGGAAACTTCATGAATCCGGTGTTCAGTAAAGTTAAATGGAAAACTCGCGTGTTATGCCTCGAACGTGTGTGCTTGTCAACAACGCAATCGTTGCTACACTTATCTCTGAAATAGCTACTAGAGATGTAGGTACTATTTCAATTGAGGAAACCTCAACCTGTTTACATAGGCCAGCGCCCAACCTTCATGGTATCTGCCAGAGAGAAATTGTTGGATATAATGCTGTGCTCTACCAGAATTAGTCAAGAGTTGACGAATTGGCATGTGTCAGATGAAGAATCTTTATCTGACCATCGCTACATCTTTTTTGATCATGTGAATGTTAGTTCGCAAACATTGCGTTTTAGAAATCCCCGGTCAACCAACTGGGATCTCATGACTAATTAGATTGCGGCCGAATGTCATGGATACTCACCATACATTGACACTCCAAGTGATCTAGATGATGCCGTTGATACTACAACGGCTTCATCATGAGAGCTTGCCTTCTGTGGTCTCTGAACCCCTTGGTGGAACTCTGATCTGAGCTTGTGGATCATCACATCCGTGGTGCTCATATGGCCAACGTGCCTCTTCATGTTAACCAACATGGTTACCAATATGGAAATTTCTTTGGAATTTTTTTACACAAAGTTGTTTATGATATCGAGAAAGCATTTACATAAAAACAATCTTGTTTTGGATGTGTTTTTAGTTATCGAGGTTGCTTTGGACAACGTAACATTAACAGCGGTTTTCCACCTTATGGTTTTGCCAAAGGCTACCTAACATTGTTAGTTGGTATATGTACATCAGCACCCTTTCGACCTGATGCACACCGCTCTTCAAATAGTTGAGGGGTGGTGTCGCAAATAGGGTCTTTCGGTTAATCCGAGTAAAACATCTACTGTTCTTTTCACGGACACTTAACTTTTAACATAAACACAGTTGGTATTATATGCTTCGTTAGATAGTTTGCTATAACAGCTAGAAGAAACTTTTTTGGATATTGTTTTAAAATTGAAATTGCAGTCAATCTTTAGCGTAGGTATTTAAAATTTCTACAACAGTCTACAATCAGCAAGATTATGCTGGGTATGAAAAATTCGATAACTGGTCGATTCGGGATTCGTTTGCGAAGGAAATATTCTTGTCTTCCTTAGGTACCTATATTCATTATAATCAATTTTAAAAGAAAGCTCTCTGTTAATAAATGTGGAATTACTTAGAATACGAACCAAGAAGCGGGCTCGATCCTTGTTGGACAAATAAATAAGTTCATAATGGAGGGTATTTTTACAGCAAGATAATTTCCAATCCAGGATGTTCTCTATTTCATATTTTCATACACACTGTGCATTGTCGAAACTGTGCTTTTATTGAATTTCACTTTTGCCATAGCTTAAGGTTGAAAAATTTCATTATCGGTCCCAGTAGTAAAATTAATATCCATGTTTAGCAGACAATGGAAATACCTGCCGCGCTGGTCGGACTGCTTTTTCTTCTTCTTTACTCTGGAACATGCGTTTCGCTAGAAGAAGTCTGGTAAGACGCTGGAAACGGTAATAAATTTCCACTAGGAAAACAATAGGACATCATCCATACTGTGCTGAATTCTGTGGGCACAGTGCAGTCCTAGTTATGAAGGTAGATACCATGCAACGATACAGTGCTCTTGAACAGAAAGGCGTTCCCCAGCAAGAATGGAAGATTGAAAATTTCCTTTCAACCGCTTTCCGGGCGACGACTTTCCACGAAAAGGAAAGCCATGTCGCTTCACAGTGGGCGCCGAAGGCCGAATATTAATGATATTTCGCTACCGTATCTTTTAAAATTTTTTCTCTTTTTCATAGTTTTAAAGCTAGCGTTGAATAGAAGTGATCAGAGACGCATCTTCATTTTTCTCCAACATTTTTTCCTATATTGCACCTTTTATTCCTTATTCTCCAATCTATTTTCCTGTACAATCGATCATTAATTTAACAAACCAACTTTCACATTCATTTTACATAGAAACAAAATAAATCACATCCATAAATGTTCCTGTTTCTCCTTCACCACAACCACAAGAAAATCAATATGTATCGGTTCATCAAAAGGCCGTCATATACGCAAAACATGCAAGCAACGAGACAAATTCGAGGTTGCAATAAATCTGAAACCAACCCGATGGAATCCATAAAGACCGATGGAATCCATAAAGACCGTTCCGAAGGGATACCCACTCCCCCAAATTAGTACGCGTGGCGAAGAGATGAATGTGCTCTGCTACCGTGATTTATTGTGTACCATAATTTCAACTGCTTGGTCTCTCTGACAAAGCTTTCTTCTAGTTCGTGTTATCGCTGGAAATTTCACATGTTTTGATGTGTGATAATGGAGTTTTTCCCTTACTTCGAAGAGCACGCCACTTCGCCTTCAAAAAAAGAAACAACGCTTGCGAGCAAAGATACAATTTAATCGAAACGGCAGAAGCACGAAACCCTCCAAACATTTCATAAGCACGATCTCGTATTTTCCTCTTTTTTCTGTGTGGTAATTTTCTTCCCTGCAGAGAGCACGAATGAAATGGATTAGATTTTTTCGGGAGCTCCATGAAATGTGCTTTTGTATTCAATGAAATTGTCGAATCGCGTGCTGCTGTGCATCTTGGAAAATGAGAAACCTTCCAGGTCACGATGTTTTGTGCGGGAATGTTACAAAAAAAGCAATAGATACAAACGGGAGGCAAAATTGAGATGAATTCATCCTTAAATCGTTGTGATTTTGGCGAATGATTTTCTATTCTGTTAACTTTATTCATCTTTTCATTTGTGGGAGAGACATTATAGTAGACACTGTACTCAATGCATGCACACGTGTTGTTATTAACGGAGCATTGATGGAAATCTTCCCAGAAAATTGAAAAAAGAAATATCAGAATGGTGTCCAAGTATCTAAATCCAAGTTTAATCTTTAAATCATGTTATATGTAGTACGGGGCATATAACCCCGTTGTTTTGGAGCGTGATTCCCCGCTGCAGAGGGGCATACTAGTCCGTTGTTGCGGAGTATATTATACCGTTTAGTCTCGACGTTTTTGTGAGTTTATGATTTTGTTGATTTTAGAAAACACGTTATTATGGAATAAAAGCTGTTATTTCGTGCAAAAGGTTATTATCGGATAAAAGCTAACATTTTACTCAATTAATAAATGCATTGGTTGAGTATACTACGGTGACGAGTGCAGAGATATTTCCATTTTTCCTTTGGGAGGGGGCATATTATACCTGTTTACCCTATATGGAATCAACCCATTAACTACCATCCATCTCCTACACCTTCCATTTGCTGCCGTAAATGGTAAGATGGAGCCGCGTGGTATTTTATTAGAATTCAAAGCGGGAAATGCCAGAGATCGTATTGCCCTATCTCAAGCAGAGTTTCTCATTGCTCATGTGTACATAAATGTGACAGCGAGCCTCCTACCAAATTGTCTCCCAGCTCTTCAAAATCGCAGTGTGCTGCGCTGCTAGGAGGCTCACGAAAATTTGGTCGGTGCGAACTAAGCGCCTAGCTCCCGGGGAGCTCGTCTCATGCGCTGCGTGAGCTGTTGGTATCTAAGGTGTAAAACAACTTCTTGGTAACGAAGAACCTCAACAACTTTTTTCCGTACACAGCTCAAAAGTGTCTGGTTGGTCTATTCGATACGACTAGGGACTCTCAATGCAAAGGTTAAGGTTTCAATTCTCAATGCTTTAGGAAGTTTTTGTCGTGAAATTTTCTAATTTAATCAGCGCATGAGACACACCTTGAGAAAAATGAGGCACACAACTTTCAGTCTCAAAATGTACTGAGCTCCTGGGAGCTCGCTTGCCATGTGGCTCCCGTACACCGGACTACAGAACGTGTACATCAACTCTGATCTCAAGCTGAGGATTGCGGACTGAAATTTGACAGCAGCCAGGCTGCTGCCAAACCTCCAAAATGATCAGAGTGTGCCTGGATACAAGTTCGGTTTGCTTAGTCACGCTAAAACAAGTGAAACGTTAAATGAAACAAACTTTGCCGGATACGAAAATGTTCTTCTAACGTTTATTTATTTGAAAAAAAATGTGTAAAACTTGTCCAATGTTTGCAAATAATTCTTCCAAGCCCATATAGGACCAAATCAGCTGAATATATACGTTTGATTCTGTTTGATTGTAACTTTTGCTGTTATTTATCTGTTTAAAACTTTGTGTGGAGTAGTTTATGCGTGCACTTTGAAATAAATCTCCATAGAGATAAGCAACTCAATAACCGGGAGCACTGGAAGAAAACGTACGTGCTCAAATTGAATGACCAAAATAGTTGAGTCCGCACACCTCAGATCTCAAGGTGCGTTTTGCCCCCAACAGTTTTTCTTTAAATCATTTTTAAATTGTTAATTTGATTCGGTAAATTGATATTAGGGGAACTGCGGCCATAACGCCCATAGGGGGCAAGTTGCGCCACCCTTGTTTTAGGCAAACCACGTTAGTTTCAGTACTTTTTTCTATTGCAAACGCTAAAATAAGAATAAAAATGCTTTTTGATATTTGAGTTTACATATTTTTACTACAAAAATTGTACAAAAACTTCGAAAAAAGATTTTGGTTACTTTTCATGTAATTTTAGCCTGCCAAATGTTTGCACTTTTTTACATCATTTAAAAGAATTTTTTCTCGCTATCCCCACAAACTGTTTTGCACACTCCCATTGTTTGTGTACCAAGCGGAAAAAGTATCGAATTTGACCCTTACAACTTCTTTACAAGGGTCCAAACTTCTGAGGTTTGTGTGAGGTAAAATGCCCACCCCTAGTTATTTACATTAAATAGCCATTTAGATCCAAATTCTGGCACAAATTATGTAGAACACAAGTTGGAACCAATCAACAGCACATTTTTGCTATTAATAAGTTCACTAATCACACAGCCATGCGTCATTTTGTAGTACCGTAAAATGGGGTAACTTTGATAGTTTTTCAGCGAATTTTCTCAATATTTTTACATGCAACAGCATTTCCCCGAGTTTTATATTTTTAAAACAAGTACAGTGGCGTTTCGGTTTTATCACTAGTCGTTTTAATCACTACTCGCCCGAATTCACGCTTTTCTATTCGATTTTATCACGATTTCCGTTTCGTTTTTATCACACTTGTTCTAAAACATTCCGAAATCAAAATAAAATCAATACTGCATTGCCCAGTCCACCAAAACTGTTAAAAAATGTAAACTACGACTCATATATATTACAGCTGAACGATTTTGAATGAAAAAATTACATTTTTTTCTCGTTTCACCAAATTCACGGTTTCGTTTATATCACGGTAAAATTTTTTTTGACCGTGATAAAACCGAAAAACCACTGTACTGGGGTATCAGTTATCAATTGCAATTAAAAGATTCGACAATCTGAAATATTTTGGATAACTTTTAGTTTTTCATATAACCGAAAATCAGATTTTCATTTTGGGGTTACTTTGATAATGCCCTAAAAACACATCAAATCTCAAAAAATAATCACAGATTGAAATCTTAGGAGTATGAACATGATGAGAGAAGGCATGTGGAATATATTAGATAGAATTTTTATATCAAAACATTGATTTTTTACTAAATTCTACATATAAAAATGAGTTTGTGGAGTATTGATTGCAAAACACAATAAATTTAGCTATCAAAAATCATTATCTTTATAATAATAAATGCTTAACGGTACATCAACATATGATTACATGCTATCCATGGTTAGTTTTCTTTTTTTTTGGTAGTTTTTAAATGTTTTATTAATAAATTTTGAGCAACACAGATTTATCTACATGAAATTACAAGGACATTGCATACTTTTAGGCGTTTATCAATGTATGGAAATTAATATCCCAAATTACAAAATTGCTTCCAATTCGTAAAAACACACTTCGTTAAGAGATTCAAGGCCTGATTTGGAATCTACTATGATAAATCTATCGAGAATAAGAGTCCATTCATAGAAAAAATAGTTGTAACGAAGTCGTCTAGCAGATTGTTTGAAGGGGTTGATAAATGACAAAAACATCGACAATTTTTATTTTTTGTCCAAAAAGTTGTATATAAACTAGATTTTAATGAAAATACGTCTAAGATGAACTTTCATATGTACAGAATTGATTTACATTTACCTTTTTCTTAACTGGTTGAAGAAATCATAGTTATAAGATAAATTACACAATGCCTGCCGAACTATCAAAGTTACCCGCATTATCAAAGATACCCCGTTTTACGGTAATTATTGATAAAATAGCTCACTATGACGTTTACATGGAATTGACCCATAATTACAGGTGATCCATAATTAATTATGTAATGACTGAATACCCTTCACGAACAATAACAGTTGACAATAAACCAGGCGCGCAAGTATATGTACACAATTTGGCATCCTGGCGTTAGCTGTGGCTAATGGCGCGTTTTACCCCGCATTAAAACTAAAATTCTTAAAATCAAACTTTTTTTCAAATTTGAATTTTTCAGTGGTAAAACATAAAACTGGTTTATGGTTTCTTCCATTTGGAAGGAAACATGTTGGTGCTTCATGTTAGTGCCAAAAAAAATGTGTATTATAAAGTGTTTCGTGATTAAAATTGGACTCTTCCTTAACGTGGGCGTCTTACCCCCAGTTCCCCTACGCGGACCAAAAGTTTGCGTCTTTTAGTGAAATAAGTAAACTAACTTTCAAAACCGCAAGACACCCATAAAATCATTGATTGATTGATTTGTCTTTGTTTCAGAGACTTTCAGCCTTTGGCTGGTTCGTCTCTTCATAACATCATCTTAATTTTGGTTGTAGGGCCACGTATGCTTAGAGGTGCATATTTCCCCACATTCCCCTAATATTTGGAGCAATCGTTGAAGAAATCTATTTTCACGTTCCGGAAGTCGGTCGCTATATAAAAACACTTCGTTTCGTGGATGAAATAAACACTTTATTTACTTACTCGAACAGAAAAACTGCATTTCTTTTGGTCGAACGGAGCAGTACTGGTAGCAGCAGTAGTGTACTACCGACCTAGTTACTATTTAAGATAGCCACTTCGATGGGCATACACAGATAATCTTTGCGACAAAAAGCTTTACTTAGGTTATAGTGATATATGCAACAGAAAATGCTAGAGTTACCCTCAAATAAATTATTTACTACTGGCTCACACAAAACCCTTGTAAGAATCTTTGAGAGAAGCCTTTGAAGAGTTTCTGGAGGATAACTTAGAGGAATTACTGCTGCAATCCTGCTGACGGAATTTTTGAAGAAATATTTGAAGATATTTCCTATGAAATCCTTGAAAAAAAAAAATTCCAAAACAATCCATTAGGGTTTATATAAAAGAAACCTTGGAAGAATCCCGGAAGAAGGCCTGGAGCAATACCTGAAGGATTTTTTTTTGAAGAATTTGTGAATGAATTCTTGGAAGAGTTCCTAAAGGAATCCGTAGAGGTAGAGGTATTCCTCAGGAATTCCTTGGAAGAGTTCCTGTAATAATACTTGAAGAAGTTGCCACAGTAGGCGTTTCTAAAGTAAACTTTGGAGGAACAACTGGAAGAATACCTGGAAGAAATTTCCAGAAAGAATCCTTGGGGGAGTTTCTAAAGTTTCCATAGAAATTGGCTGCAAGAATTTCTAAAGAAACTGGTATAACGTGCCAGCTTCGTGTTTTATTATGAATTCCACAGTTAAAATCACGAGCTTTCTCTTCCAATGACCATTTTGCATTTGTATATCGTCAGGCACGTAAATGTACAAGGAAGTCCAGGAAGAATTTCTGCAGAAACCTTTGAGAAATTTCTGATGATGGGCTGTGAGCAATTTTTGAAGAGATTCATGGAATAATATTTGATTGAATACTTGGAGAAACCCGTAGAATCCATGAACGTATACCTAAATAAGTAATTAGGAGTTTTTTTCACAAAATATCGTGATGTAACAGTTGCAAATATACAAGAAAGAATCTTTGAAGGAATTCCTGATGCTTTTGTTGGAGAAATTTGTACAGAATTCCATAAAGAAATCCGTTTTCGAATCTCTGGAGGAATTCTCGAGAGGTAAATGTACAACACATATTTTTTCAACAAATCCACGGGGCATTGTAGTTTATATGTTAAAGCATGCCAAAAACTGTGTATTTTCTTAACAGCAGATTAACTTACTAGCTAAACTCAAAAATATTATATGTTATAAAGCTGATATAAAGGTATTCAAAACACATTTCAAGACCAACAATTGGAAAGGCCTCATAAACATTGCGTAAACAAACACGTTTCAGTCGACTTAGGGCCTTCTAAGATCCACCCGCACGTCTCACCACCACTAACAAAAAGCTTGATGTTTACGCTTTCTGTTAGTGGAGGTGAGGTGTGTGGGTGGAGTTTACAAGGCCCTAGGTTGACAGAAACAAGTTTGTTTACAAAATGTTGATGCGGCCTTTTCAATTGTTGGTCTTCATTTCAAATTGTTGTAACTGATTTTGTTATAAATATGATATATAACAAACTCGTTTTCAGACCGATTCCAACAAATATACATGTCTAATTCTAACAAAAGTTAATATAGATAGTAACGGTTGATGTTATTATGTCATGTTTTTGCTATGCTTTTCTGATCGGGTGGGTTACAACCTACAACTCGCTAGCGAATCAAGAGGCCTTTTTCACTGGACCCGGGCCAGGGCCGATCACTTACAGTCACCCTAGATATAATTCCGCGCAAACAACTGCCCCATTTAAAAGTTGAGCTCGACCGCAGAGTATCCACGTATCAGACTCCAATCCCGGAGACCAGCTTTTGGGTGTTAGTTAGGATGTCGAAGGACAAAAGGTCAAATTGGACAGAAGGTCGAATGGACAAAAGGTCGAGTGGACAAAAGGTCGAATAGGGCAAAAGAATTAATAGACAAAAGTGTAATTGGAAGACAGAAAAAGTGATCAGAAATTGACAGAAAAACGATATTTTGAATTCCGATAAAAATTATAAAACCAATAATACCAAAACTATTGAACAACTTAAAAAAAAACAGAAATTATTATATTTATATTTATTTATTTATTATATATCTTCATCTGACCTACTCGGGTCTTAATGAAGTGTGGCTGGGAAAAGCCTCGATCAGGCATAAAAACCCGCATCTTTTCACACAAATAACACGTTAAAACAAGTACAATAAAATATTATCACAGAGCATGTCTTCGTCTCTTTTGACGTGGTCTCCCTTTTCACCAACATTCCAAAGAACCTCATCATTCGCAGTATCATTTTTCGATGGACAGATATAAAAAAGGGAACAGATATCAATTTGGATCCGTTTTAGAAATGATTGAACTATGTCTGGACAACATCTACTTTAAGTTCAGAGACAAATACTACCAGCAGACGTTTGGAACTGCCATGGGTAGTCCCCTGTCGCCGATACTTGCAGACTACGTTATGGAGGATGTGCTCGGGACGGTCATCAATAGAATAGGATTCACCCCTCCGGTGATAAAAAAGTACGTAGACGACCTGTTCCTCGTCCTACACGAATCCCAGGTCGAGCACATCCTGGGAATCTTCAACCAATACGACCCACACCTACAGTTTACCATGGAATTGGAGAAGGAAGGCGCCCTCCCTTTCCTCGACACGCTAGTCATCCACAACACCGATGATCACACGCTCCAAACCAGGTGGTATTCGAAGGCAATTTCGTCTGGTCGCCTGCTGAACTACCATTCATACCATCCAACAAACATGAAGCTGAACGTAGCCACCAACTTCATCAAACGTGTAACACAACTGACTACCAGCATGCCCATTGAACAGTAGAAACACATCATCTTCCAGAATCTGCGGCAAAATAACTACCCATCTTCCCTCATAAACCGATTGATGAATCGTACACGAATTGCAGTAACACCAAACACAGCTCACAGCTCATTTCACGCCGAAGCAGAACCACAACAATCCCCTCAGCCACCTGCCAACCACCACCCAACGCTCGAACCGCAACCACCGCCACCGCCTCCAATTCCACCGCCACCAGCCAACATAAACACATCAGAAGTTCCTCCAACCGAAGTCCAAGCAACCGCCGCAACATACAAATCGCTTCCAAACATCCCAACACTAACACCGTCGATCATCGGAATCCTGAAAAACGATTACCGTAATCCGGGGTATCATTGATCAGCGGGGTAACATTGATCGGCTTGACCCACCTCATGAAATGTTCAAACAAGCATTTTACATTGAATCAGTTTTTGCTATGGAATGATATATCGTAATCTGCTATCATTTAGCTATTAAATGACATGCAATTTATGAAAATTGAATTTGAATTTCATAAACATTGAATTAAATTGATTTTTCCATAACTGTGTTTCGTAGCGCAATGAGATACATTGTCAAACATTCATGCTTGGCGTGAATACTTGATACAATATGTGGTTCGAAATCACTGTATTACTTCAATATTATATTCTAGAGTTGGATTTAATAAACGAAATTTTTATGAAAATGCTATTTTTCAGTAAAATATACGATTTATTAAAAGTCGGCTACCAATTCCTTAAGCCATTGCCTACCTTTAGGCGTTATTCGTGGTTTAGAGGATTTTAATCCTAAAATAACTTAAAAAGTACATAATTTGTAAGAGTTTGGACAACATATTCGAAATCAGCGACCCTGAATTTAGGAAGTAAGCGTATTTTCAACACAAATGAACATTGATCACTGACATGATCAATGTTACCCCAAATCAACAGAATAAAAAATTAGATTAAAAAACTTATTTAGGGTGCCTGTACCAGTTATCGCACCACCTAAGAAAAACTATTTCTACAAAAATAAGAAGAAGACCGACGAATGTAAACAACAAGCCAAATGATTGATTAGTTTCCATACTTTACAGGAAAAATATAAAAACGGAGCCAAAACTACTTTTAGTATTTATTACGGCGTGTGCCAATGATAGGAACCCTGTACCAGTTATGGACAAATTTGTTAATTTGGGTTCCACTTCGCACTATTTACATGCATTCCTTATGGGAGTTGTCATAACTGGTACACTATGGCGAAATAGGGTGCAAGGTGGCCGAAAAGTTAAGGAAAATGATTTATTTCTACCCTAATTTGAGCAAATTGTGAAGTTTGAATGATTGCAATCATCTTTTGTGATCGTGATCTGTTGTTCACGATTTTTTTTTCTTTTTGATTTGTATCTTTAAAGGTTGAAAATCAACTATGGCGAATTTGAGGTACTATAGCCATAACTGGTACACTGAGCCTAAACATGTTTTAAAGTTTTACAATACTTTTTCGAGTAGCTTAACACATACTCAGAGGGCCAGTATTTGTTTTAAAAATATAAAACATGTAACGTTTGCTTTAACAAGAGAATTATTCAAGAAAGATGGAAAATTCTGATCAATGTTACCCCGGATTACGGTACTCGTTAGTTAAAATCGCCACTAAAACAGAAAAGAGTGTCAAAACTTTTCTAAGACCAGTCAAAGACCCAGTCCCTCAGCTAGATCAAAATAACATTGTTTACAGCATTCCCTGTACAGACTGCGATAGGGTTTATATTGGCATGACCACCAACCAGCTCAAAAAGCGATTAAGTGGTCATAGATCCAATATAAACAAACTAACACAAACCAACATTGATGTAGAACAAGCAAAAACTGTATTGATCAAACACATGATTGAGGAACAACACACTTTTAACTTGGAAGGCACGAAAATAGTCGATCGTACATTCCGATCCACAGCCTTACCAATGTTAGAAATGTGTCATATCCAGAACACACCACACACAGTAAATTTCCGTACAGATGTAGATAGCTTGCACACTACTTACGCAGGGATTCTACACACAGTGAAAAGCACACTCACTGGCCGAAAACAATCCCGCCGTAATACACAGCATTTAGCAGTCGACTCTACCAATCATACCGAATAGCCGATCAAATGATAACCGCCATGATTCAAACCTACAGTTAATGTTAGATAGATGTATGTCGCTCGCTGTTATCTGTAGTGTGCAGTGCAAGTTGTCTCAAAAAGATCAAAGAAAAATTTATGTGTTTTATGTTAAATGTGAGTCGATGATAATTGTTACCATGTAGATAGTCAGTTTGATAATTTAAGCATTTTTAATAACATTTCTTTGTACAAATTAGGGCATTACAAGAAGCTCCAACTCTCAAACTGCATTCAGAAACCGCATAACGAGAGACGGTTGACTGCGTATGTTTAGTGTATGTTTGTAATGTGTCTCTGTTCTAATGTTGCATATCATTTTTAGTTATCCCTTGAAAAAGGTCCAATACACGGGACCGAAACGTCGGGCTATGCCAAACTAGCTGTTTCAATGCTCTTAGACTGAGAAAGCCACAAAGTTCAACATTTCCTCCCAGTCGTATACCTCCTCCAAATACAAATTAATTAAAGCTAACATTATAAAACAAAAAATCGTACGAAGCACATCAATTAAAATCAAATTGTTCAAATACATTATTAAAGTTTACAATCATAAACCTAATGGGATCATGCTGTCCATATCGGCTGTTACGAGGATCCAAGTAGAGAAAATTGCGGCGTCGTAGAGGTCTTTCTGGAACATATATTGGAAGCTCGGACAGTAAAGATGGAGCATCAATCTCGCCATTCAAAAGCTTTCCTATGAAGCTGGATTGCATTGACGACCTCCTTTTCGCTAAAGTATCCAGCCTCAAAAGCATACACCGGTGCTCATACGGCGGAAGATGAACAGCGTCATGCCAGGGCAGGCTCCGAAGAGCTAATCGCAAAAATTTACGTTGCACAGCTTCAAAACGGTCAATCCAATTCTGACTATACGGGCACCAAACTACTACTGCCGATTCCAAGATGGAGCGAACTAAAGCACAGTATAGAGATTTAAGGCACAAAGGATCTCAAAACCCATCAGCAATCTTGAAAATGAAGCCCAGCTGTTTATTCGCTCTAGAAAACACATCATCGTAATGCGGCCTGAAAGTCATCTCTGTATCCAGTATCACTCCAAGATCCTTGATTTCCTTTTTGCGTTCCAGCGTTTCACCTGATAATGAATAGTCAAAATGGATAGGATTCCGTTTCCTGCAAAAAGTAATTGCAAAGCATTTTCCACGCAAAGTTCTAAACCATTTCGATTACTGCAGCAATCAAAAGAGCTTAACGCTTCCTGTAGTCTAACGCAGTCTTCAATACAGGTGATCACGATGAAAATCTTCACGTCGTCCGCATAGAAAATACGTTCGTCGCGGGGCAGTACAAATGCTACGTCGTTGATAAAAAGCGAAAATAATAGTGGTCCAAGATTGCTTCCTTGGGGCACTGCAGAGGGAATGGAAATAGAATCCGAATGAGTCAACCCGATACGCACTTTCATAGACCGGCCAGATAAATACGAGTCAAACCATCTGACAATTCCATCTGACATTCCCAGTTTCCTAGCTTATTGAGCAGCATGCTATGGTTCTCGCGATCAAACGCCGACTTGAAATCCGTATAAATCGCGTCCACTTGTTTTCCAGCATCCATTGAACGAATACAAAGTGAAGTGAATTCGACGAGATTAGTAGCTACTGACCGTTTCGGGAAAAAAACCATGTTGTGCCGTAGATATGTAGTTCTTACATGATTCAAAAAGAACGTTTTTCACTATAATCTCAAATAGTTTCGAGCATGCGGCTAAAGATGTTATACCTCTGTAGTTGGCAATATCACGCTTGTCGCCCTTCTTGAAAACAGGTGAAAGAAAGGAGGTTTTCCAACCAGCCGGAAAGGTTCCTTGTTGTAGCGAGCGATTAAACAGCTTCATCAGCGGCATCATAAAAGCAGCGGAACACCTTTTCAATAGCGATGACGGGATGCCATCTGGTCCGGGTGATGTGGAATATTTCAACTTTCGGAATGCACCAAGAACGTGTTCTTCAGTAACATCAAATACACCGAAATCGATTACATCCGATGGCGTATCACGGATTGCCTCAGCGACTTGTGTGGGCGTAACATCAACGCTCGAGAAGGCAGCCTTGAAGTGTCGCGCAAAAAGGTTGCATTTTCCAGCAGCAGTCTCCCCAGATGAATCCCCATAACGCATGACAGTCGGTAGTCCATCTTCCTTCCGCTTAGACTTCACAAAGGACCACAACCGTTTTGGATGAAGCCGGAGATTCCTCTGAACTCGGTCAACATATCGAGCGTATGAAAGACGATTGTAGCTAGTGTACTTGTTACTGGCAAACACGAAGCAACGTTTCAGCTGTGGAGAACGGTAACGCCTATATTTCCGAAGAGCTGACCATCTTCGCCTCTTTAATTTGCGGAGATGTCGATTCGTCCAGGGTGGTTTCAACGGAGGACGCTGAAGTGGTACACGCAGCTCAATAATCCGACGAACTCCACTGCCGAACAATTCCACCATGTCATCCAGGTCACAGTCTGAGTCCAAAAACCGCCAATCAACAGATAAGAGTTCGTTGGTGAGCATTTCATAATCAGCACGACGGTAATCGAAACATGCACCAACAGGAACTTGCTCGTACTTCACCGGCAATTAAAAGATAAGAAAATATCTTAAACAGCAATTCATCACCGCATTTCAATTTGAAATAGATACACTCATTGCACAATTATTACTTTCCACTTTAATAGATAAATACTTATTAATTGCAAGCTTTTGTTAGCCAGTGTCATTTTTTGTACATTAACAGTCTATGAATTAGATAGAGAAAGACAAACCTCTGGGTATTATATGTGCAAGAAAAAACGAAATTATTTACCAATACAGTGTAATTCGTAAGAACTACTTATCAATCCAAGACAATGACATTTGTCTATTTAACCTTTTCGACCTTTTGTCCTTCGGCCATTTGTCCTTCGACCTTCTGTCCTATTAGAGATGAATCTATGACAAAAGGTCGAATGGACAAAAGGTCAAAATGACAAAAGGCAAATTTGAAGACATGAAAAAGTGACCAGAATTTAACAGGACAAAACAATTAAAATTCCGATAAAAATAATAGAACCAGTAGTGATACCAAAATTATTCAACAACTTCAAAAAACTTAATTGAAAGACAGGAAAGTGTCAACTTAAACTTGCAATAGTTTAAATGCAGCAATTTATTACCACATTGCAAATCGAAAAAGTTGCCCATAAATGATAAAAAGTAATCTTATTCATTAAAGTTGAATGTGGAAAACAATCATTGATTGAAATATTAGGGGTACTCACTAAACAGATTAAATTGCTGCGTAAGCCATGATTTTCTGCTTATTTGAAATGTTTCATGATATTGCGAATGAAATAATCAAAGATTGCCTTGGTGATCGCGACGTTTAATCAGTTTAATCAGTTTACGCTGTTAAGTGAATCCCCCTATTGTCATTTGAAACTCCAATCATTACAGCGATTTGAAAAAAAAAAAACAACTAGTCTGTGAATAGGAGAAGGACAAATCTCTAGGTATTTAATGAGCAAAAAACACGAAATTATTTACATATACTGTGTCCTTTCCTTTCCTTTTGTTCCATTCGACCTTTTGTCCTTCGACCATTTGTCCTTTGACCATTTCACAATGGTCGGAAAAAGATAAAGTTCGGCCAAAACTCTTTTTATGTGTTTAATCGAAGTTATAGGTTGCCCAGATATGGTATATAGTGTTTTTAGTGTTTAAAAAGGGGTATTCAAAAATTACGTAATTTCAATAATTTCAAAAACAGTGAAAATCAGTAAACTCCATATTTTTTGCGTTTTTTGTTAGAAAATCAATTCGGATTTAAATAAATGATCATCTTTCGATCAAATCCAATCAATTTTGTTCAAAACGTGTGAAAAATGTGGAAAGATAAATTTTATTTCAGTAAAAAATGGAAAAATAACGTAAAATATATGAAAAAACATGACTTTTTTAAAAAGCTCTAATTTGAAAAACTGCAAATTTCTGCAAAATATTTAAACGTTTTTAGGCAGCTCTAAGCATGATGTTTAAGATGTACTATTCGAAATTGCGGCGACACGTGACGACACGAACCGTTTTTTAACTTAAAAATTCCCAAAATTTCTAAGGTACAATATATGAAAATTTGAAAAGTTTTGTGACATATTAATTTTGCATCATACGTGCATTCAAACAGTCCAATAACAAGCTTTCATATGCTGGATAACTTAAAACATATATTCCATTCTCAAAATATTATTATTTTACTTTTTTCGAATAATTCATTTTTCAATTTTATGACTTAGGCCACTTTGGCAGTAAAAATGTCATTGAAATACAAAAGCTAGTATTCTTTTAATTAATAATCATAAAAGTACAGTACATTAACTTTGTTAAAAGGTGAAATAAAGTTTAAAATAATCAATTTCGTTTTTTGGGAGTTTTGGCCGCCCCTTTGTATGGAGCCCGACCAATGTGCATTTGTCCTTCGACATTCTGTCCTCAAGTCTAATAACTGATGTGAAGTCTATGCATACCACTTCAATGATAACATCTGATATTGAAATACCTAAATATTACCACTTAAACTACAGACGGGATAAAAACTCCCTAGAACTACCAAGGGTAAAAAAAGTCGGAAGTCCAAATTTGACAACCCGAATAAAAAATACAATAGAAAAACTGAACGTTGTATTGTTACAGTTCTATTTAGAACCATATTTTTACAATTGACACCACTGTAAAAATAAAAATACAAATAGGGGAGACTGAGGAGACTTGATCCCTGGGGAGACTTGTTCCCCCCATATTTGCTCGGAATCAAAAACATTTTTCTTCTAGCATAATTTTTCCAAAACTACTCCTAGACAAACGACTATGTTTTGGCTATAAGTGATTTCGATTGTACATTGCATTATTTTTTAACGGCTGATGGTTTGTTTTCAGTCCTTCAGAAATCTTTTAGGCGATTCCGAAAAATCTCAATAACTTTGTGAAAATTGAACCAAATCGTGTCAAAATTTTACAGTACATAGTTTGAATAAAATACTTTCAAACTTATTTATCCAAATAAGGCTGTTGTTAACACATTTTAATTCATTCAGCTTAGTATACACAACAGTGATATGGGGAGACTTGATCCCTCGAGGATTACACACACATTATACATGTGAAAAATAAAATTCTATTCGGAAGCCTCTATTTACTTGGAATTCTAGTCTATTCAACGATAAAATGTGTCAGATAATTATAACTTTAGTACAAACCAAGAAAAGGGGGATCAAGTCTCCCCATTTTGAAAATACGGCATATCCTTAAAAAATTAAGGAAATCTTACAATTTCAAACACTCCATATTCATCGAAAATACAAGAAAACTCGAAAAGAAAATGTATAGGAAGACTCTGGGATTATTTTCCCTTTAAATAAACCATGTGCTCAAAGGGGGATCAAGTGTCACCCATTTTTGAAAAATGCGTCATATAACATGCCTTAATAAAACACAGTTTTGAAAACTTTAACAATAATTTAAAGGCCTTCTGTTATGTATAAACTTGCAATAAATGTTTACCTGCCATTTTGTACGGAAATCGGATCTAGTTTTGTGTTTTTCTTAAAGTTTCAGGTAAATTAAGAAAAAGGGATCAAGTCTCCCCAGTCTCCCCTACAATAAGATGTAATGTAGACACAGTAACACAGTGAATTGTAAATAGGATTTTTACAATATATTATACAGGTTGTTAAGTATCGTAAAAACATAAAAAAATATTTTTCTCCATATATATATATTTTTGCAAAACCATACATTTTATTGTAAATGAATTGTTCTAAATACTGATACGTGGGTTTCCATATATCGTACATTGTATGGTACATGTATGGTTTCAAACAATAAAATGTACCGTAAATATATTGTTTTAATTGTAATTTCACTACTGGCTATACATTCAATCAAATGTTTTTTTTATTCCTGTTCGGGTCTTTCACTGCGACCAGTTTTTAGATCTATTGTGACATTACCCGTATCCTTAGTGTAGTGCATGTCGCATTACTCAATTGCCATTGAAGGGCAACAAAGTATCGATTTTGATACAGTTTTTGTTTTGTTTTCTTATGTGCTTCAGGAGCAATATAGAAAACAAAACAAGAGAACTGATAATTGACCATGCATCGGAAACCTAGCATCACCTTTGTTTTACTGCTAAATTCTCCCCAGTAAGAAGTTCAGAACCCGGGTTTTAACATTAGCTGCAATACCATTTCAATAATGGAACATATGTTCAGTAATAAGGATTCTAGTATATTCCTTGCATACCAGCACTTACCAGTCTTTGAAGAGTTAGTACATAAATGGATCCCTAACTCGATTTGATGTCCTTTGCATCAAGTTTAGCCTCGAATGGCGAGGTTTTTAACTATCTGCAAAGTAAAAATGGGTAACTTAGTTTTATTCAGAGACCGTAGACCACCACGATACCAGCACGATGACAAGGACTAAATACTATGATTTCTTGAATTGCCAGAACGCATATTCCAAAATTGGAAAAGTAGGACGACACTAGGTTTCGGTAGATTTTACTCCGTAACGCAACACGAAAAGGTGATCTACCCACGTTACGGGCTCCGTTAACGATCGAGCATCTTTGAATTGGATTGGGGTTCCCTGTTTGGTGGACTTTTACCCCCGGAACAGGGGGTCCGTAGTGCTATTCTAAACTGGCAGCTACACGGGTAATCAAATGGTTTTGGAATGGTTCTCTTTTATTATGTTGTATTGTTTTACATTACATATACCATCTCATGTTGTATTATCTTGTAGTTTCCTTCCTGTTAATGGCATCTTAGGCTTTCTAGCCCAACTAACCTGAAAATAAGGTTAAAAAGAACTATCTTTGATAGTGCGGATTAGAATATATTAAGTTTAACATTATTAGAATGCGTTTTGGGAATTCTCTAGAGCGTCTTGGACAACCCTTCATATATAGGATCGCCCACGTCTAAGTCTGAGTAGTCTCTAATTGCATTAACAGATGAAGTTTAGGTTCCCATGCCCCACCAGCCAGATAACCGGGTTTTGCAAACTAAGTATTATTTGTGGCACCACTTTGAGCGGCATGATGGAACTATGCCGAGCGCGCTAAGTGTTATTAGACCACTAATGTAGTTGTGTGAAGTGGGTGACGAGGTATATAAGTATCATTACAGCGTGCTTAACCGTTATTACAATATTGGGACTCCAGTTTGACCAAAGTTTGAAATGCATAACAACTCATGAGAAAACTGTCAAGTACAATTCAAATACAAGTACAATTTGAATGCAGACGAACCTATATTAGAAGTCGTTTCAGTGTCCAGTCCATATGTTAAAGATGGCTCTACGTCAAAGATAAATTTCACCGAGATAAACCAGCCCTGGGCTGAAAATCTCGTTAATAAAGATAATAAAAAAAAAACCCTAATTAATCCACCTAGCGGTGATGGCGCCTTTCTCGTGCCTTCGAAACCCCATTTCAATAAAACTCAAGCGAAATGTTGATATATATCGCACTTTCATACAATTTACAGAAATCCATTTCATGATACCAGAAATCATATCGTTTATCTAGCTTTTAATGTTTGAGCCTCAAACTCTTAAGAAAAAGACGCTATCTTGAATTTGAAGCCGCCATTTAGGATTTAAGATTGCCATCTTGGATGTCCAGGCATCTTCCCTACGAAAAATATACTTCATTAAACAGCCGCCATCTTGAATTTGGAGCCACAATTTTGGATTTTGAACCAGCATCTTGGCTATTCTATTCGCCATTTTTGGAATCCAGACATCATCCCCATACCAAAACCAAATATACCAATAATACATTGTTTCAGGCCCTAAAACTCAAATAAACAGCCGCGATTTTTAATTCGGAGCTGTCATCTTAAATTTTTGATCACCATCTTGGATATCCTGAACGCCATTTTGGACTCTGGAAGTCTTCCCCATACCAAATATACCAATAATGCATGGTTTTAGAGCCTAAAACTTCATTAAACAGCCGCCATCTTGAAACTGAAGCCGTCCTCTTGGATTGTAGATCGCCATCTTGTACATTCTTTAATTTTCTTGTACATTTTTTAACTCCGGACATCTTCCCCATATCAAATATTCCCATATAGCATGCTTTAAGACCCTAAATCTCTATTAAACAGCCGCCATATTCAATTTTGAGCCGACACCTTGAACATTTGGCTGCCATGTTGAATTTTGGGCCGACATCGTGGAGCTTCTGTTCTCCAGTGTGGATTTCCGCACAAAACTCGCCAAAGGTTACAAAAATCACTGCAGTTTGATGTATCGTATGATGGGGCTAGTTCAGTTTTATATACGGCCTGTTCAACCGGTGCTGGTCCGGATCACTGAAATGGCCATAATTCCGGAACGTCTTGGCCGATCTGGACCATTTTTGATAGCAAACAATTCCGGTTTGATTCAAGCTATAATCCAAAAAATCGGCCAATGAGAAGTGCCTTAAAAGTGAGTGAACTTATTTTGCGCACATACATATATGCCCATAATCTCAATTCGTTGAGCTGAGTTGATTGGTATATGCGAACACTACTGATGGCGCCTTTCTCGTGCTTTAAAATATCCTTTCAACAAAACTCGTGCGACATGTTGATGACATTGACATAAATACAAAATGAAAACTGCTTGCTAAATCTATTCAATATGGATACATTTTATATTAGCATAACATCCAATATTCAGAAAATATAAGACAACGATCCAAAACTCAAACCAAACAAGTGTCATGAAGCCGCAAAATTTTGAAACGTCATTTTAGATTTTCCGGTCATCATTTTATGACTCCGGATATCTACCCCAACTAAACTAACCGCCATCTTGAACATTGAGACACCATCCTGGATGTTCTGGTATTCATTTTTGGACTCTGCACCTAAAATTACATAAAATAGTCGCCGTTTTAAATATTGGCATGTCGTTTATGATTTTCTGGTTACCAGTTTTGGACGAACTATAGTCAAATTGCAGATCTTGTGAAACAGCGCACAACATGGGTTTTCTGATTACAAATTTTGAATTCTGGACATATTTTCATACAAAATATGCCCATAATGCAAGAATAAAAAATCCTACAAAATAGGCACTAACTTGAATACTGGGCCATTATCTTGGACTTTGGACCGCTATCTTGGATACTCTGGTGGACTCCGAAAATATTTCCCATACCAAATACACTTATTTTACATAGTTTTAGAGCTCAAAATTCCATAAAACAGCCACCATCTTCTGTTGACGCGATCAAATTCTTATTTTTCCATTCAACGTTGACCCATCCTGCTATAAATTTACACCTTAGGAGTCTGAAATGGTACGATTTGATGAGATCGCTTTAGTTTTGTCTATATTTTGATCTCATATATGAGAACTTAGACCTATTCGTCACTGTTGTTCATACCTAATGTTTATCAGGCCATTAAACAAAGCCACGATTTAATTTTTCACATGAACGTTGGTTCTGTTACACAACAGCTAGTCTCTAATGTAATCTAAGGCTATTTTCTTGCTAACCGTTCATTAGATTATCAAAAAATCTGCGATCTGATGTGTCGTATGTATGGGTTTGGTTCATTTTTATATTTGGTAATTTCCGATGGGATAGCCGGATCTGATTCCATGAGTCATGGACCATGACACTACCGGTTGTCCCAATTATGGTCTGAGAATATTTTATTTCTATTTATTCACCTTTACCTAATCACCGCGATTTGATATATCGCATGAATGGGTTTGCTTCACTTTTACTTCTAACCACTTTCGAAGCCACAGCTGAACCCGCAACACTACCGGGAATCTAATGTGGTCGGACCCTATTTTTCCATCAGGTTGTCGATAAGTCGTGATCAGTCTTGTTAGAGATCACAGTCATTTGGACCTTTTCGTCGATATTCGGCCTCCTTTGTCTCCGACATTCGCAACACAAGCAATCAAACTACTGTTCGAAACAAAAATGTCAAACGAATGCACTTCACCACGATAGCGGCTTCGGGAGACGGTTCGGCTTTTGTTATTTCTGTCTTCTTCCATAATAAGAGCTATGTTGCCCATGTGTGTCGTATTCAATGCAACATGCAATAATAAACTAATATTAACATTCATAATCAGAATTGGCTGAAAATCTATGCGTAAAGCTAGTATTAGACACATGTAATCGTGTCAGATGACATTGATTTGACCCTTTTTTTATGTTTATTGATCTTCGTTCTACTGCTCGTGTTGTGTGTAGATAAGAGGTAAAGATAGCGCACGAATGTAACAAAGCCGACTGACACCCGACTGCGGCAACGAAATGAAGGTAGTAAAAAGTGTCGAATGTTTACAAGACTGGTCGTGATTTGATGTACCGCATCCATGGGTTTGGTTAAATTTTACATTTTACTACCCGGATCTGATTCCGGGTAACTACCGGCTGAACCAAATATGGTCTAACATTATTGTCTTGTTAACTGCTCATCGGTTAACCAAAAACGCTGCAAATTGAAGGTGTCACATGCAGGGTTTGACAATTTCTACGGGACTCTCGGAACCAATTCCGGAACACTACCAGTTGTCTTTAGTGTGACGTAAGGCTATTTTATAGCTATCTGTTCATCAGGCTATCGCAAAAGACACGATTTGATGTGTCACATGCCTGGTTCAGATATGGTCTGAGATGGTTTTCCTGCTCATTGTCCATCAGGTCATCGATAATGCCGTGGTTTGATGTGCCGCATGCATGGGTTTGGTTCAATTGTATATTTGGCCACTTCCAGCGGGATGCCTAGAACCGGTTCCGGAACACTACCGGTTCATATATGGTCTGAGATGATTTTCCTGCTCATTATCCATCAGGTCATCGAAAATGCCGTGGTTTGATGTGCCGCATGCATTGATTTGGTTCAATTGTATATCTGGCCACTTCCAGCGGGACGCCTAGAACCGGTTCAGATATGGTCTGAGATGGTTTTCCTGCTCATTGCCCATCAGGTCATCGAAAATGCCGTGGTTTGATGTGCCGCATGCATGGGTTTGGTTCAATTGTATATTTGGCCACTTCCAGCGGGATGACTAGAATCGGTTCCGGAACACTACCGGTTCAGATATGGTCTGAGATGATTTTCCTGCTCATTGTCCATCAGGTCATCTAAAATGCCGTGGTTTGATGTGTTGCTTGCATGGGTTTGGTACAATTGTATATTTGGCCACTTCCAGCGGGACGACCAGAACCGGTTCGGGAACACTACCGGTTCAGATATGGTCTTAGACTATTTTTCTGCTTACCGCTCATCAGGTTATCGAAAATGCCGTGGTTTGATGGGTCGCATGCATGGGTTTGTTTCACTTTCATATCTGGCCCCTTCCTGGAGTACCGATCCGGAACACCTGAATGGCCATAACTCCGGAACGGCTGGACCGATCCGAACCATTTTCAATAGGAAACAATGGGACCAGATTCCGCGTCGAATGAACCGTCGGTCGTTAAAATCGGTTGATGTTTACTATCTAAAAATGAGGTGACCTTTTTTGTACACATACACACTCACACACATACATACACACACACACACACACACACACACACACACACACACACACACATACATACACACAGACATCATCTCAACTCGTCGAGCTGAGTCGATTGGTATATAACACTTGACCCCTCCGGGGGCTCTATCAAATTTTCGTTTTTGGAGTGAACATATAGCCTTTCGGTACACCTTGGTGTACGAGAAAGGCAAAAAGAAAAATTTCGTCAATCGCTTTTGATTCGGTTGTGGTCGAAGGCAAATGCAAATGCAAATGCAGAAAAAATAATATTGAACTCATCCACTGATTTACGATAATCTGACCTGCGTTTTTTCGGGTTGTCCTACATTCGTATTCCTCTCATCGCACTCTACATTCATGCCCGCCATTCCATTACAATTCACTATATTGTAGATGGTACACTGTATGGTAAACGAATGGTTTGCACCTAACACCTGTACTAACCACTGATTAGTTTTTATCCGGGAAGGCATTTCTCGGCCGTTTTAAAGCAAAAGGCACTTCCTAGTTTTTGCCTTTCTCGTACACCAAGGTGTACCGAAAGGCTATATGTTCACTCCAAAAACGAATATTTGATAGAGCCCCCGGAGAGGTCAAGTCTTATATACCAATCGACTCAGCTCGACGAGTTGAGATGATGTCTGTGTGTATGTATGTGTGTGTGTGTGTATGTATGTGTGTGTGTGTGTATGTGTACAAAAAAGGTCACCTCATTTTTAGATAGTAAATATGAACCGATTTCAACGACCGATGGTTCATTCGACGTGGCATATGGTCCCATTGTTTCCTATTGAAAATGGTTCAGATCGGTCCAGCCGTTCCGGAGTTATGGCCATTTAGGTGTTCCAGACCGGTACCCCAGGAAGGGGCCAGATATGAAATTGTAACAAACCCATGCATGCGACCCATCAAACCACGGCATTTTCGGTTATCTGATGAATGGGAAGTAGGAAAATAGCCTCAGACTATATTTGAACCGGAATTGTTCCGGAACCGGTTCCGGGTGTCCCGCCGGAAGTGGCCAAATATAAAAGTGAACCAAACTTATGCATGCGACACATCAAATCGCCGCTTTTTCTATGACCTGCTGAACGGTAAACAGGAAAATAGTCTCACTGAACCGATTGCATTCCGGAACCGGTTCCGGGTGTCCCGCCGGAAGTGGCCAAATATAAAAGTGAACCAAACTTATGCATGCGACACATCAAATCGCCGCTTTTTCTATGACCTGCTGAACGGTAAACAGGAAAATAGTCTCACTGAACCGATTGCATTCCGGAACCGGTTCCGGGTGTCCCGCCGGAAGTGGCCAAATATAAAAGTGAACCAAACTTATGCATGCGACACATCAAATCGCCGCTTTTTCTATGGCCTGATGAACGGTAAACAGGAAAATAGTCTCACTGAACCGATTGCATTCCGGAACCGGTTCCGGGTGACCCGCCGGAAGTGGCCAAATATAAAAGTGAACCAAACTTATGCATGCGACACATCAAATCGCCGCTTTTTCTATGACCTGCTGAACGGTAAACAGGAAAATAGTCTCACTGAACCGATTGCATTCCGGAACCGGTTCCGGGTGTCCCGCCGGAAGTGGCCAAATATAAAAGTGAACCAAACTTATGCATGCGACACATCAAATCGACGCTTTTTCTATGGCCTGATGAACGGTAAACTAGAAAATAGTCTCACTGAACCGGTAGCATTCCGGAACCGGCTCCGAGTGTCCCGCCGGAAGTTACCAAATATAAAAGTGAACCAAACCTATGCATGCGACACATCAAATCGCCGCTTTTTCTATGACCTGATGGACGGTAAACAGGAAAATAGTCTCACTGAACCGGTAGCATTCCGGAACCGGCTCCGGGTGTCCCGCCGGAAGTGGCCAAATATAAAAGTGAACCAATCCTATGCATGCGACACATCAAATCGCCGCTTTTTCTATGACCTGATGAACGGTAAACAGGAAAATAGTCTCACTGAACCGGTAGCATTCCGGAACCGGCTCCGGGTGTCCCGCCGGAAGTGGCCATACATAAAAGTGAACCAAACCCTTGCATGCGACACATCAAATCACCGCTTTTCCTATGACCTGATGAACGGTAAACAGGAAAGTAGCCTCACTGAACCGGTTGCATTCCGGAATCGGTTCCGAGTGTCCACCGGAAGTGGCCAAATATGAAAGTAAAGCATGCGACACATCAAATCGTGGCCTTTTCAATAACCTAGTTGTGCTGTTAGCAAGAAAATAGATTAAGCCCACATTAGAAACTACTTGTACACCTGTCTCGCGGAAAGTGGCCGAATGTAAAAAAGAACCAAACCAATATTCACGACACATCAATTGGCTTTTTAGGTATCCTGATGAACGAATAACTAGAAAAAATATTTCAGATCATAATTGGGAAAACTAGTAGTGTCCCGGAATCGGTTCCGGGTGTTCCTCCGGAAGTGGTCAAATGTGGAAGGAAACCGAACCCATGCATGCGACACATCAAATCGCAGCTTTTTCGATATCCTGATGAACGATTTTCAAAAAAAGCCTTAGATTACGTTAGGTATTACCGGTAGTGTTCCACGACCGGTTCCGTGTGTCCCGCCGTAATTGGTCGAACTTAAAAATGAACCGGTTTAGAGTGTCCCACCGGAAGGGGACCAATATAAAAATGAACCAAACCCATGCTTTCGGTACATCAAATCGCTTTTTTGTCAGTAACCTGATTCATGGATAATAAGCAAATAGGCACAGTCCACAGAAGTTGCTACCGGTAGCTTGACCGGTAGTATTATTAGTTCTGGGTAATCTGTATCTGATAATAGTTAGTATTTACATAAGCTCAGACCACACTACCGGTAGTGTTCCGGAATCATTTACGGGTGACCCGTCGTAAGTGGTCTAGTATAAAGTATACCAAACTCATGCATGGCATACATCAAATCGTGACATTTCGATTACCTGATGAACGGTTAGCAAGACAATAGGCTCAGACTACATAAGAGGCTAGCGGTGGTGTTGCAGAAGCAGCGTTGGGTGCTTCAGAGGAATTTCGAATGTGAACAAATTCAATGCAAGCGACAGATATGTGTAAGAGAACCAAAAACCTAAAAAATACTAGAGCGATCTCATCAAACCACTCCATTTTAGATTCCTGAGATTTTAACATACAGTAGGATGGGTCAACGTTGTATGGAATTAAAATTTTAGCGCATCAGCCCCGAACATTTTTCAAAAATCCCCTTTTGCGTCTAAAATTACTGAGCAAAATTTTTGCTGCGACTGGAGGGCGAGCTCTGTAATGCGTTTAAAATTTGAATAAAATTTAAAATTGGCAATCCAAATTACTACATTACAAATTTTACATGAATCTCGTAACCAATGATAATAAAATATAACCTAAAGTGTGCAGAAAAAACTTTGTCGAAGACCTCAAAATGACCTGTGAAAAAAGTTATATCCATGCTTGTCAAGCAGTCAACTTAGAGAACTGATATTTTCAGCTCTGTCTATACGTTGAACATAACGTTGGAATAAGTGCCCTAATTCGATGATGATTTTGATAAAATTCTCACTTTTCTAAATAATGTATTCTAAGGATTCAGGAATTCGTAGGTGGTACAGTCCCAGATCGCTGTTATGAGAATTTCCTTATCCGTTATCAAAGCACAGAGCTTTGGGGCTGATCACTGATTCTTGCCTGATCTTGCCTTAAAGATTGATTGCGTCGACGGAATGATCATGAGTATATATTCAACGAGAAAGGCACTATCACCACTAGGTGGATTAATCTGGGTTTTTTTTTTGAGATCGCTTTTTTGCACCCTTCGATCAATTAAATAAAATTTAAATCGTATATGTTTTTTTTTTCGACTTTAAATTATGTGTATTAGCTGAAGTGAACATGTTTATGCAAAATAAGTGATTTTCCTGTACACCGATATTTCAACTTACTGAAAAAACTACTAAAATACTCTATTCTTCATATAAAACAAGCAATAAATCAAAATGCAAAGCGATGACATACAGTTTCTTAAGTCTTAAATTGTTCGTATAATTGTACTGAACATTTTTGATGAACGATAAAAATGTTCTTATTACACTTTTATTTTGTTTTACCCGAATAACTACGAAAACCATATTTTTTACACAAAATAGTTTACAAATCCAAAGTTAAATCGATGACTTGTAGTTTTTTTAGTTTTGAATTATTCGTTGCAGTTTGTGGGACTTATCTGAAGAATAATAGTGATGTTTACATTACACTCAAATTTTGATTCACTCAAAAACCGACAAAAATACCACTTTTTTACACAAAGTGGTTAACCAATAAAAATGACTTATAATGCATTGTTGTTTTTTTGCTTTGAAATTATTCGCGAGAGAATACTGGATTTTGAGCCGAAAAAAAATCAAACATGTTGACCTAGTCTAACATCTTGCATATTGGCTTTGCTTTAAGTAAAAGGAGATTAAAACATAAACACGCGTGCAATTGCTAAACAAAAAACTCAATGCAATAGATCGCATTCCAACAAATGCTTTGAAATCGGAACCATTTTCAATCAGATAACAACATATTTAGAATGTTAGTAACGACACGTGCTTTGTATGTTCGGTGTGATGACCTACAGCTAAAACATTTTTTTCTGTACCAAATAATAAATGAGCTGTAGGGAAATTCCGGCGCATAATTTCTTCGAAGAGAAAACATATCTTGCTGGTGGGCAACGGAATAAAATTTCACTTCTAAGAAATTGTGCACCGGAATGCACCCACTACTAGTGACTGCATTTATGTCCAAAACGGTTTGTTTTTAACTTAAGGCTCTGATATTATTTTTAGTAAATATAGAAAAGCCGACCCATATTCTTTTCTGCAATTCAGCAACATTTATCACTCAAACGAATAAAAGTATTTCCTATTCGGAACAACATTAATTCGAATCACAGCGGAATTTAATTATTAGTGGCTCATTTTCCACTCGAGAGAACACACGAACGAATCTGAAGGAAAAGTTAACCTAGACCGCATCAAAAGGAAATCATGAAATATACAAGAGAGCTATGGAAAAGGCAAACCAAAATCCCTTATTCCATTTAATTAGCAGCTGCCGTACACCGCCATGGCAAAACATCCTTTCATCATAGTCATCAGCATCATCTCCTTCGTGCGAGGCAGTGAACTTCGCCCAGCGACGACGTCACCTGAGTTCAACCGATGACAGCCACAAGGATTGTGAAGGAGGTGGGTAGGTCAAGGAGGAAGAGGTCGACTTGGTGGCGGTGCGGTGATGGCGCCGCACTGCTCAGTGGTTGGCGGGGTTTCAAGTGGCTGCGCCAAAGAAAAGGCACACCATCAGCCCTAACGTAACCAAAGCTGACGGCGTATTTACCTATACTTAGCCCCTGATGTGGTAACCGCGTTTGAGTTTCCCGATGTGCCACACACACACACACCGTATACATCGGCAGCTAAAGGGTTGCGGTTTTTAGAAGGAATTATAACGAAACGGGTAATTATTTATGATGAAACCAAAATTGTGGCAAGGTTGTTGATTTGGCATAATTTTGGTGGATCAGTGTGTGAAAGAAGCAAGATATTACAGAATCGCGTATTGAGGAAATAGCAAATTGATTTTTTATTATTAATCACCTTTAACCAACAGGTGATGCTTAGGATAAGCTTATCATCAAGAATGTGTAAACTGAACACAAGACTGAAATTGTGCGGTTATGGTGAGGACACAGAAGTCATCTGTTAATGAAGATATGTAGTTGAGTCACTCAGCATTTTGTACATGGTACATTTGGTGCATGACCATGCTGAGGGTGACGGGTTCGATTCCCGGTCGGTCCAGGATCTTTTCGTAAAGGAAATTTCCTTGACTTCCTTGGGCATAGAGTATCATCGTGCCTGCCACACGATATACACATGCAAAATGGTCATTGGCAGAGGAAGCTCTCAGTTAAAAACTGTGGAAGTGCTCATTGAAGCTGAGAAGCAGGCTTTGTCCCAGTGTGGACGTTCCGCCAAGAAGAGGAGAGGACATTTGGTGCGAGGGCGAATCTTTTTCGACCGCAAATTTTTGTGGAGCCCATAGAACTGATGATGCGCCTTCGTATTTCGCGGCTACCGTTGTTGTCTGGCGTTCATAAGGACCCGAGGTAGACGAAGTCCTCCACCACCTCGAAAGTGCCCCCTAGAGTGCCCCCGTCTTTCGAAACTACTTTGTACTATATATAGTTTTCCGGGAAGTTAAGAGGTTGGCACCAGGGCCTGTTTGCCATCCGTAAAAGCAATAAACAGCGAACCCACGCTCCGTAAGCACTGATGATGACCAGGACACATTATACGTGCATCTAGACCGCGAATACGACCCAACCCAGGACGTTTATGTCATCAGGAGACCTAAACATTCAGGTAGGGCAGAAGATGAATCTCAGACCAACGATTGGAAAGCTTAACATCCACCAGCTGATGATCGATTACATCGCCTCCAAGTTTATAGCCTTTCGTAGCACCTTCTTTCAACACAGACTACCTTAGCGCTACACAGGGTGTTCTGAGTATCAATGTCAGGAGCTATCATGGCCATTACATCGACTTTCACCACTACCTGGTGATGGTAAAACTGGGCCGAAATCTCTCCGTAATCGACAAGGTACGTTACCGACGACGGCCGCCTCGGGCGACTGAAGCAACCAGATGTCGCTTCAGCATACATGTAGAATATCGAGACAGCGTTGCCGAACGAGGGCATCTGTTGAGGACTGTTAGAATACAGTTGAAGAAGCCATCATGGGTCTCCCTCCAGTTAGCCTAGTGGTTAAGGCTATGGATCGCCAATCCGGAGACGGCGGGTTCGATTCCCGTTCCGGTTGGGAAAGTTTTCTCGACTCCCTGGGCATAATGTATCATTGTGCTTTCCTCACAATATACAAATTCATGCAAGGACAGGCAAAGAAAGCCCTTCAACAATGCAGCCGAGAGTACATCGGGTACAGGGAATCGATGGAACAAATGGTTTGACGAAGAGTGACGAAAAGCGGCTGCAGCATAGGACCCCGTTGACCGTGCAACAGCACAAACGGAAACGGAAGCAGCATCTTACGGGAGAAGAAACGCCATCTGAAAGAAGCGGAGTACGAGAACGTGTAACTGTTATGACGTTCTCAGGAAACACGGAAGCTTTTACCAGAAACTGCCGCAACAAAATCACGCCGTGAGTCGAAATTGACCGTCGCATCAAATGTTCAGTTATCGCAAAGTCAATTCGAAGTGTTCCAGAATCATGCCTTTTATGATCATGTGTATAGACTACCCACTAAGCAGAAGAATCATGGCGTCTAGAAAAGCTAAACAAAGTGACATTTTAATTCCATGTTAATGATCTAAAGTACTAAAATTGAAAAGCAATATAACAGTTGTTTGTCGCATAGCTTTTCCTATCTCCAGTTATGCGTGTTTGTATGAGTTTTTGGTTCAGAGTTAGTGGACTACGCTACGCTGGAACTAGGTGAGGTCTTTCTGATTACTCTCTATGTACTCTATATTGTTTTTTAACTACATATTAGTTGAAAATTCGCTATTTTTTCAACATTCTTTCATTTATTTGAAGCTGCCTCAGTTCGGGGTGCTTTCTATGTTGATGATTGGACTAATGACATAAAAATGCTTGCAATGACTTGGCCAGTTGTGTGGAGCTGAGTGGTCCAAGATCCAAGATTTGTGCAAGTATTCATGCTATGCTATGCTATGTTATGCTATGCTTTCACTTTTCTACTCTAAACACGGTAGAATGATGAACACGGGATGTTTATGTTTGACTATTGTTACTATAGATTGCAAAGAGGATCAGAGTCAGATGACAAGACTGAGAGAGAAACAGCGCTACTAGATCACTCTATCACCAACAACCACAATTTTCTATTAGATAAGGTAGAAGTATTAGACTCAAGCAACAAAAAACAGAATTTAGCCATATTAGAGTCATGCCACATCTTGAACACACCAAACACTGTTAACAAACGAACTGACACCGAAAACCTGAGCGGCACGTACGCTGGGCTATTACACACAGTCAAAACGACACAGCACACAACACATAGAAGAACAGAGGAATAGGCGCACAATAACGATCATCACTATAACGAGAAACAGACAGAATCGAAATCTGGCGCGAAAGTGACGCCGCCGGTTAGAGGTAGATCGTAGGAGGTAAAATAGATCGATACTGATAGATTTGAAAAAGTGCGCCAACCAACGAACACAACCACGTGGGTGTTTAGATACCTCTTTCGGAAACTGATACCCGAATAATTCTGTTTTCTCGTTATAGTGAAGTGAAGACGTGCGACTATGTTTAATACATACATAATCTCACGAGTAAACGGAGGGACTGTATCTGTAAGATTATATAGAATTGTGCTTAAACCTATGTTAAAACCTGTCCAATTTGCAGATCCTTTGAAAAAGGCACAATATATGTGACCGAAACGTCAGGTGTTGAGCCAATATCCCTTTATGATTACATAGAGACTGGAAGCCGAGAATCCCCGCTAGCATAGTTAGTAATACCGTGAGCCAATTTAAATATACTAATTATTCCAGACCATACGAGCGTTCAACGGGGTCTTCTTTCAGCGGAAGAGATTGTAAATCTAGTCAACTGTCTTTCTTCACTAAATGACTATTGTTCTCATCAGTCATCTTCACCTCACCACACCTCACCAAATACTTAGTAATTGTAAAATGAATTTTAATATTTTAAGTAAATTGTATTCACGCACTTTTTTAAGAGATGTAGTTTTCAGGGGAAAAGAGAGAAAGGATTCAAAGGAAAATTCCACTACCAGGATCGTTTTATTATTATTAGGATTACTAGGATAAGATAAAGTAAAAGGTAGTAATAAAAAAAAACTGCGATAAAAAAAGACTTTTTTCACGTTGGCATCAAGCCAGTGATTAGATCTTGTGCTCTATTGAATAAAACTGGCCATAATTATGCACATACGATAGATATTAGCTTGTGAATGCTGACATTGTCAATGGCGGTTACGTTAGCTTTGCGATCATGGGCAGTGCAGTAGCAATCTGAACTGCAGTTTTTTTTGTCCTCCCCGGTGCTAGAGGAAATATAGCAACTACGTCCAATAAGCTGAACTCAGCCTTATCTATCGTAATTCCTAATAAATGAAATGGTGTTTCAAAGACCCACATAGAAGCGGTGAACACGCGAGTTTTAAGCAAGATATGCAGGAGATGTCGGGTTTCTTTAACCGGATGGTTCGAGGATTTTGCAAAGTACTCTAAAGTTTTCTAAAAAGATGTCGCCATCGCCTGAAATTTTCCAAGAGTATTATTGGTCCATAGCGTATTACGCATAATAGTTAATTAAATAGGTCGCTGAGAAATCATCAAAACTTTCAAGTCATGTTTGGAATTTTTATATTGTCCTAGAATCTAGATTGATGGAATTACCAACCAGCATCCGATTACCAACACAATAACAACCATTTAACAAGCATGTTCAACAAATGATCTCACTCAATATACAGTCTCCCGTAGCCACAAAATATCGTAAATTTTATCGCTACTTTGCGGCCCTGTCGACCGCAAAGCGAGAAACAATCTCCTCGCCATAAGCGAATTTCCCGTAACGTAATTTTATGTCGTAGCAATAAGTGGTGAATTGAGTCATACACCACACCCCTTCCACCTTTCCCCTCCAAACCAGTTGCTGGGAGAAAACGCTTTCACTCCGAGTCAAAGGATCAAGCAGTAAGAGACTCCATCTCGTAACCAACAAAGGGTGCCCCACAAAAGGAAGTATTGGCGAGCCTCCCACGCTTGGAAAGAGAGGCGTTCGGTTCACTTTGCGGTGGGTGAAAGAAGAAACCTTTGCCGTGCAGCACAGATTTGAAAGAAGATTTGTACTCTCGATTTTGGCTGCTTCCTTTCACACTTAGCGTAAACGAATCAATGGTAGATGTGCGAAACTCACCAAAAAGATTCAACATAAATAGGAGGTCTGATATCGCCTTATTTGCAAAATATCTTGATCCGCAAAGCTCTTTTTCTACACGGCTAGCTGAAGGACGACAGCATCCCACTAGCATAAAAAAAGATAAAGATATTTTTCATTCACTTATTCAACGACTTTCTCCACTCAGTTGGACTTTTTACGCTCGTCGTATTTTATGGTCTGAATTTATTGAATAATATTCATAATAGACTCCTTCCTCGCCCTGGTTTGCTCGACCTCAGCTGAATTCCATCGGTAAAAAAAACTACCATGACAAAATGGGTGCCATTCAGCAGAGCGAAAAAAGCAGCTAAAGATTCTGTTTGGATGCTTTGCTCAGTACCGGAACGGACAACTACTGGAATGATGTCTCGGCTGCTGTCACCAACTGGTTAGGAACAAACTTTTTGAAGCAATCGTGAGTCGTGATATAAAGCGATATCTGGTTGAGAGATGTTTCATCTTTTCGCAGGAAATAGCGACGACAGCGGATAGATTGCTATCTCGGCGAGTAAAGCGTGCGCCTGACTCCCGGATTTGTTTTCCACTTAACTAACAGTAGTTCGTAGAAGCAGAAGATACTGAGTCGAATATTTGCCTAAAGTTAGCGAAACGAAACTGCATTTAAAGAACGAATCAAAACATTAATGGAGTAGAAATTTGTGGTACAAATTGTTCTCTTGAGCACCACCTTCAATTAAACAGCATTTACCGTTTGTGTCTGACAAAAGATCAAGCCAAAGCTTCTATTCTAAAGGCAGGGTTGTTATTTTTAATCATCGCAAAATCATTTCGAAACCAAACCCAACGAATTAAAATCCAACCCCTATCTCCAACATACGATGACTGATGGAGATGCATGGTTATTCAAGATTATTCACTTCCACTTATTCGAGAGCTGTAATGGCGGCAACGAGCACAACTGATCAGTTCGGATTTTGACGTTTCTTATGGATCATAATCGGTTGGTGCCAACCTGTGTCAACGAATAGTGGGAGAAGGAATGGGGAGGAGAATGAAACTGCTTTTGTTTTCCCCAAGAAATCTATAGCCAAAACATCTGTTTCTAGAACATGTGCCCGTACGCAAGATTTCCAAAAATCATTCCTGTTGCCTCAATTTTATATCTCCGCCAATTCACACTTAATCGATTTTGATAATATTGCTGTAGTAAAAGCTACGTATGATATACTTAATTACTGTTCCTGGTTAAAAAATCTACTTTATTTCTTATCGTAATCAACTGCTGACTTTGCAACAGAGGCAGGCTCAAAACGTCTGAAGTCGATGGTGATTTGACTATGCAACGAGTCAGACAATGACGTGCAATTACCATGTATACACATCTTTCACTTCGGCCATAGGAGCACAGGACTGGAAAAGAAGCATCAGGAACGTGTTAGCTAATTATGTTAAAACCATAATATGATGTAAAAACTTTCCTATTATATTTTTCTTGCTTCATTGGGGTGAAATTTTACCTGTTGGCTTTATATGCATAAATAAATAATAAATAAAGTTTCACTGCAATCTGCGGAAGCTCCATGCCGATTACAGTACATGACGATGGTTATAACCAGCTTAAACCACATCCGCCCAAGGTCCTTTAAAGTGAATATCTTGAGAATGACGCAATATCTCGTTTTACTGTCATCTTAGTAGAAGGTGTTCATGTAAACCATTATAACATTAAACTTATGACTTAAATGATGTTTACATGATTTGTAAATATCATTATATTTATCTGTGACTTCGTATATGGAGAACACGACACTTAAAAAAAAATAACCTAATGGGCAAACATAATTGCAATGATTACATATGGCCGTGTTTTATGAGCCCCATTTCAAATATGAAGTAAATTGCTTTGTCTGGTATTTGGTTTGAAATTTGAAGTTGTTTTCTTCGGCAAAGTTGATCATACTGATGTAAATCTTATATTCCAATGATATCTTGTTAGAGTTTTGTGAGTATTTACCCATAAATTAATTGGGGGGAAGGGGGGAGATTAGTCTTAGATTTTGTTGCGAACTGTATAAGAAAATATATTTCGACATAAGGGGGGGGGGGGGGGGGGGGGTGTTGGCTGGCTGGAGTGGTTCGCAACCGACAAACTATACTGGCAATGGTGCAATTTATATCACATATGTTTTAATCTACTACACACGCTATATCTAAACCAGCAGATCATAAAAATTGAATGTACAGGGGGTGGCCCAAATGTTTGGGATAGGCAACTTTTTTTTTCTACAAAAAAGTTCAAAATGCTATAACTTTTCACAGAGTGCAAAACAATTCTCAAATTTTGACTGTTTGTTAACCTATTATATGTGCAATATTGGTACAAATCTCTCTCTCTCTCTCTCTCTCTCTCTCTCTCTCTCTCTCTCTCTCTCTCTCTCTCTCTCTCTCTCTCTCTCTCTCTCTCTCTCGATTGGTTAAAATTTCGAGAACCTGGAGCAGTTCTCGTAAAATACTATTTTAGACAATATTATTATTGAAATGTCATATCTCCCATTCCCCTTCGGAAGGGAACTAAAGAGTGGGTCCCGAGATGAACTAGCCTAGGGCTAAAAATCTCGTTAATACAGATAAAAAAAAAAAAATAGTTTTCATATCATAAGATTTTCTACTTCTATTCTCATAATATCTCTTATAAGATATATTAGAGCCTATTTTGATTACCGGAAAAACACATTTAGTAATTTTAGTATGGTATTGTAAATTTTACTCATTTTTCTGTATATGGGTGAAAATGCCCAACCGGTATATCTTTATTCGTCGTGAAATTGTTTTATATTTTATAGCGTCGTATCAAGTATCAATATATTGTTGATACACGTTCAAAATTCCATTCAATTTGGTTCAATGGTTTCTGTTTCTGAGATATGACAGTTCAAAAATAAGTTGTCTAAAAAGCAGAGTTACCCGTTGCTCATGTGTACATAAATGTGACAGCGAGCCTCCCACCAAATTGTCTCCCAGCTCTTCAAAATCGCAGTCTGCTGCGCTGCTAGGAGGCTCACGAAAATCTGGTGGGTGCGAGCTTGGTGCATAGCTCCCGGGGAGCTCGTCTCATGCGCTGCGTGAGCTGTTGGTATCTAAGGTGAAAAACAACTTCTTAGTAACGAAGAACCTCAACAACTTTTTTCCGTACACAACTCAAGTGTCTGGTTGGTCTATGCGATACGACTAGAGACTCTCAATGCTAAGGTTAGGATTTCAATTATCGTTCGTTTAGGAAGTTTTTGTCATGAAATTTTCTAATTCAATCAGCGCATGAGACGTAGCTCATGAGACACAACTTGAGAAAAATGAGGCACACAACTTTCAGTCTCAAAATGTACAGTGCTCCCGGGAGCTCGCTTGCAATGTGGCTCCCGTACATGGGACTACAGTACGTGTACATCAACTCTGCTAAAAAGTAGTGTTTTATCAGAACGGTTCTAGGTTTAGATTGAGATTAAGATTAACCAATCGAGCTCAAATTTGTACCAATAATTTGTATGTGCATAGGTTGATATACAGTCAAAATTTAAGAAATTTTGATGAACTCTATGAAAAGTTACAGCATGTTGAACTTTTTTGTGAGGGAAAAAAAGTTGCCTATCCTAAACATTTTGGCCACCCCCTGTACATCGGGTTTCTTTCCACCAAACATCAGTATTCAAGCTATATTTTCATTTGCAGAAGGTTTTAACATATTCTATTGGGGAAATTTTTTCTAAACACTTTGTATGGGAGAGAAATTGGCCGTTTCATGCTTTTTCGTAAGAAAAACAGCTTAAAACATGAAAAAATCAAAATATTCCCGATGAAATATTTGAAGTTTTCTGTAAAGGATAATATAGCATGAATTTTGATATTCTGTGGAAAGAAACACGATGAACATTCAATTTTTATAATCTGTTAGTTCGGACATAGCGTGCTACATAAAAGGCCTGAAGCAGGGCAAATCTTTAAACATATTCAGCAATTTTTGCCAGTAATTCTCAATGGCTTTTTGTTTTCTAGAATCGCTACTGGGTTACATCTTGTAATCCTTCCCTAGAATACTGAAGCGATTCGTCCCATGGTCTCTTGAAGTATTCTATTCTTCCAGAGATTCTTTCTATGGATTCATCCCGAGATTCATTCATTGATTTCTCATGGGTTGCTTTCAGGGATTTCTCTTGATTTTTTCCCAGGGAAAAGAAGGATTTCCTCGGGTTTCCTTTCAAGATTCTTTGTAGGACTCCTCCATTGGCCCTCTCGGAATCCTTTTAATGATTCTATTTATTTTCAGAGATTTCGTTAGAATACCGACTCTCCATTATAGAGATTCCATCAGGAATTTCTCAAGGTTTCTTCTTGGGTTTTCTCTAGGTTTCCCGTCATGCATTTCGTTCCGGCTACCTTCAAGGATTCCTACAGGATTTCTCACAGAAATCCTTCATTGATACCTCCTGATATTTCTTTAGTGATATTCCCAGGGTTTCTTTCGGGGATTTGTCTCAATATTCATTCAGAGATTCTTTCAAGGATTTTTTCCTGGATTCCTTTAAAGATTTCTCCCGGGATACGACATTTTTTTCATTGATTTGTCACAGGATTCCTTAACCCTCGATCAGTCATGTCTTCAACCCCCTCAACACTCACGCTGTATTTTTCGTGGTGCATGTACTCAGCTCCCCACGCGATCACTCGTGGGCAGTGAAGAGAATTGTCAGACAAAAGAGGCACAAAACATGCAACAAAGAAGACGCGGTGATTACTATTTATCCCAACTGGTAACAGATAATGACATGATCTCGAAAATTTTTGTTGCAGACAAAACGGAACCTGAATTTGTTGCGTACTTTTCAACTCGTGAATAATCAATTATTACCAATCCAAAACCCAAACTTTTTGATGATACATCTTCAGCAGCGTTGCAGTGTTCACCGACTCGAAGTTACCGCTCGAAAATCACAATGCAAGCCTTAAAAATCTTCAAACTTGTGGTGCAAGATCTTTGTCCTATTCTGTTCAAGTTGGGACAAACCTATGTCGCATTGGGTAGAATGTCGCAACAAATTCAGGTTGCGACATTGTCGTTATTGTTGCGCGATGGTCGAATTTTGATTCACTGCTCGTGGGTTTAAGCCGTCTCTCCCAGTATTTATTCCGAAGTATCTCCCAGCAGTGTTGAGAATACTCACTAGGGAAAAGTTATACTCACTTGCTTCTATCTCAGTCCAGAAGCATACTATCAAAAAATGATGTTTGAAGGGCTTTTAGATTGTAATTTAACCTACAAGTTTGCCGAATAAAGTAAAGGTCGCAGACGCATACCAAAACAGTGAAAGAGCCGTGAGCACACGGTGAGTATAAATTACACGAATTTTACTCACCTCGTACTCACAGCTCTCTCACAACTTTGGTATGCGTCTGCGACCTTTACATTATTTGGCAAACTTTTAGATTAAACCACAATCGAAAAGCCCTTCAAACATCATGTTTTGATAGCGTGCTTCTGGACTGAGATAGAAGCCAGTGAGTATCACTCTTGCAAGTGAGTATTCTCAACACTGTCTCCCAGGTTTCCGTCAAGCATTTTTCGGAGTTTCCACCAGCGATTGCTTCCTAGATTTATACCAGGTCCCAACGCATCACTTGTTCTTCGACTTCAAAGCAGGAATACGGCAGTATCGAACGCGCAGAGTTATGGAGAATCATGGACGAAAACGGCTTTCCTGGGAAGCTGACTAGAGACTGATTAAAGCAACGATGGACGGTGTGCCAAACTGCGTAAGGGTTTTGGGTGAACTATCTAGTTTATTCGAATCTCGCCGGCGACTGCGACAAGGTGACGAACTTTCATGCCTACTCTTCAACATCGCTCTGGAAAGTGTGATGCGACGAGCCAGACTCAACAGCCGCGGAACGGCAATTTGTGTGCTTTGCGGACGACATGGACATTATCGCCAGAACATTTGGAACGGTGGCAGAGCTGTACAACACCCACCTGAAACGCGAAGTAGCAAAGGTCGGACTGGCCTCAAAAACAAAGTACCGTAATCCGGGGTCAAATTGATCACTTTAAAACAACTTTTGCGCATAACATCAGTGGTAATTCAAATATTGCCAAAAGAATTTCTGTAAAACCAGTACCCAGTGGATGTCCATGGAACCATGTGTTAAAATTTTGTTCAACAAATTTAAACTTTGAGTTAAATAACTCAAAAAATAAAAAAAAGGAAATGCCACTTTGGGGCGAAATTGATCAGTATACAATTAAGCATCGGTTGAAAAGGAAAATTTCCTTCGGCGCTTAATTTTGCTCTTCTAAAGTCGAATAAAGCATTTAAAATCTTATAACTAGTAAATTTAATACTTAAAATGCAAAATAAAATTTGAAAATTTCCCCTTCAACGCCTAAAGGTAGGCAATTTCATTTGAAATAAGTGATTACTATCACAATAAAAGACTATTTCATCATAAAATTAACTTTTTTTAAACTATTTCATGTTCAGAATAGCTACACAACTTCCCCACCAAGGATCCACAAAAATGTTAAAACAGAGAATTTACGGGAAGTCTTATTTGCAATCGGTTGTTTAGTAGCAATGATTTCAGCCTAATGAGGAATACATTGCAAATTCCTAAACAAAAATAAGGCAAAACTAACTTTTTTTTTTCTAAAAAAAGAAGTCTACACTGATCTCTAGACATCTACGAATCAGATGACATAAAAATTTCAAGATCATTACGAGTTCCATTAAGAGTTCCTAGTATGGAATTACAATCATTGTAATGTACAATGTAGTACCTGAATGATCAATTTCACCCCGCTGATCAATTTGACCCCGGTTTACGGTACATGCTGGCAGGCGGAACCGAACACGACCTGATCCGTCTACCTCGGTTCCTTACTGACAACTGACAACAATGTGAGTCGTGGAATTCGAACGCTCCAGAAGAAACTGCGGTCGAAAAAGATTCACCCATGCACCAAATGCACCATGTACAAAACGCTAATAAGACCGGTGGTCCTCCACGGACACGAGGCATGGATCATGCTCGAGAGAACCTGCAAGCACTCGCAGTTTTCGAGCAACGCGTGCTAAGGGCGATCTTCGGTGGTATGCAGGAGAACGGTGTGTGGCGGCGAGGTTCTATAATATTTACCCGAAAACCATTTACCCGAAAGACATTTACCCGAATGACATTTACCCGAACGTCATTTACCCGAATGCAACAAATACCCGAATGCGACTAATACCCGAATGCGACATTTACCCGAATGCGACACTTACCCGAAAAATTAAAAAAAAATGTGTACTTGATCCCCATATGATTTGTCAATAATAAATATATTATGGCCCGGTATCATATAGCAGGCTTTGATTAGACCTAATAATCATCAGACTGAGTGATCATCAAGCACTCTGGTACAGGACTAACTGGCTGTCACAATGCTATTTTAATCAAAACATTTTTGTTGATATTCTGTTCTTTTGCGGCTCCAGCTGGTACGGACTAAACTGGTAATTTCTCCATAGAATATATTCATTCTTTTCATAAGAGGCTACTTTTTCGAGTTGGAGTTGAAATGTTATTTAATTTGTTGCGGACGAACTACTAACTCCATAGGAGACCCGTGAATCTATCTTTCTACCTATATCCTTTAGGGAACTATTATACTTACTATCGGGGTGATGACCCATTCGGGGAAATGGCTTTTGGAATAATGTCCTATTCGAGGTTATGACGGCATTCGGGGTAAGAGGGTAGAGTTTCTTTAACAGACATAGTATCACTGTGTTGCTTGGTGGCCAAACTATTACCTATTTTTCGGAGATTTTCCCTTCTTCTCTTCAAAGGCTGTTCTTTCGAGTTGCACTGCTGCATATTTTGTTTGGGTTCGCACTACTAACTGCACAACAAACATTGTTGCTGTACAATAGAAGAATAAGCCATTAAAAAGCTTAATTTTTGAAATTTTGATTGAATAAGCTGTTATTCAACTACCATTGTTAGTTGGGATGCATATAATTTTGTCCTTGTTTCGATTATATGATGTTCTTTTAAATTACACTCTTACATGATTGAGTGATGCATTCCAAGTCTACATCTAAGATTTTTTCCTTCTTTTAATAATGGGATGTTCTGTTTGGTGAACAATCTGTCAAATATTATTTTCTAATGATATGTTGATTTTCCGAGGGCTGTTTTCTAATCGTTTCGAACTAATGACCATTTGGCCTACGAACAGAGATTTCCCCTTCTTTAAATCATAAACTGTTCTTTGCTTATCAAAAGAACAGCATATGAATCAAATAAGGGTAAATATCTAGAGTGAACACTAACAGCTTTAACAGCTGCAGTTATGAGTTTTATTCAAGCATATGCCCTGTGAATTCCTATCGCGGATCATTTAAGGGAAAATTTGATAAAATGGGTTCTTGAGGAACTTGATATGCAAAATGCTTTTGTGATCCTCAAAACAAAATAATACATGCACTTTTTAAATTGAACAAAATAAGTGAACTTTATTCACAAAATCATAATTTGGGCATAGTAATAAACTATTCGGGTAAATGTCGCATTCGGGTAAAGTGTCGCATTCGGGTAAGTGTCGCATTCGGGTAAATGTCGCGTTCGGGTAAATGTCACATTCGGGTATTTGGCATTCGGGTATATGTTACATTCGGGTAAATGGTTTTCGGGTAAATGTCTTTCGGGTAAATGGTTTTCGGGTAAATGTTATAGAACCACGGTGGGCAAGGCATGTTGCATGAATGTCGGACAGCAACCCTGCAAAGCTGGTGTTTGCTACTAATCCGGTTAGCACAAGAAGGCGTGAACCACAGAGAGCACGATGGGTGGACCAAGTGGAGCGCGACCTGACGAGCATTGGGCGCGACCGAGGATGGAGAGCGGCAGCCACAAACCGAGTATTGTGGCAAATTATTGTTGATTATATCTTGTCTTAAATGTGATATTGAACAAATAAATGTATGTATGTATGATTCCTAGATTTATCCGAGGTTTTTTTTTTTTTGATTAATTTCTCACGACATTTATTCTCGGCATTTCTTTCGAGATGCTCTCCGGGATTCCATCATTGATGCTTCCCGAGTTTTTTTGATCCTCGATTTTCTTGAATTATTACTTTGTCAAGGCATTCTCCAGTAATTCTTTCGGCAATTCCGTTAATAAATTCTACTTATTCTACTTATTATTTCTACTATTGGGATTCCTCCTGAGATTTCTTCACAGAATTCTTCCGGGATTCACATATGAACTTCGGTAATTAGGTTAAGCATTTGAGAAAGACAGTTTGTTCTTTCGGAAGTGAAAAGGTACTAAGAACTATATTTTTGCTGAATGCCTGAGTAAACCCCATTTAGCTTTACGGCCACTGCAGTGCACTACATTTAAACGTATAAGACTTAAAAACTATTATAAGTGATCTATTCCAACTGACATATTTAGAGATTTTTTTTTTTTGAAATCGTTTTTATAACAGTAAGCTCATACATTAACTTTACCTTTTCTCTGTTTTTTTGCAGAAGAACCAATTCAGGATAATAACTCCTATTTAGTAGACAAGGGTAAGTATGTACGATAATTTTCCTAGGTCTACTATATTAAAAATAATTCACATTTATGGCAATTACACTACTTACCAATTTGAAAGGGTATGAACAACAACACAGCACGCTGCAGCGTAACAAAAAATAACTTTTGGTCTTACTCAAAAGAAAACTTATGCGTCTCTGACAAACTTTTGGTCGCTGAATCCAAATTCGGTCTCAGATTTGCTCCAGCGTCTCAATTTTGAGCTCAATTTATAGAGCAAAATGTGTGATTTTGGACTTTTTTGATGGCAAGCCATTAAGCATGGAAGTTTTTTCTTCTTCACAACCTTGTAAACCTTGGAAGGTTAAAAAAATCTCTCACCAGAATCACATGTAGCGATAAGATTCCCAGCGCTTTTGGCCTTCATATAGCCACACCACTAAAAAGTAAAACAAGGGTACCGTAAAACGGGGTATCTTTGATAATGCGGGTAACTTTGATAGTGCGGCAGGCATTGTGTAATTTATCTTATAACTATGATTCCTTCAACCAGTTAAGAAAAAGGTAAACGTAAATCAATTCTATACATATGAAAGTTCATCTTCGACGATTTTTTATTAAAATCTAGTTTATATACAACTTTTTAGGCAAAAAATAAAAATGGTTGATATTTCATTTATCAACCCCTTCAAACAATCTGCTATACGACTTCGTTAAAACTATTTTTTCAATGAATGGACTCTTATTCTCAATAGACTCATCATAGTAGATACCAAATCTGGCCTTGAATCTCTTAACGAAGAGTGTTTTTACGAAATGGAAGCAATTTTGTAAATCGAGACATAAATCTCCATACATCGATAAACGCCTAAAAGTATGCAATGCCCTTGTAAATTCATGTAGATAAATATGTGTTGTTCAAAATTTGTTAATAAAACATTAAAACACTACCCAAAATAAGAAAACTAATCATGAATAGCATGTAATCAAATGTTGATGTACCGTTAAGCCTTTATTACTCCAAAGATAATGATTTTTGATAGCTAAATTTATTGTGTTTTGCACTCAATACTCTACAAACTCATTTTTATATGTAGAATTTAGTAATAAAACAATGTTGTGATATGAAAATTCTATCTAATATATTCCTCAAGCCTTCTCTCATCATTTGCATACTCCTAAGATTTCAATCTGTGATTATTTTTTGAGATTTGATGTGTTTTTAAGGCATTATCAAAGTTACCCCAAAATAAAAATCTGATTTTCGGTTACATGAAAAACTAAAAGTTATACAAAATATTTCAGATTATCGAATCTTTTAATTGCAATTGATAACTGATACCCCAGTACTTGTTTGGCGCGGGGAAATACTGTTACATGTAAAAATATTGAGAAAATTCGCTGAAAAACTATCAAAGTTACCCCATCTTACGGTACCTATTTGACTTTTTGATGTGGCATTCTGCTCTTGCAGTGTTTATTTTAATTAAATTCGCTACACCTTTTCAGACCATAAAATAAACTATCAAAGTTCATATAGTTTGCTTCCAAATCTCGACATGCAAACCCTTCTGAAACGGAATCAATCTTCATTCAATCGGTTGAACAAAAAAAAAACTCTAACCGTATGCTGATTTTTATCTTCAATACCTCGTTATAACTTTTCCCGAGCTTGATAGGAAAAATAAAGAACAAGTACCAGAACGAAAACTCCAATGTTCAGACATCCTCTCTTTGGCACGGTAAGCGGCACAGAATAAAAGAACTCGACCAGTTTCACCCATGTTAAAACTGCAGGGGTGAAGTTCATGTAACTCTTTCATCATTCCCCATCTGCAACCAAACCGATGCGGAAAAAGCCAATACCAAATACACCCTAGATAGAATCACTATCCCGGAGACGATGGAACAAAACTTTCTCTATAACGTTAATTTGCATAACTTTCAACAGATTACGTGCTTAGTTTACGAAAATCTAGGTTAAAAACTTAATTGCTCTCGTTCTTTCGTACGTTCCGGCGCAGTTTCGCAGTGCTCTCGTAGAGGAAGAAGGGTTCTCATTTTTGCGAGCTGACGAAGAGCTACTTACTTGAATCACAAACTACAACTAACGTGGTGCGGAGCGAAAGACCAGAAGAGCATGTACATGCGGGTAACAGTACACGCGGGTCTTTTCGTTCGTCTGATAAAAACACCGCCATCATCGTCGGCAGGAAGTCAGAGATGAATGCACTTAGACGGTCTATTTAACATTCCTCTGGTGGCGGCGTATGCAGACTTCTGACTCTGTGGAACGGAACCAAGAAGAAAAACTTTTCAATCTTATGCCATCGGTTTGAAGTTCTTAGCAATCCACGGAAGAGATCTGAAACTTGAACCACGTTTTCAATCTAGTGTAAATTTGCTAACATTATGAATCCGAGGAGTAAATTACCTGCTGAATGAAAATTTGAGTTCGTCCATCGATTACGAATGGTTTATGTGGGGAGAAGGGTGGTTTTCTGAGAAATATTACGCACCAAACAACATTATTTGGATACTCCAACAAAAAATCTTACAAGTGGGGGAGGGGGCGTCCAATAATTGTCTTAGCTAATAAATGAACATCCCCTTGTATACTGTGGTAATAATACATATATCCCTTTCGTGACGGAGCACAAAAAAGTGAAATCTCCATACAAATGGCTCAACTTTGGCTCTCCAAAACTCTTAGATTTCCCAACAAAACAACAATTATTTTTCCTCATTTGAAAGAACTACACTTTATCTTTCGATTTCTACCTTTGACTACCCAGAAAAATCGTAAATAAAAAAAAATATTCGACAGATAAAACTTTTTCATATTTTACGGTTTTTGACCACTTTTTGTTTACCTTCTTGTGGTAAATCTCCCAGGCAACGTAAACAAAAGTTTGTTTACACACAAACAAGTATAAGTAACGGCTGAATTATTAAGACAGTTTACATCACAGAAAACAAAGTCTAAACCGAGAGGAAAATAATGCAAACTGTTACCGCTCAACAGCACAATTGTGCTAGTTCGTCACGAAAGGGATATAAGATATTTTTGGATCACTACCGTATGATCAAAATAATTTAATTGTATGTCCATTCAAAATTGAAACTTGCAGCCTCATTATAAAGATAAAGAACTATGACGGGTTGACAGAACTTGCTGTGATAGTGTTGGTGGACAGGAAAACAGGGATAATCGGGATAGGCAAAAATTTGATTTTTCATGGAGTGATTGAAAAGTGCATTGGAAAATCTCAAGTTTTCTCTGTTAGCTAAATCTACCAGTTGTACATTAATGAATGGTCGAAATTTGGGCTAGATTAGGCTGTTGTTTGAGTTTTAGTGATTTTGGTAAAATTCTAATTCATAGGATACCCATTTTAGAATGGTTAAATCGAATTCAATCAACTGAATGAACCATCCAATCGAAAAAGTTCACTGGATTGGTTGGTACAAAAATTTGACGCTTTCGATTTTGATCTAGATCTGCTATAATTGAAGAAAATAAATTATTTTTCTGTATGATTTTCTAGAATTCTTTATATGCAAAGGGTTGCAATCTTGCACAAATTTAGAACTAAATTGGTTGGTACCATACTTCTATGTCTCCAGTTTTAATATAGATCTGAAGTATTTGATCTAGATAAATTTTATCTTTCAATACGATACTGTGAGGCTCTAAACATGCATCCTGGAAGTTCGGAGTCTTCAGAGAAGTGCAGAGAAGTGTCAGAGAATCATTGCAGGATGCGCACACGTGGTTGATAGCTAGCACTTTTTGAGTTGCGTCTTTTCGATGTTGTCCTGTAAAATTTAATTTGATCGGTGGAACTACGGCACCCGACAAGAACATGTTCAGTATAATAAATGATTGTGTGATCATAGTGAAAATTCTGCGGATGGGTTGCGTTTTTCGTACATTGGTCCTTCAATGGCGGACATGCTTGTAATGCATCACCGATGCACTTCAAGGGTTGACAATGACAATAAAGATGATAAAAGTAGGCAATTCAAGATTCTTTCAATGTGTGTATGTGTAGACTAGACTAGCCTTAACTAGAAACTTCACTGTTTTGAATATGCATCCCTGTTAGATGAACACATGGTACTACACTCTAACTTCTTGGACTGTGATATTGTTCTGATGGCACTGATCTAGAAGGGTTTCATAATTTGAAATGTCTTTCCAATGCTCTTGTAGGTTTTATAGTTTTGGACGAAATTGCTAGGATTGACTAATTGAATTAGAACTAATCTAGATCAAAAGATTTACACATGTTACCAACATGTGTAAATCTTTTGATCTAGATTAGCTCTAATTCATTTTTTTCTTTCTGATTGTTTCTCTAGTGCTCTAGTGTCCACTACGGCTCCGGATATGTTTTCTGAAAGATTTCTTTGCAACAACCTTCCTAGTGCAGCAGCCTCCAGGTTTTCATCCATATAGTATGCAACGCCAAAATACCAATTTTTGAAATTCATGACAAAAAAAAAAGTTTTTATCTTTTTTTGACTAAGGAAATTCTGCAAAAATTAATTTGAAATAAAAACTCGTTGCTTGATCGCGGAAAAAAAATCACCCGGTGGTAAATTATTTTCACCCATGTAGAGAATTCTGGATACTAATTTAGAAAAACAATATTTATCAAGATAAATTACAGCAGATCTAGATCAAAACCGATAAGGTAAAATTGAAGTGCTAACCAACGCAAAGAACTTTGCCGAAGACTGCAACCCTCTACGATGCATAGCTAGAACTCCAGAAAGCCATGTAGAAAACTAAAACTTATCTAGATAAATTATAGCAGATCTAGGTCAATACCACAGATGAAAACGTGAAGTAATAACCAAACCAACACAGCAAAAATTTCTGAAATTTACACCCGACGTAAACAAATTTGACTCATAAGTTTCTGTTCCATCACACTTAATTTTACATGAAACATTTTCTTGTATGGAATGTTGAACACAAGCTTCATATTGAGAGCGACCTGTAAATTTGAAAACTGATGGAAAAATGTGTGTGATAAAACGGGGTCCTTTTGTTACAGGTGATATGATGTAACATTTTTTAACTGTGAAAGAACTTTGCCGAAGACTGCAACTCTATAGGATGCCTATCGAGGATTCTAGAGAATCATATAGAAAAATAAAACTTATCTAGATCAATTACAGCAGATCTAGATCAAAACGGAAGACTTCAAAATGAAGTACTAACCATTCCAAAGAACTTTGCCGAAGACTGCAACCTTCCAGAATGCATATCGAGTATTCTAGATAGCCATATAAATAATTAAACTTATCTAGATCAGTTACAGCAGTTACCAATATAGAATACGTGAAAGTGTAGTACCAATCAATATAAAACACTTTGTTGAAGACTCGAACCTTCTAGGATGCTAATCAAGAGCACTAGAATACTTGCCGGTCGGGAGCCGTGATCATTTGTAGCTAGGGATGTTCAAGAGAGCTACGCAAATAGTTTACTACCTCTATATCATGGCTTTTTGCCAAGTATACCGATTTCTAGTCATTTTTCGTGATCACTTTTAAAATTTGGAACGCTAATCAAAAATAGCAAGGTTTTTACAAATGTTCCTTACTCACGCAAGTCTGGGGGAAAATGAGCATCCCTAGAAACATATTTTTTACAGCACACAAAAATAGAAGAGGTGGGTAGAAGGTCCATGAGAAATTTTTTTGAATCGGACCACAGACGGCTGAGAACGAGCTGCTCAAAGTAAAAGTTCCAACTTTTTTCTGATCTCGGTATTCCGCGTGAGTTTTTTTTATCACGGTATTTGGGGTGTTTATCTGAAAATACAATCAATCCCCCTTTTTAATTGGGGGTGATACACAAATTATGTCACGCAAAAATCGACCTTTTTCAACCCCCCCTCCCCCCTATGTCACACTTTTTGTATGGGACCTTAATATTTTTTGTAAGGGTCGTCACGTTCTGCAAAACCCCCCCTCCCCCTAAAAGCGTGACGTAATTTATGTACGGCCCCTTGAAACAAAAGTGCTCGGTAAACGAATACCCTAAAAATCAGGTACTCCTATAAGAGCAACTCCTGGAATATTCCTAGAAGGAACCATTGGAGCATTCTCAGAAAGCAGTCCGAGAAAATTAAAAAAAAAAAACTCCTGGAACTATGGATAAAGAACTATTGAACCAAACGCAGCAAGATCCTGAAGAAATTCAAAAGATGACTGTACCTAGTCATTCGGGGATTTCTCCAGGAATTCCTTTGCAGATTCATTCAGGAATTCCTTTGGAGGTTTATCCAGGACTACTTTCGGGGATTGCTCCAAGAATTCTGTCGGGATTTCCTCCAGAGATTCCTTCAGGGATTCTTCCGGAAATTCCTTTGAAGATTCATCCAGGGATTCCTCCAGGGTTTCCTTTGGGGATTCCTCCAGGATTTCCTTTGTTTTTTTTTTAATTTTTATTTCTGTGTTTTTAAGCCATTGCTAATTCTACACTTATTTCTTGTGGGGATTTCTCCAGGAATTCCTTTAGGGATTGCTCCAGGAATTCCTTTGGAGATTCATACAGGAATTCTTCCAGAAATGCCTTTGGGAAATCCCCCAGAAATACCTTCCTGGAAATACGTTCGGAAATACTTCTTGAAATTCTTTTCAGTATTTCTTCAGAAAATTCCTTTGACGATTCTGAGTGAATTCACTCAGGGAATACTCAAGAAATTCCCTCAGGGATGGCTCCTGGAGGAATCATCGAAGGAATTCCAGGAGGATTCTTTCAAGAATTTCTTTGAGGATTCCTCCAAGAATTTCTTTGATGATTACTCCAGGAGCCATCCCTATGAGTATTTTGTACAACACGTTGAAAAAATCTCGCTTTTTGTATACAGTATACTCAGCATTAGCGGGGTGCTGGCGGAGGTGACCAACCGCGCGAGTTACGGAAGGTTAAAGATTTTCTGAACGGGTATCTTGAGATATATTCGATGAAATTCCTTAAGTGACCACTGCGGAAATTTTATGAGTAATCTCTGATGGAATTCCTTCAGGATGCTCTGAGGTAATTTCTTGAGGAATCCCTGAAGAAATTTCATAAGTAATCTCTGAAAAATTTTTAAGTAATCCGTGGGGAATTTTCTTGAGTTATCCCGTAGGGATTTCCTTGCTCTGAAGCAATTTCTCGACGAATCCCTAAGGAAATTCCTTAAAAAATCAGTGCGGAAATTTCTTAAGAAATACCAGATGAATTTTCTTGCGGATCCCGAGTAGGCGGAAAAATCTGATGAATAGTATATTTAGTTATTATTGATTGAATTACTGGAGAGTAAAAACTGATATTGGTTTGATTGATATAAGAGGTAAAAGATCAGAAATAATAGCAAATTCTAATGTGATGAACTACTCAATAATAGCTCATTAAGATATTATAAGATCAAATTAATAGCAGACAAGATTTGTAATTTTTTAGGAAAAAAAAAATAAAAAAAAAAACGTCAGCATCCAGCATTGAATCTACGACCTTAGGATTCACAGGCTGCGATGCTTACCACTCACCTGTGGCTCACTGTTGTGAATAACATGAGAAGAAGAGCATGCGGCCCTTCATTTGCACAACTCACAAAGGGGCACATGGCATTTCACTAACATTGAGCCATCTCTATGGGTGTATGTGTTCCATTTGGGGCAGAAGAGCTAAACTTGTTCTTATGTTGAAATTTTCAGCTATTTCGACAAGAACAAAAACTGATACCATATCACTTTGAGCTATTCGTGCGGTATTCATTAGATTTTTGAATAACACATCAAAATCACATCGAACAATGACAGCAAAAATGTTCGATTTGAGATATGATTTCGATATTCCCGTCTACCCAGGATCTCTGCCGAAATTTCATAAGTAATCTCTAACGAAATTACTTGAAAATTCTCTGAGAAAATTTCTTAAGGATCCCCTGAAGGAACTCTTTGAGTATTCTCTGAGAAAATTCTTTGAGAAATCGCTGAGCTAATTTCTTGAGTACTCTATGTGGGAATTCTTTGACGGATTCTCTAGGGATATTTATTGAGGGATCACTGAGAAAGTTTCTTAAAGATTCTGCGTGGATATGTCTTGATGATTTTTTTGAGGTTTCCCTGAAGGAATTCCTTGAGGATTCTCGGAAGAAATTTCGCTGGGGACTTCTTAGGGAGTTCCCGGAGGAATATCTGGATGAATTCTCAAATTTCTAGATGAATTTCCGGAGAAATTTGTGGAAGGATTTCTTGAAGAATTTCCACATGAATTTTTGGATATACTCCCAGAGAACTTTCTGGAGGTATAACCGGAAAAAAATTTTGATTTGTTCCTATGGAAATTTTTTGAGGAATTTGTGGAGGCCTTTTTGGAGGAATTTCTTAAAGAATTCGCGGGCGAATTTCTGGATGAATTTCCTTAGGAATTTCTGGATGCATTTCCCAAAGAATTTTCTTGAGGAATTCCCGGAGACATTTCTACCAAATTTCAAAAGGAATTTCCATAGGAATTCTCGGAGTTATTTCGGAAAAATTTCAAAGGGAGTTTCCTGTGTCTGGAATAATTCTCGGAGGAAATCTTTGAATAATGTTTGGAGGAGTTTAAGGAAAAACTTCTAGAAAAATTTTTGTACGAATTTCTGAAGCAATTTCCGGAGCAATTTCTGGAGAAATTCCTTGAGGGATTTCTGGAGCGATTCTCAGAAGAAATTTTGGAAGAATTTCTGGAGAAATTAACTGGGGATTCTCTGCGGTTGTTTCCGGAGAGGTTTCTGGAGGAATTCCCAGAGGAATTTTTGGAGATGTTTTCGAAGGAGTTTCCGAAGGAATTTATTAACGAATTTCTGGAGGAGTTCCTGGAGGAATTTCTGAAGAAATTTCCGGAATAACTTCTGCAGAAGGTGTTCTGAAGGATTAGGGGGAACTCGCGGAGGAATTTCTTGAAGAATTATCAAATATTTTCATGAAATTCCCAAGGAGATTCATGAATATTTTTTAAAGGAATTTCCGAAATTTCCTAGAGGATTTTTTAGAACAATTCACGAAGAAATTTCTGGAGAAATTTCCTGGAGGATTTTTTGATGGAATTCCCGGTGAACTTTCTGCAGGAATTTACTGATTTTCTTCTGGGGATATTCGGAGCGGAATTTCTGGAGAAATTCCTATAGTAATTTCTTTAAGATTTCCCAGAGTAATTTGTGGAGTAATTCACAAAAGAATTTATTGAGGACTTCTCGAAAAAAATTCTGGATAAATTACAAGATGAGTTCTGTAAGTTTTTCCAGAGAATTTTGTGGCAGAATTCTTAAAGGAATTATCAGATGAGTTTTTTGAGGAATTCCCGGAGGAACTTCTGGAGAATTCCCGGGAGAATCTTGATGAATTTCCGAATGAATTTTTGAATGAATTTCTGGAAAGAATTCCAGAGGACTTCCTGGAGGTATTCTTTATTTATATATTTATTTATTATATAACTCGAGAGAACAACCCATGATTCAAAGAAGGAAAAATCTGACAAAAATATTCGCAGTTTCAACGCCAACTAATCCCTTAATGGTCAAACTAGAAAGAATAGCCTATGATTAAGAAATTTCTGATAATTATACTGGCAACTGTAATCCAGAGTGTGTTTGAGCCTTTAAATTCTTTAGAACGTAATTCGGCCAAATGGCCAGGCATCCTATTTCTTGGGTATTTACGTATTTGGCGCCCATGTCATTACAAAGTCATCTCAAAACAGGCTCCCCTGGGCCCCCTCCAGAAAAAAATCTTGGCTACGCCAATGCTTCTGAGGGTTAACCGAAAGTGTTTACCAAGTGTAGAGTCACGACATTTTCAACTTCGAAAAAACCTTTGAAACCACATCAGCTTGAAACTTGAAACTTGAAATGCTGAATTTCTCTCAGTTTTCTCCGGTAGATACCTGAAAATTCCATCATTTCGCAAGAAATTTTGCTAATATGTTACCAAACATTTCAATCAAAAATTTCTATGTCGTCAGTTAGCTTAATATTTTTTTTTCAAGTGAAGCATCTTGGAAAATTATTAAGCTTACCGACACGGGCATTTCTAAGATAACTGATTCTTAGAGCTTCACTAACTGATTCGTTAGTACACAGACAGGGTCGGATATTTGTCCAAAAAAAAACTAATGTCCAAACATTTTGTTTGACCCGATCAAATTTTCAAACTGATGTTGTTTGTTGGGTTCTTTCCTTGTCAAAAATTAACCCTGTGTACTTCAGGTCTTAGTAATCCTTCAGTTTGCTATCGGTAGTTTACAATTATAGAAGAAAATCACTTCAAGCGATAAATGATGCAGGATACGAATAATCCAAGATAGCCTTGTTCTTGCAGTAGCATGATCCCGATGCCTCACACCGTGCTTGTATCACAGGGACAATCAAAGCATCTGATGCACGCTTGATCGCGTGATGACCCGTTATCGGATCATGTTACAACTCGTGATAAATTTTATTCATCAGAATTTATGCCACTTATTCGACCGTAAACCGCATTCATGATTAGAAATAATGCATTCATAAGCATATCTGGAAGTTAAAGCAGCAAGAATGCTCAAAAAGTGAATGAAATCACGAATTTATCATTTCGACTTCATGATAACGATCGCATCGCGCTCGCACATGCTGCGCGAATCATTCTTCTCGGACCGTCGTTTGTTAGGATGCTTGACGACAAAATGTTATCGTTGTTGCTATGATCGCGCGATGCCTTTCAACCGCGACACATTTGAGATCTGATCATGATCACTAGATTTCCATCTTTGGTAGTTTATGAAGCCTAAAATATTGTTCCAATAGCATTCAGTGTTTATCACTTTTACACTTGATACCTCCAGATAAAAACTCTTACAATTTTCCGTCCCTTAACCCTCCAGGACTATCGCACCACGCTGGCGTAATTCTCGTTCAACATGCCTGCTTGGGTCATAATTGCCTTATCAGTCAGACTAAGGCCTGAGTGTCTTTTGCTGTAAGTAGGAATCGTCTTCATTCTACTCGGTCCATGGCTGTGCGTCTCCAGTTCCGCACCCTGCGAAGGGTCTGCAAATCGTCCTTCACTTGATTGACCCACGCCGATTTAAAATCGATGAACGTTGGGCACGACGTATTCGCGGCATTTCTGCAACACCTGGCGGATAGCGAACACCTGGTCTGTTGTAGCGCGTTCACCAAGAATCCAGCCTGGTATTACTCCACAAACAGTGTTGCAATCGGTGATAGACGGCGGTTCCGCGACAGTTCTCCCAATCGAACTTGTCGCCTTTTATGTAGATGGGACACACGATACCTTCCATCTATTCCTTCGGTAATACTCCCTCCTCCCAAATTTTGGTAATTATCCAGTGTAGTGCTTTCACCCATGCGTCTCCACCGCATTTTAGAAGCTTGTTAGCTAGTTCCTCAATCTCTTGGAGGTTAGGGGCCAATAGTATTTCGTCCTGAGTACGTACTCCTAGATCTCACGTGATCCTTTGAAAACAGTTGTTTATTTGAAAGATATTCTAAATGTCTTTAAAAAAGTTCATTTGATTCCAGGTCATTTCAATGATTTCCACATTCATAATTGCGCGATATTGAACTGAACAGGACATCCCACTTTTGATATGTTTTTTTTTTCTTTTTGTAATAAACTGTTCTACGATGTGCCTGTCGTGATGATATACATACATACATAGTTCGCACGGTGGCACAACTCTCAGAATGATTGGTGATTTAAACTGTGGATGATATGACTTGAATTGACTTTCCAAAAACTTTATTTATTTATTTCGTCAAACAATAACGTAGACTACATTTTCACTTATAGCTATATTCTATGGTTTCTCAAGGAATTAAAGTATTTTTTAATATTTGTTCGAGACATGGTTATATCTATACATGCGCAGTGCTGATTATAAAGATTCATCATTCGATTTAAAGGACCAAATTTCGCATAATCTGTTCGATGACTGTTAAGAGCAAATAGATTACGACCTCTTAATGGTCTAACTGGAGTATAGAAATTGATGTTTGATAATAGATTAGCAGAGTCAATGCGATGAGATACCAAATCATTTAGAAATGATACCATGGATAATTCGCGACGCTCTTTCAAAGTTTGGATATCTATGATCATGCATCGAGCCTCATAAGAAGGCAGTGGAAAAGTGGTCCAACATAACTTTCGCAAAGCATATAGGAGGAACTGTTTTTGTATTGATTCGATTCGATCCTCGTGAGTTATCATGTAGGGAGACCATACAATGCTACAGTATTCTAGAACTGATCTTACATAAGCAACGTATAATGTTTTTATTGTGTATGGGTCCTGAAAGTTGTAGCCAAAACGCTTAATGAAGCCTAGTACATTAGTTGCTTTGTGAGTGATTGCGTTATAATGATCAGTGAAAGTTAACTTTGAATCTAAGATAACTCCTAAATCTCTAATTCTATTACATTTTACAACTTCTTGATTTCCTAAAAATATAGTAATTGGTGGTGTGCTATGTTTTCTGCTGAACGATATTGAATTACATTTTTCCACGTTTAACTGCAGTATATATGAGGATCTTGATGTGCTTAAGAATATACGTGATATCGTTTACAAACAATATAAAAAGCAAAGGTCCTAAATGTGAGCCTTGAGGAACTCCCGATGATACTTTGATAGGTTTTGAATTTTTTCCATCAAATCTTACAATCTGTAAACGGTCAGTTAAATACGATTCGATCCATTTCAGAAATTTTGACTCGATTCCCATTTTATCAAGCTTGAAAATCAACATTGGAATGTCTAGTTTGTCGAACGCTTTACTAAAATCGGTGTAAAGTGATTCAACATAGTTACCTCCGTCCATTGCACATAAGGTGTAATTAACAAATTCTAACAAGTTTGTCGTAGTTGAACGACCTTTGAAAAATCCATGTTGCGCATTAGTTATTCTTTGTTTAATTTGATTAAACGCACTTTTGTTTATAATAGATTCGAATAGTTTTGGTATGCATGAGATAATAGCAATTCCACGATAATTACGAACGTTAGATTTTTTACCAGATTTATAGATGGCGGAAACTTTCCACTTTCAAGCGACATATTGTAAAGCCAAAATAGTGGTGCCGCAAATTCAGTTGCCAAGTTCTTCAAAAGAACCGGTGGAATACCATCTGGTCCTGGACCTTTGTTTGGATCTAAGCCTTTTAGACCACTTAAAATGTCCTGTAACATGATTTGATTGATTCCAATATTGTTGGTAAAATCAGGAAAATGAGAGAAGTATTCATAGTCACGATCAGAATCCAAAAATGTACTATAAGTTTCTTGGAAATAGGCCGCAAAAAGATTGAAAATTTCATCGGGATTTTCTCCTACTTCATCATCGAATGAAATTTTTGATGGAAAATTGCTTGACTTTAACTTAGTTTTAGCATAAATAAAGAAATTTTTGGGGCACGATTTTATTTCATTTTCGGTTTTTCTGTTATATTCTTCAAGTGCAGTGGAAATGGCTAGATTGAGTTGGCTAGTCAAGTGCAGTGGAAATGGCTAGATTGATTTAAGCAAGGTCGTTCAATGACGATTACCCGGGTAGAGATCAAGTACTGACGATCGAAATGTGATATTGGTTTGATTGAGATAAGAGGTAAAAGTACTGAAAATGATAGCAAAAATGTGTTCTTGAGCCATATAATTAATGGCAAAATTTGATATTTGAAGATCAATCAAATGACTTACTGTTATTAGTTAGTTTTTACCAAGACCTGAATGTGCTATGAAGACGATGTTCCAGGGGTAAATTTAACATATTATTTTCTGTACTTATATATCTTATCTCAAACAATCAAATATCACTTTTCGATCTCCGTATCGAAATATACTATTATTTAGCTTTTTTCCTCTGCTCGTGTACCCGAGCAGAGGGAAATATCAAATTAATAACTACGAAATCACAAAACCTTTTTTTTATATCTTGTTTTGTTATTATTGAATTATCAAGGCATTACGTTTCCATAACATGTTTTGTTGGACAATCTTATTTTGTTATGACCAAGCAATTGGTATGCAGCCCTTAAATAACATTTCAATATTACATTCTGTTGTGGAACAAGTTTGGTTATTATTGTATTATTGAGAGTGCACAAATACTTTATGGTATTGCTATCTAAACTAAAACAAATTTTGAAACAAAACCTACGTCATTCTACAACGTTATTTACAGCATTTGAGGGAAAGCAACTGCATATTCACTCATCAATTTGTCTTCCTCTTCCATTTATCATTACATCCAAACTGAGACAAAGTGCATGCCCCATATCACTAGCTAGTATTCCGTAAGAAAAAGTTTGCATAATGCACCAGAAAAACTGTTTAACGATTTTTTGAAAAGTGCGCAAAGTTAGGCCCTAGGTGCGCAAAGTATGGTACGCTTACGGTATCACATTTGATAAGAGGTGTGGTATATTACGTGACATGGAGGTGCTGTAATGTGTGCGGCGCGAGGTTTTGCTAAATTTCTGAAATTGACTGAGTTGTAGCTGAAAAGTACCCAAAATACCAGCCACTGCCCAAGTGGCGCTGCACCCTGCATACATCTAAACGAAAACATAGCAGACGATATTGAAGGTTTTTAAGGTTTTCAAAGGGGCGTTCCAGATTCCGCCTTTGACATGTGAATTTCAATGATAAAAATGTCAAACTTATGGAGTAAACTTGTTTGAACGAAGCTAATACAGACAGCTGAATCCAAAATTGTAGATGGTTTTGAATGGGATTTTTCAGAAATATTTTGTATTTCACATGTTTTCCCTGTCGTTCCAGAGGATGAAGTCGGATCTACCTATTTGAAAGATAGGTACATGAATAGTTGAAAATACACCTATTAGGGAAGAGAGAAACTGAAGTTCGCATCCTCACATGTTGGTCTAAATATATAGAATTCTCAGCCATCACGAAGTCATATATGATGTAGAATAGGATGCTAAAGTGGAGGCCATACCCGACTAGATGAACATAACAAGAATATATCATAATTATATCTTAATGTGATATAACTAACAAATTATGTTATAATTTTGTTATGACATGGACTGTTTCAAATTTTTTCAAACTAAATTATAACAAAATATATTATAATCTTTTGTAACTAGTTTTGCTACAAATAAGTCAGAACAAACTCTGTTATAACTTTGTTATTTTTGCAACTGAACAAAATAATCAGTTGCAAAAATAACATAATTATATCAGAATATGAAATAATTTTAATTTTTAGCTCTATTACAAAAAATGAGAAATTTGATTAAGTATTCGTTTTTTTCATTGCTTGTAGAGCAAAAGGTCGATGGATAGCAGGTAAAAGATCAGAAAATGCTTATAAGGAAACAGCTTTATTCTATGTAATTGAAAAATTAAAAAAAAATCAATTGCTGTTGAGGGGCTGCAGTTTTGCTTGTTTTTCATTGCGTAGAATGCCGGAAGCGTATCCGGCTACCCTCAAAACTGAAAAGTACTCATATTTTTTCAACTTTGAACCGATTTAAGTGAACTTCGACTCGTTTTAATAAGAAATCTTTTTTTTATTGATTGGTTATGCGAATAGAACGATTGGGTTACGCGGTATTCCCAAAAGTCCACATTTTCTGGAACATATCCTTATGCTATTGAGGGGCCCAGATGCAAAGAGGTGTAAGTGACCGTTTTGTCGAGTTTGAGCTGAACATTACAAAAAATCTTCAGATTTCAAGCTCGCAGGAACTTTTTAAAGATTATTTTTATGATGATTAGAAAAATTACAGTCAATCAGAGAAAATTGGGCTGATATTGGAACTCCATACATTTTGAATGGGATGAAAAACTGGTGAAAAACTTCAAAGCTCATTTACTCGAAAGTGGGTTTTTGTAACTTACACCCCTTTGCTTCTAAGCTCCTCTATTCTAATATCGGCGTTGTTGGAGTTGGCGTATTGAATAGATATGGTCTCTCGTGAAACATGCTTCGTAATTACACTGTTGAAAACGCTTTGACATCCACGTGCAGCACAACAGAACATGTGCTCGATGAATAAATTGAGATTTGAATTATGAAAATCAACCTTGGCTTGGTCAGCCAAAGCAAAATCAAGAAATTGACATTTATGCTTCGTAATGATTACTTTGAAGTCAATACTTTGGGCCTAGGCTGGGCAGATATGCTATTGGTGATTTGATGGTGCATGAAGAAGAAGAAGAAGAACGATGGTGTTTTGAAAAATCCTATCCCTACCACACAGGAGAAGATTTTAAAATGCCTCTAAAAAATCTAAAACAAAATCTAATTAAAAACGGTTTGATGTACGGTGTAAGCCTTTGGACGGACTACATATTAAACGTATAAATTTAAATTTAACATTTTTTTTCTTGGTAAGGTACTTAATTTGTACCAATCACCAATTGGGTTTTTTAAATTAAGAATAATATATTGATTTTTTGATTTTATTCGAAAGAGCACCTTTTTTAAGCCAGTATGATTTTTTTCAGATTTTTAAAACTTTATTTTGATACCTAAATTCAATTACAAAAAGATAATACAAAAAGATTTGCAGCTGGTCGATGGAAAATTTCACGTGTATGGCAATTCGAGTTTTTTCTTAACTCACGATGACCAGATCGGTTCAGTCGGATTTGTTTTTGATGGAAAAAATAAATCTGGATCAAATGAGATCAATATTGTCAAAATCGGAGAAAATTTATCGCAGATATAACCATTACATAGTTTACCTTCTTTATTTTATTGTCTGCTGTTTCATATTATGAAGTAAAAAATAAAGGCATTGCAACTTCTAGAAATTTCATCAGACTCTTCCGTATTTTTTATTTTATTCATTGCTATAATTTGAGTTTTGGATAAATATAGCATCATATTTTGCTATTGATATGTTTATCTTTGTATTAATTTCCTTCTTTCAATATCCCAGTCCCGTTACGGTGCCACATTCCTATCACTTTTCTACGATTCCCAATTCTTATAGGTTAAGTAAAATTTTAGCTTCAAAAAGTGATACATCTGCAAATTACTGCAAACTTAGTTGAATTTATATGTCATTTTAACAGTACTGCTATTCTAACCTCTAATTATGACGTCAAAAAGTACCGAACAGACTATGTATTACGAAATAATGAATGTTAGTGAGAGTGGAGATAGCAAATATGGTACCTACTAAATAATTCTAATCAATAAAAATGTCAACTATACAGACAATTCTGCTCAATTGATGATTGCATTTGTCTATTATAACTTTTTTCTTTCGATCTATTATTATTCGATCATATATTGTTTGATATTATGTCATACATATTTTTTTTCATTACTAAAAATAATCTAAAACAGAATAAAACTAAACAGCATCTGCAGAAGCAATCATATCGGCATGTGATATAATTACCTTTTACCTTCGCTCACGTAGGTACGTGTATAATCGCCGTTCTCACAACGCGAACAAAACAAAAAATAAAATAAAAAATCATCTCCGTCTGGAAAGAATCTTTGTCGCCGCCAAAATGCACCCATGACGAAGCTCAATCATAAATAGTCGACTAGCAACTTTTTCGTCGTTCTCTTTGTTCCGAAACAGCCGACGACGGGCCATGCGAACGCCACCACTGTTATTAGTGTTAAAGTGCACATGTCTGCGCACCGCGATAGCGCTGTTGGTAAGAGAGAGAGGTTCATTGTTTGATCTTGCATTTAAATCTCTGTTTATTTTTGTCCTGCGACTGGCAAACATGAAATGGGGGAATAGGGAAACTGGCAATACGTAGAACCAGTAAAGCTTCTATCGTCCCTCTCTGCAAGTGCTGTGATAGCCTCATTGGTAAAGGCGACAGAAAATTTACGATAGCAGGATTTGGAGGTTCAAATCCCGTCCATGTTTGTAAGTTTTATAATGAATTCAAATTTTTTTTATGTGACCTATTATTTTCTAAAAATAGAATAACACACTTAAAATAATTACCCAAAAATGAGTAAAAAAAGTTAGTTTTTACCCTAATTTTGCTTTCGGAATGTTATCAATAACTCTTCAATATCAAAATTTGTTATTGAAATATTTCCCAAATTCACTGTTATTAAGTTGTTATTGCCACTAACAAAACATGTTATTAAATTGATTTTTCAGGAACAAGTTTTTGTTATGTGACTTGTTATTTTGCCGCTTATGACAGACAAGTTTATAACTCAACATGTTATGTTAATAACATGAAAATTACTAATTCCATTATGCAGTTATTTTGCCAAAATAACGCATTTTGTTATGCTGTTGTTATTCTCTTCTGCTCGGGTAACAGTCCCATATAAATAGGAAACCCAGCAAATATAGGACTGATATGCGATCATAGGCAGTTCATAGTTTTAAACATATTTACCTCTTGTGTTCTAAACTGTGAAGCTCAAAACATTATTCAAAACATTCTTCGTTGTGGCTCTTTTAGGCTTTTAGGCAGTTGTTAAATGGGCTGTCAACTCTTATTATCATTGAAAAATGCAATGCCCCACGTAATCGAAACATTTCCTTTGTTCCTCTTTCTTTCCTAGATTTGCCAAAATTCGGTGAGCCAATCCAAAACCTTACGGTAGCCCTCGGCAGAGAGGCGGTGCTGATTTGCGTGATTGATAATCTGCAGACGTATAAGGTAAGAACTACTTCCACCAGAACTAAAAGCAGAAAATCAATGCTCGATGATTGTTTAACACGATTGATTGTCACACAGGTCGCCTGGCTTCGGGTGGACACCCAAACGATTTTAACGATACAAACGCACGTAATCACCAAGAATCACCGAATGACGATTACGCACGTAGAAGGTCGCAAATGGGTGCTCCGGATAAAGGACGTCAAAGAGTCCGACAAGGGATGGTACATGTGCCAGGTGAACACCGACCCGATGCGGAATCAAATTGGCTTCCTGAACGTAGTTGGTGAGTGCACTATTGAAAATTTCATCGTATTGACTATTTACAACATTTTTTTGGGAAAGTACATTTTGTTTCACATGTTTCATTCTGCAACAAAAATAATGTACCATATTACTCTCCAAACTGAAAAACAACATGGTCATTCACGGGGGTGTTTGCTTACAGTGCCACCAAACATCCTGGACTATCCCACCAGCACGGACATGGTGGTTCGAGAAGGCAGCAACGTGACGCTGAAATGTGCTGCGTCAGGCTCCCCTCAGCCCATCATCATCTGGCGCAGGGAGGGTAACGAGCCAATTAGTTCAGACGGTAATTTGAAACAAAACAAAAAAAAAAAATCACATCCATCATGGTTGAGCCATTATTCAGTCAGTGCCTTTCCGCATCATTTTTCGTTGCAACAGCTTCCAGTCATAACACATCAACGTTCTCCATTCCACGGGTCAATCGGCTGGACATGGGGGCATATTTGTGTATCGCTTCCAACGGGATACCACCGTCAGTGAGCAAACGTGTGATGTTGATAGTACATTGTGAGTATATGAAACCACTTCCACTATTTGAACTTGTTTTTCGAGAGCAAAACAACTCAACAAGCGCTTTTAAGATAATTAAAATAAACGGGAGCAGTTATCATAAAAAAATGCACGCTACACTGATATTAGTGGATATTAAATGTTTTGAAAACTGACGATGAACGTCACAACACAGCAGAATACATGTTCAATGGGCAAATTGAAATTTTAATTGCGAAAATGAAATGACGTGACCCATTCTGGAATCCAACTACTCTTACAATTTTATTATCCGTCAACTGTAGGTGGACTTATTAAGATCAGCATTTGGTTTGCCTGTTTTGTGCATTCGGGATGGGTGTAAACATAAATAAATTTGCATAACCTTGTTGATTATAGTTATAGATCGTGATGTGAATTTCGACTGGAAATTGATTTACTGTTTTAACTGGCTTTCTCGGTCTTACGGAAATTTAAAACGACGGGCATTGTGAGATACAGACTGTAGTGGTGTATAAAATTTCAAGATAACTTTTAATGAAATTGACTGGAATACAGCAAACAGTGCTCAAAAATAGGACCCTTCCTTCGAAATGATCCCACACCCTATGTCTATTAGCCTGGTACACGGTTTATATGGGAAAATACAAAAAATGAAAAAAACTCAAGTTCCTGTATACTTTTTGGGTGCCACTTTGGTCCCATATCAACTGTGCAAAATTTCAGATCGATCGGAAAAACTATATTTTAGCGCCCGCCATTCTTAGTTTTTCATACGATTTACTATGGGGAAATTTTACTCCTGCATAGAAAAATCGCTAGGAGTCACCCCTAGATCCCTAAAAATAAGTGGACGAATGATTTCTTTAGGATACTTTAGGCATCGTACACAAATTACGTAACGCTATAGGGGGAGGGGGGAGTCTAGCTTAGCGTTACGAGCCATACAAAATATTTTTGGTTTTCATACAAAAAGTGTTACATGGGGGAGGGGGGGAGTCTGAAATCGCTGATTTTAGCGTTACGTAATTTGTGTACCATGCCTTACTAGGAATCAGACCTCCGATGCGACGTTCGTGGAAAAAGTTATTAGGCCTCACCCGATCGATAAAATAACGAGATTTTATTATTTATTGTTATTCCTTACATGTTAAACAGCGTTTGCATGCCATTCGGTTTTCAGTCAACAACTTTTTCCTCATCCCTCAGATCGCTTTGCGGTCTTCGGAGGGTTGATTCATCGTAAAATTTTCAACAGAAATCATTCATCGATTTATTTTTAGGGGTTAAGGGGCAACCTGTGGCGATTTTTCTTTGAAAAAGTGATTTTCCCCATACTAAATCGTATGCAAATTTAAAATTGCTGGCGCTAAAATATAGTTTCTCCGATCGATCTGAAATTTTGCACAGTTGATATGGGACCAAAATGGAACTCAAAAAGTGTACAGGAGTAAAATGTCTTTTTGTGTCCCACGCTAATGTCTACAACATCGTACTAATCACAAGTTTTGTATCCTATTCCCTGTTCTCACAGTCGCTCCCATGATTTGGATTCAGGACCAGCTAGTGGGAGCTGCACTGGGTCAGCGCCTAACTCTCGAGTGTAACTCGGAAGCCTTCCCCAGGTCAATCAATTATTGGATGAAGAACGACACAATCATAACTCAAGGTAAGTCAACGGACACCATCAAACACATCTATGACAAACAGCAATCCACATCATATATGTAGTCATGTATACACTGCCGCACCAATGAATGTCACGCAGGCTTCAGTGCTATTTCAATGAAGCGTGCAGTTCGGTCCCTTCATATCAGGGCGGGATTCAGGAAACGTGAAAATTCAATAGCAGAGACGACACATTAAAACACTAAAATCTACAATTTCAGCTTGGCAATGTATTTTACCGAGTTTGCTCTGTAATAGTAATTTTTCACCGAGATATCAATTAAATATTTTCAGCTTAACCGACTTCCGCTTTTCCTTTTACTAATCGTACTGTAATATAAAAATAAAATACAGATGTCAGTTATACGGATTACCGAACAGCTTTGTTTTTACTTAATGCTCGGTACGTTTCTTGAACTCCGTAATCAAATATACCGAACACTCAGTAATGAAATGAAAAATCAACTGAGCTCCGTAACAATTTTTACAAAGTATTCAGTTATGCAGTTCGCTCCTTCGACGATATATATATACAGGAGGTACTCGCAAAGGAACTCCTGAGTAAATACTTGAAGCAGTTACTGGAGGAGGGTCTCCAATTAGCCTAGTGGTTAAGGCTTTTGACCGCCTATCCGGAAACGGCGGGCTTGATTCTCGTTCCGGTTGGGAAAACTTTTTTGAATCCCTGGGCATAGTATATCATTGTGCTTGCCTTACAATGTACTAATTAATGCAATGGCTGGCAAAAAAACCCTCCAATTTATATCTGTGGAAGTGCTCAAAGAACACTAAGTTGGAGAGAGGCAGGCCAAGTTCCAGTGGGAACGTAGAGCCATACAGAAGAAGAAGAAGAAGAAGAAGAAGTTGCTGGTCTAATCCATGAAAGACTCTAAGAAACTCCTTGAGGAATCTAAGAAAGAACTCCTTGAAAAATCACAAAAGAAGCTTTTGAAGAATCAAGAGAAGGAAATGCTGGAGAAATTCTCAAAAAAGGAAATCCTAAGGATATTATTGACGAATACAAGAGGAAACTTCTGTTTGATTCCCAGAAATAATTCCCGCAGGAACACTGGAAGAAATTGCTGGAGTAATTTCATCACTAACTGAAGTTCACCCAGTAGCTCATGGCTGTATACAAATATATGTACAAAAAAAAAAAATAAAATAACACAGCTGCAACATTTTTTGTCTCAAGAGCAAACTTATGTGTCTCTGACAGATTTTGGGCCGTTGAATCCGAATCCGGGCTTAGATTTGCTCCAGCACGTCATAATTTTGAGCTATACCTCAAATTATAAGGCAAAATATGCGATTTTGGGCTTTTTCGATTGCAAGCCACTAAGCATTGAAATATTGTTTTTAACTAATCAAAGGGTAATTTGGTCAATTAACATCTAAATTAACGATTCATGCAAAATGTTTCGTTTTACAAAATCAAATTTGATAGATTTAAGCATGTTATGTAAGTAAGTAAACTTTCATGCAAGTTTTGGAGGGTGACTTCAGACTTGTATGTATGGGAAACATCGTACCTAACATAAATCGCTTAAATCTACCAAACTTGATTCGGTTAAACGAAATATTTCGCATAAGTCGTTAATTCAGGTGTTAGTTGGCCAATTTATCCTTTGATTGCTTGAAACAAATATTTCCATGCTCAATGGCTTGCAATCGAAAAAGCCCAAAATCGAATATTTTGCCCTCTAAATTGAGGTAGAGCTCAAAATTGTGACATGCTGGAACAAATCCATGCCCGGATTCGGATTCAGCAGCCCAAAATCTGTCAGAGACACATAAGTTTGCTCTTGAGACAGACCAATAGTAATTTTGTGTTGCGCTGTAAACGGCAATTTTAATATGATGGAGACGCATGGTCAATGGTCATTCCATATGTATATGAGCACAAAACTTGTTTTTTTTTTCCAAAAAAAAAGCAGCTCAAAAACGACTAAAAGAACATTTCTTATTTTGTTAATATGTAATGAAAATATAAGTTGAACTTTCGTCAAAAAAAATATAGTCGTTGTGGTCACCATTGTAAAAATCGTAAAAAAAAACTAATATTTTGACAATTTTAGCATATTAAAGTTTACTAACTTGATTGCAAATCAGTCAAGTGGTTCAAAAGTTATGACGATCCAAAAATTAAAAAAAAAAAATAATGAGAAATGTAGTTTTTTTGGAACACTTTCGGTACACTGCATTCGGTACTTACTACTTACTTTTAGTCCTGGGCACCCACTACGGTGGTGCAGAGGGCCGAATTGAAAGGTTTCCATTCTAGGCGATTGCCAGACATTGCCTTGACCTGTGGCCAGGTCAACTTTCTGTAGACTTGCTTTATTTCGTTGTTGAGGCTGCCTATGGGTCTGCCTCTGCTGGGTTCCAGTCTGACGCTTGTTGGCAGATTTCGTTTCCGCCCCTGCGTAGAGTGTGGCCGACCACCATTCCAATCCAATTGTGAGGCCATCTATTGATGAAGACCCATAGCCGTTGAGTGTTCTCCGTTGATACACACCAGGTTTCACTGGCGTATAGCAGTATAGATTTCACGTTCGAGTTAAAAATTCGGATTTTAGTGCGTTGACTGACCTGGTTGTTTTTCCATACATTTCTTAAACTCGCAAAAGTAGCCCTCGCCTTCTTGATCCGTGCACCTGGAAGAGTTGATCGTGTTTATATCCAACGATTTGGTCTTGTTGACGTTGATGGTAAGATCTGCCCCTGAGGAGCGATTGGCAAGATTATCGAGCTTGCTCTGCATATCAGAGCGCCGTTGTGCTAGGAGAGCAACGTCATCTGCCAATTCCAAGTCATTTAGGTGCTCCATGGTAATGAGCTGCCACAGCAATGTTGACGTTGATGGTAAGATCTGCCCCTGAGGAGCGATTGGCAAGATTATCGAGCTTGCTCTGCATATCAGAGCGCCGTTGTGCTAGGAGAGCAACGTCATCTGCCAATTCCAAGTCATTTAGGTGCTCCATGGTAATGAGCTGCCACAGCAATGCACGATTTGGTTCACGGTCAATCGCACCTACCAGGATCTCGTCGATTACAATGAGGAACAGTAGCGGTGATAGTATACATCCTTGCCTCACACCAGCCTGTTCTGGCATCCAGCGGCTGAGTATGAAATGCTCTCCCACCAAAAGCTATACCTAAGGTGACAGCCTTAGATGGATAGGAGACTTTAGGCCAACAACCTACTGTTTCCGAAGCCCCAAAAAACGTTACGGCGGCGGCCAAGTTAGGTGATCTACGTGAAAAAAAAAAAACAGGTATGCAGGGTTAGTTTTGAAAGTTTATTTTGCCACAATCGCGCTTGTTCCACGATTATCGCGACGCGTATTTCCAGTGGTGTGAATCATAACCTACCACAGGTGTATCCCAAATTCACACCCTACCTTACCCTACTAACAAATACTCCTTCCCGAGACAGCTGTGGGGATGCTGTGGATTCCACGGTTCCTAGTAACAACGGTTGTCGAACTACATTCCTTCCCTCTCCCAAAGACCGTAAGGACGTGGCCGGCGCCGTTATTGACTTTTAAATATTGAACTCTCGAATTGTGCACATTGAGAGTGTGTAGCACCATTCAATGGTTCTCTGTGCATCGTCGATTGTTCTGGTCAATCACGGAGTAACAACTACGATCTTTGCTTTGCAAACATTGGATTGCCTTAACTTTTGTGTTCCATTCGAAGTGAAATTTTTTCGGTATTCCATGCGGTCTGGTCAATTATGATTTATCAGCAATCGCTTCTAAGTCCAATCACTTTTTGGTTATTTTTGTATGAATTTATGTTGAGGTGTGCACTCAGCGACTGTTTGTTGTTACAACAATTGCTGGGCTGCATCACGAGAAATCACTCTCTTCAATTAACGAGAGCTGGAAGCTTTCTACTTCTCGGTGAAATAAAGTGTGATGGCTTTTGGTGGAGTTTGCTGTAAAAAGACAATTCACACCGTCTTCAGCCAGAGGCTGCACAGACTGAACACATTACTTACACTAGACAACGGACAACACAGAACACCCAGTGGCCCAGTGGTGAATTTTTCGTTTGACGAAAAGTTTCCACCGACAGCTCCTGTCGGGAATCGAACCCACACTCCCTGGCTTACGATACGCCTAGACGACTGCCGCCGCTAACCGCACGGCCACGAAGCCCACGACGACCTTACATCGCAGTCAATGTATGCTCTTCAAACCTCAATTTTTACCACAAAATTGATCCAGCCCTGCTCCAGAACTGTAGGGAGAGCTGCAAAGGCAGCATCCATTTATTACGTAACGCTAAAATCGAGATTTTTTGACCCTCCCTCCCCCCTCCGTAAAGCTATTTTGTATGAAAATCATAAACTTTTTGTATGGGCCTTAACGCTTGGCCGTACTCCCTCCCTCCCCCTAGAGTGTTACGTAATTTGTGGACGGCGCCAAAGATTTCGAAGCATGACTATTTCGGTCCGTTGTTTCACCCTCCTGAACTCTCGGCATGAACAACATCCATCATTAATATTTTCCCGCTCGCTGCCCACTCGAGATTGGCTTCACTTCCCGCCATTGGCGTCTGTGGGAGCATGAAACGCTAGAATTACTTTCGGCCGGTGCCAACATAATACACATCACCGACTGGCTAGCTGATAGGGAAGGGGAAGGGCCAAATAGCAAATTGGCGACTAAGCGTAACGAAACAAAGTCAAACGGATGAAAATAATAAGCATGGCAAAAAATCTGATAACAAGAGAAATTGTGACAAAATCATCATCTTGTTATTCAATCAAAGTGAAGAAAGCCAGCTCCCGATGGACTTGTTCGGGGAAACAGAACAAGAGGTATTTTGCACAACATTTTTCCATGTCGTGTTTCGGGGCGGTTTGGTGAAACATTTTCGTCCCTTTATTCAATCTTTCTCCGTTTCGGCGGTGACAGGGTTATAACGAGGCCAAATTACGACAGATTCATTATTATGCTTTCTTCCAGCAGAACAAAGAAGTGGCTTGTTGACACACAAAATGGAGAATCATGAGCACTGGTTGACATATTACGGTGATTTTGGACAGGACAATGGGACACTATCTTCGCTCTCCATCGGCTGGGCCATTATTACCTCAGATTGACATTATCTTGGGGTTATTCAACTGAAAAGAAATAGCTGAAATGCATGGACGGAATACAAGCAAAATTTATCGTGTTGAGATAGGTTGTGTTGTCAAGATTGAGTAAAACGTGGAATTGAAACATACTCTTTGTTCACAAGGTCAAGGCAAAATCGATTTCTTGCTCTTCCGAAAAGCTCTTATAATTGAAGAGAAATTATGTACTACTTTTTATATGGTACAAACATGACAAAGAATGCGTCATAAATTCAGACAAGTACTATGAAATCAGCTATTTTCGCATTTTTGTTGTTACGTAGACCAAATTTTGGTCATCTCATACCCTCCTTCGGATAATTATGTGTAAGTTTGCGTAGACCTTAGGCAGACCCACCGTCCTTCTCTCTAAAAGTCTACGAGGTTTATGAATGGCTCCTTTTTTGGGTTCTCCAGTCCAATGGATAATGCGTTTGGTCGCCAATTCGGAGTCAGCGGGTTTGATTCCTTTCCAACCGTGAACTTTTCAAGAATCTTTGAACTGTTGTATAATATACTTTTACTGTTTATAACGGAACACTTTCATCCCTACTTTGTGGCGGTACCACGATTATTTCAAATAGAAAATGAATTGATAAATAAAGTTGTACAGAATTTGAACTAGTCCATTGAATTGCCCCCTGTATATAGATCACTCAAGTTGAGTGAAATCGAATTAGAATTCATGTGTTCATTTGCTCCACTCCGCATACCAAAGACAAAATGAGTGCCATGTGTAATTCTGGTGCCGAGCGTAAAGCGACAACCAAATCTAAAATTGAGTCTGTGCTTCGGGCATCGACCGGGGTTCAAGTATCGTTGACCCCTCAATTCTTTTATTGATGTTCGGGAGAGCAACGAGTTGATTGATCGGGTCTTCAGAGGGAAATGGAATGCTTTCTCCGGACGGGTAGAGAAAGTGGTGTGTGTGAAGGCGATTTTTGACCTTCGCGAAATTCCACTTCGTGGATTTCGCGTAATTTCCGGCGACGAAGATTTTCATATCTCGCGCCTATTCTGAGAATCCCAGAACTTGACTCGTCCACTTCGTTCTAGACTGCGGAAGAGGCGAGATCGGTCCCAGTAAAGTTCCGCGCCGTGGTGTGAAGTTCAAGGTGAACTTAGTGAAACGTGAAATTACTTTGAAATTTTCTAATTTAGATTTTCTCTCAAATTCCCTCAAATAGCAAGTTAAGCAATGTCAAGTGCCGTATTAGTGCGTTTCGCGATTAGGCGGTTTTTGAGTGCGAGTGTTGAACTTTGGATGCGACAGGTATTGAAGGTGTATTAATATGTGTAAATAGTGCAAATAAATCACATGTCGTGATTGTCGTGCAACGGCATTTTTTGAACAGGTTCGTGGCAAGTTGCCCGTCACACCACACCCAAAAGTCAGCGACCGTTTTCGACCCCGCTTTCCAGCCTCGAAGTTTGGCTCGGCGATACACGTGGGCCGGAGAGGGCAGCGTCCGTCAATACCGCGCCCTTGGCAGGGCGGCAACATCGAAGTCCGGGTTCGTATCGGCATAACCAACCGTGAGTAGCGTGAAGGAGTGAGTTTTCCGTGAAGAAAAAGTTTTGGAGTGAACACCAACCGGTTTCGAACCGGAGTCCCCCGCGTGAGGAGCACGCTCGCTACCTCGACGCCACCGCTGGTGACGACCAGTGCTGAAAAATTCATTTCGTCATATCTAAATTCAACCACCTACAGCTCATTTTAGAAGCTGAATCTGAGAATATGGTATATGAAAAACTTGTGCGGCTAGACCAGTTCTGCAAGAAAGTCACGGAAAACCCGCCATTTTTCGAAAACTTAAGGTAAATGTCACGGACTACCTTTGAAAAATGCCAAATGATATTCACCGTGAATATCATTGGCATTTTTTCGAACGTAGTCCGTGACATTTACCTTAAATATTCGAAAAATGGCGCTTTTTCCGTGACTTTCCTGCAGAACTGGTCTAGCCGCACAAGTTTTTCATATACCATATTCTCAGATTCAGCTTCTAAAATGAGCTGTAGGTGGTTGAATTTAGATATGACGAAATGAATTTTTCAGCACTGGTGACGACCAGCGAGTCGACGGCTGTATCCCGTCGGAAGACCACGAACCTCGTGTGAGGCGCCGTTGAGCACGGCCACCACATGATCCGGTAGGAGAACACCCGGAGCAGGAATCACCGCGTGTCGATCACGTGACTCGCCAGCAGTAGCCACAATCAACCGCCGATGCCTCCACACAAGTAAGATCGAACCGTGAGTACTCTGATCATTTTTTCCCATGCGCATGGTGATTTTCGCCCCTAGTCTGGTCAAACCGCTAGCGTGGCCCCACCGATCCTTTTTCCCGCGCCCTACCGTTCGCCCTCTTATGCGAAGTAGTTGGCTGCCATAAAAATTGCACGTTTTTCCCAATGAACACCGAAAGTCGCACCGCCCAGTAAATCATTTAACCGCACAAAGAGAGAAGAGAGAGGTTAGAGAGAATAGTCTGAGGGAATGAATTAGCTAGGCCTAGTGTATAAGATTATGTCGATGAAGTAGAAGTGAGATGGTGTAAATATAGATGGAAATGAATTGAAATAGATGTGGAATTGTTTTTTCTCGATGCGATAGAATAAATGGGTAGTTTGAGCATAAGTGGCGTTGAGTCGTTCTTTTAGTGGGAGAAATCTGAAGAGGTAGATGTAGAAGCACTTTCACGTTTCCGGTCGTTTTTTAGGTTTTGAGATAATTTTCTGGGGAGGTTGGCCCTGAATCCAACCGAGGGACATTTCTTCAATCGAACGAAGATTCGTTCGAGGTGTTTGGGTCTTGTTTTCCCGTGATGATAACCGTCGCGAGTTTTTCTTTGTCGCCGGCGGAAATCAATTTCACGTACACCAATTTCTTTATTTGCACGACTGCAATCGTGAGGCATTTCGTTTCCCTGATCAGCCAGCTCGTTTCCCGCCCATTCATTTGGGAAAAACTTGAACCCTACCCTGAAGGGTCTCAATAAGGTCGGGCAACCATCAATCTCGGTAAGTGGTCTCCCTCGGGAGTGGCGCTTAAGCCATTTTTACTTGTCACCGGGAAACTCGCAAGGCTGGCGGGTTACAAACAGCCTTCTCGCAGTTTCTAATTGTTGTTCCCCGTTGAACAGATAGTAGATGATGAGTTTAGCTGAACTGGGTCTGAGTGACCTCTGCTGTACATAAAAGTAGTCTCCATTCTGCTAGGTCCATGGCTACGTATCTCCAGTTTGGCACTCTGCGAAAGGTCCGCAGATCGTCCTCCACTTGGTCGACCCACCTAGCTCACTGCGCACCACGACTTCTTGTACCGGTCGGATGACTCTCGAAAACCATTTTTGACCCGCCCACTGACTGTAGCCTTCCAATTTTTGCGGTGTAGACGATGATTGGTTCTCTTAGCAACTGATGTAATTCGCGGTTCAAGGTCTTCATCAATTCCAATACACTTCGCCGTAAATGGTACACAGCACATTCCGTTCGAAAACTCCAAGGGCGCGTTGATCCTCTGCCCATAGAGTCCATGTTTCGTGCCCATAGAGGACTACCGATATAATCATCGTTTTGTAGATAGTTTGATTCGGGTGACGGCGAACTCTGTTCGATCGTAGAGTCTAAATTAAGCTCGATTTCTTGCCACAATGCGTTTCTGAATTTCTGCTGGCGCTTCATCCTCCGCAAGAGTGAGTTTTGCCTATTCTGCGCCTGTCTATAATGTGCCCCATTCGTTCTAGTACGGTGTTGCAGCATTCTCGCCTATGTTGCATTCTTCTCGTTTTCCAACTGTTCACATTCGCCGTCGTACCAATCGTTTCTGTGATTTGGAGTCGTGAAGCCTAGTGCTGTAGCCGAGGTACTGTCTATGGCGGATCGGATGCCCCTCCAACCATCTTCAAGTGTAGCTACGCCAAGCTGCTCTTCCGTTGGTAGGGCCACTGCTAGCTGCTGCGAGAAGTCTTGCGCCAACTGTACATACAGGGGATGGCCAAAATGTTTGGGATAGGCAACTTTTTTTTCTCTTACAAAAAAGTTCAACATGCTATAACTTTTTATAGAGCGCATCAAAAAATCTCAAATTATGACTGTTTGTCAACCTACTATATGTGCATCATTGGTACAAATTTGGGCTCGATTGATTAATATTTCGCAAAGTTAGAACCGTTTGGGAAAAACACTATTTTTCAGACAACTCATTTTTGAGCTGTCATGTCTCTGAAACCAGTGAACCAAATTGAATGAAAATTTGAACGTAAACTATCAATATGTAAATGCTTCACGAAATATTAAAACTTAGTTACTTTTTAAACGATGAAAAAAGTTATCATGGATTGACACTTTTTGGATTTTTCTCGAAAAAATGTAATTTTTTTACATCAATGTCAATAAATTTTCGTGATGATATCCAAAGATTTTCCACTTCTGTTCTCAAATTATTTCTAATCAGATATATTAGAGCCTATTTAGATTGATGGAAGAACACATTCAATAATTTTTGTGTGGTATTGTAAATATGACTTATTTTCCTCTATATGGGTAAAAATTTCAACTCGGTATAACTTAGTTCGTCGCGAGAAAATATTACATTTTATAACGTCGTATTTAGTATCATTATATTGTTGATAAACGTTAAAAAAATCATTCAATTCGGTTCACTAGTTTCCGAGATATGACAGCTCAAAAATGAGTTGACTAAAAAATAGTGTTTTACCCGAACGGTTCTAACTTCGCGAAAAATTAATCAATTGAGCCCAAATTTGTACCAATGATGCACATATAATAGGTTGACAAACAGTCAAAATTTGAGATTTTTTGATGCACTCTATGAAAAGTTACAGCATGTTCAATTTTTTTGTGGGAGAAAAAAAGTTGCCTATCCCAAACATTTTGGCCATCCCCTGTACGTTTCGCAGCTGCTCAGTGTTGAGCAGCTCAGTCGGTTTCGACACGTGGTAATCACTGTCGAAAGTTTTGAGCGCATGCATACAGCAACTAGGTAGTTATGCGAAGAAAACTCGGGAGGAACTCCACGAAAGGCTTCTGGTGGAACATCAATGAGAAATTCTGGAATCTGGAGCAAAGCATAGTCAAATTCCTGGAGAATTTGATTCAAGAATTCCAAGAATAATTTATAGATAAAACCTTGGAGATTCTCTGAAGACTAGTAGAAATTCGTGATTGAACCACAACAAGAATTCCTGGAGCAATTTCGGTAAAAAAATCCTCGAGAGATAATTAGAGGAATTCAAACAGGGATTGTTATTATAAGAATCACAGCAAGTATTTCTGAACGAATCTTAGGAGGATGTGGGCTTCGTGGCCGTGCGGCTAGAGGCGTCTGTCATCTAGGTGTTTCGTAAGCTTCGGAGTGTGGGCTCGATTCCCACTCCAGTCGGGGAAAATTTTTCGTCAAACGGAAAATTCTTCACTGGGTCACTAGGTGTTATGTGTGTTGTCCGTTGTCTAATGTTGGTGCTTGTTCAGTCTGTACAACCTTTGGTTGAAGACGGTGTAGTCTTGGAGAATTACCAAGGAAGAGGAATTTATCGCTAAAAACATCTCTGGAGTGTTTCTAGAGCTATTTTTCAAAGCTGACAAAATCGAGAGAAGACAAAATCGGGACACCACTTAATTATAGTACTGAATTAATTCAAATTTCTGCGTTTAAATATAAAACTATATCGTTATAAAAAAACGTACAATGGAGTCTGAAATTCTAGATAAGCGAATTCTGGACAATCGAGTCTGACCTGTATTAACCTTCACGTACCTCATTTTCAAAATGCTGGCATCCCGTCAATTTTATTCCAATTTTTTTTGAAACCGCCCTCATTCGATCATAAATTGGTCCAAGTTTATTACACTCAAGTGGCCATGTAATATCCGGAATCATTCTGGAGATATTCCGGATTGTACTGGGGTCAGTGGGTAGGGGGAGGCTGCTTGTTTTGCTAAATGGCTAAAAGTAATTATTTCGTGTATTATTGTGTTTGAGAGACCCCCGCGTAGCCTATTCCAGGTGTTTCGGAGCGGCCGTATCAGTATCGCGTCCGGAGAAGATAATCGATCTATGATGGTGGTGTCAACCAGATTCAAGAGACACGATGTGATGAGAGAATCGTCTTCGTTCATCAACGGTTCCTCAGTGTGCTCAGGTGATTCTCAGGCGATTAAATGCGAAACCTATCCAACCGGTTGAATCAGCTTCGAATTTTTCCAATTTATATATTAAAATTGGGTGTCCCCACATGCGCCGCAACTCCTGATTCTTTCAATTTGTTTGTTTCAACTGCTGATTTATGTTCTCTCAGACGCGCCCTAGTCTTGCGGCGTGCTTGGCCAATATAGATTGCCGAGCAACCATCGCAAGATATTTAATATATTCCTGACTTTTCTTCCAGTGACACTTTTATCTTTCAGGTTACACAATAGGTATCGAAGTCATTATGGATCAAAAGCTCTGAGCCAGCAAGAAGAGAGTAATTCCAAAGTCCTTACCCACACACTGCTGAAGCGCCCTGTACCGTCCAGGGGCTCAACTAAACACTACACGGAATGTGATATCTTTTAATTCATAACAGTCCGACGATATCTTTTTAATAATCTATATTGAAATATCACAAACCATCACTTAACTTATATTACAATGATTCAATTGTTTTCTTATATCACCTTTCTGTATTTCTTCACCGAAGTTGAAAAAACTGAACCGAACTGGACTTTTACTCTTACGTTGAAAAACTGAACTTTTACAACTACTGTCTTTTCTGAACCAAGATTGAACACTCTAGCGTTGAAACTGACCCACTGTCTCACTGACTGTCTTTGAACTCAACAACTCCGTTCTTCAACAACTCTAACGTCGAACTCTCCTCGATTACTCTGTTCTTCAACAACTCCCCGATTGAAGCCAAAGCCTCAGTATTTATAGCCTAAATTTCCTAGCAATACCCGAAGAAGTCACGAAAATTCCTAACGTTGCCCAACCCATCTTGGGCGTGTCCAAAAACCTAAAAAAATGTAAATACTAAAACGTCCCAAAACCTTCTACCTTTCCTACTTGTCCACATCGTGTTTTACATCTTTCTCTTCTTGAAAAATCTCTTTTCTCTTGGGCGTATCCCAAGCCCTACCAAAAATCCTAGTTCTGATAAAAAAACCTAATTTCCTAACCACGCCTGACTTGGGCGTGTTCGCAAAAACCCCTTCTAAAAATCTTTACCCGAAGGCCTACATCGTCTAGCCCCGCCTCACTTGGGCATCTTCAATGCTTGGGCGTGTCATATCGTCATCTTCACCATCATCCTCATCGTCATCACCGTCATCATCATCATCATTATCATCATCATTCTTAGCGCCATCATCTTTCGGACTTGGCACCCAATTCTTCAAAACAAAGCAACCGCCTTGTTATTCAAATGTACCCTTGCTTGTGCACAATGACCCCTAGCCGGGCTCGGCCGCGGATGTTCGTTGAAATTATACCCCACATTCTTTTACCCGAAGTCAAAACAAAATCGAGTACAAAACAATTCCGGCGCCCCTATGCCGCCAGTACGATTTCGATTTTCAACATTCCTTTTATGGTTCACCTGGGTTCAAAAATCGAACCAAGTGAAAACAATCACGGCTACCTGAAACCATTCTCGGCAGATACAGTGCCTCGATTTCAAAACCAAAACAATCTAGGCTACCTGAAACTGCGCCTTGATTTCAAAACAAAAACAATATGGGCTACCTGAAACCGCGCCTTGATTTCAAAACAAAAACAATTTTGGCTACCTAAAGCCATATGCGGCCAATACGGCGCCTTGATTTTCGCAACATTCTAGCGCGATCGATAGGGTATCCGTTCCATGGCATTCCTATCGACGGCCCACCGAGCGTAATCAGAGCTGCACCAAACCAACCGGACCCAACATGTATGATCGTGAAAAACAAAACAAACGCATCGCTGCGCGGTCGCTGCCCCGCGAAACCAGGACACCGTACGGATGTTGTTTTGGTCAACGTCCAGTACGACATTTTAGATCAAAAACAAAACCTTTACAGGTTTACAATTGAGCCTTGAAACGGTCGCCGCCAATCAAACCCAGCGACCATTGACCCACCAAGCATATTGTGGATTTACCGGCTCGACTCCCGTGTTTGAACACGATCGCACCCGGCCATCACCGGGTGCGATGATGGGTCATAAAAACAAAGTCAGTAACGAATGGTATGTTTCCCGTTGCTTCCAATTTCCAGCGCGTGAGGTGGGTAGAACCTACCTAGAGCGTAGCAATTGGTGAAAAATTGAAATAAAAACATACCCAAGCAGCTACTCCAACGGGAGTGTGTGGGGGGGGAAATGCATCTTTTTCTTTCACAGTTGAATTGACTTAGAATATCGGAAGGCGTGGGAATATTTAGGCGTTGCACTGCAACGAATACCTTGCGTACTGCCCGGCAATCTATGTATATTGACCAAACATGTCGTAAATTCTTGGAGTTAGATCATTGATTCATAAAAATGCGATTTTTCCTGTCCGTCAAAAAATATTAAAAAAAAAACATAGAATAGAATTTTTTAATGTGTACAATGTTTTATTCAGTCATTGTCAAACACAAGAGCGAAATAAATGAACTAAATAAAAATTGAATACTTTTTTCGCTTAAAAAAATTTACATCAAAATAATGAACATAACACATACCTCTGTTTCATGTAAAGTCAGATTTAGAATAGGGGAAAATTAGTTCAATCTTCCAATCACAGAATCAGTACGCGTTTCGTGGGCCCTGCACCACCTGTAGTATTAACAGCTTGTCACTGTGGTGAGACGTTGATTCAAACCGGTACTGAAATAGCCATGTCACCTCTGCGAAATGAACCGAAACGATTGCTTGACAAACAGCAAACAAACAACATCTGCACACTGCCTTTCAGTAACACTCTCCCTGTTGGGTTTCCCATTCCAGGCAAACGGTTCGAGCCAACAACGCACGAAGCCAGCAATTACAAGGTAGTGATGAAGCTGACGATAAAGGAAGTCGACATCGGCGACTTTGGCACATACAAATGTGTGGTCAAGAACTCCCTCGGGGAAACAGACGGATCAATCAAAGTATATCGTAAGTACAGAGAAGTTGCATTTGCTTTGTCATTTTCATGTTTCTATTCGTACACTACCGGTTGCAGTTGCAATGGCATTGTGGTAGAATTTCAATTTCGCCTTTCAAAATAAGCTACAATTTTAACAACACCATTGTACTATTGCATCCAGGAGTAATCATACAAATCTCTCGCTCGGTACGAATCACCACTCCGGGACATGACTTTTGCTGTTGTATGGAAGGTCTGCTTGCTTTCGAAATTGTTTAATATCAAATAAAATCATAAACACAGCTCGAGTAATTTATTCTCAGTTGGTGATCGAAATCGAGGGAGCCGCCAACATACCGAAGGGTTGTTGAGGAACATGCAGTTGGAGGACCCCTCGTAACACAGAATATTATGTACCATTCCTAGGTTTGCGGTGCTGCTTGGGTGCTATAGCACTGTACTTGCATCACATTGTATTCGTAATGTACTCTGAACCTTGGTTATGCGTGAGATGCTATAAACAGGGAATACAAGGAGAAAATATCATAGAGCTGTTTGCATCGCATCTGTAGATGCCGCTGTTTGTGCAAAAGTATACAAAACGAGCCAGGAAGGAAACGTTTCTCTGTGCCCAAACTATATATGTACTATAGTGGCAATCTGGTGGCAGAAGCTTCCATTCATATGACACTATTTTCTTGCACATTTATATTTGCGCTTGTTTCATTCATATTTATACCTCCCTGGGATGAAACTTGATTTGTAAAAGCATAATAGTGATCGTGTTCTGTAAACAGAACCTGAATATGCTATTCTCGACTTATTCGAAGTGTCGACAAGCTTTATACTATGGCTTAGACGGCTTTATGAATTTTAAGTGGTTAACACGACAAAATGAACTCCTATAAGTGTGAGTTATTTAGCCAGTGCAATATAGCAAGCAAAGCAATAAAGTGAACGTTGTCATTTTCAGATTTTTTTTTATCTGATGATTACATCCGGCTTTTTGTTAATTGTGGAGAATAACAACTATCCAAGAACTTCAGTTACTGTAAGTGTATGCGCTTTCCAAACAAAGCATGTTTTCTGCATTTTCATATAAATTAGGTGAAAAATCAAATCAAATCGTTCAAGAATATGACTGTCTGGCAAATTCAACTACAGGTCGGACTCGATTAGCCGGTGTCGGGTTCTGACGCTTCCCAAAATAGTATTTAGCAAACGGATTGTTGTAAGAAGTTTTAATTTTGAATGATCACTAATCATAGTTGTCTTGACAAAATGTCACAATTTCAGCTTTATAGGTCATTCCGTTCCCCAGATATATGTTTGAGAAGCATCCGAACGCGACTCCGGATAATCAAGTCCGACCTGTAATGGAAATGCCATCACATAGAATGCAAATACTCATGAAATTATCTGTTTACGGCTCTTTTATTGCAGATATTCCGTCGACTACAACCACTCCAACTAGTCCTCCAACAACAATAACGTTGCCAACTACAACTGATTTTCCGTATCGTAAAAATTGTAAGTATTGCATCACAGTCAATTTTAATCCATTCTATATTATAAAGTGTGTTCTGAAATACTTCACTTGGCATTACGCCGTTTAGCATGTAGTGGTTGATGGACTTAGAACCGCTTATTTCAAAAAAATAATAATAATAATAAAAAATCAATACTAAACGGTATTCCGCAAAATGGTTCTGATGCCTGTCTGTTGAAACAATCGTTGACATAGCATCGTTCTTATTTTTTATATTAGTTACACGATAAATGCTCTACATCTCGCATCCAATTCCCAAGTAACACACTTGTCACCGAAGAGTCACGGCGGCGCAGGTTTTTGTTGCGCAGAAGTCACTGTGACTTACTTCTAGCAAATAAGTGTTTATTTGTTAGAAGTAAGTTACAGTGACTTCTGCGCAACAAAAACCTGCGCCGCCGTGACTCTTCGGTGACAAGTGTGTTACTTGGGTTACAAGGAAAGAGTTTTGAAATTTATCAACAGAAGGCGGGGAATCCTGAGATTGCCAACAATGAGTATGGACGGCCGTTTGACGATGTACATATGCGAATGGTTCCCGCCATTGATTGGTGCTGTCCCATTGAGTAGTGAAGCCTCGGCGAAGTAAGTCGCCTGCATCGTTAGATCTCGTGTTCTATTGCTGATGGTTCTATTGCTGCAAAATGGTGAATCGACTACTTGAAAGGAGCGTCCAGCACAGTTTGTGACCGTTCACTTCGGGTCACAATAAGAATATTCGGTGGGAAGGCCAGTTAGGATTAGCCCAAAATTATTGTCATTTTTGTTTTTTATTGTTTTATTGAAAGTAAATGTCTAAATGTAAAATCAATGTCTGTCTCCACTTTTATTAGTGTTTGAGTGACGTTTATTTTGCATTTAATAGCCCCTGGTTGATGTCCTAATGTGAATTATTTATTTTGTTTGTTTTGCTCACTCCGACTGTAGTTTAGATCATTTATTTATTTATTTATTTATTTATTTATTTACTTATTTATTTATTTATTTATTCATATTTATTAATTTGTTTATTTTTTTTTTGTCCAGATGCTTTATTTATATAGATGATTTATTTACTTTTTTTTATTTATTACAAATAGTTTTTCATATCTATCGTAGAGTTACTTTAAATATTTATTTTCATATTTTCAAATTTATTTAAATTTATTTATGCAAAAATTGCGGATACAAGTGTAGGAGATTCAAATTGTAAAGGCTATGCATGCAGTCAGTTTTGTCGGAGTAAGCTTGTAAAATAGTACATATAGGTCATCAACCAATCCCTGTTAGTGTGTAAGTTTTCGTTCGTGCATCGTCGTACCGTCGTTCGTCGTTATCTCCATGGCCTCTCCCTCTCTCATCGACTCTCATGACCCTGACCAAAAAATTTTGTGCCAACTCATGGTGCCTATAAATGGAATGGGCAAAATAGGGTCGGTCTCTAATTTTTGTACAACGTCCGGAGGAGTGAAGACAGTGACGGTTCGCTGTTTAGTACACTCCAAAACTAGCCGTTGTAGTTCCGCGTAAGTGTTACGGGATAAAACTTAAATCTAAATCCTAAAATTATTATAAAACTTACGAACTAAATGGTGTATTAAAAATCAGCTAAAATACCACGAAAATTTAAACACCTAAAATATTAAATTAGTACGGACCAATTGTGACAATCACCACGGACGGTTGAGAATGTGCACCACCAAAAGTTAATCTTTTTTTTTTTTATTCTTAATCACTTAACCTAATTTACAGCTCTTTTGTCCACTTGGGCACTACGTGAGCGATTCCAATTGGACGCTGCACTTATACTTTTGTGCAGCGCCTACATGTATTCTATTCTAATTCAACTATATTGAACTGGTGCCTTGTACTGCTTCAACTTTTCTACCCTGTCCACGGTAGAATGATGAGCACGTTGGTGCTGGTGGTTGGCTGCTGTTCCTTTTCCAGTCCAATTGGGGGTCATCCATTATAAGTTGCGGTTCGCCGATATCCAAATTCCGGGTCCGTTGGAGCTATATGCTCCGAAGAGGGTCAGGTGCCAGCTGCTCTCGGGGGAAGAGCAACTGACGAAAAATTGCAAGTGCCGGGGCTGGGTTCGAACCCATGACCATCCGCTTATGAAGCGAACGTGTGGACCACTGCGCCACGGGCCCCGACTAAAAGTTAATCTTATCCGCGATAAATGTCACATTGGTCGCCAACGTACGAAAAAGATATCAAACGAGCAAGTGGTGAAAAAGGTAATTGAAACAGAAACTGCAGTGAACAAAAGTGGTCGAGCGGACAGAACATGATTTCAATGGTATTCCGTAAGGACTGATGCTGTCCCGCTCACGATTTGGTGCAAGCTCGTTTGATGAAGACCACCTAAGAAAGTGCGCGCGCGATCGGTACCACTCCCCGGACTCGGAACTGTGGCCCACGCTACACTGGCCAAACCGTCTTTTTTTTGATTCCCTTGTCAAGTGTGGGAACAGAAGGAAGAAGAGAGAAGAAATTTGAAGCGGAAGTGAAAGAAGAAGATTGAATCAGACAATCGTGAGGATTAGGAGGTCTCGAGGTTCCAGCATGTCGACCATCACATCGAACGGCCGCAACGGTGAGCTCCCATATTTGTGAATTGCCAAAACAAATCCCTAACAATGAGTGCATTAAAGCTATTGAACTTTTTTCTTAGTTTTAAATAAATTACTTTGTGTGGCCTGCTAAACCTTAACTGAGTGTTATTAGATTATTTTATGTGAAGAAAATCTTGTTTCCGCCATTTTGTGATTACAATACAATACGCCTTGCCACCGAATATTAAGGCGACACTGGAAGCATTTTCTCATTTTTTCGGTTTTTGATTTTTTATTAAATAACGAAGCAATATTTTCAAAATCGGTTTTCGTGCACATGTAGAGTATAGATCAAGGGCTTAGGGACAAAACGTCGAAAGACAAAACGTCGAATGCCAAAACGTCGAATGCCAAAAGGTCGAATGCCAAAACGTCGAAAGGGACAAAACGTCGAAAGGACAAAACGTCGAAAACGTCGAAAACGAGTAATCTAAGCAAATAGTGAGTTCTTTATTCTTTTAAAGGATACTCATTCTTTAACTTGTATCTGCCAACTAGCTCAGAGGGAAGCCTTCCTGAGGCTCCCTGAAACAACACCTCAGGGTCGGCATGTTCCTTGACCAGTTCTTCGTGGGTAGGGAATATTCGCACTGTCGTATATAAAAAACTCACATCACGTCACGTTAAGTTTAAAATGGCACCCAAAGTTGCATTTGAACTAAATGCGAGCCAAAAAGGAACTGAGCTTGGATGTGCCATCAGATCTTATGTGCGTCCTGACCAAGGCGCTGCCCTAGGACTTTGTGACGCATTTGCATGCATGCGTGCGTTGTTGCGCGAATATATCGTCCCCTTAATGCTAGAACTAGGTAACTGGTTTTGCGAAATCGCAAGCAATTTGTTTACATCTGAACGTTCACCACAATAAACAAAAGTTTGTCGATTGAAACTACAAAAACACATAATGATTCTTCTTTTAAGACCAACAAAGTGTTTGTTTTATAGCAGGATAAGTTTTACCAGCCATTTTTACTCGAACTTTCCAAAACGAGTTACCTAGTTCTAGCATTAAGGGGGCGATATGCGCCACAATGAAATGGGACATTTTGGCATCGGGCATTAAGATTCTGCACCATAATCCGGATTTTCCGGTAATCCACGGTGACCAAACTGGTTCTCCTTCTCAATTGAGGGTGACTTTCTGAATCTAATCAACCCAGGTTTGTTAGAATTTGTGAAATAATGGCAGACACATGACCATTTAAGTTTACCAGGTACCAGGGTGCCATGTTTTTGCGGGTGCAGTTCTTGATCAAATTTTGAACTGAACAATTTTCAAATATGTTTGACCGCAGCGTGCCGTTTTTGAACTTCAACGCAAATTGATCACGTTCAAATGCAACACTGCGAGTGGCACACTGTCACAAATTTCCTTCCACAAATTTTCAGCATTACGTCACAGCTTCCTTCAGGGTAGCTTCGATGGTAGTCTCTAGCTATCGTCTGCCGGATCTCTGGCACCTTTAGGGTGGCGATAGCGATCATCGGATGCATTGTTCCTTCACGGGCGTCTGGTTTGGTTTACGGCACGACTTGACGGTACTTTCCATCCCAACGTAAGGGGTGGGAGGGAACGTCTTCCTCATTCAGAACCGGAGATCTACTTGAAATAGTGGGGTTTTGACTAGCTGTCCTTCTCCGCAATTCATCCGGTATTCACAGAATATGGTACTAGTACAACAATGCTAAGTATCCTCGCAATAATTTTTACTTAGCTAGTGGTTTCATCTGAATCATTATAGAGTGCAAAATGAGCCACTGACCTTCAGCGTTCGGGCAGTGACCCCAGATAACGAGACAATGTTCGTGTGTACCCGTTAATCAGTTCGTCATCCTGCCATCTTGGTGGATCTACCGTATCACCACCCCTCTCAGGCTACCAACAGGATCGATTTAAATTCACACAAAATTAAAAAAATATCCACGCTGAACACACTTTTCGACGTTTTGTCCTTTCGACGTTTTGTCCCTTCGACGTTTTGTCCTTTCGACGTTTTGGCATTCGACGTTCTGGCATTCGACGTTTTGGCATTCGACGTTTTGTCACCCATTCTAGATCAAGGTATCTTCTGAATTTTTTTGAGGTGGAAAATGTTTTCCGTTTTCGCAGAAACCATTTTTTTGTGAAATTTTGTTCAAAAATGATTTCTGCAAAAACGAAAAACATGTTCCACTACAACAAAAATTCGGAAGATACCTTGATCCATACTCTACATGTGCACGAAAACCGATTTTGAAAATATTGCTTCGTTATTTAATAAAAAATCAAAAACCAAAAAGTGAGGAAATGCTTCCAGCTTCGCCTTAACGGGAAGATTGTCCGGGAGAACCGCATTGCAAACGACCCTGTGAAAAGTGTGTAGACAACCCCTGTTCCATTGACTCTGCCATAGGTCAGTGGTTCCCACCACGCTTTAACCAAGTATCAAGTTCTAGTTTCCAGTTTCCACGGCTCAGTCGATGACAAATACTTCCAGCCAAGAGTTATGTGCTAAGCTAGTAGTGCAGCTTGGGTCTTCAGCTAGATCATGGGTTCCCAACCTTGTTCAGGTGGCGACCCCCTTTAATAATTGTCAAAACATCCGGGGCCCAATAAAAAAATTTAGAAAAAAAATATGAATTAAATGACCGAAACCGATTTTTTTTTGGTACAGTGACGTAGCCGGAAATGTACTATAGGAGGGATTTTTGAAGATTACTGATGCGTTTTTTTTTATTCGACACTTACATTTCGCAATTGCTGATGTCATGAACATTACATTTAAGTCGTAGCTGAAAAATAGCGGCGCAGCCGAAAAAAATTTTCTTCTGAAGGCGTTTTATACTGGAAATTTGTTCCTAAAATTTTGGCTTTTGGGGATTGTGGTATACAAAATTAAAAATTGGTATAACTTGCACGAAATAGAATAAAAATTTTACATTTTTTTGGTAACATCGCGGCCCCCCTGGACTGGCTTCACGGCCCCCCAGGGGGCCGCGGACCACCGGTTGGGAACCCGTGAGCTCGATTGTGAAGGTACGTTCCGAGCAACGTATCACCAAACAGCGTCGGTAGGCTCAAACAGCATCTGTTATGGCACCCAACGGCTGAGTTTGGCATTCTGTATCACGTCAGTTGCCCACTTAGGACAGCCCCGCACAGAAAAAAATATGTAATTAAAATTCAGCGAGAAATCATGCACATAAAGGGAATGCTAGAATTAGTGCACTTTTACATGAGATATAATGTAAAATTACATTACCATCGTGTAGATTTCCGCCAACCATCGTGTAAACCATCATGGACACCAACCGGTTACGCGACTATTAGCAGAAATTAACACGAACGCAACGTAATTTTACATGACATCTCATGTGAATATGCACTAACTCTAACATTCCCTTTATGTGCATGATTTTTCGCTGATTTTTTTTTTCTGTGCGGCCAGCGCTATGTAAGTAGCGTAACCCTGCACATTTAAAAAATGTTACATCATATCACCTGTAACAAAAGGACTCCGTCATATCTCATACATTTTTCCATCAGTTTATAAATTTACAGCTAGCTCTCAATATGAAGCTTGCGTTCAACATTTCATACAAGAAATTGTTTGATGTAAAAATCAGTGAAGTTGAATTGAAATTTATATGTCAAATATGTTTACGTCGGGTGTAATTTTCAGAAATTTTTGCTGTGATGGGATGGTAGCATGCTAAACTTCTCAATTGCTATGAAAAATTAGGGACAGAAACGGACGATACTTCCGGTAACCGACCCGGCAAAAAATAAACGCTAATATTGGATACTCGTTAGATGGAATGTTAGGAAGCCTTAGGAAGCCTTCAGTCCTTAGGACTGAAGTGAAACCAGATGAGTTAATGTTTTGGCTCATTAACTGCAGCCAGTTGACGTGAGCGTACCTATTACTCAGGAGGTGTAGTGGTCTAGATCTAGTATACGTGAATCCAGGACGGTGGATCCTGTCGCCAACACCGACATCAAGTACAAATCGATTACACGAAAGACGCGTTTAGTGAATGTCCCGGCAGAACCTAGTTACGAAGAGCGCCTTAAACGTAACATTAAGGTCAGTAGAAAAGGGTTTTCTTGACCAATCATTGAAAATGTGATTCACCGCTCCGTAATGACGACTTCCTGAGACTAGTGAATTAAGCTGCTTTCCACAATCTGTCCACACTGGGCGGCGCAAACTTGTACGATTAACATAAAATTTGAAAAATGCATAGTAGTTTTAGTAGTTTTAGACCCCCAGAAGCTACGGTCAAAATACTAAACAACTTATTCAGGAGGTAAGACTTTGCATCTTTTAAATTTTATGTTTTTCAAATAATTGTGGGCCACCCTACTGTCCTAAGAATTAAACACTCGAGCAGTCGCGTCTTCGACCACCTTCAGTGACCCCACACGCATGCTTTGTACAACAAGCGTGCATTTTTCGTGGTGCGTGTACTCCGTACATGATGCGACCGCTCCCGATTCGATTTATTTTATTAAAAAAATCACACATTTTTAGAAAAAGAAATCAGGCTCAAGCATGTCTAAGGTTTTTTTTTTAATATTCTCTGAGTGTATACCGAAACATGAATGTCACAGATGCATTTTTTTATTTCCAGACAAAAACAAAATCTATCGGCCAATGGACGAATACTCGCCATCAAGTAAGATTCTGCAAAGTGAACACGGTGACACATGGAGCATAGATTTATCGAAAGATAAAGGTGAGACTACGTCATTTTCCTTGTCTTTAAATAGACATTGATGAGTTATCTCTCCACCTTCAAAATGCCATCGTATTTAGATTTTGATTGATTTAACTGCCTGTTTCCAATTTCCTCTTCCCAGAACGCTACAGGGAAAACTCCGCCACGCTGGAAGATCAGCGGGAGAAAGAAGCATTCGTTGACAATGATACAAACTCGAATGCACGCTCCACTTCGCATCTCAACTTCAAGGACTTGAATTTACTCCTCGCGTTGCTTATGATGTTCCACCTGAGGTGATGGGTTTGAGTGGGGGAATCGGTAGAAGCCAACACAACTTGTAAGCTGAACAAATGAATTAAGTTAGTTGAACTATTTACTTGCTGATAATCTGGAAAGCATGCATAAACGATTTTCGTTCTGCTACAGGAAACAGAAGGCATAGATCTGAACAAAACACAAATAGAGAAGCATAACTGAAGATTTAATGTTATACAATAAAGGTAATTAAATTTTGTAATAAAACAATGCTGGACGCGTCTTGCTTTTTGTTCGAATCCGAATGCAACCTGGGAGAAATTGAAACTGTTCGTCTCTGTTTGTACAACGTTCGCGTTTGAAAATCCACTTTGCAGAAATGGACTGTTTGGTGTTCCGTGCGGAATTGTGTCACCCAAATTGGATGCACTTCTAGGTAAGTATACTCAAATGCAATTCCAACTTCTGTTTGTTTTAAGAATGCAGCGATTATTTGCCAATAGGATAGATATTTTATAAATATAGAAATAATAAAAACGTCGAATTTGTGGATGTGTGGAACTACAAACAAACCAGGTAAAAATAAAAACCAAACAGCCTAGATGCAAAGGGATGTAAGTAAACACACGATTTTGAGTTGAGTAAAATAAACCCCCAAATTTCAAGCTAACATACACTCAAACCTCCATTTAGGTCGAATCCATTTAGGCAAAATCTATTTAGGTCCCTCCATTAAGGTAACACTACCTAAATAGTCGATTGCGTTCAGAGCAGTTGGAATGTTTCAGATTAGCGATAAGGTTGGTTAAAGGGAAACAAGTTGCAAGGTGAGTTAAGGGGAGTTCAGGGATGCTCAGGGGGGAGCAATGAGGGAGGATGGGGTTGGTTTGGGACTGTTTACGGTTTTCTAAGAACTTTCTTGAGCGCAAAGTCATCTAAACTACATGCAAAACCTCACTTGAATAAAAGCCATGCTTACACAGCCTCATGCAACTTTGTGCATGACGCATTGTGCAAGTGGTAGTTCAATGTTTGTTGAAGAATCTCTAAGATTCAGGCGATAGCACATGATACCCTCTAAAACCCCCCATAACGCCAACGTAACGTCTGAGTAACGCCTCTGAAACTCGCCAAAAATCATCTAAAGCTGTCTGAAATGCCTTCGAAATCCCCCTAAAACCCCCTCGGACAACATGTAATGTACGTGAGACGCTCAGAAACCCCCCAAAACGACTACGTAACGCATGAGTAACGCCTCAGAAACTCGTCAAAAACCCCTCTGAAGGTTTCTGAAATGCATTCAAAATCCCCTTAAAACACTATAGGATCCCATGTAATGCAACTGAGACCTTTCAAAACTTCTCGAAAATACCCCTGAAGCCCCCCTCCACGGTGCAACAACTCTGAACACCCCTCCTGAAACTCCCATGAAATCCCTCTGAAACACCGCATGGCCCCCTTTAAATCTCCAGGGCACTCGCCCTTCTTAAACTTCTTTGAGATCTTCAAATCCATTTAGGTAATGAACTGAATCCGTTTAGGTAAAAATTCTATTTAGGCAGTCCCAACTCGTTACCTGAATGGAGGTTTTGGTGTATTGGAATACATTAAATCGGAGAAATTTGGGTCGATTTTGAAACTCCATACATTTTGTATGGGATGAAAAATTGATGAAAAACTTTAAAACTCATTTACTCGATAGTGGGGTTTTCACTTACACCCCATTGCTTCTAACCCCCTCGATAAAGATTGAAAGAATTGAGCGGAAATAAGGTTGCTTGATATCTACTTTCTACTGCCGACCAGTTTCCATATCATCAACATTTTTTTTTTTCATTTTTTTTGTATTCAATTTTTCAAAAAAATAACAATTGACAACAACATAATTGCTGGCGTTATTCTGTGTAATTGTGTGTGTAAAGTGCAGCAAACGATCTAGAGAGCTCTAGTACTACATTGTCTGCACTTGTTTCGACTGCTTCGCAAACGATGTTTATCGTAATGGGTAGGGTAATGCACAGGCAAACATGCAGAACATTTCGAACATTTTTCGATTCAAACCATAGTCACGGAGAAATGAATTTGGCCAACCATCAACTAGATGGCGGTAGTGGGCTAACGTCAAACTGGAGCAAAAACGATGCGAGCACCACGGTTGGACAGTTGGCCAACTATCAAATATCAATGAATCGTTACGTTTATTACGTTACGTTACGTTGGTTTTTGTCAATAACTCAGACACGAGTAGAGATATCTTCTAAGCACATTTTCGGCCCTTTAGGGTCCTAAAATAATCGGTTTTAGTAGAAAAGCGTATTTATTTTGTCGAAAAAAAAAACATGTTTTTTGGTCCCATACAATTTTTGACAATTTTAGGCCCCTTGAGGGACCACTTAACCTTGAGATAATGACTTCAAATTTTGACAGGATCATTTATCAGCTAAAACGACCATTTTCCAACAACGAACCTATAACATTTCCAATTTTTGCAAAATAAGTGACAGCCTACTGAACATTCTAAGCGTTTCCCGCAGAAATATATCAAAATCATTCTTTTTACCACGTTATATGTTGGATGGTAAAATATTCTAAGACTGCTGGAATGAATATTGCTTAAAATTACAGCTTTCTTTTATTATTTTCGATGACAAAAAAAATAAGAAAACAGAGTCAAGAGAACAGTGCGGGTAGAATGAACATGTCTTTAAAAACTTTTTTAAACGTATCATTTTTATAAAGTCAACTGCAACCCGGGTAGACGAGAATATCTAAATCATATCTCAAATCGAACACTTTTTGCTGTCATAGCTCGATGTGATTTTGATGAGTTATTCAAAAATCTAGTGAATATCTCACGAATAGCTCAAAGTGATATGGTATCAGTTGTTGTTCTAGTTGAAATAGCTGAAAATGTCTACATAAGAACAAGTTTAGCTCTTCTGCACGAAATAAAACACATACACCCATAGAGATGGCTCATTGTTAGTGAAATGCCATGTGCCCCTTTCTGAGCTGTGGATACGAAGAACCGCATGCTCTTATTCCCATCTCAGTTACAACAGCGAGCCACAGTTGAGTGGTAAGCATAGCCGTCTGTGAATCCTAAGGTCGTAGGTTCGATGCTGGATGCTGCCATTTTTTTTCTAGAAAAAAGTGACAAATCTTGTCTGCTATTATTTTGATCTTGTAATATCTTAACGAGCTATTATTGAATAGTTCACTATATTAGATTTTGCTATTATTTCTGTTCTTTTACCTCTTATATCAATCAAACCAATATCAGTTTTTGCTCTTCAGTAATTCAATCAATCATAACTGAATATGCTATTCATCAGATTTTTCCACCTACTCGGGAAGCCTACAAATCCAATTTAAAATGTATGTATTATATTTTTAAAACTTCTTTGAGTTTGAAATATGATGAAATATTTGTTTGTAACAATCTCATTTATTTAGCGAAAAATATTTTTAATCTGAACTATTTACTACAATTGTGCCATGATATAAGTTAAAGATTTCAATGTACTATGGATACATAAAACACCGGTGGTGATTACGAAAAACACTATACAAAGTTTAGTAGCATTAGGTTACAATATCATGAAATATTTCAGTAATCAAATAATCAAGGCTTACGCAGTTATTTAACCTGTTTAGTGAACAAATACCTCTAATATTTTTTAGGGTAGCTAATATTGAAATAGGGTAAGTATTCCAATTATGGCTATAGTACCAGTTATTCGCCATGGTTGATTTTCACCCTTTAACGATGTAAATCAACAAGACAAAAATTGTGAACACCAGATCACGTTCTCAAAAGATGGCTGCACTCATTTAAATTCCACATTTTGCTCAAACTATGGTAGAGAGAAATATTTTTCCTGAAAATTTCGGCTTCCTTGCACCCTTTTTCGCCATAGTGTACCAGTTATGGCTAATCTCATAAGAAATGCATGCAAATAGTGCGAAAAGGAACCGAAGTTATAAAATGTATTCATAACTGGTACACGGTTCCTATCATTGACACACGCTGTAATAAATACTAAAAGTATTTTTGGCTCCGTTTCTATATTTTTCCTGTAAAGTATGGAAACTAAGCTATCTTTTAACATATTGATGACATTCGTTGGTCTTCTCGTTATTTTACTACAAATAGTTTTCCTTAGGTAGTGCCATCAGATATCCCATCAGATCAAAGCTTTTGATCCCATTTCAGGACCCAAATAAGTGTGCAAAATTTGGGCACGATCGGTTATGTCTACGTTTTGCGCATCGCGTTTGAAGTTTGTATGGGGTTTTACATGGGAACCCGAGTAGGTGGAAAAATCTGATGAATAGCATATTCAGTTATGATTGATTGAATTACTGAAGAGCAAAAACTGATATTGGTTTGATTGATATAAGAGGTAAAAGAACAGAAATAATAGCAAAATCTAATATAGTGAACTACTCAATAATAGCTCGTTAAGATATTACAAGATCAAAATAATAGCAGACAAGATTTGTCACTTTTTTCTAGAAAAAAAAAATGAAAAAATGGCAGCATCCAGCATCGAACCTACGACCTTAGGATTCACAGACGGCTATGCTTACCACTCAACTGTGGCTCGCTGTTGTAAATGAGATGGGAATAAGAGCATGCGGTTCTTCGTATCCACAGCTCAGAAAGGGGCACATGGCATTTCACTAACAATGAGCCATCTCTATGGGTGTATGTGTTTTATTTCGTGCAGAAGAGCTAAACTTGTTCTTATGTAGACATTTTCAGCTATTTCAACTAGAACAACAACTGATACCATATCACTTTGAGCTATTCGTGAGATATTCACTAGATTTTTGAATAACTCATCAAAATCACATCGAGCTATGACAGCAAAAAGTGTTCGATTTGAGATATGATTTAGATATTCTCGTCTACCCGGGAAAACACACTTTTTTGCATTTCTCTCATAACAAGCTCGAATTTTTCTAAAACCGTGTAACCGATAAAGTGAAAACATAGCCTAGGGTGTCCTGCAAAACTTTGTCGAAGACCTCGAAGTGATCTGATGCTTACGAAAAAAAGTTATACCGTTGGCATTGCTTGCCGAAACAGCATGATTTTGTTGCTATTGTTATTCCTTTACATGTTAAAAATAAACACATGCATGCGGTTTGTTGGTTATAACTATTTTAACAAGCATCGGATCGCTTTGCGGTCTTCAACAAAGTTTTTCAAAACATCCTAAGCTATCATTTTACAGTAACGGTTAAAAAGTTTTAGACAAACTTTTTCAACTTATGGCTAAAATGCAAAAAAGTATGTTTTCCCATACAAAATCCCATACAAATTTTAATTTCAATGCGCAAAGTGTAGACGCAACCGATCGTGCTCAAATTTTGCACAGATACTCAGGACCCGAAACGGAACCAAAAAAGCTTTGATCTGAGAAAACGGTTCCGATGACCCACACTAATATACATACATACATTTATTTGTTCAACATCACATTTAAGACAAAATATAATCAACAGTAGTACGCCACAATACTCGGTTTGTGGCTGCCGCTCTCTATCCTCGGTCGCGCCCAATGCACACTGGGCCACGAGCGGGATCTAGCAAGTAAAAACCTCTAGCGTTTTGGGAGTACATTTTTTTGAGTTGGTGTCTTCGGAGACTTGTATTTATTTTACCTGTACTTTTATGTAGTGAAGAAAACTAGTTGGTAATTTTGCCGCATAGGTGGCGCTGCGATACTAACTTTTTTGTCTCACGTCCTAGAGGTTTCCCGTCTTGTGCAAAGTTGTAGAGCGTACAAAAATAAGTAAAGTCGCCGAAGACGCCAAAGTTGTGTGACTTCAAATAACAAAGTTATACTAAAAATAGTCAATTTTACGTGGAAATCACGTTTTCACGATTATTTTGGATGTTTATCGCAAATTTATCAATTTTAATACTTCACACGTGTTAATCAAAGTAGCCTGCGTCTGATGATACTAACTTTACAATTTTTCGGGACATTTAAAATGATTGTTTGGGCCAAATAGTAAAAATTTCTATGATTTTTACCAGCAGTTTTTTTCAAAAAGTCGCAAATTTCGGCAAAATGTGATGCTTGCTTCAAAATATACCACTCAAGATCTATTAAATCTGAAAGTTTGCCGGAGGTATAATTTGGTGTTTTTGAGATATCTTGTTTTAAAATATTGATGTTTTTATACCTAAATTAATTTGAAAAAGATGCAATTTTTTATTCCGGAGTTGTCCTGCCTTTAGATCCTTACGGATCACTTATAAATAAAAAGTGTTATGTTTACCCAACTCCTTAATTACTTGAAATTGAAGTTTTGTGTTCATTTGTCTTGCACATCAATGTATTGAATCAACAATACGCATATATTTATGCTCTATTGAAAGAAATAAAAAAAAATATAATGCTTTTTGATCCTGTGTGAGCGACTTACGTTAGTGCAAAGTTCCGGTATACCAACCCGTGGAATCAATAATGATTTTCTTAGTTAACTCAACGTACATATGTTTAGATGGATATTGATGAAATTATGAAAAAAAACTTAGCTCATCAACGCCGTGTCAATAATTGGCACAGTGACTTAGTATGTAAAGCACTTGCCTATTATATAAGAGTCGTGAATTCAAATCTTTTTCATTTTTTTATTATTTTTTTATAATTTAACCAATAATTTATTCATTTTAACGTATGTACGTTGAGTTAACTGAAAATCATTATGGACCACACGGATTGGTATAACGAAACTTCGCACTTGCGTGAGTTGCTCACACAGGGCCAAAAACCATTATAATTTCTTTCTTTCAATAGACCAATAAATATATGAGCACTGTTGATTCAACAAATTGATGCACAAACCAATTGAACACAAAACGTCAATGTTGAGTAATCAAAACGTTGGGTAAACATAAAACTCTCAATTGAAAAGTTATCCGTGAGTATCTACTGGCAGGACAACTCCGGAATAAAGAATTGCATCTCCTTCAAAATAATGTAGATTTAAAAACATCAATATTTTAAAACAAGATATCTCAAAACACCAAATTATACCTCCGGCAAACTTTCTGATTTTATAGATCTTGAGTGGTATATTTTGAAGCAAGCATCAAATTTTGTCGAAACTTGCAACTTTTTGAAAAAAAAAACTGCTAGTAAAAATCATTGTTATTTTTACTATTTTGCACAAAAAACCATTTCAAATATCCCGAAAAATTTTAAAATTGGTATCATCAGGCGCAGGCTACTTTGATTAACACGTGTGAAGTGTTAAAATTGATAAATTTGCGATAAACATCCAAAATAATCATGAAAAAGTGATTTTCAAGCAAATGTGACTATTTTTAGTATAACTTTGTTATTTGAAGTCACACAACTTTGGCGTCTTCGGCGACTTTATTTATTTTTGTACGCTCTACAACTTTGCACAAGACGGGAAACCTCTAGGACGTAAGACAAAAAAGTTAGTATCGCAGCGCCAACTATGCGGCAAAATTACCAACTAGTTTTCTTCACTACATAAAAGTACAGGTAAAATAAATACAAGTCTCCGAAGACACCAACTCAAAAAAATGTACTCCCAAAACGCTAGAGGTTTTTACTTGCTAGATCCCGCTCGTGGCCCAGTGTGCAATGCTCGCCAAGTCACGCTCCACCTGGTCCGCCCATCGTGCTCTCTGCGCTCCACGCCTTCTTGTGCCAACCAGATCAGTTGCAAACACCAGCTTTACAGGGTTGTTGTCCGGCATTCTTGCAACATGCCCTGCCCACCGTATCCTTCCGGCTTTGGCCACTTTCTGGATGCTGGGTTCGCCGTAAAGTGCAGCGAGCTCGTGGTTCATCCTTCTCCGCCACGCACCGTTCTCCTGCATACCGCCGGAGATCGTTCTTAGCACGCGTCGCTCGAAAACTCCGAGTGCTTGTAGGTCCTCCTCGAGCATGGTCAATGTCTCGTGCCCGTAGAGGATCACCGGTCTTATTAGCGTTTTGTACATGGTGCATTTGGTGCGCGGGTGAATCTTTTTCGACCGCAGTTTCTTCTGGAGCCCGTAGTAGGCCCGACTTCCGCTGATGATGCGCCTCCGAATTTCACGGCTCACGTTGTTGTCAGCCGTCAGTAAGGATCCGAGGTAGACGAATTCCTCCACCACCTCGAAAGTATCCCCGTCTATCGTAACATTACTACCTAGACGGATCCGGTCGTGTTCGGTTCCGCCTACCAGCATGTACTTTGTTTTTGAGGCATTCACCACCAGTCCGACCTTTGCTGCTTCGCGTTTCAGGCGGGTGTACAGTTCTGCCACCGTTCCAAATGTTCTTGCAATAATGTCCATGTCGTCCGCAAAGCACACAAATTGACCGGATTTTGTGAAAATCGTTCCCCGGCTGTTGAGCCCGGCTCGTCGCATAACACCTTCCAGAGCGATGTTGAAGAGTAGGCATGAGAGTCCATCACCTTGCCGCAGTCCCCGGCGAGATTCGAATGAACTGGATAGTTCACCCGAAACCCTTACGCAGTTTTGCACACCGTCCATCGTTGCTTTAATCAGTCTAGTCAGCTTCCCAGGAAAGCCGTTTTCGTCCACGGGGAATATATATTTTTTTTATTTATTTATGAATGACACTTTACACTATAAAGTGCATTCGTGTCAGAGATGGTTTAAGCATTTTTGTATTGTTTTTTTTCCTTGGCAATCAAAACTTTTATATTTTTGACTGATATTTAGGATAGTTCTGCATATCTTTAAATGGGTTTGGTGTCTTTTAAAGCGTATTCACATTTTTTGGAGTTCAGTTTGGTTCGTTCTGATGCGGCCAGCCGGTGGTAAAATTCCGATTATTTTCCCACTTCGGCTAGACTGCGTCGTCGTCGGTTTATTCTGTCGCTCCCCGACCGGCCGGAGCAGTCCAGTGCGATTCGTCGTGATGATGCCAGTCAACGGCATACTACCGCGGTAAATTGGAGCACATAATCGCTGGACAGAGTAGATGTTTTTCGGTGAGTTCGTTTCATATTAATAAAATAATTTTATACAATACTTAAAATTAAATAAAATATAATGAAAAACTGGACCTCATTTTTTACATTTTACCCAACAGCTCAAAGTTGGCTATCGGATAGTTATACCTTTTTCCCGAATCTTTCTAACTTCGTGTAAAATTGCCCGATTATTTCCAAATTTGGACCCCCGATGCTCAACTAGTTGATCAGCTCACAGTGAAATTTTAAGAATATTTGATGGATTTTTCGAAAAGTTACAGCTAGTTGAAAATTTTTGAAAAGTGAAAATTTGGCTTGTCCCGATAATTTTGTCTATCCCCTGAAAATTTACGTAATTCCAGAATGACTGTCAAAATATCAGCTAAATCGGTTCACTAGAAACCGAGTACCATATCGTCAAATCTGGCCATTTTGTGTGAAAAACAGCTGGTGATCCTATTGTTTTGTCCGACATTGTAGTAAAAGAAAATATATCTAGGCACTGTACAAAAAATGTAGCTGTTAATTGAAATTGCTGACGTAGAGACCTACCCAAGTAACAATTTTTATTTTATCAAAGTTTTTTAGCGATTCAAAAATCCTAAACATAAAACCATTGATGCCGACTTGAAAATGCTCTCGAGTTCTTGTATGTCTCAATAAGCCCACGTTCTGGCTAGTTGGCCCAGTCTTATTAGGGTTTACAGGACTTCGTATGCAAACCGGCTTAGGATTTCGGGTTGTATCATAGTTTTATCAATCTTCTAAATAAAACCATCTTCTGACTTGTCAAATAATTGTCTTGATTATTTTTCACTCTCAATGTTCGATCGTCAGAATAAATTATGCTTGGTTGTTTATCCAGCCATCAATTGGAAAGATGCAGATATGGAATTCAGATTTGTTTTCCTATTTAATACGTGTCAGGAGACATGTCGCGGAAATTTTGTGGTGAATGTGACTGTGATAATGACAAAAACTAAGTGCGCCACACAAACTATGCATAATTTGGAAGTTAAATGCATTTAATTTACTCGGTGGAATTGGGTGCAAAAAAGTTTTTTTCAACACTGCGGAGTTTAAAAGACATTATGTAATTTTTCTGACAAAATAAAATGACGGAAACGTGTTGTATGGTTTAATTTGATCTTAAGCTGTACGTGAAATCATAAAATTGAGTAATAATTTGTCTGTATTTGCATGAATTATCCCGGCTAGGCGACTTATTTTTCTGATAAAACTCTGTGTTCCTTATGATTCCTCCAATAGGGCTAACCCTCCTAAGGTAGTTATAACTGAGCTGATGATAGAACTAGCGGTTTTATCACAGCATTTTTTTGGTTTATGTTACGGCCACGAAATCTTTTGTTGGTTTTATGCATTGCCTCACAGTTTTGTGTATTTGTTTACAAAAATAATCTCTCCGACAACAACCGCAAATGCAAGTGTTCGATCTCGACCCGCAGTCGGCGGCATCGCTGCTGGCTCATTCAATCCAATCAAAGCGTATGCAGGCAGAGATCGAATGGAACAAAATGCTATTGTCCACACCATCGTTAGCAGCGAACAATCGTCACAATCCAGCGTGCAGCTTCTCTGCTTGCTTTGGCGCCAACGTGTGAGCGCGCCAAGCTGTAGAAAGCAGCGCGCGCGGTAATTATGACAATAACATATATGCACTATTGTATGTCCGTACTTGTGCGCCTATATAAGGCGTACGTGATTCTAATGTATCTAGAATAGTAGTTGAAGTTCACTCCCGAGCAGGCGTGCGCCTCTCGGGGGCTAATAAATCCAAAGTTTCAAACTGAGCTGTTTGTCGTCGCCTGGATCCCCCTCTTCCACCACACAACCCTAGACGAAACATGGTGCCGTGACCAGGATTGGCCGCTAGGAAGCGACCTCGAACCGAATCATCCCATCGGAACGGAAATCCCCGGATCGATCGCCAGCCAAGCGATCGCGTACCACGAAGCGACTCCAGGACGACGACAGAGACAACGAAGGCAATCCATCCATCCTTCGGACAGGCATGTCCATCCGAGCCGGTGAGCTCATCCAAGTGAAACCCGGACCGGTGTGTCCATTCCACGGATCGGCGAATCCTCCATACGGACCAGTGCAATTTCCATCCGCACCCGTATCAAATTCCGAACCGGCGTGTCCCTCCATCCTCTGGACCGGCGCGTCCACATTCGGACTAGTGGCATCTAGTTCGACGGCCCATCCATCCATCCAACTGGTCGAATCATTTGGTCATTCCTTTCACCGGCGCGTGGAACCTCCGAAGCGTAGTGCTTCCCTCCGATTCGACCAACGGCAGTATCCACTGGCAACTGGGAAATCCGACCTGCCACTCGGCGCAGCCAGGTCATGTTGTCGTCCGGCAACAGGAGCCTCCCAACGACCAGCATCATCAATTACCGCGCGATCAATTCCATCCAAAATCAATCGTCGACGCACCGGTCAACTGACATGCGCAACGGCGACAACGATCATCTCCTATCCCACTGGCAAGTGAGCTACGAAACACCGACTAGAACAACGTCAACGACATCCATCCAACCGATATTATCCAAGCGAGACACGCAGGCACGCAGTGATCAGCACTAAAAATTAAAAACGAAAATTAATTTCGTTTTGAGGCGCCGGGATGTTGTATCTCGCGCCGACAGCAGCGCAAACGTTGGCTCTGCAATCACATCCAAGCGGCGTGCGTTCCATTCAACCACGCTGTGCATTGTTTCCTTCAACCCGTCGTCAGCCCGACGACACGGTAGGCACCGTGCGAGTAGCATGCAGCGTACTGCACTGCGCGCGGTATCAATAGATTTAATTGTAATTATCATTTCCATCTCCGTACTGTGTCGCCTATAAAAGGCGACAGCGATTTGTATGTAAGCTATAAGTTTCATCGTTTCCCCATCGAGCAGACACGCCGTCTGTCTCGATGGCAAATAAATAGTTCAAATCCAAAGTTGTTCTTCTTCGTCGTCGCCTGGATCCCCCTCTTCCACCATACAACCCTGGACGACGGCCCATCCATCTTCCAAACGACCGAATCATCCTGGCATTCCTTCCACCGGCGCGTGGAACTTCCGAAGTCCTTCATCTCCGATTCGGTCATCGGCAGCGTCTGCTGGCAATCGGGAATTCCGGCCTTCCACTCGGCGTAGTCAGGCCAAGCTGCAGTCCAACGCAGCAGGAATCTCCCATCGACCAGCATCATCAACCAACCATTCCATCGAAAATCAGTCGTCGACACACCACCGGTCAACTTGCAGGGGCATCGACGACAACGATCCATCCTACCTACGGCGAGCTGCGCAGGTACTGAGCAGTAGCAAAAATTGAAAACGAAAATTAATTTCGTTTTGAGGCGCCGGGATGTTGCGTCTCGCACCAAGTGCGAACGGCGCAAACGTTATCGGCTGATCAACCACGTCCCAGCAGCGTGTGAATTGTTTCATTGAAACACGCTGCGCATTGTACGGTTCATCCCGTCGTCAGCCCGACGACACGGTAGGCACCGTGCATGCTGTATCCAGCGCAATGCAGCGCGCGCGGCTATAGATTTAATTGTGTTCTATTTGTTCGTCTCCGTACTGTGTCGCCTATAAAAAGCGACAGTGAATTGTATGTAAGTTATAAGTTTTACTCTCCCCATCGAGCAGACACGCCGTCTGTCTCGATGGCAAATATAGTTTGAATTCGGAAAACAGTTGTTCTTCGTCACCGCCTGGAGTCCCCCCCCCCCTCCATCCAACAAAACCCTAGACGAAACAGCAAGTTTTATTGAAATGGTATATAATAAGTGATAAAACCAATTCATGTCTACTTGCAAGTCTTTAATCTATCTATATCTATATAAAAATGCAGTGGCATACGTGGGACCGCGCATAACTTGCGAACGGAAGGTCCAATTTTGGTCGTCTAAGTTTTGTTCTGTTAGTTTTCACCCAAGGAAGGTTTATGAGCCAAAAAACATGGAAAAATTGAGAGTTTTTGGAAATCAATCTTCCATACATTTTGTGATCGAAGACTTGGTCTTGGATAGGAACTTGAAACGTCAAAAAACGCAGTAGGCAAGACAAAGTTTGCCGGGTACAGCTAGTTGAAGATGTTTATAGCGGAAGTTATATGATAGTTTTATGGAACGCCAAAGGGTCAAAGTAAAAAACTACCACATAAAACTTATTTAGAACAACTAGCTTTTTGACATGCTCGTATAAAACCAGGATAAAACATGAATAAACCTTCAAGGCATGCTGTTTGTTACTTGGGTAGTGCACAATAGAACTGTAAATTACGTTAAGCTGTTAAGAATTTAAAATAACTTAGGCATTCATTATTCTAACATTTTGATAACCTACAACTCGGTCGTTTGGGTGGCTGGCCTTTCTTCATCATCTTCTTTCCCCATTCAGATTCTGGCCCTAACCTGTGTGGCTGAGATTTGTTCTAGCGCTTAGTGGCATATATCCAACTATTCAGCGAGATCATGCTGAGAGTAACTGGATACGATTCCCGACCGGTCCTAGCACTTTTTTGATTGAAACTCTATTGACTTTTTACGGTTTAGAACCTCTTCATTCCTGCTCATTGGCTTCATTGGCTTAGAAAGCCCTCAGTTGGGAACTGGGGAAGTGTTCATAGAACACTCTGTGAAGCAGGCATTGTCTCAGTTGAAACGTTACACTATTAGAAACAATACGCTTTTTATCATGCGGATGGTCCATCATTTATGTATATTTCCGAAAATCAATCATATTATTTAAAATCAGATCCAAGTATAAGATAAAATATCAAAATAACCTGTGGAAAACTATAGTGACTGTCTATTAAATACATATTAATTAACTCACTCTTTCCAACTCGGGAAGAGAATTTTGTTTTCCCAACCCGAGCCCCATGGGAAGCCGAAAATGTAAAGCCCGTAGAACGAAGCAAAAAACACAGAAGTGAAGTTTGAAGCATAAATCAAAACTTTATCAAAATGAATTCTTAACTAAACACTAAATAAAAAAGCAGTTCCCTTTAGCACGAACTTCCTCTTGTGCCGTGGGGGAGCAAGGTGAGCTTTATGTGTTACACACAAGGATCGAAAAGTTTTTCCACACGTTTCTTCCTCACTTGGTTCGACCTTGCGAATGGAGCCGTAAACCGAGCTGCCTTTTGGGTCACATAAAATAATTAAAATATCTTTTATACACGAACCGATCTACTTGGCGCAAGAAGTTGCGGAAACTTTTGAGCTTACCCCGGCATTTAATTACGTAATTGGTTTGTGAGAGTCATAAAATTCAACGTACGGAAAACGTTAGGAGAATCACCCGGTAGAACCGAATCAATATGAGCTGTCTATTTTCAATCTCAGAGTTCTGCCACGATGATGATGAAGAAAACTTGATGTCATCATCATTATCGTTATCATTATCGCCATTATTTCCCATCCTTGCATATACTCGAAGGGAACATTTCTTTAGCATACTTGTCGGAATGGCAGCAGTACTGAGGGTTTTCTATAATTCTTCCATTGATAATTTCGACACATCATCGTTTGCTTTTTGTTGGACTTGTAACTTGGCCTTGGAAGACCAAGTAATTATCCATTTTCTTATGATATGAAGTGTGTTTAAGTATTTTGGTTTTATTCATAAAAAAAAACATCACAAGATGTGACTTGTTTCAGTCAAAGAGCACATACGTGAGGGGATTATAAACAGAGAGGTGTAAGTGACAAACCCAAATTTTGAAAAAAAAAATGTAGACATTATTAAAGATACTATCAATAAGTGACGTGGCATTTTAGGGGTGAGTCGGAGCATCTGGCGTATGATGCAATCGATCCAGACCAGCTATGGCAGATTATGCACGAATACGGATTCCCGAATAAACTGATACGATTAATCAAGCCGACGATAAGTCGACTGATGTGCGTAGTTTGAGTATCAGGGACAGTCACGAGTCCCTTCGAATCTCGCAGAGGGTTACGGTAAGGTGATAGTCTTTCGTCCTTGCTGTTCAAAATTGCTTTGGATGGTGTAATAAGGAGGTCGGGGATAAACACGAGTGGAACCATTTTTACGAAGTCCGTTCAGCTGCTTTATTTTGCTGATGATATAGATATTATATCTCGCAAATATGAGACGATGGGGGAAACGTACATGCGACTAAAGAATGAAGCCAGGATTAGTCATTATTATACGTCGAAGACAAAGTACATGATGGCAAAGAGCCTCAGCGAAGACCCCGAATTTCTATCGATGGTGATGAAATCGAGGCGGTTGAAGAATTCGTGTACTTGGGCTCACTGTTGACCGCCGATTAAGACACCAGCAGAGAAATTCAGAGGCGCATTTTGGCAGGAAATCGAACTTACTTTGGACTCCGCAGAACTCTACGTTCGAACAACGTTCACCATCATACGAAGTTAACTATCTACAAAACGCTGATTAGACCGGTAGTCGTCTATGTACACGAAGCATGGACTCTACTGCAGAGGACTAACACGCACTTGGAGTTTCCAAACGAAAGGTGCTGCGTACCATCTACGGCGGAGTGCAGATGGAAGACGGGACTTGGAGAAGACGAATGAACCACGAGCTGCATCAGCTGCTGAGAAAACCAACCATGGTCAACACCGTGAAAATTGGGAGGCTACGGTGGGCGGGTCACATTGTCAGGATGTCGGATAGCAACCCAACTAAAATGGTTCTCGAGAGTCATCCGACCGGTACAAGAAGACGTGGAGCGCAGCGTGCTAGGTGGATCGATCAAGTGGAGGATGATTTGGGGGGCCTTTTGCAGAGTACAGAACAGGAGACACAGTCATGGACCGAGTTGAATGGCGATGACCCCTATGTACAGCTGAGGTCACTCAGGTCTTAGTCTGACCGGTAAGGTATGTAAGGATATCTGATGTATCTGATTTGGCTACGAAATAATTAAGTATGAGAAAATAGTCTACGACGGGAGAGGGTGTCAAAAATGGGTAAAAAATGCTATCGCTGATTATTATTTAGGTATTGCCATACCAGATACAATTATTCACGTGTTATGCTCAGAATACACACCAGTTATTATTTTAGGTATTGTATCTCTTATGCAGGGCTGCTTAATACCTCCTTCAGGTTGTAGGTATTCAGTTTTCCATACCTGAGTTAGTTATTCTTCAGCTATTTTCTCCTGCTCGGGTTATCAGACTACTTTGCCCAAGCTACCATATTTCATAGTGATCGGGATACTGAGATACATGAAATATAAAAGTTCTCTAGCGCCGCCTGTTGGTGGAAACTCTCCATCAACTGTAAGTCCTTGACCAACATAACAACTTTGCTGAAGACACCCAACTCTCCAAGTAATCAATAACTTCTGAGATACATGAGATGGTAATTTTGTCAGTGTTTCGTTTGTTTCTTTGATATCACAGCAATTGTTGGTTTGAATGGCATTTGATTACGATTTAAACATGTTACAAGTTAGTAGTACAATAACAAATAACATTCTTTTTTAAATTGTGTGAAGCGCAGGTTTTGGGTAAAAACCACATCACCATACTCCCATCCCGCAAGAATGCGTAGTTTTTGAACGGGCTCTAATGATACGCTATTTATGAATGATATTTTAACAAAAGAGCTTCTTTCGACACAACTAGAAGGAAATAGTTTTGAATATACTTTTGCCTACTGCAGAGACCATCCTAGCCACAAAGATTCGGTCTCTTCCACAGAACTTTAGAAGAAAATGCCCGCGTGTTGATATAATTTGGCCACATTACGTCATTTGACGTAAACATCAAACTTTTGATTTTTTGTGATTTTTAAAAAAAATCAACGATCAACTTCAAAGATCTTTGGATAAAATGATGAAAATTTTGATGCGTTTTGTTTTATCACTTTTATGTTTAGACAGCTTATCGTAGACAAAATCTGTTATTATTATTTGAGTTTCATACTGGTATCAAACCACTAAGGAGTCGCACGGTCCACCTCTGGGTGTTTGACGCGACCCAGAATACTAACGCAGTGGAAGGTGTGCAATGGAGTATTAGTTTAATACAACGAAACAAAAACAAATCGAAAAGAGGCAAAGTTCCACCACGTTGCGGTAAAGCGAGTGGTCCCCGAAAGGGTCACTACAATAGAGCCACGCTTGTGACAGCAGTAAAAGCTAATATTCCACCGCACACACTCCCTATAGGTTAAGGCTGCCGAGGCGGAGAGCATCATTATTGTTGGAGAGAGAGTAAAGCGCACCTATCTCTATCTTCGGAGCCCGCACCACAAAATCCACGATAATCCCGTGCAGTAATTCGAACAAGGAGGACGTTCATCTCCAAGTCGCAATCGGTCGAAGTTCAAATCGAATCGAGAAGTAATTCGTGACTTAGCCTATAGTGAAGCCCTCGGGACATCTGAGCCCAGACAAGATCCAAGGATCTGGTTACGAAATTCAACCATGCACCCTCGATAACGCCCCAGAGTCCAACCGGTCATAATCACCAGTGACACTGCAGTGCAAATCATACGTGTAGACACCCCCCCCCCCCTCCAGGCCATCGGTGGGCGAGAGGAGCGATCGCTACCATAAACGTTTGTCAACTCGGAAAGGTGCGGCGGCAGACACTCGTTCTATCCCCGAAACACCGGAGCACGTGGGAAGCTATCGGGGAACCACCTGGAGAGAGCCAATTCATCATAAAATGACTGCTGTAGATTCACCAAACGAAGAATTCAAGTTAATCAAATGTTTTCCAGAGTTCATTATATTAGTCATAAATGGTCAAAATTTCATTTCAATCGGTTCATTGAATCCAGAGATACAACAGCTCAAAGTTTGCTATCGGATAACTTTACCTTTTTCAAGAATCATTATAACTTCGTGGAGAATGGCCCGATCTTTTTCAAATTTGAACCACTGATGCACAACTAGTTGATGCACTCACAGTGAAAATTTGAGAATATTTGATGCACTTCTCTAAAAGTAACAGCTAGTTGAACATTTTTTGAAAAGTGAAAATTTTGCTTGTCCCGATCATTTTGTCTATCCCCTGTATGCTTCATTGGGTGTAATACATCGAATAGTTTTTAAACGTGAGTAAATGTTCCACTTTCCTACGCCATCCGAAAACTCTCCCTTCCTTTCAAGGCCTTGGGACTCGGGAGCAAAAGAGGCATTTTGCGCCCACTCCGGAAGCTGCCATTGGCCAGACCAGCAGCTTGGGGTCTAGGCGTTCCCCTTGTGGGACTGCACGAGCTCCCGAGGTCAAAAGACGTCTACCGATTCAGCCCGCGGAATCACGTTAACAGACCCGTCGGTGTCTACTGCACAAGTGTCTTAGTGATTCGCCGGGAGAACTAAAAGTCTGACAGTGATTCTCCGGCGGACCGCCCATCAGCGGGTGATCAGTACGGTGAAGTGACTGGTGGTACGAGTTCGGGAGTCCATTTGGGTCGAATGGTGGTGCGGTTTTCGGATGGAAAATGCGAAGCTTCCGGGTTCTTCGGTGCGTTGATGTTCCTGCGGTGCGTCGGTGTTCCTGCGGTGCGTTGGTGTTCCTGAGTAGCCCCAACAAAAATGATCATAGTACACTGGCAAAATTTGTATATAATTGGCAATAAAGTTTAAAGCATGCTATTTGGTTATTCTTCTGCATCAAGCGAATTTGTAATAGTTGTGACATTAGAGAAAGAAGAGCTTGTTCACAGGTTAATCCCACAAATTAGGAAGCTGACCGGTGAGTACATATTTGAGAAATGCTGGTTTTTAATTGCATAGTATCTGCTAGACTCCGGTCAGTAACAAGTTATGGGTACATAACGAATTAAAACAAAATATCACTTTCAGTATGTATTTAGTTATATATCTTCTGGTGTAGTATCAACTTCATTTCCAAAGAAAAACAAAATCGGTTGAGAAACAACTTAGTTGAAACGCAACCTACAACTTCACTTTCCTATTGAACATTTCCCATACAAACTTTGATTTACAATATATTTAAATAAAATCCTTTATTAAGGCTACCCCGAGGGTCAAAATCCCGGATAATTTTGGTTTTATTCCATAGCGGGAACTTTTGCGAAACATTATCGACCAGTGTTATTAGTTGTAGAGCTGGGCGTGCTAAATATCTGAATAAAACTCAGTAAAACTCGTAAACCCTTTAAACCGAATACTAAGGATGGCTGACAACAGTCAAACAAAAACAGAATTTTTGTTTGCTGTACGAATCTTACAAATTAAACTGAACTGACCTAGGGTATTGGTTCCCTTATTAAGCATGTGGCTCCCATTTCCATCCTACGAAAAACAAAGAAATCAAGGCTGTTTGTTTTGTTTCTTATTTTTGTATTTTTTGTTAGAAGTGAGCACCCACGAAAACAAAAGAACGGAATCAATCGATGCCGTAATCGCTTGTTTTCGAATAGGATGGATATGGGAGCATGAGATTACTGATGGCGGCACATCTACCCTAGCATAAGGAAACCACAAAGAAAAACTGAATGAAGCATGCTGAGTGTTGAGCTCAGGGTGATCAATCTCATAGTTTGTATTCAAATGTCATTTCACAGAAATTACTATTTATTAGCTCTTCACCTCTTCCTTGGTAAAGTGTAGCAATTCAGTTCAGCATTGCATCTACCATTGCGACCAACTTTAATTGGCAATCAACGATTGTACCGATGAGAGCAGAATTCATTAACCTCCTTCTCTTGTGACAACTCCGAATGTGATAACATTCATCTCGCCGACTCGCGAAGTGTAAAACGCTTTCAAAACAATAAATTGGCTGTCGAAAATATTTTGATTGTCACAGCTTTTGAAGTCATGAAGAACCGGTACTTCACTAGAAACATGACTCGACACAGTCAAGTGCGAGCAGAGCATACCGAAACAATCTACCTTTATTTCCCGTTGGCTTAAATTCTTGTCGCAATGAATCCAGAGAAGCTATAATTTTTCTTTTATTATGGTAATTATTTTCACTTGATCTCCTTCTGCTCCCGCGTGGTGTCGGTTCCGTGTCCTGTCGGCAGAACGTTTACAATGGAAAATATTTCGGAAGGTCCTGGTGTGGGTGCCATTCTGCCATTGCCGTTGCCGAAGCGGTTGTTTGGATGGGAAGATACCACGCTATGTGCTGCTGCTGCTGCTGCAGGCGAAAGCAATGAGGTGATGAAACAACGCGAAGATTGGCATTACACGGGAGCAAAAGTGGAATGTTAACAAGATAACAAGGTTTGTGCTGGAGCGTCATAATTTTCATATTCCCTTTATAAAATGCTTGTTAATTAAAATTATTGCATTCCTGATACTCTAAACGAGAGGTGGCGCGAGGCCCACGTACAGAGCGTTATGTTGATTAGACTTATTAGGATCGTTGAGGAATTCACTACTTGATAAGATGTGTTACACGCAGGGTGGAATGTGCTTGATGAACTTTATCAAATTTAGTTCAATTATGTTCGACTAGATTGCTCATTGGGTGGTACCTCGAGGACTATGTATTACAGTCCACGCAATCGAACACTGCCTAATGAAACACACAGAAAGCGTTCGAACAGTCTCACTCCCAAAACAAATAAAACGAAATTCTAATTAATCGTTTGGTTGTGTAATATACCACCATCGTCCACTCCATGAATAATGTAATTGGCCATTATACCCATTCCGTAGAACTGGACGTAATTATAATTAATGTGAAAACGAAAAATGAATCCTAACTAAGCGTATAATTCATATACTCCTATTATGTATTGCGGCTGTTTTATCTTGGATATACGAAAGATCAGATTGTTTTTGATTGCAAAAAGCATCACGCAACAGTTGATAAAGAAGCCTATGTTCATTCGTTGGGGATTCAGCTTCAATATTGAGTGCTACCAGAAATGTACACTATCCTGCATATATTTGATTTATTGTTCATGAGAGCGTTAACAGCAGACGAGTTTAAATACAAAAATTCTCAGTTGAGGTGCCATTACGGTAAATGTAAAGGTGATCTTTAGGGGATCCAAATCCTCCAACCGCTGAGGATACTGAAATTGCTTTCCGGAATAAATGTTCTATTTTCTGTTCTTAAATGGATTTCAAGAGTTATAATATTCAAAGAGAAGTGTAAGAAATGACTGCATATTGACACCAAATGAATATTTTTCTATTGTTTCTGCAATTATGCATGGAAAAACAAAAGAAAACAGAAGTTCCCATACTGACTGTTCAATAATTGGCAAACTACACATGTAAAGCTTTCAGTACATGCTTTGCCAAGTGTGCAAACTTTTCCGCACACATCAACCAACAGCAAAGCATACACATGAAATTTCCGATGTTTTGTCAATGTTGAGACTGTTGTTGGCCTGTTGGATTATGCGTGCGGATAAATTTGCACACTTGGCAAAGCGTGTATCTACTGAAGGCATAAGCGTGGTTAAAAAAATCGTTTTTGCTCCACACCGCTTTTTCAATTCGTAACCAGATTCTAAGCCTTCTCCCAAAAAATGAGCTCATTTGGTTGAAAATTGAGAGTGAACAAGCCCTTCAAAGTTTGTATGGGAATTACTATTGGAAAACTATGTTTTTCAATCGACCGTAGCATTTCTCCAAGTTCCCTAGAGGGTTAGTTATTGGCTTTTATCCAGACTGAAAATCTTTGATTATGATGATTACACTATTCGATGAGCATCACTGTAATTTGCCTTGAAACATAAAGAGGATAGACAAAATGATCGGGACAGGCCAAATTTTCACTTTACAAAAAATGTCCAATTAGCTGTAACTTTTCAAAAAAATCCATCAAATATTCTCAAATTTTCACTGTAAGTTGATCAACTAGTTGTATATTGATGTACAAAATTTGGAAAAGATCGGGCTATTCTGCACCAAGTTATAAGCATTTTATTAAAAGGTAGAATTATCCTATAGCCAACTTTGAGCTGTTATATATCCGGATTTAATGAACCGAATGCAATGAAAGTTTGTCCATTTATGACTTCTATAATGGGCTTTGAAAAACATTTGACTGCACTTGAAATTATTAACAAGAGAAAAAGTTATAACGGTTTCGTTTATTTTATGATTTTTTTTTAGTAAATTGGTGTATTTTTAATGTGCATCCCATTACTTTTCAATGAATTGACGGCTATGTGGTTACTTTCTTTCAAAACATATTATTCAATACAATAAGAGGGAATTTAAATGAACTATAACACTATACATTTTTGGTGTAGAATCATGCCCTGAGTTCGAAAACACGAAAGAAAAAAAATACAGTAGAGCGGAAATTTTTTCGACTTTCCATACAAGGTTGATGATTTGAAATCGATTTTTGTTCTATTTTTAAGCAATGTCGCTCACTTCAAACATCTCATTCTCCGTAATCAATGTTTCGATTGAGCTGAAAATTTTACTGTAACTCGCCTACATATAATATGTCAACTAAACGTCGAGAAAGAATTTTCAAGTTGTTTTTTTCTTATTCAAAAAAATACATTTCCTCAAAAAATTTTGAGAATTTTGCCAAAATTTAAGAAGATCGTCCCTAAAGCTCACCAATGTCTTGAATTTCATCAATCTGACGCAAAACCTGTATTCAGATGATCAAATGATATTGTATTCAGCTTTCAATTGATGGAAAAAGATTTAAAATTGGTTGAACAAAACGCTATATATTTGAATTTTAGTGAAATACATATTTTGAAAAGTTGTAAAACTCGATATTGAGCTAAAACTCAAAAACTGTTCTACTTAAAATTTTTTGAAGGTCGGTTTCGAAATCAGCACTAAATTGTGCTTCAAAAATTTTGGTTGTTGGCAGAAGTTCACGACTTTCGTTTTATTTTGTAAACTAAGCATCTTGAATTTTGAAACGATGTTAAATTTAAAACAAATTGGTGTTTTATTAAAAAAAAAAATCTAATAATTATAATTTTCTTCCGTGTCTAGAATTTTAAGTTAAATCAAAAGTTTTTCAAAGCTCATTATAAAAGCATAAATGGTCAAAATTTCATTGAATTTCGTTCATTGAATCCGGAGATATAATAGCTCAAAGTTGGCTATCGGATAATTATACCTTTTTCTAGAGTCTTTATAACTTCGTGCAGAATAGGTCGATCTTTTCCAAATTTTGTCCACTGATACACAACTAGTTGATCAACTTACGGTAAAAATTTGAGAATATTTGACGCACTTTTCGAAAAGTTACAGCTATTTGAACATTGTTTGAGAAGGGAAAATTTTGCCTGTTTCGATCATGTTGTCTATCCCCTGTAGTAGCCATGATTTATGTGAGCTATCTTTGGCGCCATGAGCAGCAATGTTGGCTGCTGGGAAGCTGAACGATCACTGTTAAAGTTTCTGTAGTTGGATAAAAATCAATAACTAATTAATGAGGCGTCCGATTTGAATATGGTCTTCGGCAAAGTTGTAGCTGATAGAATATCCTGGGAGAACCAAGGGTCAACTAACACTCTAGGGCACTTGGGGGAAAATGCTACGGTCAATTGAATGAAAAACATCCTTTTCCCTTAGTAATTCCCATATAAACTTTGAAGGGCTTGTGCACTCTCAATTTTCAAGAAAATGAGCTCATTTTTTGGGAGAAGGCACATGCACGGCGATGTATGTCTTGTTCCGGAGAGTTAATAAAAGGGGAAACTTCTCAATATCGATTATTGGATCAAACAGACCCTATTCTGATGACTTACGTCGAAAATACGCTTAACAATTAAGAATTTACTTCAAAATTATCGGAAATGTTAATTGTTTCACTAAAACCCCTCAAATGCACAGGTATGCAAGACGCCATACACTTCACAGTCAAATACAATATTCACCTCAAAATCGTTGAATTAATAATTGTAAGAAATTTGAAAGCCTTATTGCAATGAAAAATGTTCAATAAAGAAGCATTAGGCAGCCAATTTCTTAACATTCATTTAGAACGTTTAAAATAGGTGGTGTCCAAAATACATTACAAGTTTTCTACTGTTAATATATTTTGGTCATCTGACGAACTACATGGGGATGCAGTGCGGTTGCATACTTGGAGGCCTATTATGTGGGTCTGGCGGTATTTCCTCGATTTTAACAAAAACTGTAATAGTTATTAAAATAGATGCCTGTTAAGCGGAGACATGTGATTATTTGTGAGAAAATATTTGTTAAATTATGCTACTTCCATGATTTAACAGTATTCATGGCTAAACATTGAGATAATTGCTCTGTCCAAATTATATACACCTGAGGGTGTCCAAAACATAAATTCGGTGTCCATAATGCAATTCTAACAGTAGATTTAAAATTATGATTTTCTTAGCTTAAAATGCTTTCGTTAAGGTTTTAGTCACCAGGAACGCAAAGTATAATCATATTATAAGCGTATTAGTAACTTTACAAAATAATTAATTGCTTTCTAAGGAAGCTAGGGGACGATTTTTCCTACGTTGTCCTCAGCCTGTCCAAAATACATGAATTACCCTAAGCGGTGTGGAGCAAAAACGATTTTTTGAACAACAGTGAGCCGCAGTTGAGTGGTAGGTACGCATCGCCGCCTGTGAATCCTAAGGTCGTAGGTTCGGTGCTGGATGTTGGCATTTTTTTTTAGATTTTCAAGAAAAAGGTCGCCAAATCTTGTCTGCTATTGTTTTAATCTTGTAATATCTTAACGAGCTATTCGGCCTGAGTCAGCGCATACGAACTACAACTTTCGCCGTTTAGTGAATACTAAGCGTATTTAATTTTTTTTTATAGTATACTCGTACATAGGGTATGTGTGCCATCAGTAATATCATGCTCCCATATTCATTCTATTTGAAAACAAGCGATTACGGCACCGATTGATTCCGATCATTTTGTTTTCATGGGTGCTCACTTCTAACAAAAAATACAAAATTAAGATACAAAGCAAAAAGCGCTTCAATCCTTTGTTTTTCGTAGGATGAAAATGGGAGCCACATGCTTAATAAGGGATCCAATACCCTATGTCTATTTTGTAAAAGTGTACAGAGAACGTCGGAATGGTCCCCGTGGTCAGAGTTATTCCGTTGGGTCACTGGGTCAGATCTTATAAAATGGGCTGTTTTTTGGTACACAGCGTGTTTTCCATTAAGATTGGCAATTAAATTCACTCTATTTCCATTAAAACTTACTCCTCCACCATCGAACATTATTTATCAACAGTTTTGAACCGTTTAGGAACTATCGGATGTGCCCACCGGACATGATCTCCGGAGGAACATGCTACATACTGTATGTTGGGGTTCACATCAATAATTCATTTTTGCATTTTTGCATATTGACTTAAGTGGCATGGTGTCTTAGAAGAACTTGTTCTATACACTTAACTTTTTATTTTGGAATTTTAACCTTTGTGGCTAATCCATCTAAAAGTGGAAAATCGGTTGGAAAATTCGGAAAAATTATTTTCGAAGTTCGGAAAAATTCTAAAAAAATTTTTTTGGTAGGGTATTACATAAGGGTAATTCTCGCTGAGACCGGCCCACTATTTACACCTCGTCTTCAAAAATGTTTGGTGGATGGTTGGCGGCGATTTTCTGAAAGTCCTCGCTAAAAAAGTAAGGAAAATGCATTTGGTTACTCAATTTTTGCAGACCCCTCGATTCAAACGGTGGCTCATTTAAACCGTTATAACTCGAAAGTTTCTCCAAAAACCACCTCAAAACGAATTGTTGTTGACAAGAGGAAAGGTAAAGCTACTTTTTACAATAATAAAAAATTGGGTCGGCCATATTGATTTTGGCCGCCATCTTGGATTTTAATACCAAAACGTTTTGCCTTTCTCGTGCACTAAGTGTGTACTGGAAAGGCTATATGTTCACTCCAAAAATGACTTTTTGATAGAAGGCCCGGAGGGTCGAGTCACATATACCAATCGACTGAGCTCGACGAATCAAGGTGATGTCTTTGTGTGTATGTGTGTGCGTGTGTGTGTGTGTGTATGTGTGAGTGTGTACAAAAAAAACTCACATCACTTTTTGGCAGTAAACCTCAACCGGTTTTAATGACCGACGGTTTATTCGACGCGGAATTTGGTCCCATTGTTTCCTATTGAAAATGGATCGGATCGGTCCAGCCGTTCCGGAGTTATGGCCATTTAGGTGTTCCGGACCGGTACCCCTGGAAGGGGCCAGATATGAAAATGCAACAAGCCCATGCATGCGACCCATCAAACCACGGCATATACGATTATCTGATGCACGGTAAACAGGAAAATAGTCTCAGACCATATCTGAACCGCTAGTGTTCCGGAATCGGTTCTGGGTGCCCGCCGGAAGTGGCCAAATGTCAAATAGAACATAACCCATGCATGCGACACATCAAACAGCGGCTTTTTCGACAATTTGATGAACGGTTAGCAGGAAAATAGTATCAGACAATATCTGAATAGGTAGTGTTCCGAAACCGGTTCCGGATATCCCGCCGGAAGTGGCCAAATATAAAAAAATACCAAACCCATGCATGCGACATATCAAAGAGCGGCATTTTCGATAACCTGATGAACGGTTAGCAGGAAAACCTTATCAGACCATATCTGAACCGGTAGTTCTCCGGAAACGGTCCCGGGGGTCCCGACGGAAGTGGCCAAATATAAAAGTGCATCAAACCCATGCATGCGACACATTAAATCACGACTTTTTCAATAACCTGATGGCCGGTTATTAAGGAAGTGAGCTCAGACCACATACGGAACTGCTGGTTGTATTCCAGATCCACCCAGCCAACACGAAGTCGCATATGATGTAGAATAGGATGCTAAGGTGGAGGCCATATGCGTACATGCTTCCATTTACCTGCGTGTAAAGAGTACGCATAATGCCTCCACTTTTGCATCCTATTCTACATCATATGCGATCGTGTGTTGGCTGGGCAGTTCCGGGTGTCTCGTCGGATATGACCAAATATAGAAGTGAACCAAACCCATGCATTCGACACATCAAACATCGGCTTTTTCGATAACCTGATGTACGATTAGCAGAAAAACAGTATCAGACTATATCTGAACCGGTAGTTGTTCGGAACCGGTTCCGGGGGTCCCGACGGAAGTGGCTTTATATAAAAGAGAACCAATCACATGCATGCGATACAACAAATACCAGCGTTTCTGATAGCCTGATTATTGGTTATCAAGGAAATAGGCTAGGACTACATTAGGGACTGCATGCAGTGCCGTAACCAGTTCCGGATGTCCCTCCGAAAGCGGCCAAATATAAAATTGAACTAAACCTATGCATGCGATACAGCAAAGCGCGGCTTTGTTGATAACCTTATGAACGTTAGCAAGCAAACAGGTTCAGACTGGTGAAAAAAAAAAACTACGCATATGGTCAACTCTCAACTGTTACGTAGTAATTGAACCCCAAGTAACACCGAAAACATAATCCGAAATAGCAAAATATTTGCTTTGTCCTACGGCAGTTGTTATGAAGTTTCTCGAAACATATTATGTCATGGATATGTCGTATTCATGATACCTAAAACTTATGCACAGTGATCTTCTATTAAGAAGTCTTATTAAAGAATATATTTTGTTTTCTCAAACAATTATTGCATGTTGTTTTAGATTATGTTGGGTATGTTCTATTTAAATACACTTTGTTTGTTACCATACATGCTCAGTATGTTCGATATGTTATATTAGAGTAAAATTTGCAGTTTCTTTTTTAGGACTTTTTTTTTAATCATGTTTAGACAAAACATAGTATGTTTCGTATGTTTATAATTAGTCGAATTTTGGTTTTCTGCAGTATGATAGAAAACATTTGTAACATAAACCTAATTCATTTTTTTAACAAGGACATGCTACACTACCGATCATAGAAATGTAGAATCGATTTTTATTACCTACGTAAAAAATATACTCCTAACAGAATCGTAGTTATGAATACCTGTATACAAAAAAAAATGACAGGATTTTTAGAGTGAATTCAATTGCCAATCATAATGGAAAACACGCTGTGTACCAAAAAGACAGCCCATTTTATAAAAATCTGACCCAGTGACCCACAAGAATAACTCCGACCACAGGGACCATTCCGACGTTCTCTGTCCACTTTTACAAACTAGACATATGTACGAGTATACTGTGAAAAAATAATTCAAATTCGTCGAGTATTCACTAAACGACGAGAGTTTTAGTTCGTATGCGTTGACTCAGGCCGATACGGGTTAAGCACTTCTCATTACTAGATATTGATATTATTTCAGATGTTTTACCTCTTATGTCAATCAAACCAATATCAGTTTTTGCTCTTTAGTAATTCAATTATCAATAATGACGGGCTTGGTGGTCTAGTGGCTACCGCTTCTGATTTATATGCAGAAGGTCCTGGGTTCAATCCCTGGCCCGTCCCTTTCCTCCTACTTTGTTCTTTCTATATACTTTCTCTCTGCTCTCTACATATACAACTCATGTATATAAACATGTTCATAGCCGTCGCTAGAACAGAAACGGGTTGAAAAAGCCGTTTCCCTTCCTTCCAAACTTTCACAGCACAGTGTCACAATCCTATTAGACAACGCCTACAAGTTATGCAATCAAGCGAACTGTGCCGCACATCTTCAAAATAATAACAAAACACACAATTCTATCACCTTTCCCTGGTATCCACACACCAATGTGTGAACCTTCTGCCAACCAATTCCCACCAACATTCCAACATCCGCATGAATTTGTGCTGGCGCAGAGGTATATTCGGCCAGATGTGGATACAAACGATTGCAATCATCACTTCCTTACCCCTTCCCCACATTGACCTGCAACCTGACGTGGCAGGCGCCATTGTCGCCTAAAAATAGAAGATCACCAACGCTCACACACTGAAGATGCCTGCTAGTCCCCGGCAGTTATCTCATTGGTCCTTGTGTGAGTGTAGCTGGTCTGGCGATACTGGAGTAGCATCCACGGGCGGTCAATCAAGCTCAAGTTTAGTAATTCAATTATCAATAACTGAATGTGTTATTCGTTAGATTTTCTCACCTACTCGGGTAAGGGGTCGTACACAAATTACGTCACGCTTTTAGGGTGGAGGGGGGTTTTTGTAGAGCGTGACGACCCTTACAAAAATTACTGAGGTCCCATACAAAAAGTGTGACATAGGGGGGAGGGGGGATTGAAAAAGGTCGATTTTTGCGTGACATAATTTGTGTATCACCCCTAAGCTGCTAATTCTTGAAAAAAAAAAATAATGTCACTCATTGACAAATGTTGATGTGAATAAACCTGTAAAAGTCACTTAATTGAGAACATCTTACCAGCAGTTATCATAGTGTCTTGACGCCGATAAATAAACATTGACTTCAAAATTAAAAAAATGAACATTCACCAAGCTACACTGTGGTACATAATTGATCGGACAAACGCTGATTTTCATACAAAATAGCCAAGTTTGAGATGCTTGAGATGCTGGTTTGCTTTGATTGGTTGAGCTCAATTTATAAGTACAAATATGTTGTATTTTACGTGTACGAAGTACAAAATGTTCACCTGGGCCTGGGCGTGGCAAGGCGTTGAAACTTCTTCAATTATGCAAAAACTAAGTTGAAGTCGAGCAATTTTCCTTCAAAAATGTCGTTAAATGGTAAAGTGGGAGAAAATTCCGATGAAATTTGCAATCTTTTTGCGGCTTATTTTCAAGAGACTTATAGTACATTTTCTGATACCGATCGCGACTATGAATATTTCTCCCTAGATTTCTCCCATTTTTCTGATTTTACCAGCAACATTGGAATCAATCAAATCATGTTACAGGATATTTTAACCGGCCTAAAAGACTTAGATCCAAACAAAGGTCCAGGGCCAGATGGAATTCCACCGGTTCTTCTGAAAAAGCTGGCAACTGAATTTGCGGCTCCATTTTTTTGGCTTAACAACATGTCACTTGAAACTGGAAAGGCCGCTTTTGGAAGTCCGAAAGTATGGAAAAAATCTTTCCTCATACCCATCTACAAATCTTGTAAAAAAATCCGATGTTCGTAATTATCGTGGGATTGCCATTATCTCATGCATACCAAAACTATTTGAATCTATTATAAACAGATGTGTGTTTAATCAAATCAAACTAAGAATAACAAATGCACAACTTGGATTTTTCAAAGGTCGATCGACTACAACAAACTTGTTAGAATTTGTTAATTACACCTTATGTGCAATGGACAGTGGAAACTATGTTGAATCACTTTACACCGATTTCAGTAAGGCGTTCGACAGACTTGACATTCCAATGTTGATAAGCTTGATAAAATGGGAATCGAGTCAAAACTACTTAAATGGATCGAATCATACTTAACTGACCGATAACAGATAGTAAGATTTGAGGGGAAGAATTCAGAACCTATCAACGTATCATCAGGAGTCCCCCAAGGCTCACATTTAGGACCTTTGCTTTTCATATTGTTTGTGAATGATATCACGTATATTCTAAAACATCTCAAAATCCTTATATACGCTGATGATATGAAACTCTTCAAAGAAATAAAAAATGAAGCAGACAGAGAATGTTTTTTGAGAGAAATACGCATATTTGACCAATGGTGTAGTAAAAGCCTGCTGCAGTTGAACGTGAAAAAATGTAATTCAATTACGTACAGCAGAAAACATAGTACACCACCATTAATTGTATCTTTAGGAAACCAAGAAGTTGAAAAGTGCAATAGAATTAGAGATTTAGGTGTAATCTTAGATTCCAAATTAACTTTCACCGATCATTATAACGCTATCACTCATAAAGCAACTAATATGTTAAGCTTCATTAAGCGTTTTAGCTACAACTTTCAGGACCCATACACGATTAAAACATTGTACGTCGCTTATGTAAGATCAGTTCTAAAATACTGTAGCATAGTATGGTCTCCATACATGGTAACACATGTGGATCGAATCGAATCAATACAAAAGCAGTTCCTCCTATATGCCTTACCCGAGCAGAAGAAAACAACAAGTGAATAACATATCAAGGTATTTATCTTAAATACTATCATACCTTGATATGCCCTTCATTAGGTGGTAATAAGAGGCAAAATAACAAAAACGAATATCAAAATTTCGTATAAATAACACCTAGAAAATAACAAGTCTTGTTATTTCAATAATGAATGCATACCTAAAATTTCAATTGCTGTATTTGTTATTCCAAAGTTATTGAATAATAAACTAATAACATTTCTTGTTATTAAATGTTTCATATGTTCGATGACTTCATGATGTAATAGCAAATCTTGTTCTTCGGTTATTTTCACTGCTAAACTAGCAAATACTACATCAATACCAAACTCTGCTCAAATACCTCCAACTGTTATTGTGATGTTCTCATAACATTTCGTACAATAACGCAGCAATAATAATTTAAGGTATTAGAGCACATATTGCTCTTCGCATGGTATTTGTAAGGTACCTTCTGCTCGGGTACGCAACTTAGGTTGGTCAACATTTCCACTGCCTTCATATGAGGCTAGATGCATGCTTATAGATATTCAAACTTTAAAAGAGCGTCGCAAATTAGCCATGATTTCATTTATAAATGATTTAATATCTCAACGCATCGACTCCGCCAACTTACTATCATGTATAAATTTCTATGCTCCTGCTAGACTATTGAGAGGTCGTAATATAATTGCTCTAAATAAACATAGAACAGATTATGCAAAATTTGGTCCTTTGAATCGAATGATGAACCTTTATAATCACCACTGTGCATCTATTAGTTTAACCATGTCTAGAACAAATTTAAGAGAATATTTTAGGTCTCTGAGACACTATCGAATATAGTTATTAAGTGACATAGTTAAGTGAAATTGTAGTCTACGGTATGTTTTACGAAATAAATAAATATAAATAATATAAATAAACAATATGCAATAGGAACGGACAGCGGTACCCCTTTGATTCACACGCGTGATAATTTGTGATAATTTTTATTAACGCTTTAATTTAACACTGAAACATCAATCAATGGCACTATCGATGACCATTATAAATATCTAATTCAACTGAAATAAATGTAATGAGCTCTGAAAATGTTAAGTACCGTAAAATGGGGTAACTTTGATAGTTTTTCAGCGAATTTTCTCAATGTTTTTACATGTAACAGTATTTCCCCGAGTTTTATATTTTTAAAACAAGTACTGGGGTATCAGTTATCAATTGCAATTAATAGATTCGATAATCTTAAATATTTTTGATAGCTTTTAGTTTTTCATATAACCGAAAATCAGATTTTCATTTTGGGGTAACTTTGATAATGCCCTAAAAACACATCAAATCTCAAAAAATAATTACAGTTTGAAATCTTAAGCGTATGAACATGATGAGAGAAGGCTTGTGGAACATATTAGATAGAATTTGAATATCAAAACATTGATATTTTACTAAATTCTACATAAAAAAATAGTTTGTGGAGTATTGAGTGCAAAACACAATAAATTTAGCTATCAAAAATCATTATCTTTGTAATAATAAATGCTTAACGGTCCATCAACATATGATAACATGCTATGCATGGTTAGTTTTCTTTTTTTGAGTAGTTTTTTAATGTTTTATTAACAAATTTTGAACAACACATATTTATCTACATGAAATTACAAGGGCATTGCATACTTTTAGGCGTTTATCAATATATGGAGATTTATGTCACAATTTACAAAATTGCTTCCATTCCATAAAACACACTTTGTTAAGAGATTCATGGCCAGATTTGGAATCTACTATGATAAATCTATCGAGAATAAGAGTCCATTCATTGAAAAAATAGTTTTAACGAAGTCGTATAGCTGTTTGTTTGAAGGGGTTGATAAATGACAAAAATATCAACAATTTTTATTTTTTGTCCAAAAAGTTGTATATAAACTAGATTTTAATGAAAATTCGTCTAAGATGAACTTTAATATGTATAGAATTGATTTACGTTTACCTTTTTCTTAACTGGTTGAAGGAATCATAGTTATAAGATAAATTACACAATGCCTGCCGTACTATCAAAGTTACCCGCATTATCAAAGATACCCCGTTTTACGGTATTTTTTTATCGCTCTTACACACTCAGATTCGGTTCCGTTGTTTGGTAATTATTTTGCTGGAGAAATTCGGTAAAGCGAAAAATTTACCGTTTTTCGGTAAAGATAATTTATTTTACAAGAGTTCGGTAATTTTGTTACCGATAGATTTGTAATTTGATGTGGCAGCATCATCTGTCAAATAATTTACAGTATGCACTGTGAAATCAATTTTTCACCGTATACTGTAAGAAACACTACCGAAAAGTTTGTAAATTGCACCCTGCTTTACCAAAATTCCGTAAAGCTGCGAGCAACGTTTGCGAAATGTCAAATTGGTGATGGTGATAGATTAAGTTTGTTTTCGGTGTCAGAAGTACGAAGTCCTAGTGTCCTCAAAAATATGTCGTTTAATGACTTGATAAACGTGACAATTATCAGTGGAGCATCACAATTTCTGGGATTAAGTTAGTGTGTTTATATATTTTGCGGCATCACTTATTTAAAAGCTAAAATTCTATTCCAGCCTTTCCGGTTGCTTCCGTCATCCTACGAGCGGAAACTCTTTTGGAATCAATGTTATACCTGAATTACGAGAGAAAATTAGTCGAAGTGACGTAATTTGCTTACAATAATGTGGAAAATTATTCAAAAGTCTGATTAATAAAGACAATTAAACCCATAAGGCTGAGGTTTTCATTCTTGCAAGTACCAAACATTTGTAAAACACCTGGAAAGAAAACATCAAATTACCGAATCCTACGCCAATTATTCATCAAACTTTACCGAAGAAATCCGGTAAATTGTGACAGCATTACGATTGTCTCATTTGCCGGATGTTCGGTACTCTGATTACCGAACGGATTACCGAACGTTCAGCTGTTGAAAATTCGGTAAAAAAATACCGAATACTGTAAAAAATCTAAGTGTGTACACTAGAATTAAAATGCTGGAGTTTCACCATGAATGAATAGTGAAACGCACATTGATAAAACGTGATAACAATGATGCTTCTTTCTATAGCTTTACATTTTTCTGAACATAACACAATTTGATATTTTTATTTCAAAAGTCTCATAAACAATCTCGAAATTTTCGAGAATAAATTGACAGCTGGTCTCTAAGATAAACATTTTCCTAAACAAAGTTAAACTGCATTTTAAAATAGTTCCCGGTCACCGAAAAGTATGATGTTTTGAATTTCGAATATTTTCTGGCAGAGAATCTGGATACATACAAAAGATTAACAATAAATAAATAAACAAAACAATCTAGCATCGCTACAATCTGAATGTTCAAGTGAACGTTTTCATCATTCATTTAAAAACAAGCAGACGCTGAATCAAACCTGCAAGCATACATCAATTTCACAAACAATAAACACGTATTATTTCCATGAATTGTGCACGTATCAGAAGCATATTGACGTTTTTAAGGACAAAAGAATTCAATTCTCTACAGAGTATTCCGAATTGCTCGAATCGTTCAATTGGTCGGTCTCCTTTTCCCGTTTGGCAGCTATTTTGGGGGATTCTTCTCCCAAATCATGAAAAATAAAAATGTCTAAACATATGGGACGCCACGTTGTCTGTTCAATACACAAGACGCTATTTGCGTATTGTTCCGGAGCATCCAACCAACGACGTCACACATAACGGAATGTGCGAAAGGGCCAGCAGCGGGAAAATGCGCCGGAAAAGGAGGTAGGGGTACCTCCACACAGTCCTCATATGCAAAATTCATATGAAGTCAAACGTTTCGCTTGGAGTGCGGTGTGAAGAAGTGTGTCTGTGTCTTTGTGCATGCAGAGCTGTGCCTTGTTTGCTTTTGGATCTTTTTCTCGAGTACCCGCAGGGGGCGAAACGGGGGAAAACAGACCAATAAAACGGAAGTTCAAAAAAATGGAAAGAAGAGCATCGCCGCCACCACCGGAATTCTCCACAAGAAGTATCGGAGGGGCTTGGGGGTGCCAGGCTTATGTCGGGTATTTGGCAGCCAAAGAAATGGAAAATTGAATAAAATTCAAATTCACAGTAAAAATATTTTCCCTATACTTATGTCACTTTTTTGCCGTTTGCTTTCTTCTATGCAAGTGTGTAAGGTTGCGACGATTTTTCCGCTTGCAGTTTTGCTTTGAATGCTTCCAAGATTTTATTCAACCGTTCCCCTTTGATGCCATGGACGATAGAGAATGTACAAGTTGGATGGCTGTCGTCTGACCAACGACGATCTTCAAGCAAATGTTGTATCAATTATCCTAGGATACGTTACTACCTTTCTAGAACTTAAAAAAAAAGGAAAATAAAGTTAATTGCGACGAAAGATCGTTTTGTGTTACCGTAAAACAGGGTAACTTTGATAGATTTTCAGCGAATTTTCCTAATATTTTTTCCATGTAACAGTATTTTTCCTAGTTTTATTTTTTTAAAACAAGTACTGGGGTATCAGTTATCAATTGCAATTAAAAGATTAGATAATCTTAAATTTGGTGACTTTTAGTTTTTCATATGAGCGAGAATCAGATTTCCTTTTTGGGTTAACTTTTATAGTGCCCTGGAAAACACATCAAATCCTAAAAAATAATCACTGGTTGAAACCTCAGTAGTATGAACATGATAAATGAAGTCTTGTGGAATATATCAGATAGATTTTTCATATGAAAATATTGATTTTTTTTACAATTCTACATAGAAATATGAGTTTGTGGAGTAGTGCTGAGTGAAAAAACACAGTAAATTTAACTATAAAAAATCATTATCTTTGTAAAAATATATGGTTAACGGTACATCAACATATGATTACATGCAATTCATGGTGATTTTTCCTTTTTGGTAGTTTTTGAATGTTTTATTAACAAGATTTGAACAACGCAAATTTATCTACATGAAATTACAAGGGCATTGCATACATTTAGGGGTTTATCGATGCATGGAGATGTATGTCCTTATTTACAAAATTGCTTCCATTTCGTAAAAACACACTTCGTTAAGAGATTCAAGGCAAGATTTGGAATCTACTATGATGGATCTATCGAGAATAAGAGTCCATTCATTGAAAAAAAAATAGTTGAAACGAGTTGTATTGCAGATTGTTTGAAGGGGTTGACAAATGATAAAAAATATCAACAATTTTTAATTTTTGTCCAAAAAGATGTATATAAACTAGGTTTAATGAAAATACTTTCATTCAGATGAACTTTCATAAATATGTATAGAAGTTATTCACGTTTGCCTTTTTCTTAACTGGTTAAAGGAATCATAGTTATAAGATAAACAATACCATACCTGTCGCACTATCAAAGTTACCCGCATTATCAAAGATACCCCGTTTTACGGTACCCAAATGTATTATTCCATTTAAAATTCTCGACATGTTCATCATTAATTTTCATAAGGCGCTTTCCATAAACTACGTAGACTTTTTTTGGGCCATCTCAGAATTCCCTCCTCCCTCGTAGACTTTTGCTCATACAAAATTTTCGAAAATTGTATGGAGCGTAGACTTCGACCAGAATTTGGCTCAGAAAAAGAGGCTCTTTCGTTTAAAAATAAAAAATCATTGATTTTTTTTTTTTCTAAATTTAAAAACCCAATTGCGGTAGATCTCTACGACTACAACAGGTTGGAAATTAAGCTGGAAATTCGCAATAAACAACTTATTTCGTGATGAACACAAAGATCAACTGGTCGTCACAATAAATAAGATGTTAGCGAGGGCAGGTCCATATAGCTTATGCGGTAAGCCCACGGGTTTTCAGCAAAACCATGGTGAGGGTGACGGGCTCGATTTCCGATCGGTCCAGGTTCCTGCCACACGATATACACATGCGAAATAGCCATTGGCAGAGGAAAATCCCATTTAATAACTGTGGAAGTGTTCATACACTAGGGGAAGGAGAAGAGGCGGTTGGTAGTAAGGAAACTAGTATAAAAGTGTCCAAAGAAATTTCTTGACTAGGGGTTGATTGCTGACATGCATTTTCTATAGTGGGTTCTACAGCTTATTAAGGGTCTTTGGGGGTTTTCGTGTATAATCAGACGACATTCAAGCTACAGTACAAAAAACATTACATTTATTGAAGGATATAAAGTCATTAGGTAAAATAAACGGAAAAATCAATCACCTTGAAATAAAATAATTTTGTTCAGCCTTTTGCGCTGAGTTGGTTTGAATCCAGCATAGCTTTTTGCATATTACTGGATTCTCAGTTGCAAATAAAAATCAATGCACAGTTTAAGAAGCATATTTCTGTGATTAGAAAGTGCATCATGATTCAGTATATGTTCGGACATTTTTGGGTAAACATTCGTAACAGTTCGCAGAACTTGGTTGCAATTTTTGTAGCGAATGCTGAATAGTATTTTGGAATATTCAGTTTAGTGTCGTCTCCAATTAATGCTTTGAACTCCTGTTCGGAAAATTTACAGATCGCCTGAATATCTATATGAGCTCCTGTACTCGAAGATGTTATTTCCTGCAGGCATTCCTCGCATTTTAACTTTTCGATTAGATGCTTTTGAACTAAAATAGATGATCTTGCAGCAGAATAGTCCAAAATTGCATAATCATTTACGAAGGATGTAGCCTTTAGCTTCAACATGCTTGCTATTAAAGACATCAAACAGATCATTTATTGTCTTTATGAAATTCGATGTTGTTTCCGAATCATGAAATTCCGGGATAGTTTTTCTCAGTGTGTCTAACGATTCAGCAACACTTCTGCCTATAGTTTGAGCTACTAGATCCACTCTCATTTTCTTACTTTCAAAGTGTACATAGCGATTTGAGAGCCTTCCTGCTATCGGCCGTCCAGTCGCCTGTTGAATGTCATTCAATCTTTCGATGTACTTCCATTCTACCATCCCATCAGCTGCCCAAGTAACACAACATGTTACAATACTGTATATAATACATGATTCATACAAACGTCCATGTTTTGTTCTGAATATGGAAAACTTATTTTCGTACACTTATATCACCGAAAAAGCGCAAAAATGGCGGCTTATAAAACATCTACGATGTTACCAAAGATGTTTTTCAATACATTCTTATAACATAAAATTAAGTATCGCATATGTTCTCAGCAACATCGTAAGAACTTACTTTTTGCTAGCAGGAAAATTATTCTTTATCAATCGCACACTGTGGAAATAATGTGACATATGCTATTTGGTAATGGCTCAAAATAATTGTCAAGCCTTACATTTCATTTGTAATTCATCATCACGATGTTTGGTCACTATGACTTAAATACATGTCCAATTCAAAATTTATGGTGAAATAAACACATTCACTCTTCATGAATTAATTCGCCTCCCATCGGATTGAAAACAAGAAGGGAGGTTTTTGTCATCTCTATGGTTTTTGTGAGATTTTCGAGTACATTTTCAGATATGCAACATGGTGGATTCTTGACACAGTACCGTCAGAAAGTTTTGGAATGCTATTTTTAATCATAACGTATTAATTATAAGCTTTTACACTGTAGAATTTGTATTCGTTATCATTAAGGCAACTATATTATTACATTGAATGTTAAAAATTTCCCAGATAAATAATTATTCGGAGAAAAATTTGTGGATAAACAAACTGCTATGCATCTATAAAAGCGTTAGTGTCAAATCTTTTAGCAGGCACTGTAATTTGTCTGGCCTGATAGGAAAGTATTCAAAATATTGGAAAAACATTCAAAATACATTTTTTGTACATCTCAATAACATGTTTATCGAGTACTACTTGAATCGATTGAAATACATTGAAAAAACATCTTGGCAACGTACTAGCAACATCCATTTTCACATAGCATACAACGATGTGATTTTTGGTTTTTGATACCTGTTTTGAACATCAGTGCTACAATAACAAACTTAGAGTGGAGATCGTGGGATCAATCAAAATAAATTCTTGTCTAATTTTGCGGTATCAAAATTTACGTTTCTAAGTGAGTTTTAGTCGTCACGTAAGTACTCAAAGTGTCCGCACAGCATAAACTATCATGGTGCTATCATAGTTAAATTTCGGTGTAGTTTTATGTGCATAAGATCTATATATAAAAAAATGAATTTCTGTCTGTCTGTCTGACCGCTATGGATTCGGAAACTACTGAACCGGTCGGCTTCAAATTTTGTATGCAGGGGGGTTCGGGACCGGGGAAGGTTCTGAGCCTGGTGTGAGACCTCTCCGGTCTCTGGAACGGGGGGCTCCTATACAGATGACTTGCTTGGGACGTCCCTATGGAGCTGCATGTCAAAAAAAACACAGTAGGCAGGCAGTACGACGTTTGCCGGGACAGCTAGTGTATCATAAATTTAAGTGAGTGAGGGGAGACAGAGATCTTATAAACTTATACATTAACGTATAGAATACGTAAAAATAACGTATTCGTAACATATTTGAGCCTAAAGGTTATAACTATGTGCTGATGATGTTTTACATATCATCTTGAATTGAAAGAAGACAACGATACACAAATCAAGCTTAATCAACGTGTTATTTACGTTGCGATAACGTGTGGTGAGGTTGATGAGATTTTTACGTAGCTTGTTAATGACAAACATAGTTTAAACCTGATTTCAACATAATATGTGTACAGATACAATTAAAATACTGCATTAAAACATCTTTTTCAAATTTCATTGTTAAAGATGTTTTCTGTGTTACTTGGGTGTCTTCAAACGTTGTTTTGCTCCTGAAGTGTTGCGAACCTGAGTGAAAAATTAGAACATGGTCAAATTCACGTTCATAAAAAGGAAAAGAAAATGATGCCTACCAGCTTCAGCATGTGGCAAACGTCGAGAATTATAATAACTGGTTCACCGGTCACGGGATGATTGAGGAAGGTTCGTGTAGGAAATTGATAAAGTTATTCTAAAATAATGAGTAGATGATTGGCTTCGGTGTCCCGAGACATGTGCTCGTTGTTAGGGGCAACGAGAAGAAACGGTCATAGTAGTCAGGAACCTACTTGGAAGGCAGAATTGACTGAGACGTGGTGATATAAAGACGCTGTTTCAGAGCGCAAGTAATTGAAGAATTAGATTTTCTGTTCATCATCTGATCGTGGTTTATTGAATCCAGGATTGAATCTTACATTGAATTCGAGCTAGACCCTACAACCAGGTGACGAGGATAAACTTAGGTAAGCTTAAATAAGCAAAGTTGAAGCTGCCTGAAAAGCAAAAAAAATGTCTGGGCTGGGAGAGTCTACTGAAAGAAGTTGCTTAAATGCGTTGTAATAACTGAAATGTTTAGTACATCCCGGACCGGGAGGATCCACTATGAGAAGTTGCTTAAATGCATTGTAAAAGTCCGGGGCTGGGAGAGTCCCTTGTGGTAATTGGTTTAAATGCAGTGTAATTACTGGAGGAATTCAGTAAAACCCGGACCGGGAGGGTCCACTATGTAAAAAAATGCTTAAATGCGATCCCATAACCAAAAGAGGCGGTACAACCCGGACCGGGAGGGTCCACTCAAGTTGAAAAAAATGGAAGTAGAGAAAACGTTTGTTTGCATAATGCCATTGTATACCATTGGATACCATTGTACTACGTGCCTACTGTGATGGAATTCAAAGCTCATATTCAAATGTGATCTAATGCGCTGTAGGTATTTATGAGTGATTCTGGAATATGCAGACTGTTATTGGTTGGTAATGTTAGGTTACTCAGCACTCGTGGGTTGTTGTTCGCGATTCGCGACAATGGGAAAGATTTGAATTTTAATTAGGGTAAGTGTACCAATTATGGCTATAACACCAATTATTCGCCATAGTTGATTTTCACACTTTAACGATGTAAATCAACAAGAAAAAAATTATGAACTACAGATCACGTTCATAAAAGATAATCGCACTCATTTAACCGTTATGTGTCCGACAAACTGTTTGCTTTTTTCTACACCGTGCTTTTTATATGGGCGCTGGGTACCCGGGTACCCTGTCGGCCACATAAGGGTTAAACTTCACATTTTCCTCAAATCATGGTAGAAATAATTCATTTTCCTTAAAATTTCAGCTTTCTTGCACCCTTTTTCGCCATAGTGTACTAGTTATGGCTAATCCCATAAGGAATGCATGCAAATAGTGCGAAAAGGAACCGAAGTTAAAAAATGTAATCAAAACTGGTACATGGTTCCTATCATTCGCTCACGCTGTAATATATAATAAAAGTAGTTTTGGCTCCGTTCCTATACTTTTCCTGTAAAGTATGGAAACTAAACTGTCTTTTAACTTGTTGTTTTCTTAGGTAGTGGCATAATTGGTACACGCACCCTATTATAGCATCCAAGGGCTATATGCTGGCGATATAGCATAAGCTGCTGCCATCCCCTCATCTCTGCCATTAACAGGACTAACAGAACGAAGAAGAAGAAGAAGAATACGATCTTCACAACATATGGATTCTAGCAAAGATGGTTGGAAGGAAAAAGATGAACGACTCCCGCTCCTAACAGGCGACACGAATAGCGCCGCTCTGGTGAGCCAGCGTTCAACTAATACACTCTTAATGAATTTTCGGAAAAATCTTAAAACAAACGCAGAGGCAAATTCACGCTAAACTTTTTTCACACATTTCACACAGTCACGCGCAAGGTTATTATTGTAATCACTAATAGATTTTTAATTCAACCAATCGATTCAGTGATGGGTGAACCAATGTTTAGCTTGTGTTCGACAACATGAATATGGTTGCACAAATAATGTAATTTCAATTCATAAGTAATGTGATCACTTTTTGTGTAAATCAAGATGCTACATTAAGAATTGCATACATACGCGCCAACTTGTGACGTAGTTGGAGGAGGTGCAAGGCCTCTCAAAATAAATGAAATTCGGAAATTATCTATGCAGTTCATTTAATTTAGGCATATTCACGCGAAAATTAGTGCATTTAGTTAAAAAAAATAATTTGATTCAATTTTGGAGAGCTTTTCCTCCCAACTACGTCTCAAGTTAGCGCTTATGATTGCAGATGTCGAAGCTTTCAGATGCCAGGCACTGTAGTTTATCTTCGTGACTGGATTCTCTTAAAAATATATTGGAATAAAAAACAGATGCAACCATACATGTGATGATTAAAATGTAGATTCGAAAATCATTACATATTATTCAAATTACTGAATCGAGCCATATAATTTCGGTACATTTAAACAATATTTTATAAGCAAAATATTTACAAAAAAAAAGTTGAATCAGATTTACTCGACGCAATTTTGTGCTACGCGGATTTAGCGTGTTTTAATTGCGTCAAAATGGTACACTCTAACTTGAATCTAGTCATAAAGGATGTTTTTTGCGCTTCTCACTCAACAGATGGCGGTAGTGTAGCATGCATAGTGTGTCTCCGGAGGAATGTATGGGAAAAATAAGAGTCGGTCATCTTTTTCCTTATAACCATCTTTGATTCTAGAATGAGCTGAAACAATCATTCATATCAGCCAGCTTACAGAAAAGTGGTAAGATGACAGAGCAGAACGTTATACCGCAGAATTCAACTTAAAATAGCTTTAACATCGGACGCTGGACTGAAGTATGACAATTTCATTCGAAAAAAAAATTGCTACATACATGAAAAAAGCAATTCGGGGAACACAGTGATTAAAACGAAAGTGGAAATGGAATGAATAAAGAAAGCAATAAAAGGTTACATATAAAATATAAATACAAATTATTTATTTGACCACGGTTTGTCAATAACAATAGAGACGTGCTCGTTGAACCGGACGAATACTCCGAGGACGCTAATAGACTGGACACGCAGGAGTCACAAGAGTCGATCCGATGAAGTACTGATTGAGGCAGCATTGATTTATTACGTAACGCTAAAATTTTTGACCCCCCTCCCCCCTCCATAACGCTTTTTAGTATGAAAACCTTAACATTTTTGTTTGGGTCGTAACAATCGGCCTTACCCCCCCCCCCGCCCTTAAGCGTTACGTAATTTGTGGACGGCACCTAACCTTTCTTTGACATTAAGGTCATTTTTAACCCAAACCGTAGACGATGTCAGCGAGCTGCTACTAACGTGATGCAAAAGAAAGGTTAATAACTGAAGCGTTGTGGTGAGTGAAGATTGTATAACCTTTATTTGCTTTCATTGATGAGCACCGCATCACACAAATCGACACCAACATTTCAAAAGGGCGTAACTGCTTTTGGAATCATCACCTTCTTTTAGAGCTGTGGCTCATGTGCTATGATTTCCATGTTTTTCACAACTAGTACCAGATGGGAAAAACTCTCCTCTTTCCGACAACCACGGTGGTTTGAGTGTAAGGGAGGCAGTACGACCTACAGCTTTGAAAGAATGTGTTACTTACAAATGCAGTTACGCCCTTTTGAAATGTTTGTGTCGAAATAGCGTATTCAAATCCTCTTGCATTGCCACGCACTCTAACGATGAGGTGATAACACGGTACAATTTCAAATCGTCTGCGAAGGATAATTTACATCATGCGAGCAGACTGTACAGGTCGTTTACAAAAATGATGAATAGTAGCTAGTCGAAAAGCGCTAGTCAAAACGTCGCTATTCGGTTTTTTGTTGGCGCTATAATACATTGACGTTTATGGTAATACAAACTCACTATTGTTGATGATGACTTATGAGATGGCGAACAAATAAATGAGGCCGGGGCCAATGGCGCAATTGGTCACACGTTTGCTTCATAAGCAGATGATCATGGGTTCGATTCCAGCCCCGTCACTTTCGTCAGTTGCTCTTTCCCCCTGAGTACAGCTGACGCTGACCCTCTTCTGAGCCCATGGCGCAAATGGACTCGGATACTTGGACATCGGCGAACAGTAACCCATAATGGACCCCCAATCGGACTGGAAACAGGAACAACCAACAGCCACACATCAACGTCCTCGTACTCATCATTCTACCATGATAGGGTAGAAAGTGGAAGCAGCGCAACGGCCTCCAGTTCGATATAGTACAATTAGAGTAGAATACATTTAGGCGCTGTACAAAATGCAGTGCCCTAGTGCATAGGTTCCCAAACTTTCAGGTCACGCGACCCCCTTTTGCCAGCAGACGTAGTTCTCGCGACCCCCCATAGAATTTCCCTCATTTATTGTCTGTTACAGTAAAAAAAATTACTGTCCCTCGCGACCCCCTGATTGAAGGCCCGGCGACCCCCCTGGGGGGTCGCGACCCACAGTTTGGGAAACCATGCCCTAGTGGACAAAAGAGCAGTAAATTAGGTTAAGTGATTGAAGAATAAAAAAACAAATAAATGAAACACATCAAAATTATTTCAATTTAAAATTTAATTCTACTTCTTCATAAAACAGAAAACTAAAAAATATAATAATGGAAACTTTAATATTATTTATATTTTATACTAGTACTTTTCTACCATTGCAAAAGTTCAACCAGTGATATTTTTTTCAGCTCTCAATTATGCCATGCCAATGTGAAGTCGTACCGATGGCCTTGGATCCACCCATTGCTATTAGCAAATCACATTACCATCTGACGCGCATATGTACTGTACATGTAACAATCGTTTCGTTGCAGATTTTTTTAGGTTCATAATGTATTATTTTGAAGGGGCCCATATAGCCGAGGCGGTAAACGCACGGGTATTCAGCATGACCATGCTGAGGGTGACGGGTTCGATTCCCGGTCGGTCCAGGATCTTTTCGTAAAGGAAATTTCCTTGACTTCCTTGGGCATAGAGTATCTTCGTGCCTGCCACACGATATACGCATGCAAAATGGTCATTGGCAGAGGAAGCTCTCAGTTAATAACTGTGGTAGTGCTCATAGAACACTAAGCTGAGAAGCAGGCTTTGTCCCAGTGAGGACGTTACGCCAAGAAGAAGAAGAAGAAGAAGAATGTATTATTTATTGAGTACCGCATCTGAAGTATAACGATAAATCTTCTCCGCTTGCATGGAGGCACATGATGGTTTTGGAGTTTACTATTCTTACCATTATTCGGAACGGGACTTTTATAGGCTTACCGCAGTGCACTTTCCGGATATGAGAACTAACATGGTCCGCAAATTGGAAATTATAAGTCAACGTCAAAAGCATGTGGTTTTGAACGCTCTGCTTAATAACCCATCACGAGGGCGACGCGAACAATACTCAGAGCAGCATAATTTATTATCATTAGCGGAAACTTGCCAAATCTCCCAGCTGAGAAAGAAGCCAACCCGGAAGGGAAGTCTTGTAACAATCGAGCAGCAGCTTTTCCTGACACTAATTGTTGAAAAATTTGCTAAACAAACTTTTTTTCGCTCGTATGCTAGAGCCACCGATGGCACTAATCGGGCCACAGAAGAAACCACGCAGAAGAGAGCAGAGCAAACGAGCCAAGACACATAAAAAGCTGAAAGTTCAGACCGCCATAAAATAACGATGAAATGCATACAGCAAGAGCCAGAGTTCAGACCCACAGGTGACATCACATGTAAGGATGATAAATTAGCTAAAAAAAGAGGCCAAGCGAGCATCTAGCAGATGGTGCCGTCTCCTTTCCTTATTTATTTGCATGAGGTTTCCAGTTTATTTCAATCTAAGGTGCTTTTAGGATGTTGTACAGTTCAAATATAATTAATGTATTCATAAATCTATGCATGTGGAAAGAAGGATGCCATTTGTGGGGAAAAAACTATATCAATGAATCGAAATAAAGTGCAAGTTTATTGCAAAATAAAAAATACCTTGAAAATTTTAATTTCGGACGGCGTATTGACGTTTGGTTTTCTCGTCTTTTATAATTCTACAATTAATTCTATGTAGCAACTGATGATGCATTATATATGACAAATAGTTTTCTAAGAAATACAAGAAATAAAATCCACATTTTCGATTTATTTTTCTTCAGGATTATTTCTTTAGACTGAATGCTATGTAGGGGGATTAGGGGCATAATGGACACCCTAAGCAAATGAGTACGTTAGGCCTGTATAACAGAAGAAAACTCAACATATAATCAATTAACTTACAACTTTAACTTGTTTCCTACACGCAACCTGAGATTGGCAGATTCTAATACAATTGGGTATGAAACATATACAAATATTGTATTAGGGCCTTGCAAATACAAAAATTGGTAGGTGGCAATATACCAAAAATTGTATTGGCTTCCTAGAATCTGGAAAAGGAAAATTTCGCATGTGTGCGTGTGTTCTGTCGCACTGGTTTCTCAATATTTGTTCTTAGACTGATCATGGCAGCAGCGGCGGCATCAAATACCAATACATGTTTAAAAAGAAATGGGCGGCGGCGGGAATCGAACCGAGACACTATCATGGTGATACTCAGTATCCTGCGCTCTAACCAGCACGGCTATAACTGCACATGATTAGACAAGAGGCTGAAAGCCATCATCATCAACACAAACGTGGCTTGGTGATGGAAGTGATACAGCCGCCACACTGCACAATGGGTCCAGAGCCGTATTTGCGAAGACAAAACTGTTTAAGCTTCAGCTTTAAGTTTTTAGACACATATTGTGTTTTTGAAAGTTTATTTTCAATTGTTGACCCTATTCCCTATTATTGTTATGTTAGGGTGGTTCGTCTGGTTAAACTGATTGAAAAATCTGCTTTCTAATAATTTTATTTGCGATGCCATGATGGATGGTGATGGATCGTTTAACCTTCCGTAACTCGCGCGGTTGACTACCTGCGTCAACACCACGCTAATGCTGAGTACAAAAAGCGAGGCTTTTTCAACGTGTTGTACAAAATACAACAGCGCGATCGCTCGTGGGTTAATTAGAAATTCCACCAATAAACGGCAAATTCTAAATTTCATATATCTCAGGACTCTCACCACTTAGAAAGTTGGTGTCTTTGACAACGTTGTTAAGTGAGTCAAGGGCTTACAGTTAATGGTCCACTAGGCGGCGCTAGTTACACATTTGCAAAATCATTCAAATGATTGATATTTTTTCGTGAAGTAATCAACAAGCTGTAAGTTTGTTTTCTTTGAACGTGTCTAAGTCAAGTCAAAAGTTTTTCAATGAGCTATGTATTAGTCATAATTGTGCAATGTCGCATTTCATTCGGTTCACTTGATCCAGAGATATAGCAATTAAACGAAGAACACTCAAATATGAACTGCTTTATTAGAGTTGCTCCAATTTTATGTAAAGTTATCCAATCGAGCCCAAATTTGTACCGTTTATAGCTTACTGCCAGTTGCACAAGGCAGGAAAAATTTGAGAATATTTGGTGCATTTTTGAAAAAGTTACAGCTTGCTGAATATATTTGAAATAATTAATAAAAGTTGCATGCTTCAATTAATTCGGAACTAGCGCCGCCTACTGACAGAACTTTGAACCAATCAGCTAATCAACTGAGCGGCCGTAACCAACCTAACAACAGCGCCGAAGACATCAACTTTCTAAGTGATCTGAGTCCTGAGATATATGGAATATAATATTTGTTTGCTCACTAGCGCTGCCTTGTGGTGGAATTTTGAATCAAACGGCTCATCATTTGTTAGTTCTTTACCAGCCAAATAATATTGCCGAAGACACCAACTCTCTAAGTAACCAGGATGATGAGATATTTAATATAAACATTTCATCAGTGTTACGTCTGTTTGTCTCTGGTATGACAGATATCACAGACAGTAAGACGTAGCACTTGCGAAATTTCCATACCGTACATCTTAGCACCATGATTACTTAAATATTCGGTATACTTGGCAAAGTTGTTAGGCCAGCCAAGGTTTTACTGGTGATGGACCGTTTGATTCAAAATTCCACCACTAGGTAGCGCTGACGATAAATTAATTATTATATTCCATATATCTCAGAACTCTGATTACTTAGAAAGTTGGTTTCTTCGGCAATGTTGTTTGGTTTATTAAGGCGTTTCAGTTGATTAGCTGATTGGTTCAGGATTCTGTCAGTAGACGGCGTTAGTTGCAAATTAGTAGAAGCATGTATCTTTTACTTATTATCTCGAATATATTCAGCAACCTGTAACTTTCTATAATGTGTAGGGAATATTCTCAAATTTTATCTGCTAGTTGCACAACTAATTAGCTATAAATGGTACAAATTTGAGCTCGATTGGATAGTTTTACATGGAGTTGGAGCGACTCTAGTAAAATGTTTCATATTTGAGTGTTCTTAGTTAAACTGCTATATCTCTGGATTAAATGAACCGAATGAAATGAAATTTTGCACATTTATGACTTATATATAGCTCTTTGAAAAACCTTTGACTTGACTTAAAAATGCTAAGTTTTAAAAATTTCCTAAAACATTTTAAGCAAGTTGTTTCCTTTTATAAAGTCCACCAAAACTATTCAAATTTTGATTACTTGTTCCCCAACGAGTTTGATTTAATTGGAGCAAATTTGGGCTTGATTGATTATTCAACTTTACACGAAATTAGAGCCCTTCTATCTATATCTAGTTTTTGACTTACGTTTATCAAATCACTGTACCTTAGGACTAAGCGAACCGAATTAAATTAAATTTTGAAAGTTTGTGACTAATGTGTTGGACTCGACTAAAATATGACCGAAGGCAAAAAAGTTGAAATTTATTGAAAACTTTTCGATAAGTTCTAATGATTCGAATGTTTTATCCAAGGGCTGTTTGTCTTTATTCAAAAGACTCAATCAAATCAATCAAATCAATCGAATGTGTTATTTTTGTAAATTTGCTATAACTTTGTAAAACATTCTGATATTGTATAGAGAATAATTAATCAGCAGATTTTTGGATAAGCCACACTTGATTGACCGTAATCATTTCACAATAATAATAAAAAAAGAAATGACAGAACTTGGCAGAAACATTTTTGCCTTCGTAAATACGACTCTAGACCCATTGTGCACTGAAAAGCCCGCATCCAGCAGGTTGTTGTTTGCAAGTGGAAAATTCCATGTAGACAATAGGACGCGAAGCTCAGCAGCGAAGCGAAAGTTATTTTTAGACGCAACCCGGTTCAACTTCTCGGGTTTGAATGGAGGTGTTTGTGTGTAGTGGTATGGAAGCTATGGAACCGTGTAGCGCATCTTAATACAACGAATGGATTATGATTTATCACATTTTCTGTACGTTTTTAATACATAAATTGGTAGAAAAGGCATATCTCAATTTTTGGTAGCTTTTCTTGTTTTGCGTGTACGTCTTCCAATCATTTACAGGAGGTAGAATGTCTTTATTGTCAAAACATAATGAATTTTAAACCGTGTGTTTTTTAGGACTGACAGGAAAGGTACGGGGCGAAATGGACACCCGTCGGGGCATAATGAACACCCCTGCATATTTTATGCTAATTCTTTGGTTACATCGACCAGTTAAGTAATTTGCCTACGGAGATCAATACCACAGATATAATACTCGATACGAGTTTACATAACATCTAAGTATATTAAATAAGCTTTAGACCATAGGTTCCCAAACTTTCAGGTCGCGCGACCCCCTTTTGCCAGCTGATGTAGTTTTCGCGACCCCCCATAGAAATTCCCTCATTTGTTGTCTGTTACAGTAAAATATTTTACTGTCCCTCGCGACCCCCTGGATGAACGCCAGCGACCCCCCTGGGGGGTCGCGACCCACAGTTTGGGAAACCATGCTTTAGACTAAAATAGTCGGATTGATTTTTTGCATGCTTTCTAAAACGCCTAACAGTATGCAATGCACTTACATCCATTCGTAATTGCCAGTGTTCATTTCGCCCCGAATCGACTACAACATTGTTATTTTAAGTAAATTCTGATAAAAAATAAAATACTTTATCCTTTGCTAAATCTTCGTATACATGTAGATAAGGAAACAATTCACTTGTTTTTATGGTGGATACACTCCAACACTCGTAATACATTATTTGATGCTGCTTCGAAATTATAAGAATTTCACCATATGAAAAACACATTTCAATTTGAATGATATTTTGGTAAGTTTAGAGCAAAATATATGGTACTTTTGAAAAATAGAACCATGACTTGTTCCTTTACACTTATGCATTAAAAGTTTTTCATAAAAATTAACGGTTTCGGCAAAAACAGGGGTGTCCATTTCGCCCCGGGTGTCCATTATGCTCCTAATACCCCTATAAATACATAAATTCTATTTTCCATACTAAAGGGCCGCTCACAAATTACGTCACGCTCTTAGAAGAAAGGGGGTTTTTGCAGAGCGTGACGACTCATACAAAAAAAATCTGAGGTCCAATGCAAAAAGTGTAACATATGGGGGGAGGGGTGTTGAAAAAGATCGATTTTTGCGTGACATAATTTGTGTATCATCCCTATGGGGGATTACACAGCGTAACAAATATAATCTTTTGGTCTGTCTCAAGAGCGAACTTTTGTATCGCTGACAGATTTTGGGCCGTTGAACCCGAATCCGGGCTCAGATTTGCTCCAGCATGTAACAATTTTGAGCTATACTTTGATCTATAGAGCAAAATATGCGATTTTAGGCTTTTTTTGACTGCAAGCCATTAAGCATGGAAATATTTTTTTAACCCAATCAATTAATGGCCAATTAATCGCCAATTAACATCTTAATTAACGAAACATGTAGAATATAACGTTTTACCAAATCGAATTTGATAGTTCTAAGCGATATACACTGTAGTGCATAATTGATCGGACAAACGCCGATTTTCATACAAAATGGCCAAGTTTGAGATGCTGTAACTATGGTTTGCTTTGATGGATTGAGCTCAACTTTTGACACGGAACTACAAATATGCTGAATTTTGTGTATATAAAGTATAAAATGTTTTCGTTCACAGGTCTGGGCTTGGCAAGGCGTTGAAAAAATTGCAAAAGTGATCGGACAGCGGCACGCGTGTAATTCAAAGGGGTACCGCTGTCCGATCACTTTTGCAATTTTTTCAACGCCTTGTCACGCCCAGACCTGTGAATGAAAACATTTTATACTTTGTATACACAAAATTCAGCATATTTGTAGTTCCGTGTCAAAAATTGAACTCAATCCAACAAAGAAAACCATAGTTACAGCATCTTAAACTTGGCCATTTTGTATGAAAATCGGCGTTTGTCCGATCAATTATGCACCACAGTGTATGTTAGGTACGATATTTCCCATAAAAGCCACCCTCCAAAAGTTTGATGCAAGTTAACATACTGATATAAAATTTGATTTAATAAAATGAAATATTTTGCATGAGTCATTAACTAAGATGTTTATTGGCCAATTTATCCTTTGATTACCTACTAAAAATATATGTCCATGCTGAAAATTGACCTAATGAGCACGAATGTAGTCTAGACTGGTAAGAACTAGAATTGGAGAATGACATCCTTCAAGTAGAAACGATGATCTTCGGTGCTAAACCCAGATGGGGCCAAAGCTTACACTTCTAACATGAAGCAAGAAATGGTATAACGCACCCATTCGACATGGAAGCTGAACTGGCTAGACACGTCTGGCTTTATGAGTTTCGGAAACATCATCCGGATTCGGTCTTGTGAAGTCTTGAAACCGCTTCGGCAGCACGTATCCAAGTGTTTGATCAAGAAGCAGCCAATGGGTATTCTAATGCGCTGCAAGAAAAGATGAATAAATGCGAATTTCACCCAGCGAAATCTCCTTTGACAACGAGGCATGGACTATGATGGTAAGTTGTACTTCTGCCTAATTACTGAAAAACGAAAGACTTTTTAAATAAACATTTTATATCGACAACGCACGCTCTTCGATTACAAATGGTCTGGATGGATTGGATGGACTTGCATATCCGATCATCAACCACAGTGAGGCTTCTTATGGGTGTACATAAGCTTTTCAGATGTTTCAGGAAAGAGGCCAAGATGAACTGTGTTATCAGTTATGAATCCACCACCACAATGCATTGCAATGCAGCCACAAACTACAACTGTTGGATGTAGATTTCATGGCACCGATTTTATAAGCCTAATAGTAACTTTACAAAATAATCAATTGCTTGCTAAGGAAGCTAAAGGTCGATATTTCCAAAGTTGTGCTCAGCCCGTCCAAAATACATAAATTAGACCAAACACAAACATATGTTTGGATCTATTTCTAGAATTTGCCGAGTTTTGTATCGACGCGAGCTATTTCCGCTTCGATGGTCAACATTACCACGGTACAGCTATGTGCAATCTCCAGCAATATTAATAGCCGATTGGGTAATGGGAACCTTGCTGGACACGGTTGTTCGAATGCTCAAAATCCCCCTACCATTCCTACGAAAACTCGTAGACGATCTAGAAACGGCAATCCCACTCCACCAAGTACACCATGTCATGGAAACATTCAACAGCTATGACGTTCACACCAAAAACCCATCCCTAGCGGACGTTTTCTTAACTTCCATCCATATCATCCACTCGATCAAAAGCGGAATATGGCAATAAACTTCGCTTGACGGATAAACCAACTAACCACGAACCTAGATCAACAAGCTTAAATGCTAAAATGCAGATTATTGATGAACAGCTCAAACTAAACGACTACCCGAAGCCACTAAGACACCGAATGCATTTGCCATGGCCAACACGATGAATGAGCGTACCAACGAACAACATCAGCAAGAAACCCTGGTATATACCTACCGTCGCATTCCATTCATACCTACCTCACCTGTCAAACAGGATGGACATGGTCTTGCAGCGAGATTATAACAACATACGACTTGCAAAGTACAACGCCCGCTACAGCAACAAACAAACGTTTCCTTGCATTCCTTGAAACCACTGCGAAGCTATGTACGTTGGGATGACAACCAGTGCTGAAAAATTCATTTCGTCATATCTAAATTCAATCACCTACAGCTCATTTTAGAAGCTGAACCTGAGAATATGGTATATGAAAAACTTGTGCGGCGAGACGAGTTCTTCAAGAAAGTCACGGAAGAATCGCTATTTTTCGAATATTTAAGGTAAATGTCACGGACTACCTTTGAAAAATGCCAAATGATATTCACCGTCATTGACAACCAATCGACTAAAACGAGAATACATGGTCATCAACACACAACAACACGATGAAGAAACTGCTGGATTGAGGAATTGGCGTAGGATACCAAGAAATGATTAATCTCGGAGAAAGAACGGCACCGCAGCATCACAAAATAATATAGACTCGATCTAGACTGAACCACATTACTAGACAAGAATAAAATTACAAACTCACTCCAGTTTTAAGAGATGTGTCATATTGTTAACAACACGAATTGTATAAATAGAAGAACAGACACAGAAGAGCGACATGCGATTTACTCAGGGATATTAAACGAAGTGGGTAATTCTTGCTTAAACCTAATGGCGAAACGGACACCCCTGCATACTCCATACTAATTCTTTGATTCCCTCGACTAGTTAAGTAATTTGCCTACGGAGAACAATACCGTAGATATAATACGCCAGCCCTCCAATACTTCATCTTAGACGAGTTTACATAACATCAAAGTTGATTAAATGATATGAACTTTATGCTAAAACAATCGGATTGATTTTTACCAAACTCTCTAAAACGCCTAACAGTATGCAATTCGCGTTCATCCATTCGTAATTGTCAGTGTTGATTTCACCCCGAATCGACTACAACATTAGAATTGCTTTTGAGTAAATTCTGATCATAAATAAAATACTTTATCCATTGACAAGTCTGCGTACACATGCAGATAAGGTAACAGTTCACTTGTTTTTGTGATGGACACAATCAAACACTCGTAATGCCTTATTTGCTGCTAATTCGAAATTATGCATTACTTTTATCATAAATTTACATTTCAAAAATATCCGGGACCGAACATAAAATCGAATCCGCCACTCTTATCATGACTCTGCTAAATAACGAGTTCAGGACATCGACTAAATGGCCCTCAAATCCAACACTAACCCGTTTCATATGCATATGTTCATAATAACAGCAGTATGCAATTACAAGACAAAACGATAAAAGTTTACGACGTTTACGGAACCAAACATGAAGCTTCAGGAGAAATAACTGAACACAGAAGGGCACGTAACGTTTACGGAGGTTCCTAGGATATCCTCATCGATTTCGCAGCAGACGGACAGTAGCGAGTCGCAACTAGCGACTACCTGTTCGTCAAAGAATTGGAGTTTGCTGGTTCCAACGCAGAGATTCCACACGCGGTCTACAGACCACCTGCCTACAACAATCAACCGAAGACCGGGATGCACGCCTGCAAGCCTCATGGAAGCCTCCGATCCTCTCATCACAGTCGAGCCCCTCCGGCCAGCGACCCGCAGCCATCCCGGTCCCGTGTATGAGCATGGAGAGGGGGTCTTCCAAGCCGTCCAAGCAGGCAAGTACAAATGTAATTCGAGCAACTTCTTTCCGATTGAGTTTGCTGTTTCCAGCGGTACTACTTCAACCGATCCTAATTCCGGTTTAAGCCAACGTTCCCATCGTTTCCTTTCGCTGACTACGGATAACCTGCCAACAACACGATCACCGGGATGCATGCCTTTTGCTGTTTCCAGCGACCTTTCGTCAATCGGTCCGAGTTCCGGTCTGAGTCAACGTCCCCATCGATTCCAGTCGCCGCATACAGACTACCTGCCCACAACAAACAACCTAACACCGGGATGCGCGCCTGTAAGCCCTATGGGAGCCCCTAAACCCCTCGTCACAGTAGAGCCCTTCCTGCCAGCGTCCTGCAGCCATCCCGATCCTGTGTACGAGTGTGGTGAGGGGGCTTTCCAACCCGTCCCCGCAGTTCCATCAGCCATGCCAAGCTTGTCACTGTACTATCAGAATGTGCGAGGATTGCGCACTAAAATCGCTCGTCTTCGTCTGCTGTTGTACACTTGCGATTACGATGTGCTTGCGCTCACCGAAACCTGGCTCCATGATAACATCGACAGTGCTGAAATTGGTCCAGATTACACGTTCTTCCGTTGCGATCGCAACCAGTGCTGAAAACTTCATTTCGTCATATGTAAATTCAACCACCTACAGCTCATTTTAGAAGCTGAACCTGAGTACATGGTATATGAAAAAGTTGTGCGGCTAGACCAGTTCTGCAAGAAAGTCACGGATAAACCGCTATTTTTGGAACATTTAAGGTTAATGTCACGGACTGCCTTTGAAAAATGCCAAATGATATTCACCGTGAATATCATTTGCATTTTTCGAAGGTAGTCCGTGACATTTACCATAAATATTCGGAAAACAGCGTTTTTTTCGTGACCTTCTTGCAGAACTGGTCTAGCCGCAAAAGTTTTTCATATGCCATATTCCCAGGTTCAGCTACTAGAATGAGCTATAGGCGATTGAATTTAGATATGACGAAATGAATTTTTCAGCACTGATCGCAACACAGCAAGCAGCCAACATACACGAGGTGGCGGAGTTCTGATCGCTGTAAAGAATCACCTCCGCTGTGAAGTGTTCCCACAGCCTAACTGCGAACAACTCGAACAAGTTGCCGTTCGAATAAGGTTAGATCGCCAATCGCTTTACGTTATTACTATTTATATCCCCCCTAAGTCAACGCAAACGCATTGCAGCATCTTGTATAAATAGTGCTTCGGCGGAAGATATTGTTGTGTTACTCGGTGATTTCAACCTTTCAAAGCTACATTGGCAGTGGTAGGACGAGCTGAACGGTTTCATTCCCTCGAACGTTTCATCGGATCAAGAACATTCTCTCATCGAATCCCTGTTCGCTACCGGTCTGCGGAAAATCAACAGCATCGGAAATACCAACAATCACCTCCTCGATCTGGTTTTTGTAAGTCTGCCGGAGCTCCTTGATCTAGTTGAACCTCCCACGCCACTTTTACCCATTGACGATTATCACGCGCCGTTCGTTCTACTTTTTGACGTGGGCGAAACTGTTGCAGCTATGCTTGAAGAGGATATTGACAGTACCGACTATGACTTGAACAGGTGTGTTTATGATCAATTGAAAATAGCTTTCAGGGAAGAAGATTGGAGCTTTCTCACGCAGTGCGGAACGGTTGATGAAATATCTAACGCATTTTACGACAGACTGTTTCGGTTTTTCAATGTTTATGTACCGCGCAAACGACGACGGATGCTTCAATCTGTTTGCAACAAATCTTGGTGAACTGCTGAGCTGCGTCACATTCGAAACTTACTGAGGAAGGCATGTAAACGATTGTTGTTATTTGTACCCTTGACTCCAAGAAAGGATCCGGGACGGATGGTATACCACCATTGCTTCAAAAGAAGTGTGCCGAAGAACTCGTAATCCCTATCACACTTCTTTTCAATCGATCGCTTATTGAAAGGACATTTCCCACCGCTTGGAAAATTGCAACCATCCTTCCTATTCACAAATCAGGAAATGTGAACCAAGTTGAGAACTATCGTGGTGTATCCATTTTGTGTTGCTTGAGCAAGGTTTTTGAAAAGCTGATGCACAATGTTCTCTACACTGTCACCGCGCCGTTAATCTCCGATAATCAACACGGCTTCATGAAACATCGTACAACGTCAACTAACCTGATGTGTTACGTTCCCTTACTTATAAACGAAATCGAAGCGGGAAGACAAGTGGACGCAGTGTACGTCGACTTTTCAAAAGCATTCGATATTGTGCCTCATATCTTGATCATCGAAAAACTCAATCGCATCGGCTACCCAAACTGGCTTTCGGAATGGATCTTTTCGTACCTAACCGGTCGCTCGGCGCACGTGGTGGTCAGAGATGGAAACACTCTCATCGTGAATCAACTCGCGAGTGTAAAAGCAACAAACGGTTTACTCACGGTGCCGAGAGTAAGCCATGTGTGAGTTTATTCGCACCCGCTTGCTTCACGAGTATGAAGCAAAACAAAAACAAAAACACTCATGAATTTTTATTCGCGAAGAACAAGTGGAGATGCGGGAATTGCATTTTAGTGCGACACCCGTTCGTCACCAGTACAGCATAGGATTTGCAAACCTAGAACGTGTTTTCTCTATATGTGATCTGGGAGTCACTCTAGATGCTATGTTACGGTTCAATGAGCACGTGCGAATTACGACCGCTAAAGCCTTCTCAGTGCTAGGGCTAATCCGGCGTCATGCATTTGAGTTCACTGACATCTACGCTTTGAAGACGCTCTACTGTAGTTTAGTGCGAAGCATTCTTGAATGCTGCCCCTGTCTGGTCTCCTTATTACGCCGTCCCGAGTTAATCCATTGAACGCGTGCAAAAAAAAAAAATCATCCGTTTTGCGCTGCGCTTACTCCCTTGGAATGACCCAAACAACCTCCCTGCTTACGCAGATCGTTGCAAATTGATTAGCTTGGAACTTCTTTCGGATAGGCGCGTAACTTTGCAACGTCTACTTGTCTTCGACATTCTAACCGGTGCAATTGACTGTCCTGCACTTCTGGAACAAATTCCTTTTTACGTTCCTCCGCGACAACTTCGGTATGTCCCTATGCTCGTTGTTCCTTTTCACCACTCTAACTATGGTTATAACAATCCCATTGTTTCTTGTATTCGCGCGTTTAATGTTGTTTTTGTGAAGAATTTGATTTCGATATGTCCAAAAATGTTTTTAAAAACCGAATAAGAAGAATTGTTTAGTCTTAAGTAATTGTAAATTAGCATTAAGTAATTCAGTCTGTACGATATATTTCGTAGACGGTGAATAATAATAATGTCTTAACTTATGCAGCCCTTGTTCCGTGCAAAATACACGAACCCAGCATAAAGTGGCACTGTATTTCAATTGATGTGTCAACATATTTTTCAATCGCACGGCAAACAGGATCAACAGAATAGAACAGGATGACACATCTTTAGCCATCCAGCACGAGTCCAATTGACGACGGGAGTTTTGTCAAACTGTCTGTAAGGTATACGACACAATGGTACATTTCCCTTCCATTTGTTCGAATCAATTGTGCGACGACGAAAAGCGTTTTCCTTTCGTGGTGCTTCCTTCCGTTGCCGTTTCTACACTGTTGCAGACAATTGCGACGACGCGTCGCTGGCTGACTGCTGCTGTTGGGTTTTTCTTCTTCAAAGTAGATTTCAGTCACCATTTTTTTTTTTTTTTGGACGTATCTAGTTCAGCGGGGTGGTGTGTAGGTACGATGATGGCGAGTTGCAAATTGATAGTGTAAAAAATAGTACAAGTAATCATTCATCAATCTTTTCTATTCCAAAAATATTTATCCACTGTAACTAAGTAGGCAGTTTTTTGAATGCTTACATTGATAAAACTTTATCTTTTACCTGCCTCCCATTGATGATATTCTGGTCACGTTATTGGCAGTAGGTTATATGGCAGGTGGGTACCTACATCCTGTCTGAGATGTGGTTTTGAGCTCTGGTGTCAGTATCATTTGCAAGTACATGATGATCGTATCAATTTGCACAAGCATGAAGTCATTTCTACTTGTTTTGTTACATGCTCGTCTTCAACCTGACAATACGATATGCTGTGCTGTCTGCCGTTTCTTCGTTTGTCATGATGAACCCCTAATGTACTGAATTCATTTTTGGAACGAACGACGACGACAGACAACGATACGGGAATGCCCTTTGCATATATCGTTTTCAACCCTGCCACCGCAAAACCCTAATTCACTCAATTCTTTGAAGGAGTGATTCCCTTTTATGCAGTGAAACTCTAGCCACCACAGGAGTGAGGCACTTATGTAAACCACAACCATGCTGATACACATTCAAATTTTCTTCCGATTCAACTTGTGACGACAGTTAGCATGGTGTGTTACCTGCTCCTTCGGTTCTTTAAGTGGTGACTCTCGACATAACCTCAGCCAAAGCGATAAGGCTCACCTCAACGTCTTGCCCTCATATAGGTAATGGTAACATTCGATATTGTGCTCCGGAGACTAACGGATATAAATTGTAAAGTGAAGTGCAATAATTTTCACTCTCGTTTCTATTCACGGAGGTGGAGGCAGGTGCAAGTGAGAGTCTTGCGTGTTGGCGGTACGTCAAGCGATGCGATGTATGTTGATTGATAGCAAGTCAGGATGAGTAAGTGTTGTAGATAAAGCATTCATTTACATAATGGTATAGAGAGCATGCCGGATGACATTCCTCGGAGATTTGTGCTAACCTGCCATTATTGATTCGTTAGATGGATTAATTCTCAATGGTTTGAAGAGCAAAGTTGCATTATGTTGCATTGAAAAGCACTCCACCACATTGCCAATAACTCTGTTATAATCAATGATAAAGAAGCTATATGAGCTCGTGAATAAAGCAACATTGTAGCCAGGTTCATACACGCAAAACAAGAAAAGCTACCAAAAATTGAGATATGCCTTTTCTACCAATTTATGTATTAAAAACGTACAGAAAATGTGATAAATCATAATCCATTCGTTGTATTAAGATGCGCTACACGGTTCCATAGCTTCCATACCACTACACACAAACGCCTCCATTCAAACCCGAGAAGTTGAACCGGGTTGCGTCTAAAAATAACTTTCGCTTCGCTGCTGAGCTTCGCGTCCTATTGTCTACATGGAATTTTCCACTTGCAAACAGCAACCTGCTGGATGCGGGCTTTTCAGTGCACAATGGGTCTAGAGTCGTATTTACGAAGACAAAAATGTTTCTGCCAAGTTCTGCCATTTCTTTTTTTTTCGTTATTGTAAAATGATTACGGTCAATCAAGTGTGGCTTATCCAAAAATCTGCTGATTAATTATTCTCTATACAATATCAGAATGTTTTACAAAGTTATAGCAAATTTACAAAAATAAAACATTCGATTGATTTGATTGATTTGTCTTTATTCAAGAGACTTTCAGCCCTTGGATAAAACATTCGAATCATTAGAACTTTTAGAAAAGTTTCCAATAAATTGCAACTTTTTTGCCTTTGGTCATATTTTAGTCGAGCCCAACGATACATGAAGACCAATACATTAGTCACAAACTTTCAAAATTTAATTTAATTCGGTTCGCTTAGTCCTAAGGTACAGTAATTTGATAAACGGAAGTCAAAAACTAGATATAGATAGAAGGGCTCTAATTTCGTGTAAAGTTGAATAATCAATCATGCCGAAATTTGCACCAATTAAATCAAACTCATTGAGGAACAAGTAATCAAAATTTGAATAGTATTGGTTGACTGTATAATAGGATACAGCTTGCTAAAAATGTTTTAGGCAATTTTTAAAACTTAGCATGCTTTTGTATATACCACTAGGCGGTGCTAGAGGTCAAGCAAATTTTAAATATCTCAGAATTCTGGTCACTTACAAAGTTGGTGTCTTTGACAATGTTGTTTGGTAGGTCAAGGGCTTACAGTTAATGGTCCACTTGTTTCGAAATTTTGCCACAAGGAAGTGCAAGTTACACATTTGCAAAATTATGGAAATGAATGTTTTTTTTCGTAAAGCAGTCAAAAAGCTGTAATTTAGTTTTCTTTGAACATATTTAAGTTAAGTCAAAGGTTTTTCAAAGAGCTATATATTAGTCATAAATGTGCAAAATTTCATTTCATTCGGTTCACTTAATCCAGAGATATAGCAGTGTAACGAAGAACACTCAAATATGAAACATTTTACTAGAGTCGCTCCAACTTCATGTAAAACTATCCAATCGAGCTCAAATTTGTACCATTTATAGCTAATTAGTTGTGCAACTAGCAGATAAAATTTGAGAATATTCCCTACACATTATAGAAAGTTACAGGTTGCTGAATATGTTCGAGATAATAAGTAAAAGATACATGCTTCTACTAATTTGCAACCAACGCCGTCTACTGACAAGTAATATTTAAGTAATCATGGTGCTAAGATGTACGGTATGGAAATTTCGCCAGTGCTACGTCTTGCTGTCTGTGATATCTGTCATACCAGAGACAAACAGACGTAACACTGATGAAATGTTTATACCAAATATCTCATCATCCTGGTTACTTAGAGAGTTGGTGTCTTCGGCAATATTATTTGGCTGGTCAAGAACTAACAAATGATGAGCCGTTTGATTCAAAATTCCACCACAAGGCAGCGCTAGTGAGCAAACAAATATTATATTCCATATATTACAGGACTCAGATCACTTAGAAAGTTGATGTCTTCGACGATGTTGTTAGGTTGGTTACGGCCGCTCAGTTGATTAGCGGATTGGTTCAAGGTTCTGTCAGTAGGCGGGGCTAGTTACGAATAATTTGAAGCATGCAACTTTTATTTATTATTTCAAATATATTCAGCAAGCTGTAACTTTTTCAAAAATGCACCAAATATTCTCAAATTTTTCCTGCCAGTTGCACAACTAGTAAGCTATAAACGGTACAAATTTGGGCTCGATTGGATAACTTTACATAAAATTGGAGCAACTCTAATAAAGTAGTTCATATTTGAGTGTTCTTCGTTTAATTGCTCTGGATCAAGTGAACCGAATGAAATGCGACATTGCACAATTATGACTAATACATAGCTCTTTGAAAAACCTTTGACTTGACTTAGACACGTTCAAAGAAAACAAACTTACAGCTTGTTAATTACTTCACGAAAAAATATCAATCATTTGAATGATTTTGCAAATGTGTAACTAGCGCCGCCTAGTGGACCATTAACTGTAAGCCCTTGACTCACTTAACAACGTTGTCGAAGACACCAACTTTCTAAGTGGTGAGAGTCCTGAGATATATGAAATTTAGAATTTGCCGTTTATTGGTGGAATTTCTAATTAAACGATCCATCACCATCCATCCATCGCAAATAAAATTACACAGCGCAACATTTTTTTGTCTCAAGAGCAAACTTATGTGTCTCCGAAATATTTTGGGCCGCTGAATCCGAATCCGGGCTCAGATTTGCTCTAACACGTCACAATTTTGAGCTATACCTCAATTTATAGGGCAAAATATGCGATTTTGGGCTTTTTTGACTGCTAGCCATTAAGCATGGAAATATATTTTTTAATCAATCAAAGGATAAATTGGTCAATTAACATCTAAATTAACGACTCATGCAAAATATTTCGTTTTACCAAATCAAATTTGATAGTTTTAAGCGATTTATGTTAGGTACGATATTTCCCATACAAGTCATCCTCCAAAAGTTGCATGCAAGTTTACATACTAACATAAAATGCTTAAATCTCTCAAATTTGATTTGGTAAAACGAAATATTTTGCATGAGTCGTTAATTTAGATGTTAATTGACCAATTAACCTTTGGATTGCTAAAAAAATATTTCCTTGCTAAATGGCTTGCAGTCAAAAAAGCCCAAAATCGCATATTTTGCCCTATACATTGAGGTATAGCTCAAAATTGTGACGTGTTAGAGCAAATCTGAGCCCGGATTCGGATTCAGCGGCCCAAAATCCTTCGGAGACACACAAGTTTGCTCTTGAGACAGACCAAAAGCTAATTTTTGTTACGCTGTGTTATTAGAAAGCAGATTTTTGAATCAGTTTAACCAGACGAACCACCCCAACCTAACAATAATAGGGAATAGGGTCAACAATTGAAAACAAACTTTCTAAAACACAATATGTGTCTAAAAACTTAAAGCTGAAGCTTAAACAGTTTTGTCTTCGTAAATACGGCTCTGGACCCATTGTGCAGTGTGGCGGCTGTATCGCTTCCATCACCAAGCCACGTTTGTGTTGATGATGATGGCTTTCAGCCTCTTGTCTATTCATGTGCAGTTATAGCCATGCTGGTTGGAGCGCAGGCTACTGTGTATCACCATGATAGTGTCTCGGTTCGATTCCCGCCGCCGCCCGAATTTCTTTTTAAACATGTATTGGTATTTGATGCCGCCGCTGCTGCCATGATCAGTCTAAAAATAGAACAAATAATGAGAAACCAGTGCGACAGAGCACACGCACACATGCGAAATTTTCCTTTTCCAGATTCTAGGAAGCCAATACAATTTTTGGTATACTGCCACCTACCAATTTTTGTATTTGCAAGGCCCTAATACAATATTTGTATATGTTTCATACCCAATTGTATTAGAATCTGCCAATCTCAGGTTGCGTGTAGCTATCCAGCAATTCTATTTGACTGAATAATAAAAATCAAATCGTCAACGAGACTTCAAACTCAGTTCACCAGTGAGTATCTCAGTTTCATTTATAGGCTATCATTTTCCATAGCACAATAAATTTCTCACGATGTTGAAACACTTTTCTTTTATTTCACCAGTCCAACTTTTCCAGTCAGTGTGCGGTGTGATGTCGTTGGCGAAAAAAGAAGTCAAAACTAAAAAGCACCCATTTGAAATTTGGTCACGCATCGAAAATCGCTCTTGTCATGAAATAAAGAGCAGTGACGAAACTTTTTAAATAAAAATCCTTTGTGTGGGAGACTGTACAAAGGAAGGCTGGAAATTTATGTCTCTCAAGTATATGGAAGGAAATGTGGGAGGATACTACCACTTTTTCAAACCGTTGTTGCCACATTCACACTCTGAGGCCAATCATTTAGGCAGCCACTCGCGCCTTCACTTCGAATCGAGGAAGCATTGAAATGTGTGTGGTTCACCTGGTTGAGCCTCAGACAATAAGTCAAAAGGTTGGCTACCGGGCTCGTGTAAGGGTACTATTACTGTGGTGAAAGCAAGCTGTGGTGCTGAACAGAGCCGCAATGAGGTGAATTGGAATGACAATATGAGATGTTGAAAGTTTGGCGATCTTACATCTTGATTGTCTTGATACTATCAATATCGACATGGTAGGACACATTTTTGAATATGTAAAATGAAAATTGAAACGATCAATACGACTACATGTACTATAATTGTGAATTTCACCTACAGATTTTGCCTTCAACATTGTTCAGCCCTGCTAAAGTGAGCAAATCTCTAAATCAACAACTGACCAGGAGATTGTTTCTATCGGGCAGCCATGGGGTTAATCCAGAGGTCTCGAAACGACATCCCGGAGACCCACGATAATTGCCTTTTTTAAGAACTTTGGAAGATCCACACGGCGCAATATATCAAAATTTGCATAATTGTGTGGGGAATATATCAGTTACAGTTACTGATAGCTCTAGACAGTCTGCAGACGACATTACTCAGGTTGATGCCAAACAGGCCCATTGCCAATACTCGAAGAAAAGCGGAGGAAAAGCGATAATTAGTTCCGGTCAAGCCGGTGCCCAACCCGAGCAGAGGAAAAAAGCTAAATAATAGCATATTTTGATATGGAGATCAAAAAGTGATATTTATTTGTTTGAGATAAGAGGTAAAAGTACTGAAAATAATATCTCAATTTTACTCCTGGGACATCATCATCATAGCACATTTAGCTCTTGGTAAGATCTAGCCAATAGCAGTGAGCTATTTGATTGATCTTCAAATATCATATTTTGCTATTGGTTAGATGGTTCAAGAACAAATTTTTGCTATTATTTTCAGTACTTTTACTTCTTATCTCAAACAAACCAATATCACATTTTGATCGTCAGTACTTGAACTCTGCCCGGGAAGGGAGGGGTTTAAATCTCTTTTTTACCATAATTTTATATACAAAACACCCCTCCACTTTTAGTCGAGAATACGTAAGACCCCTCCCCTCGACATTTGAGCACTTTTTTTCCAAGAAAAAAGCTGTCAACGATGCTGGAGAGGAGAAAATCAAGGTGAAACATCAAGAAATCCCATTGCAATTTTGCATACAAACTTTAGAGGCACAAATCTGACGAACGAAGCATCGAACCAAGCCGCACTTGATTTTCCTGGCTTTGCTCACTTTCAAAAAGAGGCAGCTTTTCCAAATCGAGCGCATTTGTTAACGAATTTTTAAGATTTGTGCTCTTGAAAACGTGAGTAGGGGTCTAAGTCGGCCATTGTGGCAGCCATATTGGTATTCTTTGAAGTTTCTCCTTAAGTTCAATCTCTCTCTCAGCATATTAGCAAAATCTCGGCACAAGGCAAAGGTAGCAGAAATCGGTCTTCTTACGGAGGAGGAATCTATGCTGAGCCAAGCCGACGCAAAGCAAAAGGCGGTGATCTGGAATGACCCGATCGTCTACGGTTTATCTCCATGGTGGAATGGGCTACAGAAGAGAACCTTCCCTTTCGTTTTTTCGATACTCCTTTCGCCCGGAACATCCTTGAGGCAATGGAGAAAGGCCTGAAGCTACCTCATGTCGGGAGAAAAAGTATTATTAGGTATCTGGAATCTGTGGTGCAGCATATTGTACAATGCATTACGGATAAACTTCTCGGGAATATGCTTAGCCTCAAGATGGACCTTGCCTCCCGAAAAGGAAGATCTGTTTTCGGAATAAACGCCCAAATAATTGATAACGGCAAGATTTCCGTGTATACGCTTGGTATGATTGAAAGATTCGAGCGAAACATTGCCGAAAGTCTGCGAGTTGAAATTTTGAAACTACTCAATTAATGTAGGCGTCACTCAGATATACACAGTCACAACTGATAACGGAAGCAACATGATTAAGGCAACTAAATCACTAGAAAACGAGCAGTCATTGCTAATAACTGAGCTGGAGGACCCTAAAACGACGAGCGATGATGAAACCGACATTGATTATTTGAACTTCTACTCCGGTGTCGTTAACCACGAATACGACATAGAGGCAGAGTTTTTGGATCGGTAAGTACCTACTGCATAAATTATGTTCAATTCCAAGACTTCCATGGTTTGGCCATACTTACATTCAAAATATTTTAGGGACGACGATGATACAGAATCTTTCAAGAGTTTCTCAGCCGACGAAGTTGAATACACCGAAGAAATTGATGACTTGGAAAACCTCAATAACGTACATCTAACGGGGATGCGGTGAGATGTGCTGCACATGATGGCCAAAGCGAGGAAACTAGTCAAAACTCCCCGAGCATAGCCGTACGGAAATTCGTTTCGTTTCGATAAAATCCAAAACATTGCCATTTTGCGATGGAGACACTCGTTAGGGTTCGAGTTGCCTGATGGTTGATTGTTTACGGCAGCAAAAAGACTTCACCATGTCATTACTCACTCCGGATCTTAAAAAGCAGTTTGGTGTTCGATTTTGGTCGATCGTGGATCAGTTTGTTCAAGCTACTAAGCCTGTATATGTGTTGACCAAAAGAATACAGGAGGAAGCATTGACATGTGGATTTTTTTCATCTATACTGGAAAGAATGAACGCTTGAGCTTGAAGATATTTGCTCATCTCTAGCAAAACAACTCAACAGAGCTTTGAAAGATCGTCAACACATGTGGATGGACAATGAAGCCTTTTGGCAGCCTTGTATATGGATCTCCGCCTTAATGATTTCCATCCCGCAATATTGAATCTTGATCAACAAGAAATAGCAATTGTAAGTAAATATATTTGTCATAATTCCTACTCTTTATATAACATTTATATATAGCGCATTTAGTTCACCACTGGACTATCGCACTAGTTTTCACGAGTGCGAAAACGCTAATAAAAGTGCGCGATTGCATCAAATCAACTCGGTGTCATCAGAGCACTTGTTCTCCATAGATTGAAGAAATAGTGCGCCGAAGACATTAACCTGATTTGATGCAATCGCGCACTTTTATTTACGTTTTCGCACTTATAATGTCGCAGTTCGCAGTCCAGTAGTGAACTTAATGCGGTATATTTCTCTTACGTAAAAGAACATTCTCAAGACTTGGGAAAACATGAAGATGATTCGTGGTAGTGAGGCACAATCAACCACCGACGTTGGCGAACCCGTGCCTTCGACTTCTTCTGCAACTAGCCTGGGGAAACTGACGAAGGTCGAACAGTTGCTGTCGATGAACCGTCGGGCAAGAACAAGCGATATCATTTATATGGAAAAATGAATTCGCAGGCTACGGCTTGAAACATCTCTGCTGTTTAATACAGACATAATTGCATGGTGACAAGTGTCTAAGCCTAAGGATAAAGATCTTGTTATGTAGGCAGTTGGCTTTGGTGATATTGCAGATTCCATGTACCTACGCAAGTATCGGTAGAAAAAGCTGCACACCGCCGAAGATCGTCCTTAGCACGCGTCGTTCGAATCGTCCGCGTGCTTGTAGGTCCTTCTCGAGCATGGTCCATGTCTCGTGTCTGTAGAGGACCACCGGTCTTATTAGCGTTTTGTACATGGTGCATGGGTGAATCGTTTTAGATCGCAGCTTCTTCTGGATCTCGCAGTGGGACCGACTTCCGCTGATGATGCACTTTCGAAATACACTGATGCTCTCGGTTGCGTCGTTGATGGCTTCTTTCACTATACTCCAGCAGTCCTCTAGAAGGGCCTCATCGAGCTCACCCTCACCTGGCAACGCGGCCTCGAGATTCTGCGCGTATACTGAGGCAACATCCGGTTGTTTCAGTCGCTCTTGGTTGTACCGTGGCGGTCACCGGTACCGTACATTGTTGATGACGGAAAGAATTGAGCGCAGTTTGATCATCGCCAACAAGTGATCGGAAACGACGTTGACGCCACGATACGTCCTGACGTCGATAACGTTGGAGAAGTGCCGTCCGTCAATCAGAACGTGATCAATTTGGGATTCCGTCTGATGTGGTGATCGCCAGGTGTAACGATAATGGAGGTTGTGTTGGAAAATTGTCATGTTTTTCGAGACGGCGAAATCAATGAGTCGTAGGCCGTTTTCTTTCATCTGCTCGTGGGTGCTGAACTTTCCAATCGTCGGTCTGAATTCCTTCTCCTGGCCTACCTGAGCGTATAAATCTGCTATGATGATTTTGATGTCGTGGCTTGGGCAGCGGTCGTACCTACTTGCTTTCGAGCTACGCGTAAAATTCGTCCTTGTCATCATCAGTGCTTCCGGAGTGTGGGCAGTGCACGTTTATTATGCTGAAGTTGAAGAATCGGCCCTTGATCCTCAACCTGCACACTCCTTCGTCGATCGGCCACCAACCAATCACGGCAGAGATGCCAGATATACAGATTTTTCTGTATCATACAGGGTTTTTTTTTCCTTCTATACAGACGAGATATATAGTATGTTGCTACAGCTCTGATAGATGGTATGATTACTTCTAAACGTTCGCACCACGGATCCTGTCCAACACACCTCCTGCAGTGCTCCCGCGGTCCTAGCGAGTATGCGGGTGCTCTCAATGAAGTTGAGAGATCGTCAGTTCCACGTACCGAGTTTCCAATCGCAAGTCCTTTTTGTTCTCTGGGGTCGTTGGGGTTGGTCTCGGTTCATATTATTCTGTTGCTGATTTTCCATTACAATGGTTTTTACGGCTGGCTCAAAGGGCCTGACACCAACCCTCTACTTTCCAGAGGACCATAGTGCACAGTTGTTGAGCGTAGAGTCCTTCCCTGGCCCTTGGACGTTAATCAGCCGCCCCTAACATGGGGATCAGACGCTGTTGTGAACCGCTCCTCCTGGAGAACAGACACTCAGGTTTGCAGAAGCAGATCCCCCATCCCTGTCAGCCTACGACCAAAGTTCACACCGGGGTTGGTTACCCGATCTTCCCTAAGGTTACTCATAGTTTTCAGCCGGTGGAGCGGACCTGGTGTGATGGTTAGAACACTTGACTATCACGCCGAGGCCCTGGGATCGATCCCACTCCCGACAAACTCGCAAAAATGTGAGTTCTTCCTTCGGAAGGGAAGTGAAGCGTGGGTCCCGAGATGAACTAGCCTAGGGCTAAAAATCTCATTAATACAGATAAAAAAAAAGTTTCCAGCCGGTCACGCGCAGGTAGGAATGGAGTTGCTGGGCAGAGGATAGTAGATCACAATAGGATCTGAATTGCGTAGCATACCCATTACCCAGCCTTTACCGTGCCCTCAGCATAGTCATGGTGAAAACCCACGTCTTTATTATTCGTAGGGGCCCAGTTGTTGTCGAATAAGCAGGTGCAATACTAAATTCAAACTGTGTCAAAATCATGAGTTTGCATTTCTTTTTATAGCATTCTATTTGGCAAAAAAAACTTAGCAAAAAAAAAACAAGCTATTTCGTTCAAGATTATTTCATATTTCTATTCTGGTCGAAATGTCCATTGGAACTAGAGCCAACTCTGACGAGTTCGCACAGTTTCCTCTTCGTTGCATGTAACTTCTCTGTCCTCAAGCCTTTCTATGCGACCACCAACCCAACCGATTCTTTGCCAATGTGCTGTGGCGAGGAAAAGTTTTATGGAAAAATTAAACGTATTGAAAAAGTTGTTTGAGAAAAACCGAACGGAAAGGAAAAATGAAAGCGACCGGGGTTACAAACAATGGGAAAGGATTGTTCCGGGTGAACATCTTTAGACCAGCTTTCGCCATTCTTGTTTATAAGTGGAAAATCGGTTGACAGACACTTTATTAGGTGCTATGAATATAAAGTAATAAAACTCTTTCTTTTAATGATCGCCTGAACTGTTTGTCGGGCTAGGATGAAACCAAAAACTGTGTTTATGCATCCAACAACCAACCAAGAAAGAAATCAAAAAGGCAGATCCTACTGGGTAGAAAAGTTTGCTCCGGATACGTGAGAAATCAAGCGAAGCGTTCCGTGAGGCACACTTCCTCTCTTCCTGGCGAAATTCGACAAATGATGACAGAAACGATGGCAGTTTTTAAAAGTCCTTTATTCAAACAGAAACGGATCTAGAAAGCGTGAAATTATAAAATTCAGGTGAGGAATGTGAAACAATGCCTTCAAACGAAGGTATCTACTACGAGAGGGACCGTTTCCAAACGCATGCAAGTAAACACTTCAAACGGAAATACAAATTGCGAGACTAAGCAGTGATTCTCACCTACAAACCTCTCACAGAGGAATCAACACCATGGTTGTTAAATGGGTTTTCCTGCGATTGTTTCAAAGGTTTCTCTCGTGATTCCTTTATGTTTACCAGAATTCCTTCTGCGGTTTTTTTTTTCATGTATACCTTCCTGGATTACTCCAGGGTTTCCTCTCAAGATTCTTTCAGGATTTTTTTCGAGCTTCTTTCAGTTTGGGTGGTTTGGTAATCATATTATCATGCCGTGCAATGATGATCCATTCAGTTAAGCCATGGAGGCATGTTTTAAACTCATTAGAGTCGCCCAGGGAAGCTGTTAGGCTAGAACAGAACCCCTTGTGCGCCTACGAAGCCTGTTACGCACAATGTGATTCTTTCAGGGTTTTATCCCGAAATTATTTCAAGGTTTTCTTCAGGTGGGATGGGTTTCATACTCTAAGATGCCACGATGCTCCGGCCAAATTTTCAACTAAATCCGATGTCTAGGCGGTGCTTAACTCACTTGAAGTTACACCCATGTGAGTTTATATCAGAAAGCGTCGCTTGTTGGCTTTTTGTCGTGAGAGATTCTAATTTTTCCTCGAAGAAATAACAAATCATATAAAACTATAGCATTACTGAAAGACTTTGTCAAAAACCGGAAAGTGATCAGACGTTTGTGAAACAACATAACATAACGTGGGACTTGAAATCTGAAATCCAGCGATTAGTCTATTTTGTTATGTACGAATCATATTGAAAAAAAAAAAAATTGACAGCCACTGGTTGGCATTCAAAGCGAAATTGAAAATCATTGCAAAGCATTTTTTCTGTTGATCCAATTAAAACGATAAACTGGCACGGCGGTAGTCGAAATATCATGACGGTTGGGCGTTCACACCTGCAGAGATAGGCGCATGAAGCTGCACGGTTTTTATAGTCCTCCAGAGTGCGAGTTTGTAGCGAGTGTGTTGGATAATTCAAATTTAATCCGGAAATACGATCATCCGGAATCACAGACCCACACCATTGGATTGGTCGGTCCCGTGCAGAGGATAACAAAATCTTTGTTTTTCACGCATTTGCTTCGCTGAACCAGATGTTGTTTTGGTTGCCGGGAGAATTTGTAGGCTGGCACGCTTTCACACGAGCGAAAATTGACACCATGAATTATGAACAGCAGCAGCACGGTTCCGTTTTGGCTGCCGGGCGAACTGATAGAAACCTTCCAGCGGAAAGCTAGCAAATCATACGGGATGTGATTTCTCCGCCTGAATGTGTATAACGTTCAAAATACAGAAAAGGAAGAGTCCAAATCAACTCGCCTAATGGTGGAAGGGTCTCGCTGTTTTGAGTGATCTAAACATTTTCAATAGAGACTAACATGGCAGTCTTCACAGTTTGACTCACCAAGAGACTAAATATAAATCAAGACTAAAATTTACATATTTAGGGTAATTGTTCCCATCGTTGTGGTAGTACCTAATGTTGCGGTAGTGGCAATTGAGCATTTTTTCGACTGAAATATTACCAAAAGGTATTTTTAATAGATGTATGGTGCTTAAATTATGAGGTTGCACCATTTGTTTGCCTAAGATTTGCCCAAAAATCTATTAAAAAAAATAGTTTCCTTAATGTGTTTGCTGCTGTGTTCCTATTGTTGCGGTAGTGTTCCCAATGTTGCGGTATCCTATATGATTTCAATGGGATACCGCAACATTAGGAACACCATGTTCTTTCAGATAAAAACGAATAAAATGCTCATAACAACATCAAAGTGGTAATAGGGGGGTTAAGGGCATAATGGACACCGATGGCATAGAGAGGTTGAAAAAAATCAATCCGATTGTTTTAGCCTAAAGTTTATTCAATGAACTTGGATGTTATGTAAACTCGTCTAAGATGGAGTATTATATCTGTGGTATTGATCTCCGTAGGCAAATTACTTAACTGGTCGATGTAATCAAAGAATTAACATACAATATGCAGGGGTGTCCATTATGCCCCGATGGGTGTTCATTTCGCCCCGTACTTTTTCTGCCAGCCCTGAAAAACACACGGTTTACAATTCATTATTTCTTCACAAAAAAGACATTTTACCTGCTGTAAATGATTGAAACACGTAGGAAACAAGTTAAGCTTGTAAGTCAACTAATAATATGTTAAGCTTTACTCTGTTATACAGGCCTAACGTACTCATTTGCTTAAGGTGTCCATTATGTCCCTAATCCCCCTATTTCGTTATTTTCCCGTAGATTAAGGATGGATTTTATCATTTTTAATTCAATCCATGTAAAAAGTTTGCTTGGGGCGATGCAATTGTGGTTTAAACATGAACCCAGTGCTTAATAACTCCTCCATGATCGGATCAATTACCCTAGCTAGCATGCCTCAGTTATATATTTTTTTTTAATTTACTTTATTTTTTTACATTTGAATTTATATTTTTTTCTATAATTCACATAAGGATTTAATCTGCATTAGGTACAATAAACATGGAGAAGATATGCAAAGTAGGGCTGTGTAATTGAATACTAGACAACAATAACCAACCTATAATTCTACTATCGTGATTATCAATACACCTAATGAGCACAAGAAAAACATTTCTTTGATCCAGCGAGGAAACCTCTTTGAGACGAACTTCTTTGACCACGTTAAAAGCTCTCTGTCACTAATGGACAAAACGTATTAAATTTTATATAATAGTTCTGCGTTAAAACACCCTTCTTCTCTGCTGTGCCCTTGGAATCAAACCAAACCCTCTCCGCTAGAATTTCCGTTGGTTGGACTTCAACCTCACACTAACCAAAAGACAAAGCGCATCTATCGAGAACAGCAAAGTGTGGAAGTGACAACTACTGGAAGAATGATAGTTTAATCTCCTGTGACATTAGATGTTTCAGCTCTGGAAACTACATTAAACTGGCATAATAAACACCTTTGCGAATGTACGGCAGTCTTTAGGTGCGGGCATCGTCGATTACGGGCGGCAGAAGCTGTCATACTTTGGGTTCGCAAACTAAATCTAAAGCAGGCTAAATCCCCGACGGAAATCAGTGCCAAGACTAACGGACTTTGCTTGTTCAATGAAAGGGATATCAGTGGCGTTTGGAATTCCCTTCTGTCTAGGGAAATGAACTCGCTCAACTCGTAAACTTGATGTCACTATAGAATTCCACCTGTCAATTAGTTGATAATGTTAATCATGGCACCTCCGTCTACAGAAAAGCCATTTTATGTATGATGACAACATTATGTAAAGCTTGTTCACAAGCAAGGCAAAGGATCAAAGAACAACTCTAGTCGGAACACATATGCCACTTTACCCCAATTCCTTGTCTTTGAATTTTAGTTTTTTTTTCTTTTCTTCCAGTTCTCTCTGGCACAGGAACCTGATCTAGGCAAACCGTGTCCACTAGAATGGGTCATCGTTTATATGGAAAAATGAAAAATTCAATGGTATCCCATCAGATCAAAGCTTTTTTGATCCCATTTCAGGACCCAAAAAAATGTGCAAAATTTGGGCACGATCGGTTTTTTTTATTAATCACTTAACCTAATTTACAGCTCTATTGTCCACTGGGGCACTACGTGAGCAATTTCAATTGACAGCTGCACTTACATTTTGTACAGCGCCTAGATTCTTATTGTACTTTATCAAACTGGTTGCCTTTCTGCTGCTTTCACTTTTTTCTACTTTATACCTAGTAGAATGATGAGCACAAGGATGATGATGGATGGCCGTTGTTCCTTTCCAGTCCGATTGGGGGTTCATTATGATTAGCAGTTCGCCGATGTCCAGGTATCCGGGTCCGTTTGAGCCATGGGGCTCAGAAGAGGGTCAGTGTCAGTTGCTCTCGGGGGAAAAGCAACTGACGAAAAATTGCAAGTGCCGGGGCAGGGAATCAAACCCATGAACATCCGCACATGAAGCGAACGTGTGACCAACTACGCCACGGGCCCCGGCAGGCACGATCGGTTATGTCTACGTTTTGCGCATCGCGTTTGAAGTTTGTATGGGGTTTTACATAGGAAAACACACTTTTTTGCATTTCTCTCATAACAAGCTCGTCTTTTTTTTTTTTTTCTCTAAAACCATGTAATCGATAAAGTGAAAACATAGCCTAGGGTGTCCTGAAAAACTTTGTCGAAGACCGCGAAGTGATCTGATGCTTACGAAAAAATTAATAGCGTTGGCATTGCTTGGCGAAACAGCAAGATTTTGTTGCTATTGCTATTCCTTTACATGTTAAAACATAAGCACATGCATGCGGTTCGTTGGTTATAATTATTTTCACAAGCATCTGATCGCTTTGCGGTCTTCAGCAAAGCCGTTCGATCGGAAAGGTGTCTTCAGCAAAGTTGTAGAATAATATATTCGGCTCTCAGAAAAATACACATTGAAAAAATTATTTAGTTTTTCTTCTGAAAAAAAAAACTGAATTTTGTTACTAAAAATCAAATATCTCAAAAAGCTATTTTTTTACCTTCGTTTTTTTTTTTGTGAGAATAAAGTTCATTCTGTTAGCTATCATCTCTAAAATTTTTATAGTGGTAAAAATATGTACAAAAAAGTTATGGCACTTTGATCATTTTTGGCTGCGTGTTTTTTTTTAGAGTACATGACGAATTTCCCGCAAACTAGATTTTGGGGTAGGCAGCACCCTCTCAGATTTCAATGGAATTGTGTAGGTATGAAGACTATGTACTTTAAAGCAACGTTGTATACTTTGTTGTTTTTTTTAATTTATCTACACTAATATTTGAAAAGAGCTTAGGTTTTTGACATTTTTTTATACCAATGTAACTTTAAAATAACATGACCTACAAAAAAGTGTGGTATGTGTGACTTTAAGGAATTTGTGTGAACTTTCAAGTAAAAAATTGAAATATTGAAAATACGATCACGCTAAAAAAAGTTAAAAAATAAATTGAAGTCAATTTGGAATACATGCCCATTTGCGAAATTAAATTTATCCTATTTCGGAGAACCAAACCCCACACCAACCGTTAAGAATAGAATTCAAAATGGATCAAAGTAATAAAATAGCTATTATCTGAATCCAACCCAACACAAAATGTTTTTTTTTTTGAGTCAAACCAATTTTTGGGTATTTTTATACGTGGATTTTCACATATTAATATTGAACATGGCTTCATTTGTTTCAATTATAAATCTATCCAATACAAAAAATATAATTTAGGATTCTCTTTTGAACCAGAACACCAGATCTGTTACACAAAAATTCAGAATATCAGCCAGAAGTCGAATTTCAACTTAAAAGTTTCCTTATTCATAGGAGAATAAAATAAATACTTTGCATTAGATAGACTAGTGAATCAAACATATGGAGCTATGTTTAATTTAATATATGAAAATATCTGTAAAAAACCCAGATTAATCCACCTAGTGGTGATAGTGCCTTTCTCGTCGAATATGTACTCATAAACTTTTCTTCGACGTTAGCCAAAATGTTCCTGAATCCTGAAAACACTTTACACTAGCAACATTTTTAACAAAGCCATCATCGATTTTCGAAACTTATTGACGATACATATTCCAATGTTATACTCAACAACAAAACAGAGCAGAAAAACATCAGACCTCTCAGTTAACTGCTTGACCACCTTAACCCTAGTCGTGTATTGGGGTCATTGTGACCCTATTCCATCCACTGCGGCAGCGGGGTGAGCGTCAGCTAATGCTTGAAAAAGGTTAACTTTATTCACAATCACAGATCACTTTGTGATCTTCGCCAATGTTTATTTCAGCACACTTTAGGCTATATTTTATTACACTAGTTTACAGCATTTTTGAACTCGGTAAGCTGATGATCATTTTTGGTGTAGAATCATGCCCTGAGTTCGAAAACGCGAAAGAAAAAAATTACAGTAGAGCGGAAATTTTTTAGACTCTCCATACAAGGTTGATGATTTGAAATCGATTTTTGTTCTATTTTTAAGCAAAGTCGCTCACTTCAAACATCTCATTCTCCGTAACCAATGCTCCGATTGAGCTGAAATTTTTACTGTAACTCGCCTACATATGATATGTCAAATAAACGTCGAGAAAGAATTTTTAAGTTGGCTTTTTCTTATTAAAAAAATACATTTCTTCAAAAAATTTTGGGAATTTTGCTAAAATTTAAGAAGATCGTCCCTAAAAATCGTCAATATCTTGAATTTCATCAATCTGACGCAAAACCTGCATTCAGATGATCGAATGGTATTGTATTCAGCTTTCAATTTATGGAAAAAGATTTAAAATTGGTTGAACAGAACGCAATATACATATTTGGGTTTTAGTAAATTACATATTTTGAAAAGTTGTAAAACTCGATATTGAGCTAAAACTCAAAAACTGTTCTACTTCAAATTTTTTGAAGGTCGGTTTCGAAATCAGCACTAAATTGTGCTTCAAAAATTTTGGTCGTTGACAGCAGTTCACGACTTTCATTTTATTTTGTAAACTTGTGTTATCATTGGTAACACGATTCATGTAAAATTTGATCTTCCTACGAGGAAAATGCAGAAAATGTAGATTTTCCATTCAAATTTCAATCGCAATGAGAAGAGTGAGGGCTCAACCAGCCGCACCCAAATTGTGAGTAGTAATTTTAGAAGCATAAGGAGATTGGAGATTGAAAAACTGTATAAGGTTGATGCGATTAAATTATATTTTTATATAAAACGTTGATCCATCCTACTATACATTTACACCGCAGGAATCTGAAATGGTGTGATTTGAAGAGATCGCTTTGGTCACGATTTCGTTCTCTCGCATATATGAAGACTTTGAACATTTCTTCATTTATAATCTTACCCAACGTTTACATGCTATCAAAAAAGCCACAATTTGATTTATCGCTTTGACATTTATTTTGTTACCCTTTATAATTCCGCTATTTGATGTGCAGCTTGCATGGGTTTGGTTAAATTTTACGTTTGGCTACTTCCGGCGGGACACCTGGAACTGATTCCGGTTGTCTCAAATATGGTCTTAAACTATGTTTTTGTCAACTGTTCATCACGTGACCTGAAAATCCGGAAATTGATGTGATTTGAGGTTATTTTCTTGCTAACCGTTCGACAAATTTTTGAAAATGCCGCGATTTTATGTATCGCATGCATGGTTTTGGTTCACTTCTATCAAATCACACCCGCAACCGATTCCGAACTACTGTGGCCTGAGACTATTTTCTAATCGCATGCATGGATTTGGTTCACTTTTATATTTGGCCACTTCCGGCGGGACTCCCGGAACCGGTTCCGGAACACTACCGATTCAGATATGGTCTGAGACTGTTTTCTTACTGACTGTTCATCAGGTTATCCAAAATGCCGCAATTTGATGTGTCGCATGCATGGATTTGGTTCACTTTTATATTTGGCCACTTCCGGCGGGACTCCCGGAACCGGTTCCGGAACACTACCGGTTCAGATATGGTCTGATACTGTTTTCTTGCTAACTGTTCATCAGGTTATTCAAAATGCCGCAGTTTGATGTGTCGCATGTATGTGTTTGTTACATTTTTATGTATGGCCCCTTCCAAGGGTACTGGTCCGGAACACGTAAATGGCCATAACTCCGGAACGGCTGGACCGATCCGAACCATTTTCAATAGGAAACAATGGGACCAGATTCCGCGTCGAATGAACCGTCGGTCATTAAAATCGGTTAAGGTTTACTGCCAAAAAGTGATGTGAGTTTATTTGTACACACACATACACACACACACACACATACACACACACAGACATCACCTCAATTCGTCGAGCTGAGTTGATTGGTATATGTGACTTGACCCTCCGAGCCTTCTATCAAAAAGTCGTTTTTGGAGTGAACATATAGCCTTTCCAGTACACTTAGTGTACGAGAAAGGCAAAACGCCCTGGAGAAAACATTTTTTTTTTCTACCGGAGAGAAACACGCAAAATGATGACAGTATTTGTTGTTAGGAACCGTCCATTAAAGATGTAGCATTTAAGGAGAAGTTTATGATATTGCTAGGTATGGGAGAATATACTTTAAGAGGGGAGGAGCTGTCAAAAATTTTCCACTTATGCTACCGTGATTTCCAATGCAGCGATATGGTCAAACTCAAGCATTACAGAATCCTTGAAAAAGGTCCAATAAGGACCGAAACGTCGAGTTAAGAAAACATATAGTTGTTTTTGATTGACCAAATTAGACTGAAATGCCAATTAAAGATATCATCCAACGTATAGTCGATCACCCAAAGAAACTCAAACTCAAAGCAATAAAACAAGTACGACCACGATTCTCATCAGTCAACGAGTTTGAAACTTTTACTACAAATAATTTTATTGCAATAGGTAAATATCATTTAAAATAAAAAATCAATAATTTTGCTTTCGGGATGAAATTGATCAGTAAATGAAATACCTTTGCATGTGCCAAAAATATGTTTTCCACCCCAGTATGCGAAATGCTACGCAAAACTTTTACGAGTTTTCTCAATTTTTAATTATTCAAGTTTTAAATTTAGTAAATTTTATGAAAACGCCTTAAAGTATGCACTTTTCATACTGAAAAAGTGATTACTTCCGGAAAAGTGCAATTTTATGTATAAATTCGAATATTTATAAAATTTTTGATGATGAAATCGTGTTTAGTAAATACTTGGCAGCTAAAAGCATCCATTCGAATATTCATTACATGTGCGATACAGCCACGGTAACAAAAGTTTGAAAGGGTATTTGAGATTCGCCAAACACGCAATTACGGAAAATATTTAGTTTAATACAGAAATATGTGTCTAATTGGCTGTAAAACATGTAACTCATCATTCAATAATCCTTTAGCCAGATGATGGTCATTTTATACAAATTGTTTTAAGTTTAAAGCAATATTTTTAACAAATGAAAATGACCCTCACGTCGATCAATTTCACCCCACTGTTCAATTTCACCCGAAATCACGGTACCTCAAAAATGCTTTTCTTCAAAAGTGCTTATCTTGCGATATATGGCAAAATTTTCAATAATAACAAAAATGTCATGTTTTGCAAATTGAAATAATTTTTCTTATTTGCATTTTTTTTTTACTTTTAAAGCTTATTGACATTTTTCAATGTTATAAAAGTTCACATGATTATCTAAAAGTCACCCATACATAACTTTATTGTAGGTAATGTCATTTTTAAGTTATATTGAGTAAAAAACGTTCAAATACCTTAGCCCTTTTCAAATATTAGTCCAGATAAATAAAAAAAACAACGTATGCAATCTTGCTTAAAAATACATAATCTTTAAACCTAAGAAATTCCATCGGATTCTGAGACAGTTTTGCCAAACCCCTACGGCGAGTTTGCGTGAATTCGTCATACACTCTAAAAAACACACAACCGAAAATGTTCAAAGTGCCATAACTTTTTTGTACATTTTTTTACCATTATGAAATTTCTACAGATGGTAGCTAACAGAATGAACTTTATTCTCACAAAATATCACGAAGGTAAAAAATAGCTTTTTGAGATATTTAATTTTTAGTAACAAAATTCAGTTTTTTCGGAAGAAAAACTAAATAAATTTTTCAATGTGTATTTTTCTGAGAGCCACCATTAGTTAATCTACAACTTTGCCGAAGACAATTTTCCGATCAAACAAGCAGTTTCAGAGATATGATTTTTCATTCGCATGTGTTCCATTTTTTCATAGGCCCTATTTGAAAGTTAGTCGAGACTCCATAAAAAGTTTTAATATGAAAAAAAGGTTATTTATATTAATTAGAACAGCTGTGCAAAATTATATGCAAATCAAAAATGCAAAATTAAAAAAAGTGGATTTTTTTCGTACTGCTTCGTGGAAAGCCTCTACAAAGACATGGTGCTCATAACCAATCCAACAAAACGGAACTGAAAGAAGTTGAAAATGTGGAACTGAGATATGGATGTGTAAAAAAAAATATTTCTTGGATTTTTGCCTGTCGTTACTTTACGTTACAAAAACCCAGTTGGTATAAGTAATGTTAAACAAGCTGAGAAGTAGGCATTGCCCCAGTGGGGACGTTACACCAAGAAAAGAAGACGAGTACTTATTTTTGAAACGGATTACATCCAATTTGAATATGGCCAAATGACGTTCATTGAGTCTCCAGTTTCCAGTTAGCCTTGTGAATAAGACATTAAATCGACAATTCGGAAACGGCGGACTCAATTTCTGGTCGGGAACTTTACTTGACTTCTCTGGGCATAGTAGGGTAAACGCCTCCATTAGTAAAGGTAGTACCGATAGTGGTGATAGTGGCAATTCAGCACTATTTCGACCAAAAAGCTCGTAAATGACATTTTTAATATTTAATACTTAATTAATGTGGCCCTGCTGGTTAGAGCGCAGGATACTGTATATCACCTTGATAGTATCTCGGTTCGATTCCCGCCACTACCCGTATTTCTTTTTAAACATGTTTTTGGTAATTGATGCCGCCGCTGCTGCCATGACCAGTCTAAAAATAGAACAAATAATGAGAAACAAGTGCGATAGAGCTCACGCACTCATGCGACATTTTCCTTTTCCAGATTCCAGAAAACCAATACAGTGTTTGGTATACTGCCACCTACCAATTTTTGTATTTACAAAGCTTCTATGCAATATTTGTATAGGGTAATTGTTCCCTTCGTTGTGGTAGTACCTATTGTTGCGGTAGTGGCAATTGAGCACTTTTTCGACTGAAATTTTACCAAAAGGCATTTTTAATAGATGTATTATGCTTAAATTATGAGATTGCACCATTTGTGTGCTTAAGATTTGCCCAATAACCTATGTTAAAAAAATATTTTCCTTAAATTTTTTACTGCTGTGTTCCTATTGTTGCGGTAGTGTTCCTATTGTTGCGGTATCCCATATGATTTCAATGGGATACCGCAACAATAGGAACCAAAATTAAGTTTTACCTCCATAATAGGAACAGTGTACCTAATGTTGTGGTAAGCGATTTATGATCAAAAACAGAGAGAAACGATAGTTTTTATATTTTTCCAAGCAAATTTGGATAGAAAACTACCAACTAACGTATTACAACCCTTCATTAGATGGTACGATCATTGTTTTTAAAATGAATTTACCTTTATACCACAACGATGGGCACACTTACCCTATGTCTTATACAGCATTGTATTAGAATCTGCCAATCTTTGGTTGCGTGTAGGAAATAGTTAACTTTATTCATAAATGTTCAGGAAGCTCCATGCCGAGTACACGTCAAATTAGAGTGTCCATCCCGGGACGTCGCGGGACAATAATTCCCGGGATTTAGACAATTTGGGGATTTCCCGGGAATCTCGGGATTTCATTCTTGATTTCCCGGGTATTTCGAGATGGATGGTTCTATGCCCATCTTTATCGTTAAATTTCATGAAAATTCTCGAGCCTGCTGAAGGACAATTAAGTTTTTGTTTACAACACAATCTCTCGACGACTTCTATTATTCCACCACAAGACCACGAAGTCCTGTGTAACAATAAAGTAATTTTTTTTTTCACTCACTAGTCATTTAACTTTTTGTGGGCATGTTCTATATATATTTATCCAAATCAACGAGACATTTTTTTTTACAAAAACTCCTTGGTTCTTGTAGAAAGTCCATAAACAGATATATTAAAGCCTGTATCCGCAATAATCGGGACACAGAAGTACGGCTGTAGCTCTGTAGTGAATCGGTAAAATTGGTCAAATAAATTACTGAGAACTCTTTGGTGTACGTTTATTATTTGTGCCAAATTTCATTAAAATCGATGCATTACTTTTAACTGTGGATGAAAAACAAACAGACGTGCTTTTAAGCATTTTGTACAATCATGACCGATTTTCATTCGCATGGTAGTTGGTTCTTTTACGCTACAATTCAAAGTTCTGTGACAATAATTATGATATTTCATTAGCAGTTATGATACTCATAGAGACACTTTCTGGCAAAATTTCATCAACTTTTATCAATTGGTTTGAAAGCTACTGGTGTTGATAGAGGTGAGCGTTAGTGAAAATTTTTCGGGTTTTTCATATGCGATGTTTGCCTATTCATAAATTTTGAATGTCTCTGCCAATTTTCATGAAATGTTCACAGAAGGTAGTTGATTATGTGTATTTTATGTCTGCAAAATTTGATGATTATTGGTATAGTACTTTCAATAGTACAATCGAAACAATAAAGGGTGCTGACTAATTGCTGTCTGAGGGGCTAAAATCACATTCAGTCGATTTTTTTTAAATTTTGCCCGTGCAACGAATGTAGATTGAAAGGTTTGTGTTCAAAATTTCTGCCATTTGCTTTGCCAAATTCAAAAGTTGCAGCGCTGGCAAGCAAAACTAGGGGCTGTACAAAATTCAATGGTGCACATTCTACTCTTTCATTGCTACAACAAAAAGTACTGCACCGATTCACATGAAATTTTGTCGATTGAATGAGCACATCTTAAGATGTTATTAGGCCAAATTTGAGCAATTTTAATGTATCTATTAGATATTTACAGCTGTATGTCTGTGTCCCGATTATTTCGAATACAGGCTTTAAACCAAATGTATTCTAAAAATCATTAGTGAAAGTTTGTCAAGTAAAAACCTGAATTTTTATTGCTTCGCTCAAACAAAGTGTTAGGCGATTTTGATCAAGTTTATTGCTAATTTCTAATTTTAAATTGGACGATAATATAGCTGCCAAAGTTTTTAAGTCCGAAAATACTCCATTCCACCGTTTCCTTAGCAGATGAGTAATCAAATTCTCAATAGACTCAAAATATCCAACAATGTAGAGTAGGTACATGTATGTACCGTCTGGTCATTCTCCTGAATATCACTCGCGCTTCTGAGGGAAGCTACAGCATGTTTGTATTGTCGTTTACTATGCAGAAAAGTCTCTTGTCTATAAACGCTTACTCTTCAGGTCATTTTATGCCACCTTCTATACTCTACGTTGGAAATGCATATCGGTTGGCCTGGACTGCAAAGCAAGACGGAAGGGCGTGAAGCCAGGACAAACACAAACTATCAAGTGTTACATTACCAAAGCAAGTTTATGCCGAACTCGAACTGCGAAAGTAGACACAGTCTCTCGTTTCTTTAGTTTATAGATCTTTTCTCTATAATTTATACTCAGTTTAGTGAGCAGCCTTTGCCATCCTTTCGAACGTCATTTGCTTTTCTTGTGGTACTGAGACAAACAAAACTCAAGTACCGAGACCCGGAGTGTGGTATGTAAATATTTAGGAGACGAAATTTAGCTTCCACTTGCTTGAGAAGTTTGCTCTGCTATAAACCGGTTAACAAGTAAACTTTTGCGTAGCACGACTTCCCGCAGCCTCGGCTATGCAACAGCTTGGAGTAATTGGATAAATGCATGAAATATGATGTTGGGAGTTCATAAAGTATGATTGTGCCGAGCAATGATTTTAATTGCTGAACTTTCAATCGTTTAAATTAATTTTTCCATTGCCGAGCTTTTTGTTCACTGGGATCGAAAGAATTTCATAGTTTCTGATGGGAAGTAAAAATTAATCCACACAATTGAAAGACAACAATAGATCGTATTCACGATCACAATCAATAAAACTTCTCATGCTGCTATCAAACTTCCATCGATTTCGTTTCCCTCTTGCCTGAAGCTGACTTGCTTCCGACGAGCCTGTGGTGTGCGGTACAGAAAAATTCACTTCGGAACCATTGTTCCATTCGGAAAAATTCTCCTCCATAGAGAGACTTTTTCTTCAATACCCCAAGTAGGGTCTGGGACCATTTGGGCAGGAGCACCTATTTTGGGCACTTGCTGCTATAACTCAGTCAATTTAAAACCGATTGACTTGAATTTTTGAACATAGCTAGATACTACGCCTTCCTGATCGTGTTTCAAAAATCAAGTCAATCGGTTCAAAATTCACTGAGTTATAGCAGCAAGTGCCCAAAATAGGTGCCCCTGCCCAAATGGTCCCAGACCCTATGAGCTACGAAAAAAAAAAAAATGCCAAGAGTTACATAGCGTCCCCGATAGTTGATTCCGGAACAAATTTACAGCACATGGTCGTAAGGAGTGAGTGACTGGAAGCTCATTCATACACTTCTAGAAGCCCAATGGGTAGAAGTGTAACACAATATACTTGATCTGGGGGCAGAAAAATTCCTTCGTAGCCATCCGACCGACAAAGGCCACCACAGCTACGTATAAAATGAAAGTTTGAGTGCTTTATTGTTCTCACACGTTATCGTTCGTATAATCGATGTTTTTCAGCATCAATGAGCGATGATAGAGCGGAACAATGTTGAATGGACGGGAAAATTCTATCATGGTATGCGCATGAAGATGGCAGTCTATGATTGAGTTTCGAAATTAGTTTCTCATTGAAATATTTTGCATTGTACTGAAGAAGTGCAAACAATCGGTGCGTGATGAGCAATGCTCTTAAAATTACAGGGAATATGTTGACTAGTCGGCTGGTAACTGCTCTAGTTTGATGGTACACAGCGTGACCGTGGTGTTACTGAAAGTGGTCGAAGATGCGACTGCTTGAAGGTCAATTAATCAGACAGCAGTAAATAACGTGTTAACCCTTCAGGACGCGCTCGGTTGTAAAAAAATACTACTACCAAAAAAACTCTCCTCGTCGTATAACGCGCGAGCGTGGTGCAGTTTCAGCATCACACATGAGCACGTTCTGAAAGTTTAGTTTTGATCCTACAGAAGTTCTTTTGTTTGGTCAGCTGTTGCCAGTGTACGGTACCGGCAACATTTTACAAAAAATATTTACTAGAATATCACATGAGGGTCTTAATATCACCTTTTGAGATCTTAAGCACGACAGCATGCAGTTAGCAGCATCGGTTGATGCGTCACATTGGATCGTGGTAAGGGTTCAAATGCAAGTTCTGAATTTGGCCATGGACTTCGCCAAGTCCTATTAGAATTTCGAGCTTCATACCGTACACCTCATTGGCTAGTTGTGCCAATTAACTCTGCTAAGGTCAATACATTCTGTTCCGTACGGAACGAGTATGATTAGCAAGTTTTTCGACCGCCCCGGCAACCACAAGGAGTCTACGTACCGTGTCTCACCCGACAGCATCAGCAGCACCACCGTCACCCAACCGAGCGATACACTCACCCGAACGCAGCCCTCATATCGACCCACGCTTACTACGTCACTGGTAGATAGAGTTCCGACACCGAGCGTGAGTGCTTCCAGTGAGTTCCCCGCAATCAGCATCATCGTCATTGTGGCACTCATCGCGTGGTTCATCCGCGAGTTCATCGCATAGCAGCGGTGACGACGGCAGCACACGCATCGCGAAGGTTCCACGTGCGTCTAGAACATTCCGCGCATTTCTAGAGCATGCGGCGCGGTGCTATAAATACGTGACTGGTGCGCAGAAGCGAGTTAGTGTTATTTTATCCGCCGCGTAATTTATATCGTTCCGTGAACCGAAGTAAAAAGTAAAAGTGTGAATAGTAGTGAAAGTGAACAAAATAAAGTACAGTGGTGATTAGTAGTAGTGAAACCCAGTGTCGATTTCTTTCATCCCGTCCGAAATACAGTCCACACCGACCCGACCGGAGTTGGCCCCGGATACGCGCCAACATAGTGGTCCTTCGAACCGGATCCAGCGCCGTACCGCCGTAGAAAAGAAATCGATACATCCGCCGCTCGTTTCGAAATATTCCGGCACGTTTGCGTGGCTCTTGCCAGAACGTGTATTTCTGTGTGGTCTGCTAATCATAATCGAGGTCCGACACGTCTGTGCGGTACGAATATCGAGACGTGTTTTGCTGTTCACAACGTCGACCGACACGCGCCGCACACGGTTCTAGTCCAGAACGTGTGTCACCAGGAGGAATTGTCGACCGAATAACCGACACGTCTACGTGGTGCCTACACCGAGGCGTGTATTCCAGAGGAGTGTAAAACTGAGTGATCTATCCAACCCGACGAATTAGTGTGAATCCAATCCAAGTGTGACGCCGCTTTCCCAGATATTTCTACGAGTTGCTGTTTTGTTCCGACATCCAATCGCTCCGTGAAGTTGCGTGTTCCAACAACGGCAGACATGCAACAGGACCGCACACCGAAAACGAGGTTGGCTGCTAACGCAGCAGCTGAACATGTCAAATCGAATGAACAGGGAGCAGCATTCCGAACAGAAGATTGGAGACTGACCGGTGATCCTGCAACACTTAAGGAGCTATCGTCGCTTTCCCGCCAACGAGACCAGGTGAGTCTGAAACTGATACGAGTGCAACGGGCACTTGCCATCGCCGACAACCAAGTACGTCTGCCGCAGTTGAGGACATACATGAAGAACGCCGATGACGCCTACGACGAGTTCAGCGTCATACACAGCAAGGTAATTTCCATCATTCCTGACGAGGCTTTCCGAGAACAAGAGGAGTTCTACATTGCCTTTGAAGACCGCTACCGGCAGGTCCGGACGACGATCGACGAGCTGATGCTTGCATACGACGTGAATTCTGCAAGAACTCATCCCCCGCAACCACAAGTGATTGTCCAACAGCAACCATTGAAGGCTCCGATCCCTACCTTCGATGGATCCTACGCCAACTGGCCGAAGTTCAAGGCCATATTCCTGGACTTGATGGCCAACTCTGGAGATTCGGATGCCATCAAGTTATACCATCTCGACAAGGCACTTGTTGGTGAAGCAGCAGGAGTCCTGGACGCCAAAGTTATCAGCGAGGGAAATTACCGGCAAGCATGGGCTATCCTCATCGACCGCTTTGAGAATAAAAGAATCATCGTAGAGACGCACATCCGCGGTCTGTTTGACATACAGCAAATGTCATCTGGATCGTCCAAGGAAGTGCGACGCTTACTCGACGAATGTACCCGACACGTGGAGAGCCTGAAATACCTCAACCAGGAGTTTCTAGGAGTATCCGACCTGTTTCTCGTCCACATCGTAACATCCGCCATGGACAGCGCTACTAGGATGGCTTGGGAAGCGACGCAGAAAAGAGGCGAACTACCTCAGTATTCGCAAACGATCTCGTTCCTTCAAGCGAGGTGCCAAATGTTGGAGAACTGTGAAAACGCCTTCCAGCTTGGCTCACAACTCTCATCTGACCCAAGTTCAAAGACAACTCGACCAGATACGAATGCTCCGAGCGTGAATGCCGCGACTACCGATCCGCCTTGGAAATACATTTGCGACTTTTGCCGAGGACTTCACTGTAATTTCCAATGCAGCGTTCTTGCAAAGCTACCGTTTGACCAGAGGATGAACAAGGTAAGGACGAGTGGAGCATGCTTTAACTGTCTCCGAAAGGGGCACACGTTCAGAGAGTGCTCATCAATGAAGGTGTGCCAGAAATGCCAAAAGCGACACCATACTCAGCTGCACAGAGAGGATGTGAACCGAGAACCAAAACCAAGCCTGACCGTCCCAATCCAACCAGTCAAAAGCCAGAACACAGTGAGCGGACAAGCCAATACAAAGGAGAACTCCGACAGCAATTACGTCAATCCTTCGAAGATCGTTTTCTTGCAAACCGCAGTTGTCAATGTATTTGATAAGGGAGGCCAACAACACCGATGCCGTCTTCTTCTGGACAGTGGCTCACAAGTAAACCTCATCTCTACCGATTTGGCCAACCAACTAGGAGTTCCCAGACAACGCATCAATGTTCCGATCAAGGGTATCAACGACATCAAAAGCACAGTCCAGGAGACAGTTTCAGTGAATTTTCGATCCCGAGTCACCGACTATCAAGCGAGTGTGGAATGTTTAGTAACGCCTACCGTAACGAGCAACATCCCGTCAGCAAGAGTTGATGTTTCTGCTTGGAGGTTACCAAATGGAATTTATCTTGCTGATTCAACCTTCCACAATCCAGGTAAGATAGACATGCTTCTAGGTGTCGAACTATTCTTCGAACTTCTGCGACCCGGACACATCAAGCTTGACGAAAATTACCCCGAGCTTCGAGAAACCCGTCTAGGATGGGTCGTAACAGGAGCTTTTCGCGACAAGTCCGTCATCGAAGAAGCCCAAAATTCGTTTACCGCATATGTGGACAACCCCAACCAATCCCGTAACCGATGTGCACATTCCGAAGTAGCTCCGAATCCAAATCCATCGATCGTGAGGGAGCGTCAAACTCATCCCTACCCACCACCGCAACGCTATGAAGAAAACGCAACCACCGAGCAGCAACCGACCCAAAACAACGTGTCCGAGAGAAGTGATTGCCGACCAGCAATTTATATCGTTCCGTGAACCGAAGTAAAAAGTAAAAGTGTGAATAGTAGTGAAAGTGAACAAAATAAAGTACAGTGGTGATTAGTAGTAGTGAAACCCAGTGTCGATTTCTTTCATCCCGTCCGAAATACAGTCCACACCGACCCGACCGGAGTTGGCCCCGGATACGCGCCAACACATTCCTAGTTCCTTGTTAATTATTTCGTTCTCAAAGTCGTTGCCTTCTTCCTCTTCTTCTTCTTCTTCTTTATGACTCTACGTCCCCACTGGGACTTGGCCTGCCTCACTTCAACTTAGTGTTCTTTTGAGCATTTCAGCAGTTAATTGAAGGGCTTTCTTTGCCTGTCATTGCATGAATTTGTATACAGTGGGGACCCGATTTTGTCAGCCCCCGATTTTGACTACCCCCGATTTTGTCAGCTTTTTTACCTGATTTTGTCAGCCTTTTTTGAAGTAAAAAATAAATTTGTATTTCATTCAGAATTTTCATTTTGTAATTATTATTAATGCAGTTGATGTCTTTAGGCGTCATAGAAAAATTACGCAATGAACAAAACTCGTGTAACTTTTGGAAACGGCCAAACTTTTTTTGCAAACTAACACATTGAGGCAATTTTAGTACCCAACCCTCGCCGATGTTTTAAACAAATATTGTTTTAAATTGCTAAAAGATTCCAGCTCTCTCTCTCTTCTTGGCGTAACGTTCCAACTGGGACACAACCTGCTCCTCAGCTTAGTATTTTATGAGAACTTTTACAATTTTTAACTGAGATCCCCCACAGCCAATGTTTATTTTGCATTCTTACATATATCGTGTGGTAGTCATGAAGATATACAAGGTAGTTAAGGAAATGTAGATTATGAAATGGATTCTGAGCTAACCGGCAATCAAACTCGTCACCCTCAGCATGGCTTTGCTGATTGCACGTGCGCTTACCACAACGGCTATATGGGCTTAAAGACTATTCTTCCTAATTTCCTCTGGAACAGAACAAACAATAAACGCTGCCTGTTGTTGTGATTACAAGTCAATCCATTTACTTCTTTCCGGCATCTCTGGGATTCCTCTAGGTCTACTTGTTTGGATTGATCCAGATAGGTTAACATTGAAAAGGGCGCAACAACCATTTCGAATTTTTGCTTCTCCTTTCCTTCTGAGCACATGGCCCATTGTTCATGTAATCTTTGACCAGTAACAGATAGAGCAGACTCCTTTCTATCTGATAACGGGATAAGTTTGCATAAAAAATACGCCCAGACGGGGTGGAAGAAGTTGAGACATGCAATGGTCGTTCCGCCCTTTCTTACATGTTGGTCTAGATTTATTATCAGATTTGTATTGTAGATTTCCTGCTTGGATTGCTTAAAAAATTGCTGTGGGAATTGTATTAATTAGAAACCCTTAAGGAATTCAAGATGGGATTCCCCCAAAAGTTCTTGCTGCGATTCCTTGAAGAACTTTTGTGTGGTTTCTTGTAAGAATTTTTGCTGGTATTTCACCAAGAGTTCCGCCGGAAATTTTTGAAGGAATTCTTCCGGGAATTTTATAACGATTCATTCAAGTGTGTCTCTTTAAGATTTTCTCAGGCATTCCTCCAGTGATTTCCCCAAAAGCTTTTCTTGAGACTTGTTCTGGAACTCCTGCTAGGTTTCCTCCAAAAGTTTTGCTGATATCCTGACAGCATTTTTTCTCAAAAATTTTCTATATGAACTCCTACAGCGATCTATCCAGGGGTTTCTCCAAGGATTTCTCCAATAATTCCTCCTACAATTGCTACGTGGATTTATCCAGGGATTTGCCTATCGATTCTTTCAAGACATCCTGCTGGCGTTTCTCCATACATATCTGTTTGGATAGTCCTGGAACTTCTGCTGGAGTTCCTTCAAGAAATTTTCTGGAAATTTCTAGAAGAACCTTTTCAGATCTTTCCCTAAAAATTATTCATGCATTCTTCCTATGATCCAGGTTGACGAACTCCTGTTGAGATTCCTTCAGAAATTCTTGCTGGTATTCCTGTAGGACTTAGTAATTTCTACAGGAACTCCTGTAGTGATGTATTCAGAGAATTCTGTAGATACTTCTGCAATAATTTCTATATGAATTACTGCGTACTTTAGTCCATGAATAAATATACGGAAGGCACAAATTTCCCAAATGGAAGAGAACGTGCCTCTGGAGCCATCCTACAGATGAATAAATCTAGCGATTTTCCTAGGATTTTTTTTTTCAAGAATTCCTCTTAGGATTCCTTCAGGGATCCTTCTAAGAATTTCGTAAAATGTTCCTCTATTAATGCCTTCAGTAATTTCTTATACAAGAATTCCTCTAGAGATTTCACTATGATTCCTCTGTTAGATTTCCCGATTGAGCATCCTCTATGGATTTCCCGGGGGCCCCGCTTCAGATTTTTCCAGGGTTACCTCTTGCTATTTCTTTACGAAAATCCCTTGGTATTGCTTCTGAAATTCCTTTAGAACATTTTGTTGGAAGCTCTTGTGGAATTCATGCTAGAATTTAACAATTCATTTCTGCTATGGTTTCTCCTTGGACAGCTCCAGATATATCCCCAGTACTTTTTTCCAGGAATTCCTCCATGGATTTCTCAAGGAGATTTCTTCAAAGATTGCAAAAGGGATTCTTTCAATGACTTTTCAGAAAATGCTGAAGAAATGCCTCTAGAGATTTCTACGGATATTGCAGTAACGATTCTTTCAGAAATTATTTAAGGGATTTATCCGGAGCTCCTGTAAAGGTTTTTGCAGAAACTACTTAATATGGGATCCCTTCGCGAATGTCTTAAGGGTTACGTTCCGTATATCCTCGGGTAGTTTCTCTAAAAATTTCCCCGAACATTTCTTCAAAGATTTCTCCAGAGATTCTTTAGAGATAAGGCTCTGGAAATTAAAGTGGAAAGGCAGCGGAAACGTAGCCAATTCGGACAGCATGAGTGTCTATACTTGTCAATCAGATGTTGGTTCTTTTGCATTCGTTGACAGTTAAAGTTAGATGTTATGATTTAAACTGCGCTAACCAGTGTCAACCGTCTTCTGTAGACCACAATTGCTAAGCTAGGAGAAGGCAGTGTTCCAGTAGGGATGTTATGACAATAAGAAAAAGAAATAAAAGATTTAATAGTTCTGCTGTAAAAAAGCACTGAATGTTAACTTTGCCAAATAACATTATTTCTGTGCCCTTAACACCCTTTCGATTTTTTTTACCACAAAAGGAAAACTATTTGACTGGGATTTTTGATAGCTTCGGAGTTTTTCGGCTTTCAGTCACGGGAAAAAGCGTTGATAATTTTATATCATTGCCAACATTTCGATCCTTGGGTTGGATCTTCCTCAGGGCTCGATCTTAATCAACTTGTAAAAGGTTCGTTCAAATATTACGTAACGCAAAATTTGGCAATTTTAGACCCTATCCGCTATCCCTCCACCGCGTAACTATTTTGAAAGAGAAATTTTAAAATTTTGTATGAAGCGTAACACAGCGCTGGACCCCCCTCCCCTCTCCTCATTGGCGTTACGTAATATTTGAACGAACCCAAAACAGACCCTCCACACCTATATCCGTCTCTGACGTGCTCAGAATAATTTTTCATGAATAAAAATATGATTTTGACAAATGTCCCGATTTTGTCAGCCCAAAATGCTACCAGGGGCTGACACAAAATCGGGTCCTTACTGTATGGTTATGCAAACACAATGATACACTATGCCCAGGGAGTCGAGAAAATTTTCCCGACTGGAACGGGAATCGAACCCGCCGTCTCCGGATTGGCGATCCATAGCCTTGTCCACTAGGCTAACTGGAGACCCCGTCGTTGCCATCGGTTCGCAATCTTTCATTTTTGGTTTTGTTTCTGTAACAGCATGTTATGTGTTTAAGATCTCCTACCAACTTGGGCGTGGTGGGGACACCACCTCATGTACAGGGGATACTCAAAATAACTGGGACAGGTAAAATTTTCACTTTTCAAAAAATGTTCAACTCGCTGTAACTTTTCGAAAAGGGCATCAAATATTCTCAAATTTTCACTGTAAGTTCATCAACTAGTTGTGTATCAGTGAACAAAATTTGGTAAAGATCGGGCCATTCTACACGAAGTTATGAAGATTCTAGAAAAAGGTGTAATTATCCGATAGCCAACTTTGAGCTGTTGTATCTCCGGATTCAATGAACCGAATGCAATGAAATTTTGCTCATTTATGACTTATATAATGAACTTTGAAAAACAGTTTACCTAATTAGAAATTATTAATAAGAAAAAAAGTTATGGCGATTTCATTTATTCTATGTTTTTTTTAGTAAATTTATATATGTTTCATATGCATCCCATTACTTTTTCAATTTAATGCCGGCTATTTGGTTACTTTCCTTTAAAACATAAATATATTCAAGTCAATTAGAGGGAATTATAATGAACTATAACTACTATCTCGAATTTTGAAGCGATGATGAAGTTTTGAAATAATTGATGTTATATTAGAAAAATAATCCAATCGTAAAAATTTTCTTTCATGTAAAGAATTTTAAGTTTTGTCAAAAGTTTTTAATAGCTCATTATATAAATCATAAATGGTGAAAATATCATTGCATTCGGTTCATTGAATCCGGAGATATAACAGCTCAAAGTTAGCTATCGGATAATTAAACCTTTTTCTAGAACCTTTATAACTTCGTATAGAATGGCTCGATCTTTTTCCAAATTTTGTCCACTGATACACAACTAGTTGATGAACTTACAGTAAAAATTTGAGAATATTTGATGCCCTTTTCGAAAAGTTACAGCGAGTTGAACATTTTTCAAAAAGTGAAAATTTTACCTGTCCCAGTTATTTTGAGTATCCCCTGTATACCTTCCGGGGTATTGGCTCCCTCTTTCATCCGGCTCTTTCTAGTGTTCATTAAGGAGAATGAGTGACAAAAAAGGAAAACCTGACTACGCCAATGCTCAGGCTGCTGCACTATCAGTTATGCCGTTAGTACACAAGTTGGTGTGTTCGACTGTTTTACGAAACAGATAGTACACAGGGTCATATACCTATTTGTCCAAAAAGAAACCAATGCTGAAACATCTTGTTTGACTTGATCAAAATTTCATTAGTGTCAAACAGCTGTTGTTTCTTGAGTTCTTTCCTTGTCAAATATTTAACCCTGTGTACTCCAAACCTTCGGTACACAACTTTTAACTGACGATATTTGTCATAGAGTGATCCGTGGAAGCTTGAGGTAAAAATTTGTGAAGACCAGAGTTATGTCGGACGCTTCTTCCACGTTGTCGACTAACAATTACGCAGCCCCCAAAATAGAGGGTTGAAGATAACTATGATAGATACCGGTGCTGCGTAGAGGTGGGAAAACCGTTCGTATACGGTTGAAAAGAAAATCTTAGGAAAAAATAACTGAACTGTCGTTCGTTTGAAAAGAACGGTAGTTCTCCGTTCTTTCAATTTCGAGAAAACTAAATTTCCCATAGAGCCTTGTTGAGAGCCTTTCATTCAGCTTTTCAAAAGAACGAAGTTTGGTTCCTGGGAGAGCAACTGTTGTGTGAATGTTTTTTATGAGATCCCAAATATTTTTGTTTAACACGTAAGATTTCTCACCCCCCCCCACCCATTAAACCTTACGTAATATAAACCCTTACGTAATTACTGGATAGCCCCAACCAAGCCATCCCGCAAACAGTTCTCCGATGATATGCAACCGGTTTACAAATCTGCCATCGAGAAATAGCGGGACAATACACAAGATCGCAAACCTAATACTTCTGTGGAGTTGGAAATAAAATAGACTCTGTCGTCATATAAACAGCACGTAAAATAACTTGGCTAGTAAGGCTGTACTATCTCTAAATTAGATTCACAAAAATACGATAAAAAAACTACTGGACGGTGGAACGGTTCACGAGAACTAGTTCTTTCTAAAGAACTATTCAATTAAGAAGGATTCCCTGAATAGAACTGTTTTGCCCATCTCTGGCTGCGTGTCCCGTTTTTTATATCTTCTGCAATAAGTTAGCGTTTACATATGTTTTTTTTAATAATTGTTGAAAAACGATTTGTTTAAGTCAAATAATATTCGAAAATGGCCTCATTGCCAAAAATTAATTTACTGTGCTTGGTTGACTTTTTATCGACTGTTCATTTTAGGCAGCCCTATTCCCCCATTTAATTTGACCGGTACTCAAGAAAAGTTTATACTAAATCGCGGCTTACCTATATCTCAAAATGTGTACATTTCGAAGAACTGTCGAACTTTTTGTCATCATTCAAACCTAACGTCCACAACTTGCATTCCTCTAGCTTTGAAGATAACGGAACTCGTTGGAATCATTGCCTAACTTGCTCTCAAAACACCAACGCAACAAAGGATAACCCGGGGTAACAAAAACTATCTCCTCTTCACGACCTTCTCTATGGCTTCGCAATCGCAAACGAGCTGGTGGGTAGTTTTCCCCAAATCTGATTTTCAGCAGCACCAACGAGAAATTAAAGAACGCAAACCGAGAGACGACCCACACTCGCAACACAACAGGAAAACGGTGTTGATGGATGTGATAGACGATGACTACCCCGGATGGGCCTGAAAGGCAAAGGAAAAACGACTTCTGAAGTTGACTGAAGCATCTGCTTCTCCCAATAGCGAAACGTCGAACAGGGATGCACCGTGGTTCAAACTCAAACGAAGAAAATCGGGTTAAGTACGGTTCCTTTGAATTCCACTAAGAATTTGCATCCTTTGACAGATACGTATTTCGACCTCAACTGTAAGGTCGTCTTCAGTGTCTTGTACTTGACTCGACAAGACACTGAAGACGACCTTACAGTTGAGGTCGAAATACGTATCTGTCAAAGGATGCAAATTCTTAGTGGAATTCAAAGGAACCGTACTTAACCCGATTTTCTTTTATTTACAGATATTCCCCTAACAAGCCCAGGTTAATCATCATCAAACGAAGAGTAATTTCCTGAATATGTCTGCAGTGATTATCTTACCATTCAAGTTAAACTTCTGGAATTTGGCATCTCAACATGAGCAATCATCATAAAGAGTTGCAAATGTATGTTAACTATATTTTTAGTAGCAAATGCTACTTGAAGAACATGTTCTGTAAGTAAGAGTAGTTCTGCGCTTTCGTGGTGCTACAGAGGGACAAATTGAAACATCTCCACCCAAGGCGTTTGCCCGCTACCACATGTGGTCACGTTCAATTTCTGCCGGATTTTTTTTATTTCTTTGTTGAGGTTGTATCGCCATGAACCTCAGGGCCTGCTTCTGCTGCAATGCGCTCCGTTTAGTGTTCTTCACTGATACACACCAGGCTTCACTAGCGTACAGCTGCGCAGATTTCACGTTTGAATTGAATATTCGGATTTTGATGCATCGACTCATGAAGTAAAAGCGACATCCCGATAGTCCAGAGGGGCTAGCACAGTTCACACCCCGGAGGTTAGCTGTCTAGTGTTGCTGCTACAGACTGACTTCCAGTCTCGCTTTTTTTTTTGGAAGACGCGAAAGTACGACATATTTCTAGGATTCTTAGTGGCCTCATCACTCTCTATGCCACCTAAATGCGGGGTAGGGTCGACTCCACCCATGCCTGCTTCCCGATGCAGTGATAATATTTAGTACTGATTCAGCGTGTGTCGTCAATTGATATACAGATAAGGGCCTCCGTCTATCCCGCCCCGCTCCTTTTCGGGACCACTTTCTATGCTAGGAGCTTAAATCTGACTTAGTAGGCTACCACTAACCAAGAGTAGATAGTTGGGTTAACAGGCGACATGGGGAAGTCACATTCCACCTGACTCATCTCCTTTCAGGCCATGGCTGCTTCCGACAGTATCTACATCGTTTTGGTCATGCGGGTTCTCCCGAATGTCCAGTTTGTGCTGGTTCAGAGGAAACGACGAAACACGCGGGCACACGACGTTTTCGCACAATGCGTGATTGCTTACTTGCCACATGCGGGGAAGAAACAACTCCGGACGATCTTGTCCACACGATGTGTAGAGATGAGGTTGGCTGGAATGCCGTTTCGACGATTATCACCCACATCACCTTGGAGCTTCAGAGGAGGTGGCACGTGGACTCGGAGAATGATTTGGAGTTCAGACGCTATATAAGAAAGGGTCTGAGGGTTCAGAGTCGGCTACGTAGGTCCTACTGGTGGAACATGCTGGTAGAGTTGCTGTTGTGGCGTCGGTCTACTGGGTTGGATCCGGGTCCTCGGTAAGGACCGAGCTAAGGATTGGATTGTAGCTGATAGGGCCTGACCCTTCAGCAGGTCAAATAGCGTTGCATGCAAGTATTAGTCATGGTGCTTGCAGGACAGTTCGGCGCCAGCATGCTACCTTGGTTGACTCCCCAAAGCGAGTCCTCGATGTTCGTTGTTGCAGGCTACGCAACTAAAATTGAGGGTGCGATATGTACCGTAATCCGGGGTAACATTGTTCAGAATTTTCTATCTTTCTTGAATAATTCTCTTGTCAAAGCAAATGTTACATGTTTTATATTTTTAAAAGAAGTACTGGCCCTCTGAGTTTGTGCTAAGCTACTCGAAAAAGTATTGTAAAACTTTAAAACATGTTTAAAAGGGTTTTTAAATCTAATTTTTGATTGTGTTGATTTGGGGTAACATTGATCATGTCAGTGATCAATGTTCATTTGTGTTGAAAATACCCTTACTTACTAAATTCGGGGTCGCTGATTTCGAATATGTTGTCTGAATTTTTACAAATAATGTACTTTTTAAGTTATTTTAGGATTAAAATCCTCTAAACTACGAATAACGCCTAAAGGTAGGCAATGGCTTAAGGAATTGATAGTCGACTTCTAATAAATCGTAAATTTTACTGAAAAATAGCATTTTCATAAAAGTTTCGTTTATTAAATCTAACTCTAGGATATCATATTAAAGTAATACAGTGATTTAGAACCTCATATTATATCTAGTATTCACGCCAAGCATGAATGTTTGACAGTGTATCTCATTGCGTTACGAAACACAGTTATGGAAAAATCGATTTAATTCAATGTTTATGAAATTCAATTTTCATAAATTGCATGTCATTTAATAGCTAAATGATAGCAGATTACGATATACCATTCCATAGTAGAAACTGATTCAATGTAAAATGCTTGTTTGAACATTTCATGAGGTGGGTCAAGCCGATCAATGTTACCCCGCTGATCAATGATACCCCGGATTACGGTACTAGCCCCTCTCTGAAGCAATGGTGACCATGGGAATGTGTTTAGTGGGTCCAGGAGAGAGTAGTCCTGGCTTTTACCTCAGTTGTAGAAGATGGCCTTCACCCCACACTACCTAGACCTTGTGTCTGAATATCTGTTGAGCAGATTGTCCCCCCATGGTTCAACAGAAAAAATGCTACCGCTATAGCAATCACATACCAGGAAGTTCTCGGCGGAGCCATACAAAATGGTCATTGGCCGAACCCCCTCCCCCCCCCCCCCTCATGACCACGTGCTTTATGGACAGCCCCTTATCAGTTATTTGACCATATTGAAAATACGCCCTTTTCAAAACTTGGTCGTGATGTTTAAAAATGTTCATATACAATATATTGTAGTCGAACCAACTACAGAATACTAATAAATCCTCGAAAATATGACGAAAATATTTTTGTCCGCCTGCTTGTATGGGAATCCCCCATAGTGTGTTATGGTCTTCTTGTTTTCTTACCCAGCATTAAAATTATGCTGCTGTGTTGAAAGATAGGTTGTCAGCTTGAGCCCTACGCTTGAGCCGCTGTTATGCTGGCTGGTGGGATAGGGATGCCAATTCCTTGGATTTCGTCGATTACAGTAGCGGTCCTTCCCTTGCTACAGCGACGACTCAGATTTAATCGTATATGATATCGTTGAGTAACACCCGCATTTTTGTGCATCCATAAGTACTGAACGGCACATCAGCCTATACTGAAAGATCGCGAGTTCGACATTGGAACGCAGCAGGAGGTGTTATCATTTGAGTGGTTTACCCTGCACCATCCTACAATAACATTCTAATAAATCCTAAATCATCTGCTAAAATCTAAAGGTGAACTTCAAAGCTATTCATGTATCTGAATAAAACACTATTAAAACAATGGTCAAACCATATCACACATTATACAGCTTGATAAACATTAGGGGTAGTTCATAAAGAGGGGGGGAGAGGGGGGTCTGACCAAAGTCTACGCTCCATACAAATTTCAAAATTTTTGTATGGACAAAAGTCTACGAGGGGGGAGGAGGGGTCTAAGATGGCCAAATTTTGGTCTACGTGATTTATGAACAGCCCCTCAGGTTAGGTAAACTTTACATTCAAAATATTACCAACTAGATCGAATTAATGGGCATTTTTACGACGTACGCACTCGTCGACATCCCATGCAGGTTCCCACAGGTCCTGATCTACCACGTCAGCCAGCCAGCAGGACTACACCTTCTCTCGTTTGTCGGGTGAAGATCACTGCGTCCAGATTTAAGAACTATTGTGATATATTCTTTTTGCTGTGAGGTACGCAAGTTATCTCAGTAACATGTTTGTCACTGAGATACCGTAATCCGGGGTATCATTGATCAGCGGGGTAACATTGATCGGCTTGACCCACCTCATGAAATGTTCAAACAAGCATTTTACATTGAATCAGTTTCTACTATGGAATGGTATATCGTAATCTGCTATCATTTAGCTATTAAATGACATGCAATTTATGAAAATTGAATTTCATAAACATTGAATTAAATCGATTTTTCCATAACTGTGTTTCGTAACGCAATGAGATACACTGTCAAACATTCATGCTTGGCGTGAATACTAGATATAATATGAGGTTCTAAATCACTGTATTACTTTAATATGATATCCTAGAGTTAGATTTAATAAACGAAACTTTTATGAAAATGCTATTTTTCAGTAAAATTTACGATTTATTAGAAGTCGACTATCAATTCCTTAAGCCATTGCCTACCTTTAGGCGTTATTCGTAGTTTAGAGGATTTTAATCCTAAAATAACTTAAAAAGTACATTATTTGTAAGAATTCAGACAACATATTCGAAATCAGCGACCCCGAATTTAGTAAGTAAGGGTATTTTCAACACAAATGAACATTGATCACTGACATGATCAATGTTACCCCAAATCAACACAATCAAAAATTAGATTTAAAAACCCTTTTAAACATGTTTTAAAGTTTTACAATACTTTTTCGAGTAGCTTAGCACAAACTCAGAGGGCCAGTACTTCTTTTAAAAATATAAAACATGTAACATTTGCTTTGACAAGAGAATTATTCAAGAAAGATAGAAAATTCTGAACAATGTTACCCCGGATTACGGTACCTTAGTATCGACTGAACTCAACTGATGTCAAAGAACGAATTGTAGAGTGAAACAGAGGCCACAACTTTGTCTAAGAAAGAATTTCAAATTACACGGTCCGACATTTTTTTTGCCCAGCTCCAAATTTCACTTTTTCTGATTGCTCCCGACTAGAAACTCATGAATCTGAAGTTTTGACCCTCCCCCTCCTGGGAGAGGGGAGGGGCATTGATTTGAAATTTTGAAAAATAAAAAATTCCGAGGTTTTCCGATCGCCATTTCGGCTAAATGCACGATATCAAAAAAGGAAAAAGTTGACCACGGAGCTTTAGGGGTTGTGCAACTACCAACAAAATTTCATGAAGATCCGTCAAGTCATTCTAGAGAAACGGTGTTTTTACGAATTGATGTTTTAAAGATTTCTTATATTGCACGCAAAGAACCCAACTACTATATTGCACAATTGCTGATTTAACCATGCCGTTATGCATCATGGTGTCTTCGAGGAAGTTTTTCACTACAATAACGTGCTTCTTTTAACCTGTTGGTAAAAGTGATCAATCCCCCTAAAAATGAGATAGAAAATTTAATTTTTGAATTTTTCAAGATACAAGGTTGATGTCTTCTCAAGAGTTGTAGAAAATGCTGTTCTGAATAACTTTGTCGAAAACGCTAAATTCGTAACTCCATTAGGTTTCAAGGTACACTGCAACCTCCATTTAAGTCGATGCATGGCTGATCGAAAATATTTTTTACCGTACAAGCAATGACAAAACTATAGACTTTTATATTTTTTAACACTTCGCATGACAAAGTAGATTTGTCAAAAAATATAAAACTGTATAGTTTAGTCATTGCCGGCACGGTAAAAATTATTTTCGATCAGCCATGCATCGACTTAAATGGAGGTTTCAGTGTACGTTACGTTTTTATTACCGGCGGCCCCTTGAAAGTGGGTTTTTCCTCAATAACTTTTTTAACTTTTGATTCCACAATTCTATTCTCACAGTCTCCAATAGGTCGTTTTGACTTTCTAAATTAGACAATTTCAGGGACGCTCAGGGACGCCTGAATACGCAAAGTTTGAGTATGAACACTCAAACGTGCAAAGAAGGTCAAATGGAGACTCCTCATATGACACATGCCAATCAGTCAATTCATGACAAATTCTGCTCATGCAGAGTTGGGTTAGGTGCAATTCTATGTTAAGTTATCCACGAACTGTACTACCAAAGAGCCCATATAGCCGAGGCGGTAAACGCACGGGTATTCAGCATGACCTGACCATGCTGAGGGTGACGGGTTCGATTTCCGGTCGGTCCAGGATCTTTTCGTAAAGGAAATTTCCTTAACTTCCTAGAGTATCTTCGTGCCTGCCACACGATAGACGCATGCAAAATGGTCATTGGCAGAGGAAGCTCTCAGTTAATAACTGTGGAAGTGCTCATAGAACACTAAGCTGAGAAGCAGGCTCTGTCCCAATGAGGACGTTACGCCAAGAAGAGAGATAGAGACTACTAAAGTATTCCAAATGCTTCAGTTTGCATTTCAAATTAATGTTTGGTCTACTCCAGATGATATAATCATCGTAGCAATACTGCCAAATATCAGCGAACAGATGCTGAAAACAAGTGCTTGCTTGAAGGCATCTATAAGGAAAGGTTGAAACATACTGTTAACGTTATTCTAAAATATAGCATGCTCGAGGCACGCCACTTCATTTATAATAAAAGAAGTAAAACTGGGTTTTACCTATAAAAAAGTTACCTTACGAAAATGAACTTTTTGAAAAAGAGCCACTTCGGTACACACGCTTTTCTTACGCTGAAAATTGATCTGAGGTTTCCTAGCCGTAGCCACTACCCAAACTAGACAGGATTACACTCTTCACCAGACGCGCCAACTTGGTCAAATTATTGGGAGGAAAAGCCTGGTTTTTCTGATTTTTAGTATGGGAAAATCTAAAAATCTTCAAATACTGGAGGGGGGCAAAACCATGCTTGCCCCCTTTCCCTCTAAGTTGGCGCCTATGCTCTTTACAATCACAACACAAAAAGGATACATCAACGACAGACCAAATCAGTGTCAATTGAAAAACGCCAATGGCGAAAACGCATTAAGCGAACCCATATAGGTAGTAACTAGGGGCGGGACAGCTCCTAATACCACCGCTAATACCGTCTAATAATTATTAGTTTCCTAATCTTTCCGTTCACCGAAACATTTATTGTGTAGTATGTCATGACTTTTCATGTAACAATCAACTGTCACAAACACGAAAAGTGAAAGTACGGATTGTCCAATTTGTTCAATTTAAAATTCTAATTTCTGATTATTATTACAGCTGTGAAAAAAATAGCTTCAAATACGCTAGAGAGACGATGGCTGTCGAAAGACCGTATCACTGACCGTGAAAAAATCCAGAAGGAGGCTTCAGCAGTTGTTATTAGATGCGCTTTTAAAAGGCAAAAAGCTCGTGTAAACTGATAATTTCAAATGTAGATTTTCGATGAATATGAAAGAAAACAACTGGAATGAATAGTTGACTAAATTTTAGAAACTTTTATTTATCATAGAACGGTTTGTTTCTTAATGTTTGCCAATAAACCTAATGCAAAAAAGCTTTCCTTAGACAATCGTGTGTGCTGTTAAAAATCTATATCGGGAAAAATATGCAATTACAGGATGGGGAACATTGCTACCTATGACAATTTGCACTCAAATGCCTCTTTGAGCTTGGATACCACTGCTAGTTTCAGATTGTAGGGGTAAGCTTAGATTGGCCATCAAATGTTGATCCGCAGGAGGACTTACGGTATTGTAGTTATCAGTTGAAATGGTCTGTGTTTTTATAGATACACTTTTGTGGGACGTAGATGTAAGTGCGAGGTTCTACAATAAAGCATAGATATGCGATTTACTTTTATGATATGTAATGTTCATTCATGAAACCGCGATGAAGGCACGCATTTCTTGTTTTTGACATTTTAAATCAGCCTAGTTCAAGGCTTACTTCGTTCAAAAATGGATTTCTTCTGGGATTAATATCTCCTAATACTCCTAATACTGCTAATGAATATTAGAGCTGTCCCGCCTCTAGGGTAGTAATGTAAACTAATTTACAAGCTAATTAAGCCTCTAATTTGAGACTTAAGAAGGGCAACTGATTTTCTCGGACAAACGCAAGGTCCACTGCACTATTGCTCAGATTAGCGCAGCTAGAGCGTAATACTGTGGAGGGCGCCTTAATTCTCCACATGCTCCGTTTGTGGTTAGGTTTTTATTACAGCCCCCTAACCATTTATTCCTTGGCACGATGAGCATAAAGCCGCATAACACCATGAATTAGGGGTAACCTGTTTAGTGGACTCTTACCACTGGGTCAGGCGATCCGTAGTGTTATTCTTAGCCAATTGAGACAACCGCTACCGATACTACACAGCTAACTAGGCTGATCGAGAAAAGAAGTTAACATTGATGGTCAACTTCCAAACGAGCCCAAATAGCCTACAATCATCACATGCATGGAATTCGGTTCCCTTCTACATTTGATCCGTAAGGACACCCGGAACCGATTTCAGGATACCACTAGTTTTCCCAAGTATGATCTTAGGTTTTTTTTTCTTGTTCACTGTTCATCAGGATATCTAAAAAGCCATTTGATGTGTCGCGTATATTGGTTCGTCCCCTTTGGGCGAGACACCCGGAACCGGTTCCAGAACACTACCAGTTGTCCCAAATATGGTCTGCAACTATTTATTGCCAACTGTTATCGGGTTATCTAAACAGCCGCGAATTCACGTATCGCATGCATGGTTTTGGTTCGCTATTAAATCTGGACGTTTACGGCGGGACATCCGGAACCGGTTCCGCAACCTTACCGGTTCAGATATGGTATGAAACTATTTTCTTCCTAATTTCATTAGCCTATCTAAACAACAGCGCTTCGATGCATGGCTTTGGTTCAATTTTATATTTCGCCTCTTTCAGAGGGACAGCCGAAGCAGGCTCCGCACTACCGGCAGTGCCTAATGTGCTCTTAGCCTACTTCCTTGATAGCCGGTCATAAGGTTATTCGATAATAAGCCGTGAATTGATGTGCGGCATGCATGGGTTTGGCTCACTATTATATTTAGTCACATCTGGCGGGACATACAGAACCGGTTCCGGAAAACTACCGGATCAGAAAAGGTCTGAGGCTTTTTTCTTGTTAACCATTAATAAGGTTATTAAAAATGCCGCCCTTTGATGTGTCGCATGCATGAATTTGATTCACTTTTATATTTGGCTTCATCCGGTTCAGATATGGTCTGAGACTATTTTCTTGCTAATCATTCAACAAGTTATCGAAAATGCCGCAGTTTGATGTGCAGCATGTATGGGTTTGTTGTAATTTCATGTTTGGCCACTTCCAGGGGTACTGGTCCGGAACACCTATATGGCCATAACTCCGGAACGGCTGGACCGATCCGAACCATTTCCAATAGGAAACAATGGGACCAGATTCCGCGTCGAATGAACTATCGGTCGACAACATCTCAACTCGTTTTGCTGAGTCAATTGGTATATAAGACTTGCCCCTCCAGTGGCTCTATCAAAATTTCGTTTTTGGAGTGAACATATAGCCTTCCGGTACACCTTGGTCGTTGCTATAGTGAAAGGATAAACATAAATTAAATTGAAATAAATGAACTCAGTACTTTTAAACTATATTTTATCATGTGCGAACTTTTTCTCCAAGTATGGTGCAAATATTCGCAGTGAAGTACTTACATTAAAAGCTTTATTACTAGAGCTACAAAAAGAACTCGATAAAATCTAGTGCTATGTTTTGAAGGTTACATGAAAGGGGATCGTTAAGCATTGAAAAACGAAATTATTGTCTTTCCGCCTAATTCTTATTTTGTGGAGACTGTTAGGTGCGAACTTTTGCCCTGCACTACTTTATAGGCTATTGTAAGCAAATTACCTCATACAAATGCGAAAGTACAAGTATCTGTCTCATTCAAAAAGTCAAAATGATTGACCTATTGGAGACTGTGAGAATTGAATTGTGGAATCAAAAGTTAAAAAAAGTTATTGAGGAAAAACCCACTTTCAAGGGGCCGCCGGTAATAAAAACGTAACGTATTTTGAAGCCTAACAGAGTTACGAATTTAGCGTTTTCGACAAAGTTATTCAGAACAGCATTTTCTACAACTCTTGGGAAGACATCAACCTTGTATCTTGAAAAATTCAAAAATTAAATTTTCTATCTCATTTTTAGGGGGATTGATCACTTTTACCAACAGGTTAAAAGAAGCACGTTATTGTGAGCATGAGCATGAGCATGAGCATTGGTGACCGTACACTTCGTAGTTGCTACTCCGTGATTGACCTGAGCTAGCGAAATTGCACAGAGAACCAATTGGTTGGGGCTTGGGATTTGCCACCATCCTCAATGTACACTTTTCGAGAGCTCAAACTTTTTTGGGTCAATAACGGCGCTGGCCACGTCCTTACGGTCTACCGGGGAAGGGAAGGGATGTTAGTTCGACAACTGTTGCTACTAGAGGTTGTATGTACTACTGGACCCTCCACAGTTGTCGCGGGAAGAAGTTTTGTTAGTAGGGAGGGATTGATAGTTACATAGATCAGGGATACACTTTGGTAAGTGATGCGATCCATGCAACAGTACAGTATACACACAAATGTGTCACCTCACAATTTGGAAGAATGGTGAGACCATGAAAATTTTAAATGAAAATTTATGGAATGAAAGATATTTTGCGTCACCTCGCAATTGAGAGGACTAGTGAACCAATATGCTACTTGCCATGAAATCGGTATATTGAAACAAAATATTGTGCCGACACTGACAGTAACGGACCGCACAAACTTAGGCAAAATACTGACGCATAACTATGGATCAAATCAGTGTGACCAGCACCGTAAGGTGCCGAACTGTACAAAAATGTAGGAGATTTTTTTTAAACACAAATTTAATTGAAAAATTTGGCCGACACTTGAAGTGACGAACTTTGCAGTTGTTGTTGAGTAAATATCTGAAGGATGATTTTAAACTAACAGATAAACTTACTGCATCTTTCAAAGAAAAACTAGAGCTTGTTCACCGATCATCAATCATTCATTCGAGCACCCGTCGACCTATCGCTAAAACGATACAATCGTGCGACACTATTTCTCGACACTCGCATGTACTACAAAGAACATCACAATACTGAACACTAAACACCCGCGCATCTATTGTTTTGATTTTCACTCGAGACAATAGCGAACGCGATCGATTATGCTTCCATACTCACCCCTTACAGGAGCGATTCATGCACAGCAAAGAACAACACAATTCTCGGTTAAAAGAAGCACGTTATTGTAGTGAAAAACTTCCTCGAAGACACCATGATGCATAACGTCATGGTTAAATCAGCAATTGTGCAATATAGTAGTTGGTTTCTTTGCGTGCAATATAAGAAATCTTTAAAACATCAATTCGTAAAAACACCGTTTCTCGAGAATGACTTGACGGATATTCATGAAATTTTGTTGGTAGTTGCACAACCCCTAAAGCTCCGTGGTCAGCCTTTTCCTTTTTTGATATCGTGCATGTAGCCGAAATGGCGAACGAAAAACCTCGGAATTTTTCGATTTTTCAAAATTTTAAATCAATGCCCCTCCCCTCTCCCAGGAGGGGGAGCAATCAGAAAAAGGGAAATTTGGAGCTGGGCAGAACAAAAGTTGTTTTTTTGTCGGACCGTGTTATTACGCATTTTCAAAGATAATTTACAAAAACAAATTAAAACACACTACTGTTGAGCTATTTGCTCCAGAAAACTTGGTTATTCAACTAAACCAATCGATTCAAAGTTGCCATTTGATAGAAAATTTAATAATCTTTCGAATAAATGTAAAAAACTGCGACACTTTGAGCATTTTCCAGTTATAGGCAGTTAAGGCAATAAGAGTCAAAAACATGGGAAGTTTAATAACTACGTAACGGTTGAGATTTGACCATACGCGAAGAACATTATTTTCACCATTTATGGTCCTCTATCACCCTTTAAAAAGTCTGCACTCACGAACCTAACACCCTGTATAACCCCTTAAGATAGACTTCACCGGTTAGTAATCAAAATCTAGGAAACCGAACAGCTACCGGATGAATGGAAAAAAGGGATAATCTGTCCCATCTACAAGAAAGGTGACAAGTTAATCTGTGGGAACTTTCGAGCGAACACTATTTTAAACGCCACCTATAAAGCTTCCCTGATCATCATCCGTCGTCTGTCATCCCTAAGTTAAATGAGTTCGTTGGAAGTTATTAAGCCTGTTACATCGATGGCTGATCGACAACGGACCAGTCTCTCTGTAGTTAGAACACTCTAGTATGTGGCCTTTTTTTAGATTAGGTAAATGAGGCCATCTAACCAGCTGATAGTATATTCTTCATAGTCAGCAAAATCATAGCAAAACACCTTAACCCTCCTAAGACGTTACGCTACACGCACCACGATAGCATGGGACACGTTCAACGAGCCTGTCTGGGTCATATTGACCACAACATACTTAATCATTTATTTAAGGCTCATGCGCCAACAGGCATAACGGAGCCGAATTTAGTTAAAACTAATCCGGGGGTCTAGGTCTAGGGTTAAAGAAGGTCAATACAATGTAGAACTGCAAATATATGTTTAAATAATAAAGTTTCTTCCGATTTTTTGTTGATTCGAACCACTATTCACCGGCTTTGTTGCAGCCACGCAAATGCATTGCGACGAGGAAAGTTTTTTTATGCCCGTCCGCGCGCAAAAATAGTGCCAATCGTTCATTCTTTCGATCTTCTGAGCTAGGTATACGACGACGCGACTGGCGATGAAATGCAGGTCCTGCAGGCTGATACCTTCAAACCTGCCACTAACCAACCAACGACAGCACGGCATGTGTGAGAACGTGTGATAGCTAAACGAGACAAAGAGCGAATGTTGTGCAAAGTGTCAGCAACGTCCTAAACTCTTGGCCCACCACATGGCTGTTGATGACTGGTTGACAACGATTGACGATATACGGTGTGATGCACACAGGTTCGGAATAACAATTCAGGCTCAGCCCGTGTTGGGCGAGTTACCTCGAAAGCCAGGGCTAATCTTACCTCACATGACCCGTGACAAACGGTGAGCGATGATGTATGAGAAAAGTTATGAACTGCAAAATTACTGCAGCTCACGCGGAAGGATGACACATTTGAATGCTACCTAATCCAGAACGACAGAACGCATTTGCATCCCGAATAAATAATTACCAAAACTTACAACAAATTTGGCGTGGCATGAAGCGATGGGGAGCAAATGACCGGAATGATTTATGTTAACGTGCTTGTGCCTTTGATGTTCCACAAAATGTGTGAATCTTAACAATTAGTTCTTGAGACTAACAAATAAAGTCAGTTTCGGGCATATTCGGCCGCATTGTCCAAGATCGTCGAACCACATGTTTAAAATCGTAGAAAAAATGCACTTCTCATCTGTCTGTGTCTGGCAATATGAAAACATTGTGTGCTCTCTGATGGATGTGTGCATCTTTACTGTAATATCGTTCCAAATCCATCACTCACTATTCCAGATTATTCTTCTTGTGTGATTTTATTCGAATTTGGTGACAGCGTCACATGCGCCACAAACTGTCCTTTCTTCGCTCGGCTTAAATATATCCGAAGCAGGGCGTGAAATAGGAACTTTCCAGCGTTGTCAGCGCTACACGCTTTTTATTCTCCAGAGACAATCAGTCGTCAGCTTTCCCATGTATAATAGTTATTTATGTAACGAGTTGCAAAAAGTTGATTTTTTCAGCACGAGTCGTACATTTATCCAACGAGGCTTGCCGAGTGGGATAAATACGAAGAGTGCTGAAAAAATCTAGTTTTGCAACGAGTTCCATACAAAATTTTATGCAATGATTTTTTCATTATACAACTCATTTGAGTTGCATAATGTTCATAATGCAACTCAAATGAGTTGCATAATGAACATTATGCAACTTTTTTTCATTATGCAACTCATTTCAGTTGCATAATGAACCGGTACGGAAAAGTAAGTCATTATGATACTGAAATGAGTAATATAAAATAGAAATTATAATACTGAATTGCATAAATATTAATAATAAATTCAAAGCATCTTCAAACCCCCTTAAAGATGAATGAAGTCGTCTTTCATTGCAGCGGGAGACCAAGTCATTCGAAAGGCGTAATCCTAAATGAACATTTTTTTTATTGCGCTCTGCTTGTATTTCATAAGAAGATTAAAGTTCCCCAGAAGTCATGGTCGTCACAGTGCCTCATTGTCAGCTATCAGATGATATATAAAACTACACAGTCGGAAACTAAGAACAATGGCCATTCAGAAATTCCATCTGTTGTTTTAAGTTAGGGTTAAATAGAGGTAAATTGATATTTTATGTCAGTATTGCTGTGATTTCTGGCACAAGGAGCATACGCATTGAACAGCCACACAAATAGTAGGTATAGTCTAAGCCATTGTTCACAGGTTGACTTCCCTTTTTCCCAAAGACAAATACTTGGAACTAAATATGTAATCTGATAGTCGGGATACATACTAATACATACAAAACGGGAAGCGAGAAAGGAGCACGGTAACGATCTGAGATGGTAAAGGGTGTACCGGCGACCCAAATTGCACCACGGGAAATAGTGTATAACTTTTCATTGCATGCCAAATCAAAATTGCTGATTTTTCAACCAGAAACAGTATATTATGAGTACCCGACGAAAATTATATCAAGTTTATGTCATATTGTGTTATGATATAATAACATTTTTCTATAACTTATTATGTTATAAACTAGATGCAGGATGATGTTAAAATAACTAAAATGGTAACAAAAAGTACACTGGTCAAATCAAGATTTTAACTTATTTTGTTATAATCATATCAAAATTATAACAAAATGTGATATGAATTTTAGCCTCAGAACTATTATTTTCTATCAAAATTTGAAGAGCATATAATAGAAATTGTTTTTGTACTGATTCTATCTTGTCGATATGCGTTATTCTGAAAGGGGACCAGACAACGCTGCAATATTCCAGAATTGGCCTCACATAAGAAATGTACAAAGTTTTTATTGTATAGGGGGATTAGGGGCATAATGAACACCCGGGGCGAAATGGACACCCCTGTTTTTGGCGAAACCGTTGACTTTAATGTAAAACTTTTAATGCATAAGCGTAAAGGAATAAGTCATGGTTCTATTTTTCAAAAGAACCATTTATATTGCTCCAAAATAACCAAAATATCATTGAAATGGAAAAATGTTTTTCATATGGTGAAATTCTTATAATTTCGAAGCAGCAGCAAATAAGGTATTGCAAGTGTTGGAGTGTGTCCGCCATTAAATCAAGTGAATTGTTTCCTTATCTACGGTGATTTAGCAATGGATGAAGCATTGTATTTTTGCCCAGAATTTACTCAAAATACCATTTTTTATGTTGTAGTCGATTCGGGGCGAAATGAACACCGGCAATAACATACTGTTAGGCGTTTTAGAGAGTTTGGAAAAAAATCAATCCGATTATTTTTGCCTAAAGTTTATTAAATTAACTTTGATGTTTTGTAAACTCGTCTAAGATGGAGAATTATATCTGTGGCATTGATCTCCGTAGGCAGATTACTTAACTGATCGATGTAATCGAAGAATTAGCATAAAATATGCAGGGGTGTCCATTATGCCCCGATGGGTGTCCATTTCGCCCCGTACCTTTCCTGCCAGCCCTAAAAAACACACGATTTAAAATTCGTTATTTCTTCACAATAAAGACATTCTTCCTGCTGTAAATGATTGAAATACGTAGGAAACAAGCTAAAGTTATAAGCCAACTGATAATATGTTAAGTTTTTCTTCGTTATACAGGTCTAACGTACCCGTTTGCTTGGGGTGTCCATTATGCCCCTAATCCCCCTACGGGTCTTCAAAATTGTAGCGCGAATTCAGTGTGCGGTGGATGCGTCGCGCGTCGAGTCGGTTCCGGATTTTTCGCTTCCCATCGCGCTGCAGTGTGAACGAGAAAGAATAAAATAGATGCGGTCGAATTCAGTGTGCGGTGAACGCGTCGTGGATCGAGTCGGTTTCGAATTTTTCGCTTCCCGTCGCACATTGGAGTAAATCACATCAAAACCTGATCATAAGTGGAAAAACTCAAAATGAAGTAATTGGGTTTTCCGTTGTGTTTTTGCTAAGTGTAGTTATCGTGTAATCGTTTGACAGCTAAGCAGTGTCCAAATGTTTTGTTTACGCTTATCAGAAGAGGTTAAGTGAAGCTGAAGTTTAGCCGTTTTCTTTGATATGACTCACAGCGCGTGCTAGTTTTGACCGTACAAAGTGAATGAAATTGATAGTCAATCAATTCAACGATGCAGTTTGTTAAAGAAGGTTAATGTTGTTATTCTGTTAATTTGAAACCCAAACAAATTGACGTTGAATTTACATATAATATATGAAAATATTGAAAAAAAAAATATTTGATGGAATCCTTTACCGTACATTCAAAATGAAATAAGTTGATTTTCCGGGAAATCTGCTTTTAGTGTATGATAAAACTATTGTTCCTCTTTTAAATGCAGAAAGAAAACCTTCCGGATGTTTCCGATTTCAAAAGTTGCAACACCTTGAAAAAATCGTGATAATTATATTATTATATGATATTATTTGCCTTAAAACACTGTTTGGCCCTCTGAACGTACTTTTGCTGAAAACTAGAATTCAACAGTTTTCAAGCAAAACAAAAGAAGTTTAAAATCGGTCGACTGGTTCAAAAGTTGTGATTTTTTGAAAAACTTTAGTTTTGAAAAATCTTGACTTTTACAATCATAGAATTGGTCACCCTAATGACGAAATAAAAAAATATGAAAACTATGAAATACGTTTCATTACTAATTTGGGTTGCATTTGGGTTGCGAAAATGCGTAGAAATAATTTTGACCAGTTTTGATGTACTAGGTGCTCCACTGTCGGCACTAGTTCCCAATACACTTTAAGTTGATAATAAATATTTTCTTTCATTTTTTCCCGAAAAGATTATTGCATATGCCATTTATCAGGTATCAGAAGGCCGGCTCCAGAGGCACGTTATCCTCCATTTGGGACATTTGTGCCATCGCCAAAATAACAGCCTATTTCATCATCTACCTGAGGGAAAAGGAAGGAAAAAGGATTTGGATGGGGATAGGGACAGGTAGGGAAATAGGAAAAATACCCTGGAAGAGGGTACTAACGCACAAGTTTACCACAATGGGTTCAAACAGCGCCCTGAAAAGGGCACTGTAATAACGCATAAAGCGAAAGAGAGCCTATAGCTCTTTACCACAGCGGGTTAAGAACAACAGAATATCCTGAAGATTCATGTTTCTGAAGTCAGTTTCACTTAATAAGTGTTTACCGAATACTCGGAAACGCAGTTGCGCGAAAACTGGACAGTTACATATCAAATGATACGAAGTTCCATAATCGGATTCACAGCTATCACAGGCAAATGAATCAGCTTGCTGAATATTCGCCATGTGATAGCTGAGTCGGCAGTGGCCAGTCAATGCTTTGACCAGCATGCTGCAATTCTGCTTAGACAGATTAGTTAGATACTTCGCCACCCGTAGAGATGGCTCAGCACTATACAATTTGGTTTGACGACATGACTCCAAACTATTGCAATATTGTCTGTGTTGAATGACAGCCCAGGTGTGAATCTGAAGCTTAATCCAACACTTCGATATCGAAATAGCTGGCTCAGGGCCAATGAAGTCATGTGATGCTCCAGAGCGAGCTAACTCATCAGCCAATTCATTTCCAGCGATGGAAGAATGACCAGGTACCCATAGAAGGTGAACAGCGTTTGCTGAATTCAGCTCCTCGATTTGAGTTCGACAAGCGATAACTATCTTCGACCTGGAGTTGGCCGAAGCAAGTGCTTTAATAGCAGCCTGGCTATCTGAACAGAAGTATATTACTTTGCCCATTACGTGCTGCTGAAGTGCTGATTGCACTCCGCACATAAGAGCAAAGATTTCGGCCTGAAAAACGGTACAGTGTCTACCAAGTGAATAAGACTGATACAGCCTTAGCTCACGAGAATAAACACCAGCACCTGCTCGACCATCGAGAAGGGAGCCATCAGTGTAACATACGATGCCGTCTGAAATACTTCTTTCCAGATAACCAGATGTCCACTCTTCCCGGGAAGGGAATTTCGTGGAAAATGTCCTATATGGAAAATTACAAGCAATTGTAAGATCACTTGGAGCAAGGACAATTTTGTCCCAATTCACCAAAAGTGGAAACAACGAGGTGTGTGTTGAACTGCGGTTCACAGGAGTTTCCTCTAGTAGACCGAGTACCCGTAACCGGTAAGTGCAAGAAAGGGCTTCTTGTTTGAGATGAATGTGTAGTGGGGCAACGTCAAAGAGAACTTCTAGCGCTGCCGTAGGAGTTGAAGAGAACGCTCCAGACATCGCCATTAAGCACATCCTTTGGAGATGGCCTAATTTTGATTGGACCGTTCTCACTTCACCCTTTTGCCACCACACAAGACATCCATAAGCCAATATTGGCCGAACCACAGTTGTGTAAATCCATTTGATATACTTGGGTTTTAGACCCCAAGATGTACCAAAAGTACGCCGGCATTGCCCGAAGGCCATACAAGCTTTCTTGATTCTGAACTCAATGTGAGGTGTCCAGGAAAGCTTGGAATCAAGAATGACTCCAACGTACTTTACCTGTTCAGTCACATCGATTTCAGAATCAAAGAGACGCAAAGGTCGAACGCCATTACGGTTTCGCCTTTCCGTGAAAAGAACAATAGATGTTTTACTCGGATTAACCGAAAGGCCATATTGGCGACACCAACCCTCAACTACCTGAAGGGCGTTTTGCATCAGGTCGAAAAGGGTGCTGATGCACATACCAACTAACAATGTTAGGTAGTCGTCGGCAAAACCATAAGTAGGAAAACCGCTATTATTGAGTTGCCTCAATAGCGTATCTGCTACGAGATTCCACAAAAGCGGTGATAAGACTCCCCCTTGGGGGCATCCACAAACACTCAATTTCCTAATCCCTGCTAGACGCAATGTCGAGAAGAGATATCGGTTTTTGAGCATTTGGTGAATCCAATTGGAAATCATTGGAGATATACCATGACTCCGTGCGGCTTCCAATATGGCATCGAAAGGCACGTTGTCAAAGGCACCCTCGATATCTAAGAAAACACCCAAACAAGATTGCTTTTGAGCGAATGCTTTCTCGATATCGTAAACAACCTTGTGTAAAAGAGTCACTGTGGACTTACCAGATTGGTAGGCATGTTGGTTCACATGAAGAGGCACGTTGGCCAGATGAACATCACGGATATGATGATCCACAATGCGTTCTAAGCATTTCAGAAGAAAAGAGGTCAAACTGATAGGTCTGAAACTCTTTGCTTCTTCATACGACGCACGACCCACTTTCGGAATAAACTTTACAGTAATATCCCTCCAGGATTTGGGAATATACCCTGTAGCAAAACTGCAAACAAGTAGTTTTTTCAAAACATGTTTGAAATAATCAAATCCCTTCTGAAGCAAAATAGGATAAATCCCATCTGCCCCAGGAGATTTGAAAGGAGCAAAGCTATTAAGAGCCCACTCAATCGATTCTATAGTTACAATACTCCGAGCCGAAGCTAAAGAATCATAACTACAAGAAAAGACAGGATCATCCGAAGATGTAATATTCACACATCCAGGGAAGTGTGTGCTGAATAAGCATTCCAGAACTTCCTCATCAGAGGAAGTCAGATCGCCATTTGGCAAACGAAGTTCGTTCACCCGGAAATCCTTAGATTTCGCAAGGATTTTGTTTAACCGACTGACTTCACTCAAGCTGGAAACATTTGTACAAAGATTTTTCCAGCCGGATCGTTCAGCAGACCGGAGAGCTTTCCTGTAGGCCTTGCGAGCCGACCTGAAAGCCTCCGAACCAGCCGAACGTCGTCTGTTCCAACTCTTTCTACATTGTTTCCTGAGTTTCGCCAGATCAGAGTTCCACCAAGGGGTTCCTCTTGTGATCTTCACAGACCGTAGAGGGCATGCTTCTTCAAAAGCTTCCATGATGAAGGTCGTTGTAGTATCAACGGCATCATCTAAATCACTTGGAGTGTCAATGGATGGTGAATATCCATGAAATTTGGCTGCAACCAAATCAGTATAAAGATCCCAGTTTGTTGACCGAGGATTCCTGAAACGCAATGTTTGCGAAGTAACATTTAAATGTTCAAAAAAGATATAGCGATGGTCAGATAAAGATTCTTCATCTGACACATGCCAATTGGTCAGCTCGTGACTAATTCTGCTAGAGCAAAGCGTTATATCTAACACTTCCTCTCTAGCAGATACCATGAAGGTTGGGCGGTTGCCTATGTTAAGTAATGCAAGATCTGTACTACTTAAGTACTCCATCAAACTGGAGCCTCTCAAGTTAATGTCTGAGCTGCCCCAGATGATATGGTGAGCATTAGCATCACTGCCAACAATTAGCGGAAGGCCTTTTGAAGTGCAGTATGCGATGACTTGTTTGAAAGCATCCGTAGGGGATGGTTCATCATGTGGTAAATACACAGAACAATAGACGTATTTCCTGTTGAGGTTTCCAACAGATACATCAATTGTGATAGCACATACATCTCTGGTGATTAGTTCAGAGATGAGTGTAGCAACTATTGCGTTGTTGACAAGCACACAGGCTCGAGGCATGACACGCGAGTTTGCCATTTCATGTTTACTGAAAGTGGCAAACATCGGGTTCACAAGGTTTCCTAGATAGAAATTTCCCTTACGAAAGTAAGGTTCTTGTACCAAGGCCACTTGGGCTGTACCATTTTGCATAAGTCTGCAAAGATTGATCGTTGCTGTTCTTTTATGCTGAAGATTGATCTGAGCTATCCTAACCGTAGCCACTACCCAAACTAGGTAAGATTAAACTCTTCGCAACAGCAGCACAACAAAGAACAGCAACAATAAAACCAAATCGGTATCGATTGGAAAACGCCAAAGGCGAGGATACACAGAATACACTGTGTAAATCGCATAATGCGAAACCATATAGGTGAAAATTTAAACTAATTAACAACATCTTCATAATCCCGCCCTTATTTAGCCTCAAGTGAGACTAAAGAAGGGCAGCTGATTGTCTCGGAGAAACACAAGGTCCACTGCACTATTGCTCCGGTTAGCGCAGTAAGGGCTACATACTGTGGAGGGCGCCCTGGTACTTCACAGGCTCCGTTAGCGGTTAGGTTTTTATTAGACCCCCCTAGCCATTCATTCCTAGGCACGGTAAGCATAAAGCCGCATCACACCATGAATTAGGGGTCACCTGTTGGTGGATTCTTACCACCGGAACAGGCGGTCCGTAGTGTTATTCTTAGCCAATTGAGACAATCGCTACCGACACTACACAGCTATCTAGGCTGATCGAGAAAAGAAGTTAATATTGATGATCAACTTCATACGGACTCGAACAGCCGACAGTTCCTCTTTTAAATGCAGAAAGAAAACCTTCCGGATGTTTCCGATTTCAAAAGTTGCAACACCTTGAAAAAATCGTGATAATTATATTATTATATGATATTATTTGCCTTAAAACACTGTTTGGCCCTCTGAACGTACTTTTGCTGAAAACTAGAATTCAACAGTTTTCAAGCAAAACAAAAGAAGTTTAAAATCGGTCGACTGGTTCAAAAGTTGTGATTTTTTGAAAAACTTTAGTTTTGAAAAATCTTGACTTTTACAATCATAGAATTGGTCACCCTAATGACGAAATAAAAAAATATGAAAACTATGAAATACGTTTCATTACTAATTTGGGTTGCATTTGGGTTGCGAAAATGCGTAGAAATAATTTTGACCAGTTTTGATGTACTAGGTGCTCCACTGTCGGCACTAGTTCCCAATACACTTTAAGTTGATAATAAATATTTTCTTTCATTTTTTGCATTCAAAGTACCGTTTCCCCGAATGTACCGTTTTCCCGAAAAGATTATTGCATATGCCATTTAACATTGACCCAATGCACAACTAGGGGCATCCGGTCTTTAAGACGAAGTACGCTTAGCCAATGTACGTCAGACCGAAGTACGTTAAGCCGAATAGGTTGCGAAGCTGAAGTTCATAGGGTAGAATGGGTCAGTAGGCCGTCTTCTTAATTTTCTTCATAAACGATGTTAAAATTTGTTTTCGAAGGCCTAGAAGATGTTTGAGTACTTGAATCTAGGGAATTATATGGATACTGGGATATACTTCCATGATTTTACAATATTCTTTTAAGCTCTTCCCTTTTCTCACATAGATGATTTCTTGGTGATGATGTAATAATGTTACTGAAGAACTGATGATCAACCCAAGCAACATGTTCATAGGCAATTAGTCTTGTAGACGTTTTGAAAACCACTATACATCTTTCTATCTATTATTTTGATTTTATTATGGTTCTAAGAACCTCTTCTAGTGTATTTGACAAAACAATGTTACTTGGGAAGTGATCACTCTGCCAACATTCCATCTGAAAATTTTGCCTCTTTTTATAACACGCAGTTGTTTTTAGATGTGATATTGCATAACTTATTGACGGTAGTAATTTATCGAACCACTGACTGTCCCATGACAGATTACCCTTCTTTGAGAAGTCGGCTATTCTTTTGAGTATTGGGTTATATATGATCAAATTGTTTTTTTTTTCTTGGCTTTCAACTCAATCGTAATGATGCTCGTCCGGCGTAATGATACTTTCGGCATAATGATTGCAGCCTAACGTTCTTCGGCCTGACATACTTCTGTCTAAAGATTCAGCAGCGTCTTTTTGGCTAGATTGATAACCTTTCATTTAATAAAATTTTCCTTCTTTCAAACATAAGCTGTTCTTTCAAGTTGAACTGCTCAATCAATCATAAGTAATTTGACTGCTGCTATATTTAATATTATTATGTGACCTACTGTTCTAGTAGGTATCTAAAATCGTTATAGTAGAAATCTTCATCAAAGATTCTCCCTTCTTTCATCATAAACTGTTCTTTCAAAATATTGCCGATGGTCTAACTACTAGTATGTTCTGTAGAAATGTCAATTCCAAATGCTACTTCGGTCATGATTGATCCATTGATTCACAAAAAAAAAACTGAAGGGTGCTTAGCTTCTAATTTGTTTGTCAAACAAATTGAATTACATTGACTTTTGATTTAAAGCCTGTTAATACACATTCAAATTATGCTCATAGACTTCCTGTTAACTGCGCTACGTCTAACAGCCCGTCGAACTCTTCGTGCCCCATTGCCGTCAACGACGTCTGACACTGACAGGCTCTGTACCTTCGACAGCGAACGATATCCATATAGAACAATCGAATATTTAAATCACGCGAAGACTGCTAAAGTGCAAACGCTCGGAATATATCTCCTCAAATTAATTTGTTTGGTTTATATAAGTTTTCTAGTTAAATATTTATACTAAGTTTATTGAATTCGGCATAACAAATATTCTAGTTTTCGGATTCTATATCTAAAAGTAAGCGAATAATTCCTCATGAAGTGCACAGAAACTTAACCCTAATTATTATTGTTTACTTATAGTTAATGATTTCTTTTGTCTGAATTTGTTGAATTACACAAACATTATTATTATATACACATTCCTTAACTTGTTGGGTAAGTTTGCTGTGATTTAAGACGTGCCAATAATGCTAATCTACATATTCCTTAGTCCTTAGTGTGAGCCATAGAATTGGTTTAATTAAAACAGGACAGCGCATATGAGTCTGACTACTGATAGCATAGGTGAGCGAACAAACCGATAAAGACATGAGGATTTCGATATTAACTGCAATTCTTAACAGACTAGACAATACGAGGACTACAAATTTGAATTCGACGAACATAAGTTGAGTGGTAGCAAGCACCATAGTAAGATTATCAAACCTCTCTCTCTCTCTTCTTGGCGTAACGTCCTCACTGGGACAAAGCCTGCTTCTCAGCTTAGTGTTCTATGAGCACTTCCACAGTTATTAACTGAGAGCTTCCTCTGCCAATGACCATTTTGCATGTGTATATCGTGTGGCAGGCACGAAGATACTCTATGCCCAAGGAAGTCAAGGAAATTTCCTTTACGAAAAGATCCTGGACCGACCGGGAATCGAACCCGTCACCCTCAGCATGGTCATGCTGAATACCCGTGCGTTTACCGCCTCGGCTATATGGGCCCTATCAAACCTATACATGTTATAATATCTAACTGTACCTCTATTCTACAGGAGTTTTGTAATTACATCTCGGTCGAACAATAAATTAACAAAATCTTCTGCCCGCTACTGCCCAACACTTCCTTCGCTAGCAAGAATACTTTAAGACTTAAAGTTGAAGTCATCGACAATGAACTTTAGCAGATTATTACTACAATCAGGATGACTCGTATTAAAGGTATTATGCGTTTAAAGGGCGTTTTCATCGATTGAAAATTCAAAAATAAATAGAAAGAACAGCCTATGAATGAAAGAAGGGAAAATTATGATGAGCGTGTTCTTAATTGAGTGCCATGTCATTTTCAATCAGTACAGCAGAAAAGAACGACCCATATTAAAAAAAAAGCAAACCACATTGAAGCATCACAATATCAATTAGATGTGAAAGTTTCCATGATCTTGATATCTTTCTAAAGACTACACATCGGCACACTTTGTACGCAGGCTAACTTTCCGCTACTTCTTTTCAATGACTAGTTCAGACAATGGAATTATTCAAGAAAATGATTAGAAACCAGTACTAAAAATGGTATTATAAATATTTCGGGGAAACGGTACATTCGGGGAAACGGTTCGTTCGGGGAATTGTTTTTCGGGGAAATAACTTTCGGGGAAACTTCATTCGGGGAACTGGTTTTCGGGGAAATGTCGTACAATCATTTCTGTGTGGAATAGACTAAAGGTTTCTGCTCCCTAGTGGAGTGGAGACGCGCGATAGAATTTTCTTTTTGGCTAGTTTTTGCGTCGAAAAGTGGTCGTTTGTTAACGGCGGTTTGTGAATATTGATCCATTGTCAAATTATATCACCAACCATAGGTGACTCCTGGACTGACAGTGTACCTTACCCTACTAACAAAAAAATCCTTCCTGAGACAAGCGTGGAGATGCAGCGATTCGCGGTCTTTTTAACAACGTTTGTCTTACTAACATTCCCTCCCTTCCTCGATGACCGTAAGGACGTGGCCGGCGCCGTTATTGACCTTATTAAAGTTGAGAGCTCTCGACCTGTGTACATTGAGAATAGTAAGCTAGTTCCAAGCCCTATTCATTGGTTCCTTGTGCAATTTCGATTGCTCTGCTCAATCACGGAGTTGCAACTACGAATTGTGCGGTCATCTATGCTCATGCTCATGCTATACGGGTCTTCAAAATTGTAGCTGAAGCGTTTCATAAACCCAAGCATATTATTTGCTCTATGGATGATCGTATTGTAATGGTCTATGAAAGTTAGTTATGAACCCAAAATAACTCCTAGATCCCTAACTCTTTCAAATGTTTCTACTTTTTGATTTCATTGAGTAATATAATAGCTTTTAGCAGAAAATTAAGCACACCGACTAGCTTAATTTTCTGCTAAAAGCTATTATGTCACACTTTTTAACATTCACCTGCAATAAGCTTTTTGAGCAGCAAATGTAAAAAATACTAGCTGTCCCCGGCAAACTTTGTCTTGCCTACTGCGTTTTTTGACGTTTCAAGTGCCTAGCCAAGCGCCCAAGCCCAAGTCCCCGTTCAAAATGTATGACAACCCGATTTTCAAAAACACTCAATTTTCCCATGTTTTAGGCCTCATAAACCTTCCTTGGGTGAAAACTAACAGAACAAAACTTAGACGACTCAAATCGGACCATCCGTTCGCAAGTTATGCGCGGTCCCACGTATGCCGCTGCATTTTTATATATATAGATGAATTTCCTTCTGAAATATACTTAAATATCTTGGTTATTCCTGACTTTTAAAAAAAGTTTCATGTCATACGGGGTATGCACTTCAACCGGAGGAATCGCTCAAGTGATTGGGCACTAAATATGAATTCTTCCTTGCTTTTGCAAAGGTGCGAGCCCGAAAAATGGAGCAGTTAGCTCAGTCGCAAGAGTTTTCATAAATATTGGCGGAATTCCATCAGGTCCAGCACCTTGAGAAGCATCAAATTTTTGTAGACCGTTAAGTATTTTGTGTACCTTGACGTGATTGACACCTACATCTGCTGGGTATTCAGGTATGTATTCAAAAAAGTAACGGTCACGATCCTTTTCGGAATAAAAAGTATATATTTTCTGGAAAAATGATGCGAAGAGATTACAAATGTCGTCTTAGTTATTGCCAACGCGTTGGTCCGAATACACTGAAGATGGAAAATTATTAGATTTAAGTTTTGACTGTACGTAATTAAAGAAGTTCTTCGGACACAACTTTATCTCTTTTTCAGTGTTCGTATTGTACTCTTCAAATGCAACGTCGATGGCCAAGTTGAGTTGTGTTATAAAAGAATCTAGATCAAAGGGTGACGCGGCCTGACGGGCCTTATCACCAGGGTTTTCCCAGGCTTCTGGTCACGGCCACGGAAGTCTTATGGGGCGGGTAACAACCACCTCTTTTCCCAGGGCCGGCTCTTCGCTATGGGACTGATCAGGGCACAAAGAAACTAAACACCGCACTTCACTTTCAATACAGATTTATTTTACCTTTTTCGGTGTGTGTGTGTGTGTGTGTGTGTGTGTGTGTCGTGTTGGGTGTAATGTGTAGGCTGGCCAGCGATGACGGAATCTCGATGTGGGATGTGGGATGCTCTGCTTCTCGGCGTGGGCTCGGGAACTCGGGCCCAAGATGGCGACTAGGTGGCTTGGGTAAATCTTCACCGGCGATCGTGCCGGTATCTCGGTCGGGCTTCGATACCCTTCTTGGATAACCAGGGTTTCTCAGCAAAACGCTAGTGGGTCCTATAGCAACACGAGGGATGGGGGTCTTAGGGTTGGAACACTTTCACAAGATCACTCCTAATTTCATACCTGACTCTAATTTGCTATATGCACAGCGTAACTTTTTAATTGAACTAAGCTTTCGCTTTGGGAATCACTGGTATTTGTAAAAACTCGATCTTATTCCTCCGGAGGTTCAAGTCGAAAAGACCCGATCTTGTGCTCCAAACCCTTTATAGACCTTCCCACGATCCTCATCCTCCTCCCAAAGCCTCTCGTTGTCCATCTTTCCTGTCCCTACATCCTATTCATATTTCCAATGCCCACCTTATCCTTCTGTCATCCCGGGATTCCGATGTCATAAGTGTCATGTGTTCAATTGTGTGGAGTAAGTTCCCAGCCAACCACATATCGTAAATCATTGTGTGGAAAAAATCGTATATTTTCATATATTGAATCAGAATTGTATAATAATATGTATATTTGTTGACAATGGTTGCGCAAAATCGCATTTCATGCCAAATTAAATTTGAATTGCGATTTTGTTTCATATAGTCGTCTCCGATCATAAAAGGTGCGAGATACTATAGATAGGATCGCACAAAATCGGATAGAATCGTGAAAAAACGTACATTCTTAGTGTCAAGCTGCAAACTCGCTAGCATCGTATATATGATTTCTTTGAATCGTGGAAATCGTCGCTTCACATCGTATATGAATCTGCTAAATCGAGCTTGCTACCTAAAGGTATGATGAAAATCGGTGAAATCGTATACAACTATAACAATGTTGTATATTGATCGTTCGCGTCACACTTGCGTCGTATACAAAGTGAATGAAATCGTAGAAATCGTATATTCATTTTTACAGTCGCATATGATTGTTACTGCACTTGTAATAGTCGAATCTTAATCTCGAAAATCGTAAATGGTTTTGTTTACATATTTGTATCATGGAGAAAAAGAAAAAAAGGTTTTCATCACAAATTGGTATTTTTGTTGTTGTTGACACATTCCAACCATGGTAGCAATAATTTCATACTAGCAGATGACTTACAATAAGTGATGTATAGATTCGAACAACGATGTGAATTATGGGCCTCTTGCACGGCACCACTTTTGGTGCCACACAATGCACAACAACAACGCTCCCGCCACAAGTCTCGCACCGTGTCATGCAAATTTTTATTCGTTTCATGCCATTCACTTTTAACTCTCTGTTTTCAACTTGGCAATATAGCCAATAGAGATGACGCGCAGTTCTCAATCAAAGGACCTAAGTTCGATTCCCACTGAACATCAATTGTTTTTTTTTTTATTTGAAAATCTTGAGTCGTCTATTGGTACTCGCAATCGTAATAAGATCGTGCATAATCGTATATTTAGACGGATAAAATCGGCGAAATCGTACAAATTTTTCGAGAAATCGTAAATTATGTTGGATGGAATCGCAGTAATCGTATATATGTTTCGATATGGCCTCCACTTTAGTATGTATATGACTGTTTCGTGCATTGAATACGATTTCTTTGCTGCTATATATGTGTGACTATTTCAGTTGCAATTTCGATATAGCAACCAAATTGCTGGCTGGGTTAACAATATTTGTTTGTTATTCAATTTGGCGGTTGATTTTCTGGGAGTGGCTTACCTAGCTATATACATATTATTTAAATTTATAACTGTTATACTCACCCTATTGGGTGATAATTCATGATGAACTCTAGTATGGCTATATCTCTCCTCTCATATTTAATCTACTCGCTTGCTCTGGATTGGGTTATAGGGTAAATGTACCAGAATGGTAACAGTTGATCGCAGATGTCTAGATATTTTTCCAAATTTTCGTTAGTTTGGTTATTTCTGTAATTCTTATGCTTTCTTGCTTTCTGTTTCTGGTTTTTTAATTTTTTTATTTGTCTGTTGTACCAAGCTGGAATTTTTGAGTTGCGATTCCGTCTTTTTTCTTCACAGGTACCTCTTCAAGAATAATTCTAAAAATAATGTTGTAAAATGATTCAACTGCAGTATCGACGCTTCCTTTATTCTTTGACAATAGTTGCCAATTTATACTATTTAGTTTATGTCTAATGTTATCGTAGTTTGCTTTATGGTATTCAAAGACTTCCTCATACTCACATTCGTTGGGTCTATGATTTTCGTTGCGTTGGTCAAAGTCCCCATAAATGTGTAGGGTAAAGTGGAAGTTCTGATAATATTTTTTCAGCAATTTCAAAGAAATTTTCATAACTGCTTTTATTAGTGCGGTCTGAGGGAAATTATACAGAGGCTAAAACATGAGTTTCACCTGCTATGTATGTTTTCACTCAAACATGTTCAAAGGCATTATTTTTTGTAGAGTGTAGAAGTTCAGAATTAAATTTTGTCGAAATAGCAACAAGAACTCCACCTCCAGACTTCTTTCCAGACTCGAGAAAGACTCGGTCTCTCTGTTTACATTAAAGCTATTTCTTCGCTTCTCTCGCTTTCATCTCAGCTAGTTTTAGTTGCCAAAAGTATCGAAAAGGATGAGCTGATTTTTTTTGGTGTATTTCCTTCATTTTTGCTGGGCATTTCATGAGGTTGAAATTTTGATAGTACATACACCAAAACTTCAAATGCATTCTGTTTGAACTGCGAAGAGTTTTCTGGAAAAATGCTGGTTGGGAAATTAAAGCTATTTTCTTCCGAAGAAGAAGGCGTCCTTACTTCGGAAAATTTTGTCCAGTCGAGGGGGAATAGAACTTGTTAGCACTCTCCCGTAATTGTGCAATCGGTGCGTGCATTTGCTTGAGAGATATTGTCGATACGCTTTTTATTTTGGGTCACCTTCTCAGTTGTAGTTCCTAGGGTCGACCGAGGGTATTTCGACCAAATTTGACGCCAACGCCATTTATTGCCTAAAAATCGCCAACTAGGAAAATAGTGATCATATTTAAATCGTTCACGTTGCTTGCCAGTTGATTCTGCTTGTTCAGCTAATTCTTCAGCTAAGGTAAGAATCTTTCCTGCAGGGTAATTTTCTGTCTTGCTGTTAATGTTCGAGACCGCATCTGCAACCGATTTGATCTCTATGAATATTTCCTCCAGCTTTTTTGTATTGGGGGCAGCTGAGTTTGGTTCCGTTATTGGAGTCAACTGAGATACATAGCTCTTTTCAGGCCCAACAGTTATTTGTGTAGGAATTCAGCACTTTTTGTATTTGCATTGTTAACTTTTTTTTTAATTTCTTTGTATTTGTGAATTTTAACTTAATGCTAATTCTTCACACGGCATTGTTAACGTCTTCTACAGCCTGGCTGAAGATTTTTTTCGCATGATTGCATGTGCTGGACTAAATCTTTCTGAAGTTTGTCATTTTTCGCGGAGTTGGCAATTAACGATTACTCTGTCTTGACAAGAAGTTGATCTAATTTATCAACGATGTCGCCTACCATTGATATTTTTTTAGACCGTCAGCAATTCTATGGTATGCATCCGTTTGTTTTTGGATTGATTCCAATAGACTTTCCTGCTTGCAAATCAGCTTCCGCATGCCACTGTGCCTCGATGTGCCTCAACATTCGATCAAGCGTATTAGTCAACATGCCGACGGATCTCTGGGTGGTTTCTCCGCCTTTGGCTATAGAACCAGACTCTGTTGCTTCCAAACCGCTGGAAAACTCCCTCGTCCAGGCATTTCTGCATAGCAGACCTCAACAAGACCAAGTTCGGAACTCCGTCCGGACCTGGGTCCTAACCTACGCTAAGGGCTATCTCCGCAAGTTCCTCATCGGGGACCCTCTCCTCATCCTTTTTGCTTGCCCTTATATCAGTCTTCAGCGCAACTTTGGCAGCGGCGAACACTATGCACCGTTCATTCCGCTTTTCCTCAGTTCGTGCTCGCTGGATTCGCCGCCTAGCCCGTAGGCAGGTGCGGCGCAGTTCCGCAATCGCTTGAGTCCACCAGCAAGCCGGTGGTCTCCCAATTCTAGGGTAGACTTGCCTAGGCGTGCTTGCATCACAAGCACGCGAGAGCATCGCTACCAGTTCGTCCCTGCTTAAACCAAGTAGATTGCGCTCACGGCGGAGCGCCCCATTCTACCTACGATGGCTTGATCTTAAACTAAAGGTATTTTTAGTACCGACATTAGCTAGATCGACATCTAGCATAGCCTAGCCAGTGCCTTTAGCAGGATCTGAGCCTGCTGGTTCGTTAAACGGCTTCCCTATTCCACGGCCCAGGCATTGAAATCACCCGCTATTACCTTCGGCCTTCGCCCTGTCAGCTCGATCGTCATACAGTCCAGCATCTGCGTAAACTTCTCGATCGACCACCGTGGAGGCGCATAACAACTACAGAAGAAGACCTCGTTTACTTTGGCGTCCGCAAAGCCCTCATGTGTAGTAAACACCAACTCATGGAACCCCTAGTCCTTATCGTCCCCATTTTTGGAACTCATATAGCCTTGTGCCTTATGGTCTTCGCGCCGCATCGCCTACACAGCTTGCTCCTATCACAGGGCATGTGGCATACTGATCAGCCCACCTGGAGCTTCCCTAGTTTAACAGACTTATTTGAGTTCGCCACAGGTATGTAGCTGTACCAAGGCTACCTATGTTAGTGCTGGGCCTTTCCGTAGCTGAACGGCTGCGTTGGCCACTTGCATCTCGCTCGAACCTCGCAGTGCCGTGACGAGCTCTTCCGCGTCGGTGATCTCATCTGGGTTCTTCAACTGCAGAGTCACCTCCGCTGTAAGAGCTCTCACTTAGACATCCTCGCCAAGGATCTCTTCCATCAGACTACTGTAAGCGGTACCCTTGCGCTCCTTGGCGCGCTTTAGCTTGAGGATCATTTCACCCATACGAGTTTAATACTACTCTCCTGCGGTTTCTACGTTTCCTTCATTCGCTTTTTTTTTCTTCTAAACCATGGGGATGAAATCTGCTCAACAGACACCTGAACAGGGAGGTCTAGATAGTGTGGGGTTAAGGATGTCATCTACAACAAAGCTGAGCCTTCAGCAGATCAAATCGCGTTGATCAGTTTTTGATGCTTGCAGATCAGTTAAGTGCGGGTCTACCACCATACCCTTTCAGCCTTCCGAGGACATAGAGACAGTGGTAAGGACCACTCGGGAAACTGGCTAAGCGCCCGCATGCTACCTTGGTGGGCTTCCCAAATCGATGTTCGTTGCTACAGGCTACGCGGCTAACCTTGAGGGTGCGATGTGCACTAGCCCCTCTATGAACTGAATCAATGCCTTCTTGATGGTTCCGGAGAGACGAAGGGTTTGGCGGTAATGGAAATGTTCTTTAGTGTGTCGGGGAAATGGTAGACATCCCGGGTAGACGTGAATATCATAATCATATCTTAAAACGATCAAATTTTGATGTCATATCTTAATATGATATTGATGAGATATTCAAAAAGTTGCCAAATATCTGCTCAATATCTCATCGTGATATGATTTCAAAATTAGTACTTGATTTGATCATATTTGACCAAGGCTTTACGGGCAATCCGCTTATAAATGTCGATATTTTCCAACATTGCGCAAGAAAACTATTTTAAGTTTTCAACTTTCAACATGCGCCGCCCCCATATAACGTAACACTTCAGAAGATAGGGGATTCTTAAATTACGTAACGCTTCAGGGGAATAGGGAATAGAGCCTAGCGTTACGACCCAAACAAAAAAGTTAGAGTTATCATACAAAAGCACATTATGGATTCCGCCAGATCCTAATGAACCAACCACCGAGTTCAAAAATATCGAATTTAGCGTTACATAATAAATAGATGTTCCCTTATGTACACCACAAATGTTACAAACGAGCACTGGGACAAAAAGGAAGTAGAAGTGGCCTTTATTTTCTATTATTATTATTTTATTTTAATCCATCTGACTTACGTCTTAATGAATGTGTACTAATCTAACTAGCGACTGCCGGACGTGCTGAAGCAATAATTCTGCTCCGAAACTCTGCTGAAGAAACTCCAAATTCGAATAAGTTAGCCACGTCGTTGAAGGCTCTCACCATGGTGGAAATCGGTTCATAAAAGCCAAACTGTGAACGGTGAAACGGCGTCGCAAGCATCCGGTCAATTGTCCAACGTTGAATACGTGTAGGAGCGATTAACGGCAACTGTGCCAGAAGGTTTGGACAATCTATATCGCAGTTCAGGATTTTTGCAACAGTCACTGCTTGTTGGATAGTCCGACGACGCTCCAGAGTGTCGAAGCCTACCAAGCCGCAGCGCTCAACGTAGGGCGGGAGATTGGCGCGGTCCCGCCAAGGTAGTAATCGTAGGGCGTAACGTACAAAACGTTTCTGAATCCGTTCGAACCTATCGATCCAGTTTGCTTGGTATGGACTCCAGACAACTGAAGACGTTTCAATGATTGAACGAACCAGCGAGCAGTACAGCGATTTGAGGCAGTGGATATCGGTGAAATCTTTGGTCGTCCTCATAATGAAGCCTAACTGTCGATTGGCGCGATCGATGATCTCTGCGCGGTGGTCGTTGAATGTTAGTTTGGTGTCAAGCAGTATACCCAAGTCTTTCACTTGATTGACGCGCTGAATACTAGTGTCGCCGATTTTATAATCCATGTGGACAGGAGCCGCGGAGCGATGGAATGTTATTACTTGACATTTGCTAATGCTAAGTGTCATGCGGTTTTCGTCACACCATTTAGCAAATATGTCTAGCAAACTCTGCAATCTGACGCAATCCGCCGGGCTTTCGACGACAACGTAGATCTTAAGGTCATCGGCGTAAATAAGCCTACAGCCAACACCCAGCAAAGCAGCAACGTCGTTGAAATAGAGTGCGAAGAGAAGAGGCCCGAGGTTACTTCCTTGTGGTACGCCCGAGGAGTTCGTAAACCAAAAGGAGGTATATGATCCAATCTTGACGCAAAGTCTCCTACCACGTAAGTAAGATTTTAGCCAACTTACAGTAGCGGTCGAGGCACCCAATTTTGTCAACTTGCACAAGAGAATGCCATGATCGATTTTGTCGAAGGCTGCCTTCAAATCCGTATAAATTGCATCTACCTGTTTTCCGTCTTCCAAATGGTTGATGCAATTAGAAGTAAAAGAGAGCAGGTTGGTCGTTACTGACCTGCCAGAATAAAATCCATGCTGGTCGGTGGAAATATACATTTTTGTTTGGGCAAAAAGGCAATCATTGATAATAGTCTCAAATAATTTTGAGCCAGCGCATAATGACGTAATTCCACGGTAGTTTCGTACATCCCTCTTATCGCCATTTTTGTACACTGGGAACATGAAGGATTTTTTCCACTGCTCGGGAAATTTCTTCTGCTGCAGCGACAGATTGAAAATTCTGCACAGGGGAACAGCGAGGACATCAATACAACTCTTCAAAACAATAGCGGGGATTCTATCGGGTCCAGGAGCGGTGGATGTTTTCAGCCTCTTCACGGCTTTGCGCAGCATTTCATCCGTCACGAACGGCACATCGATGTCGCAAAAACTTTCAGGAACAGCCGAAGCAGCTACTGTAGCATCGTCGGGTGTTGCGCACTCCTCGTTAAAAACGCTGGTAAAATGCTTAGCAAAAAGGTTGCACTTTTCTGAAGCACTTGAAGCTTCTATAAGCGGATGCGGCAATTGAACAAAAAAAAAGAGTAATCGGCACAAAAAATGCATATAATCGATATTTGCTTTTCTTTAAAAAGGCACAAAAATATAAACTGATTTTATCTGATAGATTTCTTAATCCCAATTACTTTATTTCACTGTGAGTAAACCAGCAGAGGCTTTCCAATTGAGCTGGACCTCGATGTCGAGCTTGCATTTGTGGTACGAATCCAATAAATGAATCACCGAACAATTTGGGAACTTTATCGGCTTGCTAAGCAAAACACGTCCATTTCGAAAAACGGACCGTTTGATTCTAGATTCAACAAACCATACCGCTGCAGACGACAAGCTTTTTAAATTTCAACCAACGAATTGCGTAGCGATTCAGCCTCGGATATACGAACAGCTAGGGCCCATATAGCCGAGGCGGTAAACGCACGGGTATTCAGCATGACCATGCTGAGGGTGACGGGTTCGATTCCCGGTCGGTCCAGGATCTTTTCGTAAAGGAAATTTCCTTGACTTCCTTCCCGAGCAGAGAAAAATATCAAAATAATAACAACGGAATCACAAAACCTGTTTTTATATCTCGGTTTGTTATTATTAACTTATTAAATCATCACCGTTCCATAACATGTTCTGTTGGGCAGTCTTATTTTGTTATGATCGTGCTCTTGGTATATTTTCTTTAAATTACATTTCAATAACATGTTTTGTTGTAGCACAAGTTCAGTTATAATTGTGTCATTGAGACTGTACAAATATTTGATCATTAATATTACAACATAACTAGCTTTGCAATCAAAACTACACCATTCGAGATTTCCGTTGTTCACAGCATTCCGTGAGGAACTGTAACAGAAAATATTATTTTGTCATCAGTTCCTCTGGCATTACGTTTTAACTGTGACAGAGCCAACTTATCAGCCTTTTGTTTTATAAGCATTTTGCCATTTTATGAAACATTTTGGATCAACTGGTGGAATTCAAGGACGAACAACACATTTTCGACAAAAATGTAAAAAATAAGTCATCAAGAAGAAGAACTCCATTGATTATTTTAAGACATTTTATTTTTATTGATTTCATTGCATCGAGCCCACTTAGATTCATTTGATTAAATGTGTCAATCAATGAGGTAATAATGTAAATTAATCTTATGAACAATGAACCACCTAATAAAGGGCTTCAAAACGTCGGTAGTTTTTCATCTTAAGTTGTTTGAAAAATAAACGAAAACTATTGTTTCTCTCTGTTTTCGATAAATAAATCGCTTGCAACAACAATAGCGTCCCAATTATGAATGAAACATTTAACAATAGATCATATTGTTGCGTATCCCATTGAATTCATATGGGACTTTGGAGGAGTTCCTATCCGCAACAGAAAAAAAAGCAAATTTTGTTTTCAGATTGTTATCAATAACTTATTCATATCAAAATTTGTTATTGAAATATTCTGAAAATTCGCTGTTATTAAGTTGTTTTTGAAACTAACAAAACATGTTATTGAACAGGTCTTCCAGGAACATTTTTTTGTTATAATTTTTGTTATTTTGCCGTTTATGACAGACAAGTTTATAACAGGATATGTTATGTAACTAACATGAAAATAACACTTTCCGTTACTCAGTTATTTTTCCAAAATAACACATTTTATTATGCTGCTGCTATTCCCTTCTGCTCGGGTTGGGCATAGAGTATCTTCGTGCCTGCCACACGATATACGCATGCAAAATGGTCATTGGCAGAGGAAGCTCTCAGTTAATAACTGTGGAAGTGCTCATAGAATACTAAGCTGAGAAGCAGGCTTTGTCCCAATGAGGTCGTTACGCCAAGAAGAAGAAGAAGATATACGAACAGACGACAGTCGTGACGACTACGATCTTCTAAATGTTTCCAAAGCTTTTCTGGGCGACAGTTCATAATAGAGAACGTTCAGTGAAGTACATACTAGAGTTTTAGCTGATTTTTTATGGCTAGAAGGTAAATTATCCGGTTCTGCAACGAAATTATGCAGGAGGCGTGGGTATTGTGATTCCTTGACTTATTTGGTGTTGTTGGAATAAAACTTAGGAAAACTTTGTTGCAAGAAATGGAGAAAACAATAACACAGTTACCTAAAGTTTTGCTCAAACACCATTAGGTTAGGCAAGGAATCATAATAGCCAAGCTTTTTGCGTCATTTCGTTGCAGAGATTGAGAATTTACCTTCTCACCATACAAAAATTCAGCTCATTACTATAACCTAGTACTTCACTGATTGCGTCCTATTTTGGGCGCAAAATAAACCAAACATGTTTCTACGCATGTCGTTTTTTAAGTTTTGATCACTAGCTTTGTTAACAATTCAGAGAAAGAGCATAAAATGTGAAATCATCTAGAGAAAAGTGCTCTCTTAGTTTAGGAAAATATGCAATTCCTAATTGAGCCTTAATTCATTTTTATTTTCCATACCATCACGTCAGTTTGCACATTTTGGGTGGAATCAGTATTAATATTCTGCAATAGAACATTTATCATTGAGAAATCTGAAAAATACTGCTCAAGATCAAAACTAGCTCTTCACATTTCCATCTGCAACATCCAGAAATCGAAAGATCTGAAAATTACTGCTCAAGATCAAAATCAGTTCTTTGACACATCTATATATATAAAAATGCAGTGGCATACGTAGGACCGCGCATAACTCGCGAAAGGAAAGTCTGATTTAAGTCGTCTTGGTTTTGTTCTGTTGGTTTTCACCCAAGGAAGGTTTATGAGACAAAAAACATGTGAAAATTGAGAGTTTTTGAAAATCGATCTTCCATACATTTGCACCGGGGACTTGGTCTTGGCTAGCAACTTAAAAAGTCAAAAAACGCAGTAGGCAAGACAGAGTTTGCCGGGTACAGCTAGTTCATCTATAACATCCGAAAATTGTAAGATCTGAAAACTACTATTCAAGATCATAATTAGTTCTTTCGCACACTCATCTACAACATGGCGGGACCAAACCAACACAACTACCATGACTCGCAAACACCTTGGAAAACGTAGAACTTGATGCTCTTGTTACCTCCTATTTTCAGATATGACTCGTAGTGCAGTGGTAATGTCACTGCTCGTAAATCACAAGGTCATAAGTTCGATTCTGGTCGCGGCCATTTTTCTTTTTTTTACTCTAATCCATCTGTCAGATCATTTTATGATATTGGTTAGATGTGCTACAGCCCAGATCTCCCCAGATATTAGTCTGATCTTATAACATCAAAATGAGATATTATTATGTTCTTCCCCATACTAATTTTTGATCTTATTTTAGATCTTTTATCTCTTATGTCAAACAAAGCAATAGCTAATTATGATCCTGAGTACTTCACTGAGGAATATCAAATGACGATATTGTTCTGATTTTTACTTCTACTCGGGATGACTTCCACTTTGGGCCTGTCCATAAACTACGTAGACTCTGAGGGAGGAGGGGGGCTCTGGTCACAGTTTACGGTCCATATAAATTTCAGAAGGTTTGTATGGAAGAAAGACTACAAGGGAGAGGAGGGTCTGGGATAGTCAAAATTGAGTCTACGTAGTTTATGGACGCGCCTTTGGTTGTAGAGGACTTGTACCTCCCTGTTCAAATGTCTTTTGGGCAGATTAACGACACCCCCCCCCCCCCCTATTGCTTACAAGAATTAAATAAACTGTCAATATTTCTATCGTAATCCCAATTGTTCATCATCAATAGACTTATATTATGTCCCAGATGGAGAAAAACGTGCTTCTAAAGCCGGCCTTCTGCTACCTGTTATGGTATTGTGGTACATGTTTGGTCTTCAATTTATTAATATTTTTGTAATTTTCGTTAGTAGGAAGTCAAAACTTTGCTACTACTCATTTGATCATACGCACTTTGCAAAATGCTTAAAATTACTCATGCTCTAACATTTGAGCATATAAATCAAACATAATTGTTGGCAATGCTAGAAGTCACTTAGCCACAACACCGGAAAGCAGCTCGCGAAATCTCAAGGCAATCCCAATCGTTGATTTAAAGTCTTTTCGGACAAAAGCACAGGATTCATGCTGCCAATATTTGCAACACTCTCGCTATACGGATGATGGCGTAATCCATTTCCTATGCATTTCCATAGAACGGATGCTTTGTTGGGCGCCGAACGGTCTGTGGTGCACACCCTTATCTTTCGGAACCGTTCCAGTTGCAGGCCGTTTTTTTTTCTTCCTCGTACGTTATGCGTATGTGCCATGTTCACACATTTGGCCTTATTCTTCGATCCGTGAAAAAGCACTATCCGGATAACGGACATAAATGCGTCCATTCAAAAGGCGTGAATTCGAGAGAAATAAGGCCACAGTTAGTGCCTTTGAATCTGCCCAAGAAAAAAGATTAAATTGTAAAGGATACAATCTAAAACCTTGTTGAGAATTTGGCAGCGAATCAGAAAACGGATTGGAGCATAATTCAATTTTTCGGGCCAATAGGTTTATCCTGACAGCGTTAACAGAAATTTACGTCGGAGTGCGGTGATCTATTGCACCATGACGAAACCCAAATTAAAATGAATAACAACTTACTGAACCATGGAAACTTCTCGGAAAGAGGGTTGAGTGCCTTATCTGCCAAAGTAACCCTCGGGTGGGCCCACACTAGAAGCCACGATTGGGTGATTACACAGGAACAACGATGGAGATATGAATGAGTGGCAAATTATCGCATTATGACGCCCTCCTTTTCCTGAGTCATTGTTTGCCGTGTTTCATCTTGGGCGTTTATTGTCGAGCGCGCCACATTATCGCAGATTTATGGTCTGCTTGTAGTCACATCATCATCCTCTCATGCCGGCGGAACACTTTTAAGGATGGATTGTCTTCTTGAGGCTAAGGTTGAGATGTCTCGACCTTTTTTATTTCCACTTTATCACTTGTTTTCCGGTAAGGTTGGACGACAGGGTTGTTCGGGAAAGGAGCTAAACAATGATGTCTATTACAAAGAATGACTTCAAAAACTTTGGAGGATTATAAGCATTCATCATTTTTAAATTATACCCAATTCAAATGCGTTGAGTTATAGCACAGATTTTCATCACGGACAGGGCCATTGTAAACAGCTTAAATTATAATTATTGAGTTTTAACTACAATTTTGTTGTTTTTTTGTTCTTACAAGATATCTAGCCTTATCTAGTTTATCTCGGAACCCATTCTTTACTATCCTTCCGAAAGAAGAACTCAAATGACCACCATCACACCAGATCTGCTCCTCAATTTTGTTGTGCGTCGTGCAAGACTTCCAGCCTAAAACCACTGGGTATTATGATGGACATCTGCTCGGTTACGTACAACTGTTGATTATTTATGAATTTCTAATCAGCTATAATAAATTCCTTCCCCCGAGATGCACTTTGCCAGCCAGCCGGAAAACGGTTTGCCGTCGGTCGATATCCGCTCTATTAACTAGCACTGCTTAGCAGACTCAGAGGACCGGCGGTTCTCCTATAAAATAAGGTGTATCATGAGAATTATTTATGCTCCATGAACTTCTATCACTATAGTTTACGACACGCTGGCTAAAGCTTTGGTTCCCCTTGCAGAACTTTAAATAATGGCTCGCCGATCCTTTGCTCCACTAGTGGCAAAGCCAGAAGGGAAAATGGCACCGTCTAGTGGTGTGGTAGCCTACGAAGGAGCACATGCTCCCAACCGAACGTGCAGAAAGACGCTGAGGCTGCCCTGGAAAAAGCAACAAAGTTTAGTATGGGAGTTTGCACCGGAGAAGCTATTAAATTAAAGATTCTTATGATACGCTTTTCTCATCTGGCCACTACTGAGTTGTTGCTCATATGGAAATGGGAAAATGTTCAAAACAAGATCCTAGTGTTTCGGAACTACGTGTCATACGTGCCCACGCAACAGTTTATTGCTTCTATTTTTCCGAACGTTTAACTTTCTATACTACTCAGGACGGTTTCACACCTGCGTGAACATCTGTGCACCGATTGAGTAACCAATAAAGCTTAATTTAATTTGAACTTCTTCAGCTGAACAATAGTTGTGAGCATATCTCTCTCTTCTTGCGTAACGTCCTCACTGGGACAAAGCCTGCTTCTCAGCTTAGTGTTCTATGTTTTCACTTCCACAGTTTTTAACTGAGAGCTTCCTTTGCCAATGACCATTTTGCATGTGTATATCGTGTGGCAGGCAAGAAGATACTCTATGCCCAAGGAAGTCAAGGAAATTTCCTTTACGAAAAGATCCTGAACCGACCGGGAATCGAACCCATCACCCTCAGCATGGACATGCTGAATACCCGTGCGTTTAAAGCCTCGGCTATATGGGCCCTGTGAGCATATAATAAGCGGTTTTGAAATCTTCAGAAATGTAACAGACAATGACAAAAAACAGAACTCTAGTAAGTAAATGACACACAAATAGAAATGTAAAATTAAACTTATTGTATAAACCGTTTTAGTGATCCCAAGAAGAAGGCAAAATACATTGCGCCGAAACGTCGGAAAATAGATAACCTCTGTTTCCTTTTGATTTGAGGGACTGCAAGCCAAACCATATTTGATAGAAATCTTCAGCTTGAAACGTTTGTTTGATATTTTTTATATAAAAATTGAAATCGTTGGCATACAAATTAGCATATAATCTTTAAAATTGATCACATATGTAGCTTACGTCAAAAGTTCTTTCACTGATACTAAATTACTCCTTGAACATAGAGTATCTTTGTATGATCTAAAGAGATTATGTTCATAAATAAGAGACTTGATATCAGTTATTTTCAAAGGAAGTTTTTCAAATTTGGTAAGCTGTCTAATATTGAATACAGTGGTGACCTGATTTTGTGTACCTTTTTTGATTTTGTCAAACTTTTTTTGAACAAGATAAATAAAGTGTGTTTTGCTTAGCATTGACATTTTTAACCAATATTATTACAGTGGATCTTTTTTGGTGTCATATATAAATAACGCATAACTTTTGAAAATGGCCAAACATTTTTGCAATAACAACATCTGTTCAACACTAATGAAAATTCGATCGAGTCAAACAAGATGTTTGAGCTTTGCTTTGTTTTTGGACAAATATTTGACCCAGTGTACTGGGATCTTCACACATTTCTGTATTTTTTTTTTTTGCACATAAGGCAACCTGTCCAACCTGTTAAACCATTATCGTTTCAAATTGCTGAAAGACTTCTTCTTAGTTACCGCTGGAACATAATAAACGTCAAGCGTTTCCTGTTGATGTGACGATTTTTGAGACATCCTTTAATATGTGACGCTGAAGTAAAAATCACGTCTTCAAATAAATCTCGAAATATTCAAAATTGGCTTCCTCTTTTCAGACATGCCTCAAAGGATTCCTCCAGGAATACCATAACAATATAATAGAAACATAGTTAACACTAGTTTACAGCATTTTTGAACTCGGTAAGCTAATGATCATTTTTGGTGTAGAATCATGCCCTGAGTTTGAAAACGCGAAGGAAAAAAATTACAGTAGAGCGGAAATTTTTTCGACTTTCCATACAAGGTTGATGATTCGAAATCGATTTTTGTTCTATTTTTAAGCAACGTCGCTCACTTCACACATCTCATTCTCGGTAATCAATTCTTCGATTGAGCTGAATTTTTTACTATAATTCGCCTACATATGATATGTCAAATAAACGTTGAGAAAGAATTTTTAGGTTGTTTTTGTCTTATTGAAAAAAATACATTTCTTCATATATTTTTGGAAATTTGGCAAAAATTTAAGGAGATCGTCCTTAAAACTCGCCAATATTTTGAATTTCATCAATCTGACGCAAAACCTGCTTTCAGATGATCGAATGGTATTGTATTCAGCTTTTGATTTATGAAAAAGATTTGAAATTGGTTGAACAAAACGCAAGATATTTGAATTTTAGTAAATTCCATATTTTTAAAAGTTGTAAAACTCGATATTGAGCTAAAACTCAAAAACTGGTCTATTTAAAAATTTTTGAAGCACGGTTTCGAAATCAGTGCTTAATTGTGCTTCAAAAATTTTGGTCGTTGACAGAAGTTCACGACTTTCGTTTTATTTTGTAAACTAGTGTAATCGGAAAGATTTCACCAATAATAATCTCTTCGGACAATCGCACCCATACCTTGATATCTTTCTATTGTTGCGCCACTCGTCTGGATGGAGATCAAACAGTTGCAGACAAATCTTGACCCTTTGAGCACCCTCCAATTCATTCGACCTGCAGTCACTTCCTTGAAATCCTTGTCTATGCTAAACAGTTCATTCTCAACCAGAGCGCCACAGTTCTTCGTGTCGTCAGATTGTATGCTCAGGTATCGTGCACAAATTACGTAACGCTTTTAGAAGGAAGGGGTGTTTTTCAGAACGTGACAACCCATATAAACGATTGAGAGTTCCCACAAAAAAGTGTGACATAGGGGAAGGGAGAGTTGATAAATGTTGTTTTTTTTTCGTGACACAATTTGTGTATCACTCCTCACTACTTGCAGCTCCGTCTCCAGCAGGTTCGTGATTTTCTCCGGAGCGTTGGGCGATTCGCTGTTCTTCTGCAGAGACTAAAACGAACTGGTTATGGATCCTCAGCTCTTTAACCCGGGAGCGGTCCCGTCGCGTACTGAGTACACGCACCATGAAAAATGCACGCATGTGGTACACAGCGTGAGCGCAGCGTCGCTGCAGGTAGTCAAAGACGTGACTGCTCGAGGATTAATCTTCTCCGCTATGCGTTCACCGTATTCGATACAGAAACGAGAAAATGGGTGAGAAAAACTCTGCTGTCACAAAAATGCGTAAACTTATGAACAAAACTTATTAAGATCCCCCAGATATTAGATTCCCTTCATAATATTTTCATTTATTTAGTTAACGTCAAATTCATGATAATACTGAATCAACATTTTGCCGCCATAATACTCGATTTGCAGCTTCAGCTCTCCAACGTCGGTCACGTCCAACGCTCGCCAGATCACGCTCCACCTGGTCCGCCCATCGTGCTCTCTGCGCTCCACGCCTTCTTGTACCCACCGGATGGTTAGCAAACAACAACTTTGCAGGGTTGTTGTCCGGCACCCTTGCAACATGCCCTGCTCACCGTATCCGTCCAGCTTTAGCCACTTTCAGGATGTCGGGTTCACCGTAGAGTGCACCGAGCTCGTGGTTCATCCTTCTCCGCCACACACCGTTCTCCTGCACGCCGCCAAAGATCGTCCTGAGCACGCGTCGCTCGAAAACTCCAAGTGCTTGAAGTTCCTCCTCGAGCATCGTCCATGTTTCGTGTCCGTAGAGAACCACCGGTCTTATTAGCGTCTTGTACATGGTACATCTGGGATTAGGTGAAAGATGACGGAAGATGATCTGGGATAGCACTTTGTAGGCGACATTTAAAATGGTGATCGCTCGAAAGTTCTCACACATTAACTTGTCGCCTTTCTTGTGGATGGGACAGATTATCCCTTCCTTCCACTCCTCCAGTAGCTGTTCGGTTTCCCAGATCTTGACTACTAACTGGTGCAGACAGGTCGCCAACTTTTCCGGGCCCATCTTGATGAGTTCTGCTGCGATACCGTCCTAACCAGCCGCTTTGTTGTTTTTGAGCTGGTGGATGGCATCCTTAACTTCCCTCAGCGTAGGAGTTGGTTCGTTCCCATCCTCTGCTGCACCAACATAGACATTTCCTCCGCTGCCTTGGTCCTCCTTGCCTACATTCTCTCCGCCATTCAGGTACTCGTCGAAGTGCTGCTTCCACCTTTCGATCACCTCACGTTTGTCCGTCAGGAGGCTCCCGTCCTTATCCCTGCAGATTTCGGCTTGCGGCACGTAGCCTTTGCGGGATGTGTTGAGCTTCTGGTAGAACTTACGTGTTTCTTGTGAACGGCACAGCAGTTCCATTTTCTCGCACTCCGCTTCTTCCAGGTGGCGCTTTTTCTTCCGGAAGAGACGTGTCTGCTGCTTCCGCTTCTGTCTGTATCGTTCCACATTCTGTCGGGTTCCATGCTGCAGCATTACCGCCCGCGCTGCATCCTTCTCCTCCAGAACCGCTCTGCACTCCTCGTCGAACCAATCGTTTCGTCGACTCCGTTCTACGTACCCGATAGTGCTCTCGGCTGCGTTGTTGATTGCTGCTTTGACTGTACTCCAGCAGTCCTCTAGAGGGGCCACATCGAGCACACCCTCGTCCGGCAACGCTGCCTCGAGATTCTGCGCGTAATATTATGAAACCCACGGCTACGCCAATGCAGCAGAAGACGGAAAAGAGTCAAATCCTTCGTTGAGAGAAGTTAATGATGCCATTCGCCAGCTCTAAACCAACAAAGCAGTTGGAAAGGGTGATAATGCAGCTAAACGGTTCTACGACATTACCCGGAAAACCATTACCCGGAATGCAATTTACCGAAATACCATTTACCGGAATGAACCATTTACCGGAAAACCATTACCCGGAAAAACCATTTACCGGAATATTTTTCCTTCTTTTTTTTAGTATAATGAGAACATGTTTGTGTAAAAATTTTTATTTGTCATTTTGGATGGATTTATCTTTCTTTACATGAAAAAAAAAACTTACTTATTCTGCAGTATAAGAGCTAGTGAGAGAAGATGATCTGCCATCGAAATATCACGACTCGACCGAATCGCTTGTTTGAGCTTCTCCTCTTTCTGCTGAAGCTTCTTCATTCGACTGGTGTAGACTGGGACGTCACCTTGTAGATATCTTAGGAACTCGGCAGATGTCGACTGTTCCTCTTCCTTAAAAGCGTTAAGCACAGCATAAAATTTCAAATCGCTCCCGCCTTTTAGGAGAGAATTGAATTTGTTATGGTATCCCTCGATGGCATTAGTGGTGCGTGGAAGGCCCTTCAACAGATTGTGCCGCATTGACCAAAATTTTGGAGCAAACCGTGGAATTCCTCGTCGGCCATCTGATCGAATTTTACCCAATACATAGTTTTTCTCAACATAATCGAGAAACGGCTGCATTGATTGAGAAGCGCTTGCCCGAATGGCTGCAAGACCTTCTGGAACATTTTTGGGCTTCAAAAATGCCAAGGCTTCAGTTTGTTTAAACGTCAGCAGCATTCGAATACTTTTACAGTATTTCCCAGTCAATCCCAGCTTTTGCAGACGACGCCACCAGCTTTTAGTAAGGTGGAAAAAGCAACCATACTGAACAGCATCTGGGATAACTTTTTTCACGGCATTTATCTCTGCTTTTTCAAAATCGGTCAGAACAACGCGAGGATCAAGCGTTACGCCATTCTCAGCTGCAGCATTTTTCACCAACTTCAATGCCTTCTTATATGTTGTTTCCGCTTTGTCGGGCAGCAGCATATGAACAAACGACATGAATTTTCGAGCAGCGTCATTCCCCACAGATGCATGAATAGTCGTTTGAACCTAGAACATGGTGGCAATTAAAAATATAGCAAACACATTCAGCTTGTTGATTTACCTCAACAGGAAACTGGGAAGCAGTACGGCGAATGATCTTCTCAGGTCTTTCATCCCCTTGTGATGCCTTCCTTTTAAGGGCTTCCCTATAACGGCTTGTTTCAAGTCTGAGAGGATCTGCCATATGGTTGTGGTTTTTCGTTGCTATTATCACGTGACTGCCATTAATCACTTCCGTCCGCGCTCTTCCTCTGCATTTTTCGGCGTCATCTTGATTCCTTCGCTTTTCACATTCCCAGTACCAATAGTTTTCCACCTACCCAAAAAAAATCCGATTATAAACTTCTGAAACTTTTAGTGAAAGTTTTGAAGACATTACTTGTTTGTCCTTGTGATATACAAAACCACGGTAAAGTAGTTTGAAGCGCTTCCTGTTTGTGTGAATCAATTCGCCAACATTGTTCTCCATTTCTTCACCGTCATTGGTAGGCTCGTCCAAACTAAAAAATTGTTCCTCGTCTTCGGCCATTTGGTCTGCTCGCGTCGACTGACTGATGCACAATGATATATTGTTCTCAAACGTTATTGTTTCATGGCTGTTGCTGAGAGCCTATTATATTTCAAGTTGTTAGTGCGGTAAAAACCATTGAGTTACCTCTGAGAACCATTAGCCTACCAATGGTATTACTTTCAGCTTGAAATGAGATACCTAGCTGCGATCTGGATAGCAACATTATTTGCTGATCTAACCTTATTGAAACGATTATGGATGGCATGTCATAAAGCCTGTATCCGCAATAATCGGGACACAGAAATACAGCTGTAACTCTGCAATAGATGCAATGAAATTATTCAAATTTTGTCTAATAACTTCTTAAGATGTGTTCATTTCACCTACAAAATTTCATGTGAATCGGTGCAGTACTTTTTGTTTTAGCAACGAAAGAGTAAAATGTGCTCCTTTTAATTTTGTACAGCCCTTAGTTTTGCTTGTCAGCGCTCTAACTTTTGAATTTGGCAAAGGAAATGGCTGAAATTTTGAACACAAACCTCTCAATCAGCATTTGTTGCATAGGCAAAATTTCAAAAAAATCGATGCACTATCAACAATTTTATAGTCGAAACATGTATTGGGACTGAACGTGATTTTAGCCTCCCAGACACCAATTAGTTAGCACCCCTTATTGTTTCGATTGTACTATTGAAAGTACTATACCAATTATCATCAAATTTTGCAGGCATAATATACACATAATCAACTAGCTTCTGTGAAAATTTCATGAAAATTGGCAGAGAAATTCAAAAGTTATGAATAAGTAAAAATCGCACATGAAAAACACGAAAAATTTTCACTAACACTCACCCCTATCAACACCAGTAGCTTTCAAACCAATTGGTCAAAGTTGATGAAATTTTGCAAGAAAGTGCCTCTATAAGTATCATAAGTGCTAACAAAATTTCATAATTATCATCACAAAACTTTGAACTGTAGCGTAACAGAACCATCTACTATGCGAATGAAAATTTACCATGGTTGTACAAAATGCTTAAAATCACGTCGGTTTGTTTTTCATCCACAGTTAAAAGTAATAGATCGATTTTTATGAAATTTTGCACAAATAATAAACATACACCAAAGAGTTCTCAGTCAATTATTTGGCCAATTCTACCGATTCATTACAGAGCTACTGACGTATTTCTGTGTCCCGATTATTGCGGATACAGGCTTTACATTTTACGATTTGTTTAAAGAGCACATTTATAAGTATAAATATGAACAGATATGCTTGTCAAATGCGTGCATGATATTCATAGAAGTATCACCCTTCTTTAAAGAAAATGCTGTTCTTTTGAGTTCTATTTTGTATACGGCTATAGGACATAAGGTCAAAGGACAAGAGGTCTAATGGATAAAAAGTCGATGGGATAAAAGGACAAATGGGAAAAAGATGTATTGGACGAACTGGCCAGCGAGGGAATTATTCTTTGTTTTATGTCTCATCCCTATACATAAAAAATTAAATACCAAAAAAAAATGTTTTTTTTTTTTTGTTCTAATGAAGTATTTATTAATGCCATGGCATTATAAATTTTTCCATTTTGCCAGCATTTTCCCTTCTTTAATCCAAAAGCTGGTTTTCAGTTGAAAATTAAGTTACTAATGTTTCAAAGGGGGATTCCACCTACTTCAATTCGAAAGATAAAATTTCATCCACAGATTATTTACCTTCTTTGTTTCATAGGCTGTTCTTTTAAAATATTTTGCTGTGGTAGTGTATAAAAACTCAACTACTAATATTTCTACTAGCGATGCTCCCTTCTTTTATTTATGGGCTGTTCTTTTGAGTTATGTTGTTATCAATCATTTACTTTATTTTCTTCAATTTGTAGGCAGCTATTTAAAATTATGATGAAGTTGTCAGAAACGACAGTAGCTATGGAACCTTTCCCAGTTTTTTATCCCTTTTTCTGAAAGATAGCTTTTTTTATATTGCGATAATTTTGGTATATATATTGCATTTCTCACTAAATTTCGAACTTCTGCCCCTCGATCTTTTGACTACTATTACCTACTATATTTTTGTGCAAAGCTTTTTTTGATAATCGTTAATTAATATTTGTAATCCCAGAAAGTTTGCCATTCTTTGAATAGTCTGCTGTTCTTCCACCTTATTCTTAGTAATGGCACTTAATTTTTCCTATTATCAGTGAATAAAATCACTTTGTGAAATGTAGAACGAAGACCATGAAGTCTTTCCAAGAACGACAAGCTCCTGGAACCATTTCCTAAAGCAAAAATCTAAGCTTTCCGGTAAATGGTGCATTCCGGTAAATGGTACATTCCGGTAAATGACTTTCCGGTAAATTGCATTCCGGGTAATGGTTTTCCGGGTAATGGTATAGAATCAGCTAAACTCATAAAGATGGGCCCAGAAAAGTTGGCTACCTGTTTGCACCGGTTGATAGTCAGGATCTGGGAAACCCAACAGCTACCGGAAGAGTGGAAGGAAGGGATTATCTGCCCCATTCACAAGAAAGGACCATTTAGAATGCAAGACCCAAGTAACCACGGTGCTGAAGCCTTATTACATGCAGATATATGGTGTATTTAGAGCAATCATTACTTTACATGCAAACTAAAGGTTGATTCAAAGTGGAAATGGGCAATTATAGGATCAAATTAAGATTATACTGGTATAATCTTAGAGCAGTCGCATAATTGCCCATTGCCACTTTAAATCAACCTTAAATTTGCATGCAAAGTAATGATTGCTCTAAATACACCGTATATCTGCATGCAATAAGGCTTCAGCACCGTGGTTACTTGGGGAGCTTCAGGGCGTTAACCAATTTGAATGCTGCCTATAATGTCGTCTAACAACTAAAACTAACGAGTTTGTGGGAAGTTATCAAGCCGGTTTCATCAATGCCGGTCGACAACGGACCAGTTATTCTCCGTACGGCCAATCCTCTAGAAATTTCGTGAATACCAGGTCCCAACGCATCACATGTTCATCGACTGCAAAGCAGCATACTACAGTATCTACCACACAGAGCTATGAAAAATCATGGGTGATAAGGTCTTGGGCGATAAGGCACCATGTACAAAACGGACTCTCATACCTACCCTTCAACATCGCCCTTGAAGGTGTAATTTTCACAAAATCCAGTCAATTCTTTATTGCACTAACGAACATAACCTCAAAATGACTGACAATTCACAGGTCATTTTGACATATGTAACATGAACATGAGCAGGACGGCAACAAGATCGATAAAGTAGAATATATTATCTGTCTTTTTCGTGCATTAGTATGGTCTGTCAAAATGACCTGTGAATTGTCAAACATATTTATGGCTAGCGTTGTTGGTGTAATGAAGAATTTGCGTACGGCAGGGACATTATCACCCGAATATTTGGAACGGTGGCAGAGCTGTGCACCCGCCTGAAACGAGAAACAGCATAGGTCGGACTGGTGGTAAATGCGTCAAAAATAAAGTACATGCAGGTCGGCGGAACCAAACACGACCGGGCCCGTCTGGATGAAAATGTCACCATAGACGGGGATATCTTCGAGGTGGTGGAGGAATTCATATATCGCCGATCGTTACTGACGGCTAACAACAATGCCAGCTATGAAATGCGAAGGCGCATCATCAGTGGAAGTCGTGCCTACTTCGGGCTCCAGAAGAAGCTGCGATCTTAAAAGATTAAGCCATGCATCAAATGCACCATGTACAAAACGCTAATTAGACCGGTGGTCCTCTACAGACACAGGACATGGACATGCTCGAGGAGGACATGCAAGCACTCGGTTTCGAGCGACGCATGATTTAGCAGTTAGACGATCTTCGGAGGTGTGCAGGAGAATGGTGAATGGTAGATGAACCACGAACTCTCTGTTGAAAGAATGCCGGGTATCAATTCTGCAAAGTTGGTGTTCGCCACTTACCTGGAAAGCGGCAGCCACAAGCCGAGTATTATGGCGTACTATTGTTGATTAGGTTTTTTCTTAAATGTGATGTTTAGCAAATAAATGTATGTATGTAATGTATTCCATTGCTGTTGCGGCCACTGGCCAATCCGTTTGCCAGTAACTGCTGTGTAGCAATGTCACTGATGTTCCCCCGGTGGAAGTTGCCTGGAATCTCTTGATTTGGGCATTTACAGGCTCAGAATCCATTACTAGCACCCAAACCTTAAGTCCTTGACCTACCAAACAACGTTGGGAGAACACCACAAGCGCTATAAAATCTACATACCTACAAACGCCACGTATAGGCCATTCGTTGCATTTGGTGATTTTTGATCTAAACCCACGTCACACAGTGGTCCAGATTTGAAAGTACCTGGGAAAATTTTCCAAATCATAGTAGCCTACTAGTTTTCGCGTAAATTTCATATTTATTGCATTTTAATTATTTAGCAGTTTTTCTAATCATTAGCGCCATGATGCTAATGTTTTGGCAGCTGAATTTTTCTGTAATCAATTTTGCATACCTTAACGAGCATTTGAACGGAATATCCCTGCGGGGAGCAGCTGGGAGCGGTTTGTAAGATTCTTTGAAATCGAAGTATTAGAATTTCTCGTAATAATTCCATATAATGTCAATTTTGAACCCAAAAGTATAATTCTGATCTCTTCTTTCATTGCAGATGCCTAATATATACAAGAACTTATGAATAAATCATTGAAAGAAATTGAATTACTTACATCAACAGACTTTTGTAGTGGTTGGTTAAACTCGTTTGTGTTCTTCTTCAAAAATTTGGTAATGTAGCTGTAACAAGCTACAAAATCAATATTTCCAAATTCTTTGAAAGCTAGCTAATGCTCCCGATATTGTAGATGAATGCTCGATATACTGTATTCCAATAAAGACGTTTTCAAAAATTGAGTTTCTGCCAGCTTTTCTCAAAATTGGACCTCTGTGCGTCAGCGAGCTGTTCCCAACGTGATGTATTAGAGCAACTTTACCGGGGGCTACTATCTGGGTGAGTAAAATGATTGCCCACAGAGTTGTCATTTTAGTTTAGTTACTCATTTCCACACCGGTCGCTACTATATTTAGTTACAGGATTGCGTACCGGTCGTTGCCAAATACTGTTGCGGTATAAACAAAATATTTTGGAAAAATTTCTTCTGGGATTCCCCAGGCATTCTTTCTGAGATTCTTGCATGATTTTTTACTGAGTATCCTCGAGCAATACCTACTAGGATTTCCCCAGGAATCTCTTCCGGGATTTTACCTAAAATTTCTACTGGGATATCTTATTCTTTTTGGGATTCCTCCTTGAATTTCTCTAGGGATTCCTCCATGAGTTCCTCCGGGGATTCATTCAGGAATTTCTCCGGGGATGCTACCAGGAATTCCTCACGAAATTCTTCCGGGGATTTCTCCAGGAATTCCCCCGATGATTACTCAAGGAATTCCTCCGAGGATCCCTCCAGGAATTCCTCCGGGGATTCCCCCAAGAATTTCTTCCAGGGATTCCCCCAAGAATTCTTCCGGGGATTCCTCCAGGAATTCCTCAAGGGATTCCTCCAGGGATTCCTCCAGGAATTCCCCCGGGAATTCATCCGGGGATTCCTCCAGGAATTCCTCCGGGAATTCCTCCGGGAGTTCCTCCAGGAATACCTCTGAGAATTCCTCCAGGAATACCTCCGGGAATTCCTCCAGGAATACCTCCGGGAATTCCTCCAGGAATACCTCCGGGAATTCCTCCAGGAATACCTCCGGGAATTCCTTAAGGAATACCTCCGGGAATTCCTCCAGGAATACCTCCGGGAATTCCTCCAGGAATACCTCCGGGAATTCCTCCAGGAATACCTCCGGGAATTCCTCCAGGAATACCTCCGGGAATTCCTCCAGAAATACCTCCGAGAATTCCTCCAGGAATATCTCCGGGAATTCCTCCGAGTAATTCCTCCAGGAATTCCTCCGGGAATTCCTGCTAGGACTCCTCAAGGATTTTCTCCGAGGATTGCTCCGGAAATTCCTCCAAGGATTCCTCCGGGAATTCCTCCAAGGATTCCTCCGGGAATTCCCGAGGAATCTCCGCGTAATTCCTCCAGGAATTTCACTGAGAATTCCTCCGAGGATTCCTCCAGGAATTCCTCCGAGGATTCCTCCGGGAATTTTTCCAAGAATTTCTCCAGGAATTGCATTATGAGTTTCTCCAGGAATTCCTTCGGGGCTTCATTCAGGAAACTCCTTCGTGGGTTTTTTTTTTCCAGGAATTCCTCCGGGGATTCCTTCCGGCTATTCCCCGAAGATTACTCCAGGCATTTCTCCAGGGAATCCTCACGGAATTTCCTCCTGGAATTCCTCGGGAATTCACCTGAGGAATTTTCGGATGAATTTCTAGCGGAATCTTCGAAGGAATTCTAGGAGGAATCTCCCCAGAAATTTTACATGAAATTCCCGGTGGAACTTCCGGATTAATCCCCGGATAAATTCTTGAGCAATCCTGAGGATTTTCTGCAATAATCCTCGTAGGAATAACCGCAAGAATTGCTGGAGAAATTTCTGGAGGAATTCCTGTACGAACTTTTGCAGGAATGCCAGAAGAAATTAAAGAAAGAATCGTAAACGAACTCAAGAAATATTCCAAAAGGAGTTTCTTGAGAAGTTCCCGGAGGAGTTCCTTAAGAATAACGAGCCTGGATAATACAAAGAGGAGAAACGTCAAAATTGGAACAGTGAATTTTATGTCATTCCCATAGTTCCAATCGAGCAGGAGACCTGTCAAAACGACAAGGATTCGCCACTTTGGTATACTCCAGACACTTTACTTAAGAAATCACAGGAGCAATGTGGAGTGGACCTGGTGTGATGGTTAGAACACTTGACTATCACGCCGAGGACCTGGGATCGATTCCCACTCCCGACATACTCACAAAATGTGGGTTCTTCCTTCGGAAGGGAAGTAAAGTGTGGGTCCCGAGATGAACTAGCCTAGGGCTAAAAATCTCGTTAATACAGACAAAAAAAACAGGAGCAATTGCTACAAGAATCTCTGGAAGAATTCCTGGAGGAATGCCAAGAAAATACCCGGACCGATTTCTAGATTAATCTCCAAAGGGATGCCTGAAGAAATTCCTGGAGGAACTCTTTGAGGAGTTTATTGAGGAATCCAAGGAAAAAATGCTGTAGGCTTCCCCGGAGGAATTTCTGTTGCAATTCCTGAATGAATCCCCGAAGAAATTCCTGAATTAATCCCCGGAGGAATTTCTAGAGTAATGACCATTCCTGGAGGAATTCCCGAAGAAATTACCGGAGGAATTCCTGGAGGAATTACCGGAGGAATTCCTGGAGGAATTACCGGAGGAATTCCTGGAGGAATTACCGGAGGAATTCCTGGAGGAATTCCTGGAGGAATTACCGGAGGAATTCCTGGAGCAATTACCGGAGGAATTCCTGGAGCAACTACCGGAGGAATTCCTGGAGGAATTACCGGAGGAATTCCTGGAGGAATTACCGGAGGAATTCCTGGAGGAATTACCGGAGGAATTCCTGAACGAATTACCGGAGGAATTCCTGAACGAATTATCGGAGGAATTCCTGGAGGAATTACCGAAGGAATTCCTGGAGGAATTACCGAAGGAATTCCTGGAGGAATTACCGAAGGAATTCCTGGAGGAATTACCGGTGGAATTCCTGGAGGAATTACCGGAGGAATTCCCAGAGGAATTCCTGAATGAATCCCCGGAGGAATCCGTGGAGGGATTCCCGAAGGAATTCCTGGAGTAATTACCATTCCTGGAGGAATTACCGGAGGAATTACCGGAGGAATTCCTGGAGGAATCACCGGAAAAATTCCTGAAGTAATTCCCAGAGGAATTCCTGGTGGAATTTTGGTCAGGATGGCCGTGTAACCTGTTCCGGGTGGACTAGTGATCTACACAGTTCCCGAACCAGTATACACCGAAATCCCCTCGACGTGCAGAGCGAGATTTTCTGTTTCTCGCTCACGCCCCGGGAGACATCCCACAGCGTCCCACAATCGTTTCGCGCGCAACTATCGGGCGCCTAAATTTGTGCGCACGATGTTTCCCGAAAGCCTCGCTGCTATTTTACTAGCCCGGTTAGTAGCCCCCGATAAGGTATAGCGCTATGATACTGCGCTATGTAATTTAGTTTAGTCGCGCACCGGTAAAGGTGCTCTTTCTTAGGAAGGTTAATAATGTTTGGCCATTTTAGGGAACATCCATAAATTACGTCACGCTTTGACCGAGCAAGGGGGTGTTCAGTGTGACGACTCATACAACAATTTCAAAGGTGCCATACAAACAGTGTGACATAGGGGGGAGAGGGGGTTGAAAATTACGTGACGTAATTTATGGACGTTTCCTCATGGCCATGCCGATAAATGTTATCCTGCTAATCAACTGTAGTCCGTTTGGCTGTATAAATAAAAGCACTCAATTTGTCAAAATAGTTAGAGCTTTTGATCGTGTGAATCGTGTAAATTAATTGACTGTAACACACATTTTCAAGCAGACATGTCATGTCTGTTATTAGTTATTTCGTCCATTCGATCAAAAATGATATGACCCCGGAGACCAACACATATAAACCTGCCCGATGTGTTTTTGTCAGCCCATGTACCTCAACAATAAATAAAAGTTGAATGCCGATCAAAATGATCACAATCGAACGTTTTAATAGAGAAGTTTATAGCCCGCAGCTGTCGCCATCAATGATGGCTCAAAATAGCCACCGACTCGTCTTGGCTTGTGACAGTCCTCACTCAAACGTGCAAACTGTGACCGACGTCACTAGTTTCGGCTATTATTTATTTTAAATTTATTTCCCTGAATAATTTTATTATTGTTTAATTGAATTTAAATGGAATAAAACATTTCGTTATTTCGCTTGGCAAATATTTGCCGAACGGTGATACGGAAAAGCAATTTAAATTCACCCACTTTCCGCTGTCATGTGAGGCTGGAGATGTATATTTCAACTACAACAACGGCCGGACATGGCCATCGAAATCTGCCGGCGAGATGTGCAGCGACACTAAAAGGCTGGCGGTTCGCTTTGCATATACAGAATGCACCGCACTCCCATGGACGGACGCAGACCGGATCGCTAGCTATCGCTGCGTCACATCTTTTTCCGGCTGCTGATGCTGGATTGAATCCGATCCTATACCATCATTGCGTTCATGGCAACAGTTTTTGTTTTATTTTTTGGTCGCTATACCGGAAACGGCGCTCTAGGCCAATCGAGCGAATTAATTCAAGAACAGAGCAATATGCCACCATAAACAGTTTCTAGTGCAAGTTCTACTCTTTTGTTTATAAGTTCAGGGGTTGCGTTGCATCAAAAAGTATTGCATTCTACGTTCAAAAGTTTTATTTTTCGGTTACTCGTGGTTAATATAACCGTATATTTAAGAATAACATTCTCTTGGTTTCACATATAAGAAGTCATGCGACAAATCCCATTCAACTGATTGAGTCTACTGAAGTCTCTGGCAATGCAAAACCTGCGGTAGCAGCTAGGGCGACTAAGAATGAAGGAAGATGATTTCATGTGAAGTTATTTGGTGGTGTTCGAAAACTAGAATCGACAACTCAAACTGGCAGGCGTGGTACTGGCGTAGAAGTACTTGACCGAAACCCTTCCGGAATATGATGTCCGGCCGGTGTTGTAGTTAAAATATACCTATCTCACGAAGTCAACCGCTTCCCATGGTTAAGGCTGCCGATCCGTGACACCCGAAGCCGTCCCGCGGGTCAATCTCCTGTCTATCCGCATGCGGTGAACTGGAAGCGAGTTTGGCTGAACATCGGAAGCAGAAAAGTTACTTCGGAGCAGCGCAGTCAGTGGTACCTGCTAGTCAACGAGAAAGTGGAGCACAGACAGCTGTGGTGTACAATTCGTCGAGTGAACAACGACCAGTGTGCTCACTGCAATACAGCGGTTGAAACCCTGAGACATAAGTTTCACGAATGTCCTCGAGTGGCTGCGGCATGGGACCATTTGAGAAGCAAGCTGATGCGTATTGTAAATGGACGAAGACTCTCTTTTGAACAATTGAACAGTTGTACAACACAAACAGAACACAAAGAACACTAATCATGAAACACTTTATCAATTACGTTACTTTTGTCAACAAGTGTGATAACAGAATAGACGTAGATTTTTTTTTTTTACTTATTCGTTTATTTGGAAGGCTCGAGCGCCACATGGGCATAACTGAGCCGAAATCTTTTGTTTTTACATTGATTTTACATTTTACAATTTATTACTGCCTTAAGACTATGTTAGTTTGGGAAGCCGAAGTACTCGCGGCTGTTTCGAGGTTAAGGATTGAAAAATAAAATTGGGAAGGACGGGTTTATGGGTTTAAAACTAAATTATTTGCTAACTTATACTAAAAACATTGATGGGACAAATTGTCCATATCTGTAACGGAACCAAGAAGAAAGGACTTTATTGGTAGACAACGACAAGAAGAGGACAAACGGAAGGGGGGAGACGACAGACAGGGTCGAACAACAAAACCAAAAGGCAGACAACGAAAACAAGGAACGTACTACATCAAACTCTTACATCAACACGTTTCAAAAACTGGTAAATCAGGTTCATGTATTCCAAATCAAGTCCTGCCAACACTTCTCTAACGGGTTTCTGTTGTTTTCCTCGGACCCGGAGAATTTCATGCAGCTCAGATCTGACCTCACGATACTCATCGCATCCCCACACGACATGTTCGATATCCTGGTAAGCCACGCCACAGACACAGAAATTGCTTTCTGAGAGCCCAATACGGAAGGTATGTGCATTCAACAAATAGTGGTTGGACATCAGCCGACACATTACACGAATGAAATCGCGGCCTAAATCCAACCCTTTGAACCATGGCTTCTTCGACACCTGTGGAATGATGGAGTGCAACCATCTACCCATCTCTCCATCTCTCCATTTGTGTTGCCAGCTGATCAAGGTCTCCTGACGGGCCAATGCAAAAAAATTCGTCGAAGGCGATTTGACGCTCGTAAATATCGCCTCCGCTAGCGCCCACCTTAGCCAGAGAGTCCGCTTTCTCATTGCCCGGAATTGAGCAATGTGAAGGGACCCAAGCTATGGTGATGATGTATGAGCGTTTGGACAAAGCACTCAAGACTTGGCGTATTCCATTCAGGAAGTACGCTGAGTGCTTCATCGGTTTCATTGACCGAACAGCCTCCAGAGAGCTAAGACTGTCGGTAAAAATGAAGTAGTGCTCAGGTGGAAGAGTGCGAATGTACTCTAAGGTGTAGTATATAGCCGCTAGCTCAGCAATGTATACCGAACATGGCTTTTGAAGCATGTAGGTGGCGCTATGAAATTCGTTGTAGACACCGAAACCACTCGAATCATCGGTTTTCGAACCGTCTGTGAAGAGCTGTCTGTCCCCGCTAACATGCCCGAACTTACTTGCAAAGATCTGTGGAATACCTACGGAACGAAAAGATTCCGGAATACCGGTGATCTCCTCCTTCATAGAGAGATCAAAATCCACTGAGGAGCTGTCGAAGTTTGAGAAGTTGTCACGATTGGTGTTAACCGGAGATGGGCTTACCTCCAGCGTCATGTACCAGTAGTACACACTCATAAAACGAGTTTGAGGGTTCTGTTCGAGCAGCTTTTCGAAATTTTCTATGACCAATGGATTCACAACCTCATTTCGGATGAGGAACCGGAACGATAACTCCGCAAAGCGGTCTGTCAGAGGCTGTACGCCAGCGAGTACCTCTAAACTCATAGTGTGAGTTGAGTTCATGCAACCTAACGCGATCCGAAGACAACGGTACTGAACCCGTTGAAGCTTCAGCAAGTGTGTTTTCGCCGCGGATTGAAAACAGAAGCTACCGTATTCTAAAACCGACAGAATGGTTGTTTGGTACAGCCTGATCAGATCTTCCGGATGTGCTCCCCACCATGTTCCGGTAATAGTTCGCATAAAGTTGATTCGCTTTTGGCATTTCTGTATCAGATACACAATGTGCTTCCCCCAGGTGCATTTGGAGTCGAACCAGACGCCGAGATATTGAGAAGACATGCTATGAGTGATTGTCTTACCCATCAGATGGAGCGGAAACTTTGCCGGTTTGTGTTTTTTAGAAAAGACAACCATCTCAGTTTTCTCCGGAGAGAATTCGATACCCAGCTTGAGAGCCCAAGTAGACAAATTGTCCAAAGTATCCTGTAGTGGTCCTTGCAGATCGACTGCTATTGATCCCGTTATAGAAACAACACAGTCATCCGCAAGCTGTCTTAACGTGCAATTTTCCATGAGACAATCATCTATGTCTCTAACATAAAAATTGTAAAGAAGGGGGCTAAGACATGAACCCTGGGGGAGACCCATGTAGCTAATTCGTGAAACTGTCAAGTCGCCATGAGCAAAACTCATCTGCTTCTCAAACAGCAAATTATACAAAAAGTTGTTCAAAATTGGTGAAAGGCCACTTTCGTGTAGTTTGTCGGAGAGAACATCGACACAAACTGAATCAAAAGCTCCCTTAATATCCAAAAACACTGAGCCCATTTGCTGTTTTTGAGCAAAGGCAAGCTGAATTTCTGAAGAAAGTAACGCAAGACAGTCGTTCGTTCCTTTGCCTCTGCGGAAACCAAATTGTGTATCAGACAACATGCCATTCGATTCAACCCATTTGTCCAGTCGAAAGAGAATCATCTTCTCCAACAACTTCCGTAGACAAGACAACATCGCGATTGGACGGTACGAATTATGATCCGACGCGGGTTTCCCGGGTTTTTGAATAGCTATCACTCTCACTTGCCTCCAATCATCCGGAATGATGTTGTTATCCAGGAACTGATTGAACAAGTTCAACAAGCGCCTCTTAGCGACGTCGGGGAGGTTTTTAAGCAAGTTGAACTTAATGCGATCCATTCCTGGAGCGGAATTGTTACATGAAAGAAGAGCAAGTGAGAATTCAACCATTGAAAACGGCCTATCCATGTCGTCCCTATCCTCGGAAACATCACGAATTATTCGCTCCACGGGTACGGAATCTGGACAAACTTTTTTTGCGAACTTGAGAATCCACCGAGGAGAGCTTTCTCGATCCTCGTTTACCGACGACGCGTTACGCATTCTTCTCCCGACGTTCCAAAGAGTTCTCATTGATGTCTCGCGCGATAAACCCTCGACGAACCGACGCCAGTAACCGCTTTTCTTCGCCTTGATCAAGTTCTTAAACTTGCCTTCAAGGGCAGTAGGGTGGCTCAAGCTTGTATGGCAAAACCACATGTCAAAAAGTTCGATGGGCCCCCTTCTCCTTTCGTTTTATATGACGCCACGATGCTCTGGTCAAATTTTTAGCTAAATCCGTTAACAATAGGGCGGTGCTAAACTTGTTTGAAGTTTGTATGGGCGTTTATATTGGAAAACATCGTTTTTTGCAGTTTTCTTCTAAGGGGTTCCAATTTCCCTTAAAACACATAATCGATCCTAGAGAAATATAGCCTGAGATATGCCAAAAAACTTTGTCGAAGACCGCAACGTGATCGGACACTTGCGAAAAAAGCTATAGCCTAGACAATACGAGCCCATTCAATGAGATTTTATTGCTATTGTTATTCCTTTACATGTTAAATGTTAAGCACCACCAGATGGTCTGCGTGTAATATCTCTTCCTACAAGCTTCGGATGACTTTGCGGTCTTCGACAAAGTTTTTCAGCACATGTGAGACTATAGTTCAATATAATCAGTTATGTGTTTTAAGTAAAAATAGTGCCCCTCATGAGAAAAATGCTAAAAACGATGTTTTCCCATATAAACTCCCATACAAAATTCAAATGAGTATAGCACCGCCCAAATGTTGACGGATTCTGCTGAAAATTTGACCAGAGCATCGTGGCGTCATATAGAACGAAATGAGAAGGGGGCCCATCAAACTTTTTGACATGTGGTATTTTGAGCCACGCTAAAGGGCAGTGTACCGCTTGAAGTTTTCGACCGAACCGCGTTTCCGAAACTCTTTGAACGCAGCGGACTTCTCGCGATAGATTTCTGTACACTCGCTATCCCACCACGGATTGGGGGGTTTCCTGCGAACCGACGGACCTGGAACTGGCCGACGTTGTGCCTGAAGCGCGCTTCTGATGACCAGTTCTGATAGAAACTGATACTCTTCCCGCGGTGGAAGAATTTCTACCGATTGCTCACCGTCGATAATTGCTTCCGCGTACTTTCCCCAGTCAATGTGTTTCGTGAGGTCGTAGGAAATTTCGATAGATGAAGGTTGACGTGAACCATTGGAAATAGAAACAACGATCGGAAGGTGATCACTACCATGGGGATCCTGGATAACCTTCCATGTACACTCCAGCGATAGTGAGCTCGAACAAATTGAGAGGTCTAATCGGCTGTCTCTAGGACGGCCATCTTTAGCTGGAGGTGCCACTCGCGTAACTTCTCCGGTGTTCAAAATTGTCATGTTGAAGTCGTCGCAGAGGTCATATATCAAAGTTGAACGGCTGTCATCGTACAGTTCCCCCCAGCCTGTACCATGGGAGTTAAAATCCCCCATGAGCAGCCGTGGCTCAGGCATAACCGAGCAGATGTGGGCGAGATCCCTGCGAGATATCGCAGTTCTCGGTGGAAGATATATGGAGGCAACACTGAGGGTTTTACCTCGGATAGTCACCTCACATGCGACGGCTTCGATGCCTGTCATCGGTTGAAAATCGACTCTGTAAAATGAGTGCTGCTTTTTGATCCCTAAAAGCACCCCTCCGTACGAGTCGGACCGATCAAGACGGATAATGTTGAAATCGGAAAAAGGTAAGGTTACATCGGGTGTCAGCCATGTTTCGGATAGCGCAAAAACATCGCATTGTAAATTGTTAACTAAAAACTTGAAAGCGTCTAATTTTGGTACGATACTACGACAGTTCCAGTGTAGCACAGAAATCATATCTTCGACCTCGGTGATTAAATTAGCCATCGAAAGATACGAATGTCGCAAGGAGGGGCATTTTAGAAGCCAACTGCTTCAAAAGAGGAGACACACAAGGAAGAAGTGCTTTGACAATGCTCTTCACTGAGTCAGAAGCATTAAAGAAGTTAAGGATGATGTCTACGATGCCAGAAAGCGTGAACATCGGAGCACCAAGGGGTTGTTCCTGGTTCTCCGAATGCTGTCCCTCTGGCTGAGAAGTCGAAAAAATTGGGACATCTGGGATTTTTGATGTTCCCGGGAGCGAAGGAAAGTCGCGTTCATCTTGGATTTTGAATCCAGGAGGTGAACGTTTGGCGCCTTTCTTAACACTCTTAGAATTTGTCACGGTGGGTTGGGGGTCACTGCTAGGCAGATTCCGAGGTTTTTTGGTAGGTCTCTGGAGCCTCACCCGTTTCCTCGTTTCACCCTTAAAAACAAAGGGAACCCCGTCCCCGACCTCAGAGTCAGAGCCCTGATCATCGAGAGACAAAGACGAGTAGATGTTGCGTGATTCAACGACCGGAGCAGCTTGTCTCAGCATTTCGGCGTAGCTTCGCCTTGAACGCTGCTGCAACGATCGTTTTTGATGTTGTTTTCGCTGTATGTACTTCGGGCAAACATTGAGATCGTGTGGACGGTCGCTACCACAATAAACACACTTGGGCGGCGTTTTACACGCACCGTCTACATGTCTCTCCCCGCATGTTGCACAGCGAGGTTTATTGCTGCAGTACTGGGCGGTGTGGCCCAGCTGCTTGCAATTGATGCAATTCATTACCTTCGGTACATACAGCCTCACAGGTAGCCGAAGTTTGCCAATCACCAGCAGATCTGGTAATGCAGATCCGGAGAAGGTCACACAAAATTCTTCAGATGGTGTGTAAACCTTCTTCTCGCCCTCCTGGGATACCGAATGCAGTTGCTGGCAATCCAGTATCTGGACAGGAGGTAGAGAAGGGTTATGGAAACGACCACAGCCTTGCATGATCGTTTCGCAGGTCAAAGATGCGTCGGCGACCTTCCCCGAAATCTCTATCGACGCGCTCGGAAGGTAAACGAAGTACTCAAGTGTAAACAACTCGCAGGCCACAATCTCATTAGCGTGTTTTCGGTCGCCTACTGTCACCCGAAGCTTAGCTGTACCGACCATGTCAATGGAGACAACGGAAGAATACCGCTTAGTCAGATCCTTGCTGATTTGAACGGTGTTCAAACGTTTGCCTTTGGGTCGGAAGAAAACAACATATGGCCCGCCAAAGTCGGGAGGGTAGGCCTTGAGGCGGGGGGACGTGGAAACAGATTTGCTGCTGGTGTCCATTGGAGAAGCAGCAGGGTGAAGGGAGACAAAGGGGTTAGCATTTATATCGCCTTGTTGGCTCGAGCAATCCGATGCCAATAACAAAGCTTCGCTGATGTGGTACGACGTACCCCCGCCATCATTGTCATCGCCCATTGTGGCAGCTAACTACCACCACGGGGCACTCAAAAATCTTAAACTAACACTTATCACGGGGACGAAATAATCAAAAAACAAGGGACAAAATTAACTGTACAGGGAAAGTGAGGAAAAAAAACTGCTTATATACCAAATTAAATCTAATCAAAGAGACAGTGGAGAGGAGGGAACAACGAGGGGTAACTTTGAATACTTAGCTTTGTGCTCTAAAACAGAGGCTCGACGACGACAGGTCCAAGCGATGGGATCGCCCGCACTGGGAGGAGGCGCGCGGTTGAACGCTCTCTGCTCTTCTCTCGGTGGGCTGCTGCTGTCGACGACGATGAGCTTGGGTACTCACTGGAAGAACCCGATCACGGCCGCGCGAGCGGCGCGGTATGCGGGGGGTGCTGCACTGTTGTGCTCGATAAAATATCAATGCGCCACGTGATATAATGAAAACGTGAACTTTACTCAAACCAAACGAACTTTTGCGGCAAAATTTGTGGCCTAGCCAACCGCATGCGTCCCACTAGGGATTATCACTTAATAACTTGATCACTCGGAAACACTAGCACGAAAAAAGCCACCGAACTGAAAAGTATCGGGAGACAAACCGGACGAACGAAAAGATGCGACTGTCTCGCACGAACGCTCGCCAAAGAGTGAATAGACGTAGATGAACTAGAGTTTTACTTAAACGATGAATTATAACTGATTGCATTGTAATTAATTTTTAGGAAAATCAGCTGAATGAACTATAGGGAATCGCGCTACTTGGGCGGTAGCTTCTATATTCGTCTGTTTTCCACTATAACTCAGTCAAATTTGAACCAATTGACACAACTTTTGGAATGTGGTGAAATAGGTATAGTATCTACCCGTGTACAACATTTCAAGTCAATTAGTTCAACATTGACTGAGTCATAGTGGGAAACAGACGAATATAGAAGCCACCGCCCAAGTGGCGCGATACCCTATTTTATAAAAAAAAAAATACTGGGGTGGTACAAGACGCACGGCCCTTGCATATGTGCGCTCCTCTTCGGACTCCCACATCCAACGCTGGTTCATAAAAGGTGCCAAACGGTGTCGCCCGGCCCTCTCGACCACGCCATCCTCTAAGTCATTGCCTGACCCAGTTGTAGGTTCATTTCATTCAATAATTTTAGGACACACACATCCGAAACGCTCCCTTACTAACACGCCCTGGGACCCGGAAGGTAGTGTGCCCTCCCCGGCTCAAGACCGGCCGCTTGGGGCGTAAGCTGGTCCCTGCGTGGCAAATACTTCCGTGACCAAATTGTTTTGAAATCAATATGCACTATCGAAGAAAGATAACATCCATTAGTAAATCAGTATCTGTAAGCTTACCGTTACTATGCCTTTTTTTCAACAACAATATCAAAAGTGCAGTGATTAGTTGACCCAATGACCAGTCGGTCGGCCTGACACCGTTCGGAGGAGTTCGAGATCATTTTCAATAACCCCTTACTCGCAGCTAGCAAAAACTACGTATCTCTCGACCAACATAGATTTTCCCGAAGGCATTCATCTGCACCAACCTTCACGTATCTGGTCTACGGAACTTCGATACCGTGGCATAGATCGACGTAGTTTCCACAGATTTCAAGGCTGCTTTCAACCATGTTGACGCGTCACGGGTTTTACATAGCTGGTTCCGATACTTCCTCACCAACTTTAAGCTTGGTTTGCGTGAAAATCGGTGTAACGGAATCGTACAAGTTCATAAATTCGTCAAGTGTGGGACGCCTTAGCAGCATTTTTGTACCAGAACTCGATATTCTTAGATGATGTCGGATTGGTTCTCACTTCAGGATGTCAACGAGTCAATAATGTTCGAGATCTAACAATAACACGATGAAGGTCTGACGTACGATGATCGTTGCCTGTTACATGATCTAGAAACCCTCGAACAAAGGCGTGCTATTGTACAGGTGTTTTGTTCGTTGCAGAAACATCAACCGAGATGAAATTTTTGGCCATGACAGATCGCTTTGCAGAGTTGTCCTTCCGGTTCCTCATCCGATGCGAAGATATGAATCCATTGGTCATAGAAAATTTCGAAAAGCTGCTCAATAGAATCCTCAAATTCGTTTTATGAGTACTACTGGTACATGATACTGAAGGTAAGCCCATCTTTGATTAACACCAATCGTGACAACTTCTCAGACCTCGACAGTTCCTCTGTGGATTTTGATCTGCCCATAATGGATGGTGTGTATTCCGCAATTCTTTGCAAGTAAGTTCGGACATATAGGCGGAGACAGATGGGTCAATGACAAATGATTCGACTGGTTTTGGTGTCTACAACGATTTTCATAGCGCCGCCTTCATGCTTCAAAAGCCCTGTTCGGTATACGTTGCTGAGCTAGCGGCGTAGCCAGCGCACGTTAGCACTCTTCCACCTGAGCACTACTTTTACCGAATTTTTACCGAATGTTTAAGCTCTCTGGAGGTTGTTCGGGCAATGAAACTGTTGAAGCACTCAGCGTACTTCCTGAATGGAATACGCCAAGTCTTGAGTACACTATCCAAACGCTCATACACCATCACCAAAGCTTGGGTCCCGTCACATTGCTCTATTCCGGGGAATTAGAAAGCGGACTCTCTGGCCAAGGTGGGCGCTAGTGAAGGCAAAACAATTTTTTTTTGCATTGCCCCGTCAGAAGACGTTGATCAGCTGGTAGCCCAAATGGAGAGATGGGTAGGTGGTTGCATTCCATCATCCCACAGGTGTCGAGGAAGCCATGGTTCAAAGGTTTGAATTTAAACCGCGACTTCATTCGTGTGATGTGTCGGCTGATGTCCAACCACTATTTGTTAAACGCACATACCTTCCGAATTGGGCACTCAGAAAGCAATATCCGTGTCTGTGGCTTGGCTTACCAGGATGCGATGAGTATCGTGAGGTCTGAGCTGCATGAAATTCTCCGAGTCCGAGGAAAACAACAGAAACCCGTTAAGACCCCATTAGACGTGACAAATATTTGGCCAAACAAGCCCAACAAATGACCAACACAACGTGAATCATAGCAACCTTGTATAAATGGACTGCATTGGCAAATATTTGGCATAATGACAAACAGTCTAATGGCACCTTTAGAAAAATGTTGGTAGGCCTTGATTTGGAATATGTACATGAATCTCATTTATCAGTTTTTGAAACGTGTTGATGTCAGAGTGAATGAAACGTGTTGCTTACGTTCATTGTTTTCGTTGTCCGCCTTTTGGTTTTGTTGTTCGCCCCTGTCTGTCGTCGTCCTCCTTCCGTTTGTCCTCTTCTTGTCGTTGTCTACCGATAAAGTCCTTTCTCTTTGGTTCCGTTACAGATCTGGACAATTTTACCCATCAATGTTTTTAGTATCAGTTAGCAAATAATTTAGTTTTAAACCCACAAATCCCTCATTTCACATTTTTTTTTCTATAATTCTTAACCTTGAAACAGCCGCGAGTACTTCGACTTCCCAAACTCGCATAGTATCAAGGCAGTAATAAATTGTAAAATGTAAAAGCAAATGATTCCGGCTCAGTTATGCCCATGTGATGCTCCCTGAGCAGAAGGGAATAACAACAGCATAAGAAAATGTGTTATTTTGGCAAACTAACTGAGTAATGAAATAAGTAATTTTCATGTTATTGATTGATTGAATTGTGTTTATTAAAGAAAAGAAACTTTCAGCCCTTGGCTGGTTCGTCTCTATCCTAAACTTTTCATGTTATTAACATAACAAATTATGTTATAACTTGGTTGTCATAAGCAGCAAAATAACAAATATCATAACAAAAAAATGTTCCTGAAAGACTAATTTAATAACATGTTTTGTAAGTTCGATAACAACATAATAACAATGAATTTGGGAAATATTTCAATAACAAATGTTGTTATTTTAAAGTTATTGATAACAATCCAAAAGCAAAATTAGTTATGATGTTAAACTAATAACAAAATCAGTAATAATGCAAGGGTCTTGTACCATTTGGGCAGGTGTACCTAATTTTGGCACTTGCCGCTGTAACTATATCAATTTTATACCTAAATGGCACACGATGAGTTACATACAGTATCTAATAGCGTGGTTCAAAAAATCGTTTTTGCTCCACACCGCTTATTCGATTCCTAACCAGATTATATGCCTTCTCACAAAATTTGAGCTCATTTGGTTGAAAATTGAGACTGCACAAGCCCGCCAAAGTTTGTATGGGAATCACTATGGGAAAACGATGTTTTTCATTCAATCAACCGTAGCATTTCCACAAGTGCCCTATTGCGTTAGTCGACCCTTGGTAAAACTAGGCTACTCTATCAGCTACAACTTTGCCGAAGACCGCATTCAAATCGGACGCCTCATTAATTAGTTATCGATTTGTATCCAACTGGGAAAACTTTAGCTATGATCCTCCAGCTTCCCTGCAGGCAACATTGCTGCATATGGCGCCAAAGATAGCACACTGAAATCATGGCTACTATGTTCCACTGCAGAATGCAGTGATGCCCACCGAATAGTTTAACCATCTTGAGTAAAGATTTCGATTCTGGATAAAAATCGGTAACTAATTAATGAGGCGTCCGATTTGAATGCGGTCTTCGGCAAAGTTGTAGCTGATAGAGTAGCCTAGGATTCCCAAGGGTCGACTAACCCACTAGGGCACTTGGGGAAATGCTACGGTTGATTGAATGAAAAACATCGTTTTCCCATAGTAATTCCCATACAAACTTTGACGGGCTTGTGCAGTCTCAATTTTCAACCAAATGAGCTCAAATTTTGTAAGAAGGCATATAATCTGGTTAGGAATCGAATAAGCGGTGTGGAGCAAAAACGATTTTTTGAACCACGCTAGTATCTAACCCTATACAAAAATTCAAATCGATTGGTTTGAAATTGACATCAAGTGCCCAAAATTGGTACACTTGTCCAAATGGTACAAGGCCCTATAACCTATATGAATAATAAAACAAGCGTTTAGAGCATATCAATAATCATTGCTAGTTATTATATAAAAACCCTAATTAATCCACCTAGCGGTGATGGCGCCTTTCTCGTGCCTTCGAAACCCCATTTCAATAAAACTCAAGCGAAATGTTGATGTATATCGTACTTTCATACAATTAACAGAAATCCATTTCATGATACTAGAAATCATATCTGGCATTTAATATTTGAGCCTCAAACTCTTGATAAAAAGACGCTATCTTGAATTTGAAGCTGCCATTTAGGATTTAAGATTGCCATCTTGGATGTTCTGTTCGCCATTTTTGGCGTCCAGGCATCGTCCCTACGAGAAATATACTTCATTAAACAGCCGCCATCTTGATTTTGGACCAACATCTTGGATATTCAAGTCGCCATTTTTGGAATCCAGACATCATCCCCATATCAAATATACCAAAAATGCATTGTTTCAGGCCCTAAAACTCCATTAAAGAGCCGCGATTTTGAATTCGGAGCCGTCATCTTAATTTTAAGATCGCCATCTTGGATATCCTGATCGCCATTTTGGACTCTGGTAGTCTTCCCCATACCAAATATACCAATATTGCATGGTTTTAGAGCCTTAACTCTCGAGCGATCGCGCTGTTGTATTTTGTACAACATGTTGGAATTAGCTTTTCGTGTTCAGCATTAGCGTGGTGCTGACGGTGGTAGGCAACCGCGCGAGTTACGGAAGGTTAAACTTCTTTAAACAGACGCCATCTTGAATTTGAAGCCACCATCTTGGATTTCAGACCGCCATCTTAGATATTTTAGTTGCCATTTTAGGAGTTCAGATATCTTCCACATATCAAATATTCCCATATAGCATGCTTTAAGAGCCTAAATCTCTATTAAACAGCCGCCATATTGAATTTTGAGCCGCCACATTGAACATTTTGCTGCCATCTTGAATTTTGGACCGACATCGTGGAGCTTCTGATCTCCAGTGTTGATTTCCGCACAAAACTCGCCAACCATGCTAAAGGTTACAAAAATCGCCGCAGTTTGATGTATCGCATGATGGGGCTAGTTCAGTTTTATATACGGCCAGTTCTACTGGTGCTGGTCCGGATCACTGCAATGGCCGTAACTCCGGAACGCCTTGACCAATCTGGACCATTTTTGATAGCAAACAATTCCGGTTAGATTCAAGCTATAATCCGAAAAATCGGCCAATGGGAAGTGCCTTAAAAGTGAGTGAACTTATTTTGCGCACATACATAGATACATACATACACACTTACAGGCATAATCTTAATTCGTTGAACTGAGTTGATTGGTATATGCAACTTGATCCTCCGAGCCTTTTTTTCGAAAAATCGTTTTTTGAGTGAACATATAGTTTGTTAGCCCATATAGCCGAGGCGGTAAACGCACGGGTATTCAGCATGACCATGCTGAGGGTGACGGGTTCGATTCCCGGTCGGTCCAGGATCTTTTCGTAAAGGAAATTTCCTTGACTTCCTTGGGCATAGAGTATCTTCGTGCCTGCCACACGATATACACATGCAAAATGGTCATTGGCAGAGGATGCTCTCAGTTAAAAACTGTGGAAGTGCTCATAGAACACTAAGCTGAGAAGCAGGCTTTGTCCCAGTGAGGACGTTACGCCAAGAAGAGAGAGAGGATAGTTTGTTAGCACACTAAGTGTACGAGAAAGGCATAACACTACTTTCGAGCTTTTTAGCTTTATTTATCTAACTAAACCAATAGATTTCAAGATCTTTTCTGGTAGCAAATTTAATAATCTTTCTAATGCGATAAGTTTGACCATTTCCAAGTTATAGCCAGTTTGAGACAAGCAAAGTTAAAAACATGTTAAGTTCAACTACTACGTAACGGTTGAGATTTGACCATATGCGTAAAACATTTTTTTCACCGGTCTGAACCTGTTTGCTTGCTAACGTTCATGAGGTTATCAAAAATCCTAGCTTTGCTGTGTCGCATACATAGGTTCAGTTCAATTTTCTATTTAACCGCATTCGGAGGGACACCCGGAACTGGTTACGGCACTACCGGCTGTCCCTAATGTGGTCCAATCCTATTTCTTTGATAACCAGTCATCAGGTTATCAGAAAAGCCGTTATTTGTTGTATCGCATGCATGGGTTTGGTACTCTTTTATATTTGGCCACATTCGTCGGGACCTCCGGAACCGGTTCCGGTACACTACTGGTTCAGATATGGTCTAATATTGTTTTCCTGCAAACCGTTCATCAGGTTATCGAAAATGCCGCTGTTTGATGTGTCGCATGCATGGGTTTGGTATTCTTTTATATTTGGCCACTTCCGGTGGGGCATCCCGAAGCGGTTCCGGAACACTACCGGTTCAGATGTGGTCTTATACTGTTTTCCTGCTAACCGTTCATCAGATTATCGAAAAAGCCGCTGTTTGATGTGTCGCATGCATAAGTTATGTTAAATTTGATGTATGGCCACTTCCGACGGGAAACCCTGAACCGGTTCCGGAACACTACCGGTTCATATATGGTCTGAGACTATTTTCCTGCTCACCGTTCATCAGATAATCATAAATGCCGTGGTTTGCTGGGTCGCATGCATGGGTTTGGTGCATGTTCTTGTCTGGCCCCTTCCTGGGGTACCGATCCGGAACACCTAAATGGCCATAAATCCGGAACGGCTGGACCGATCCGAACCATTTTCAATAGGAAACAATGGGACCAGATTCTGCGTCGAATGAGCCATTGATCGTTAAAATCGGTTGATATTTACTATCTAAAAGTGAGGTGACCTTTTTTGTACACATACACACACACATACACACACACACACACACACATACACACACACAGACATCATCTCAACTCGTCGAGCTGAGTCGATTGGTATATGAAACTTGCCCCTCCGGGGGCTCTATCAAAATTTCATTTTTGGAGTGAACATATAGCCTTTCGGTACACCTTGGTGTACGAGAAAGGCAAAACAATTGAAAGTTACACAAAAGCGGACGTACCTATTTTTCTCAAGCTGCACTAGTCCTGTCATTTTTTTAACTTGAATATTTTTTTCTTAAATCACTGTGAATTCACGAAGTTCTCAAATTAATTGGAAATAATATAAAAATATGATAAAGAAGGTGAAGTGGTACCTCGGGAGCACGAAAGTTTTCTTGAAGATTATTTGGATTCGGTAGCCTGATTCAAAAGCTCGTCACAAGTGTCCTAGGAGAACTGACTGCGAACTGAGGAGAACTGGCGGAACTATGGAGGTTTACTGGCAGTCCATTTTTTTTTAAGATATTGGACGGAGTTTACTACTGAAAACTTGGTGAGAGTGTTCTTTTTTATTGTATCTTATAACAGCAGATTACAAACTCTTATTTACTAATTGGTAGTCAGGCAAATGAGACAAGTTTTTTGTTGCCGATAGACCATTTCCTTGTCATTTGCGATTTTGCCAGGAAAATGTCTAATAATATCCATTCAAATTCACATCCCAGATATGTATGAAAATAGCCAAAGTTAAAGTGGGACAAGAGTGCGTTTTGAAGTATTCGAGTTCAAATCAAATTGTTTCCTTCGGGTTCCGGGTTGTCCACTGCAGAAATAATGAAAATTTATTGATAGCGTAGAGTGGGACAAAAGTTCGAATGGGGCAAGAGTTGCTTTTCTAGTTTTTGAGCTCAATTCAAATTATTTCTTTCGGGTGTCAAGGTTGTTCGAAACCTTTTAGAATGAGAGTCTTACACTCCAGAAATTATAAAAAATGATTAAAATTTCGAAAAGTTAGTAATATATATATATATAATTAAATATGTTGGTTTTCGATCAAAAGAATGTAATTTACGATGGTATTCCCAATGTGTGGATTGAAATCATAATGAATTCAAACTCGGTGTTTTATTTTGGGGCGTAACTAGAAACATATATATTTCGAATATGCTTTGGCATGTATAAATTTTTGCAAAAAAAAAAAAAATTGGAAATCATATATTACACATAGTGGGGAAAATGTTTGAATTGTGGGGCAAGAGTTCGAGTTATGTGGCAACTTCAGGTAAAAGCCTAAAATTGTCTAAAATTAACATGTTATCTCTAAAAATGAAGAAACTAGTGAGATAATTCGCTCAAAGCTATATAAATTTGCCGTTTAATCTGGATTTGACAAAACAACTACTAGTTTTTGGTGTGGTTAATTTAATTCTAATTTGGGTAAAATCCGGATCGAACTTTAAAGTGTATTCCAGTTCCAACACCACATATTAATTGGTTTCAGATATTCCTAGTACTAAAGTGTCAAAATATTGTGTTACGGTTAGCTTAACTCGACAAACACTAGATCCGAACTTTTGCCCCAGCGGTGTCGGACGCACATTTACAAAACATGTTGAAACCAAGGTCGTAACTTAACATTGAAAAGACATTTGGCCTAGCTTTGTTCAGCAAAGTTTTAGCTCATGGATGGTGGAACTCTGAAGGCATTTTATATTATTCACGATGAGTTCGTTCCTGTTTATTATATTGCGCTTGTATTTTTTTTTTGTAAAAATCGTGAATCCTGTTCTTATTGAATGATTCCATGCATTTTAAACTTGAAGGGGGTAAGTGGTACTTACTTTTCTTTTCGTTTCAGAGAGCGAGTGTAGGCGCTTAAGCCTTAGGCATTAGGGCCAGGGCACTCGATGTAAATATCACTGCCCCATCCCAGGAAATTGCGCTGGTATGGAGTGTGCATTAACTTTCTTAGCCACGCCACTCCCACCGATTCAAACCTCATTCCCCTAAAATGAAACGGTTGGTACGGTTGTCCCCGTTTCTTCAATTTTCGAATTCGAAAACATGCGTCAATCATGTTATTCATAAGTGGATAACCTGATTGCCGTAAATTTTTGAATTGTCTTCAAACCCATTAGTCTGCACAGTGGGCCTGGCCGTTTTAATATTTGTGTCATCTCGCTGATATGCTACAAATATTAATGCTGACAAGAAAATATCGGAAGAAATTCCGGTATTTCCAGGTTGCTTTTCAGCACTGGCTGTGCAAGCACTAGAATAGAATAGAAATAAAATAGAAAAACAATTGCAAGTTACACAACGCAAAATACAAGATGAGAAAATTTCTAATAATACAAGATGTACAAAACATGGCTTGCTCACTGTGCCCCACCCACAAAAACGATACGAGCGCCTCGGGTGGGGCAGTTGGCCAACTAACAAATTTCTAAACAGACCGCTAAATTGGTGTACGATTGGAATTATTAGTGTTACGTCTGATACGTCACGATTAGAGGAACTAATTAGATCATAAACTCGGTATGCTGTAAACAATGTAGTGTAAACAAAATCTCGAATTGCCGCTGTAACTATATCAATTTTATACCTAAATGGCACACGATGAGTTACATACAGTATCTAACCCTATACAAAAATTCAAATCGATTGGTTTGAAATTGACATCAAGTGCCCAAAATTGGTACACTTGTCCAAATGGTACAAGGCCCTATAACCTATATGAATAATAAAACAAGCGTTTAGAGCATATCAATAATCATTGCTAGTTATTATATAAAAACCCTAATTAATCCACCTAGCGGTGATGGCGCCTTTCTCGTGCCTTCGAAACCCCATTTCAATAAAACTCAAGCGAAATGTTGATGTATATCGTACTTTCATACAATTAACAGAAATCCATTTCATGATACTAGAAATCATATCTGGCATTAAATCTCGAATGATGTAGTTTCAATTTCAAAAATTGTTATTGTTGTGCTATTGTTTATTAAATATTTGTACACTCTCAATAGTATAATAATAACTAAATTTGTTCCATAACAAAACATATGATTAAAATATTATTTTATGCGTGTATATCAATAGCTTGATCATAACAAAATAAGATTGTCAAACAAAACATGTTATGGAAAACAAATGCCTTGATAAATTAATAATAACAAGACAAGATATAAAAACAGATTATGTGATTTGATAGTTATTAGTTTGATATTCCCCTCTGGTCGGGTCGAGCCACAAAATTCGCAACTGATACGCCTTATCAGCTGCAACAATAGGCTACAATGAGGAATCATGCTAAGCAAGATAGAAGATCAAGCTTACTTAAAATTTGGTAGTTGTAATAGTTGGAAGGCTGACTATCAGACAGAAAGGTTTTCGACTGTGAAACTCTAGAATAGTAAAGAAGTGCTGTGAAGTAGATAGAGCGAATTCAGGCACGGTGTCTGTGGCAAAAAGTATTACACTAGTTTACAGCATTTTTGAACTCGGTAAGCTGATGATCATTTTTGGTGTAGAATCATGCCCTGAGTTCGAAAACGCGAAGGAAAAAAATTACAGTAGAGCGGAAATTTTTTCGACTTTCCATACAAGGTTGATGATTTGAAATCGATTTTTGTTCTATTTTTAAGCAAAGTCGCTCACTTCACACGTCTCATTCTCCGTAATCAATGCTCCGATTTAGCTGATTTTTTTACTATAACTCGCCCACATCTGATATGTCAAATAAACGTTGAGAAAGAATTTTTAAATTGTTTTTTTTCTTGTTGAAAAAATACATTTCTTCATAATTTTTTGGAAATTTTGCTAAAATTTAAGGAGATCGTCCCTAAAACTCGCCAATATCTTAAATTTCGCTAATCTGGCGCAAAACCTGCATTCAGATGATCGAATGGTATTGTATTCAGCTTTTAATTTACGGAAAAAGATTTGAAACTGGTTGAAAAAAAAACGCAAGATATTTGAATTTTAGTAAATTCCACATTTTAAACAAATGTAAAACTCGATATTGAGCCTAAACTCAAAAACTGCTCTACTTAAATTTTTTTTGAAGCGCGGTTTCGAAATCAGCGCTAAATTGTGCTTCAAAAACTTTGATCGTTGACAGAAGTTCACGACTTTCATTTTATTTTGTAAACTAGTGTTATCGAAAGAAAAATCAGTATCGCTAAGTCACCCACCAAATCAAAGCTAAGGGCGCCCTCTTTCATTTAAGGCTAAGAGCGAAATGTTCTATCGGGGGTCATTTTCCCATACAAATTTTGGGTAGAAAGTACCCAAAAAATGAATATTTTTTCGGAAATTGACTATTTTAGAGTATCACAGTCGAAAGCTTTTCTGTCTGGTAGTCAGCCTTCTAGCTTTTACAACTGCCAAATTTTAAGTAAGCTTGATCTTTTATCTTGCTTAGCATGAGGCCTCATTGTAGCCTATTGTTGCAACTGATAAGGCGTATCAGTTGCGAATTTTGGTGATGAGCTGATGAGGATACATTTCAATATGAAACTTGTAAAACAAACAAACGGTTCGCAAATTTTTGGTTGGGTTTAATCTGTGCTAGAAGAGCCACTGCGTAACGCTCGCAACTCCCGATCTCATCTTATCTGACGATGCTATGAGCTTTGGTGCCAGCAAAACTCTGATACAAATCTTTACAAAATCACGGAAAAATGCGTCATTAAGACCTGAGACATCATGATACATTTTTAATATTATTGCATTGAACAAAGAAGCAAATGAATCTGAACCTAGAGGAAACCAGTCGTCTATTTGATTTTCTGTGACACAAATGATTGTAGATATACCTATAGCATAAAAGCAAAAGAAAAAAAAACCTTGTTAACTGTCCACAGCAGGAACGCAATGAACTTTTCGGATCACAATGACGCGCGTCCTGTAGGGTTAACCTTTTGCTCAACTTCCTAAAGTTAAATCCTTCAAAAAGTTTTGATGTACGTGCTTCCAGACATACTCAACACAATCTTTATTGTTTCCGTTCGACTCCAGGCGATTTCAACCAACAAGCTCGGTTGAATTTCTTCAATACCACTTTGAAACAGATTTCACTTTCCATGTTAGTCTGAATCGACAACGACGGCGACGTCTGAAAATCACAGTATTACCTGCTACAAAACAGACAATTAAATTCGATTTCTTTTGAACGATTATTCTTGCTTTTCCTTACGAAGAGGACATTTTCGAAGAATTCTTACTCCCCAACAGCAACCAACGACAGGTGGGTGTATGCCAGAACCTACAATGAAATGTTTTAATTCTTTGCGCAAGGAGACAAAAGTCAACTGGAAAAGCATGTTCGCGATTGAATTTGGATGTTAAACTTGTAAGTGGTTATGATTCAGTTACATACAAATATCTTATATTGAAAAGTGATGCCCTGGCAGGGAAGTAGCCTGCTGAAATACTCCAGCTATCAAGTAAATCTTAATCCAACGTAAATGTAGCTTCAAAAATGCAAGGCCTCTGCAAGAGAAATAAACTTCCATCACCAAGTAGGTACTGTAGAATTGATAAAAGTTTTATACATGAAAACCTTTATTTAAATCTAAAGAGATACAGCCACCTTCTTTTGAAATAAATATATGATAATGAAAAAGTAATGCAATAATAACATAAAATTTGTCCAAATTTGAATGTGTACATCATACGTAAGTAGCTACTCATAAGGCTCCGTTTACCGGTGCAGAACCTTTGACGAAGAAAATGAGAAAATGCTCCAGGTTAAAAAGCTTGTTGCGCTCTTGTTGCTCCTCGAGCATCTCTCGTTACAAGTTTTCTAGAAGTTCACGTGACTTTTAGTATGGAATTCATTCCCAGTCTTTTTGTCGTTCGTTTTGGTTGTCATATTCTGATTTCATTTTTGTTGTATGTTGTATATGACATGAATATGTATATGTAATCACTAGTTATCTGATAATTCTCCTAAACATATTTTCGCTGCTAATTACAATACACTCAGGTGGTTCGAATATTTTACGCTTATACAACAAACTAAAACCAATAAATTCAACACTTCAGACTTCAGTACCTACATACACAAAGGAATTGAATCATGTCAGCCCCTTGAATCATGTCAATGATCTTGAAAACTGTTTTTGGTCGGGAGAGTAAACATAAAGCTTGAGGTAAACTTCCTGACATGAATATTGCATGCGCTTCTAAAGTCGAAACAACGATTTACTTTTCAAACTTTATCATCTTTAGTCACGAGCAGGATTCTTCTTGCCACAAAAAGAACAGCAGTAGAAAATAAAAATTTAATCACTTTCTACTTATTCTCCTCGACATACTGGCTCCCGCTGCCGAAAGTGTCCACTTTTTCCCATACGGGCTACGGATGATTCAGTTTTCACTGCATGTGCTGTGTACCGTTTGATTTCGCGATAGGACAGTACATTTTAAACTTGTGTCAATCAAATGAAAATGCAAACATTTATAGAAATCAACCAAGGATGATTTTTATCTGTATCAACAAGATAAAAAAAAAACAGAAGAAAGGAAGTCTGAAGTCGGCGCTACATACTAGTTTACAAAATTTTGTATGAACAAATGTCGCGGTGGAGTTAGTATTTTGTAATGCATTATTGTCTGTACATTGCTCTTGGGTGGTTCTGAAAAAAAGTATTCTCAGTACGAGGACTGCAGAATATAATATCGAAGATAGACTCTCCGCCACTGCTGCTACGAGTGCTTGTGAAGTTTTCGTTGACTATGACAACGTTCGAATTAGACACTGCTCTTAGCACATTCCGGGTCCGTTAGAGCTTTAAGCTCAAAGAGGGTCAGATGTCAGCCGCTTTCGGGTGGAAGAACAATTGACGAAAAAATCAAGTGCCAGGGCCGGGAATTGAAGCCATAACCATCCGCTTATTAAGCAAACGTGTGATCAAAACGGTGTAACGTGATAGATGAATTCCGCCACCTGTTCGACTTTCAAGGCGGAACGCTTAATTCTCGGAATACCGCTTCGGAAGACGAGCGGACGGCGGATCTTTTCTGATAATGACTGAAAAAAGGAGGTTGAAACGAAGGTTTTTAACTGATTTTCAACGTTACATAGAAAACCTTTTCCAACAGTGATATTTCCGCATGGCTTAGTTAGCCAGAGCAAAATCATGCTACGGTCACCCTTATCGTAATAGCAATGGAAATCCGCGGAAAAATTTCTTAAATTTCGCGTTCTTACATTGTAAATTTCGCAGCGATTTCGGGCATTCACTGTTTTTTCCAAATCGTTAAAAACACTAATTTTGCATGTGGAATAAGTAATTTAGTTGGATTTTGTGAGGTGTAATCATAAATTCTCAAAAAAGTAACTAATTTGACGAAAAATAAAAAAAAGCAAGTATAAACTGCATTTAACTTTTATTATGCCGTATTCTGAATCATGCAAGCCCGTACACAGGGGGAAGGGGGGTAGGGGGGTTGGCTGGTGGGTTGTTTGACACCCCCTATTTCCAACGCTACATACACTATGCACCCATACGCCTTTTGCCGAAATTGGGAAAAACCCCTCCCTTGGCGCCACTTCTGTGCACGGGCCTGGAATCATGAATCACGATGCTGTTTTTATTTTTGTAATCAGTTGGACATCGTCGTGTAGATGGGCAACATCGAGCCCGAAACCGGTCGACGAAAAGGTAAATGTTTAATTACTTTTTATGTTTGAAACAACGATACATGACACAATGTCGCGCCGCGTCTTGAAAATAATCAGTCAATATATGTTTGAAAATTTGAAATTAGTGGAATTTTGAAATTTTATCTAAATTTTGTCAATTTTCGCGAGATTTCTTCAGTTTGCCCAATTTAGCAAACTTCGCGGTTCTCGCAAAATCACGAATTTCCATTATCCCTATTACATAATAAGTCATAGCGATAAGTGATTGGGAGACAATGCCCGAAGCTCACAACAATTATAAAAATAATTTCCTCTCTCGCTTTGACATTACATGTGCACAACAGTGTATGTCCCAAATAAAAATTTCATTGCTGATTGGTTATGTTTGCTTTTTATTAGGGTTTTATTATAGCAAAAATTAAAACTCGCAGTTTTATTACTACTTTTATGAAAATTATTGATGAAATGTTTTTTAGTATACTTGTAGATATCCATAAAGCCAAATTTTAAGAGTAAACAAAACTCTCCGATATGTAAACCTTCTGGCATTCATTATTACCACAATAAAACTGTTCAAACTCTCAACAGATGGCAATCCGTTCGATTAGTAACGATATCTGATGGTGGCAAAGCAGAAACTATGACACTACTAGGTTTGTTGCAGTCATCATAAAAGTAAGCTTGCATTCGTTTTATTTTCGTTAATTATGGTCGTCGCCATATTGAAGAATAAGCTAACGTGAATGGAAAATAGTTAATTTTGCTCACATTACCAATGAATTGATAGTTTGCCGCCATTTCCATAACATGCTCACATAAATAAACACTCTCAGCTGAGCTTTCTTGTGATTCGAGATAGTTTTCCTAAATTAACAAATTGATTTGTTTCATTCCAAGATGAAAATATTCACCATTTTCGAAGCGCATTAATGTTATGTTTCTGCAACCCCAATATTCACGGTAAAATTGAATGCGCATAAGCCTACCAACACAATAACTAGGGTAGAAGTTTCAATTTTGATCAGTCCGGAGTTTTGGCCATAGTGCGGTATTGAGCCTGTTGCGTTCTAAATTGCCGTAAATTTATTTTTTACTAGTAGATCCTAATACAATATGATCATTACAGCTGTGAAAACCACACGTTTTGATTAAAAACTAGAAGAAAAAATATATATCTTTAAAAAATCAGCTCCCATATATCTGTTTTGGCCAGGGTGCTTCTAATTTGGCTACTCCCATAAGAAATACACGTTATTGGCCAAAACAGAAAATATGGCCAAAACTGCGGCAGTGCTTCTATTTTGGCCAATACCACTTTTACTACAAAAATCAAGTATTGGCTTGATAACTGCAGTGTAGAATTAGCATTTCAGTTAAAATACACATTAATAAAACTAAAAAAAAAACTTGATAACTGCATTTTTCCTTGAAAATATAGATTGAAACCTTTTATTTGGCACATTGGTTGTTTTCATAGGATTATTGGTTATTTTTATAAAAATGATTTCCCTTAGACTGGCCAAAATTGGTGCCCGCACCCTACTAAAATATTACTTTGAAAAGATCGCTTTATACTTACGAATAATTCTCCTGAACTTTACGTGCCATCGAAGAAGCTTCTCTGCATCTCGAGCTGTCAAAGTTTATGTTGAAAAAAGAAAACAACAACAATCATCATAGCTCGACCTTTTGTCCATTCGACCTTTCGTCCCATTCGACCTTTTGTCCCATTCGACCTTTTGTCCTTCGACCATTTGTCCTTCGACCTTCTGTCCTAAAGCCGCACATGCATGTCAAAACATTTTCAACAGTGTAATTTCCACATAGCTTGGTCAGCCATAAAGTAAAATCAAGAAAATGGACAATTGAAACCAACAAACCCATTTTTTTTCAGCTTGAAGATCATATTTCCTATCTGCATGCGCCTAACAATTTGAAGAATCTCAAGGTAGCTTTCCCCAATTACCTTGTCCATATTCACTTTATCCTTCTTCTCCACGCTCTTTCGACTATTTTCGTCTGCTTATTGTAAGTTTTGCCTCTGACCACCATGATTTTTCGGCTACCAATTGTATCTGTGTAGTAGCCATTTACTCGAGCTAATGACCTCGTTACAAAAACGGATGTCGTCCTGTCGAGTCACATCGCACCTTCTTTGTAGAAGATTATTGCTTTAGTCTTCTTGGGGTTTAGAAAAAGCTGATTCACTGCAGTCCGCCGTTCGATCGCGGCGAGGTTTGGTAGTTGATTGACTGCACTAGTCCGTTGACTTCGCTCATCGGTCCCGAAATGTACACCTGTAGGTCGTCCGTGTACAGATGGTACTCGCATCTAATGACACTAGGCAAGCTTTTGATGTATAACGAGAACAGCAGCACGCTAAGACATGAGCCTTGTGGAGTGCCTTCCGTTAGGGCGCGATGAGGTGCCGCCGAGGTCAACACGGTTGCTTCGTTGATCCAGAAATGATGATATGAACTGGCAAGCCGAGGCAGCTTCGCTTTCAGCAGATTGGGTTTGACGCAATTGAAGACTAACGAAAAGTCGACGAGGACCATTACCGTGTATCCGCCTCTGTAAAAGCTGTTGAGGATGTCATGGGTGACTTTCACACAAGTCTGCCGGAACCGAAAGCCACCTTCGGATACACTCAGTGCAGGTTCATCGAGGCTTGATGCTGGGCAAGGGTTTCCGTGCTGCAGTGACAGATGACCTTTGGAGAAAAACTGGTACAGCTGCTCGGGTTCATACTCCTCAACGGAGCTATTCGTCTTAGCGTTATTATGTATTCCCTCTCGCTTCAAATTGCTCCACAGTTGTTTAGCTGGAAGTTCGCTGCTGAACTGCGTCTCAGCATACATCTTTTTCGCAGCGCTGATCAAGGTGTAAGCTCTGTTCTTCTTCAAAACATACTCTTCCCTTTGAGTATCTCCTCTGCTGATACGGTTCGGATTCCGCACGTAGAAGGAGTAAGCAAGGTCCCGTATGGCCAATAGCATTTTGGATTTCATCTGTAATCCACGGCGTGCGCTTGTTTCTACCACACATTGTTCTTTCTGGAGCGTGTCGATCCAGCAACGCTCGAAGCTCAATGTTTGATAGTTGTGTTATGTGATTGTGTTTTGTTGTTGATGTCTTCTTCTTGGTAGGAGTTCCGGAAGTCTTTCGACTGGAAGTCTGCTTGAAGTAATAGAGGGTCGATTCTGCGGAAATTTCGTATTTTCATCCGTTGCGGCGCAGCTACTGGTACACGTACATCAGCAACTAAGCTAACAGCTTCGTGTTCCGATATGGTATTTGCGCTGACTGCTTTAGGTTTTTTGATTAATTGAGGGTAATCAATCGTGGTGGAACTGTTTAAGGTTGTCCTCGTGGCAGATGTTGGCAGCACAGTCAGATTGAAGGTCGCCTGTAGGCGTTGTAAGGCAAGCAGATTTGCGGTGGGTTGACTGACAGCGACATTAATGTTGTAATCCCCAACCAAGAAAATTCGATCGAAATGGTGTTGCAGGAGATCAAGCAAGAGTTTTAAGTATTGTTGTGCAAAAGGTATGCTGCTTCCAGATGTGTTGTAAAGCTCTCTGACTCTAGCTTGGACGGTTAGGTATTCGAGCCGTTGACTAATGGAAACCGAAGGTACGTACGATTTCAGAATGGGCACTGCACAAAGTGCACATATACATTTTCTCACATAAATTCCTACGCCTTTCGCAACCGGGAATGCGAACCGGACCGTCTGGAGAGGCTTGATTGAGTGTCTCGGTAACACCGCAAAAATGGTATTGGTTACGGTCGAGCCCAATGGGAAGTAGTATAGTGTTTGTTGTCATCGTCATATGGTTGGTGTGGAAAAGTCGTCGTGTAAGTAAGGCGTCGAAGAACACTGAAGAGTCATCGTTCGTAGGGACAGAGTTGGCGAGTTACAGGAGTTCGTTGATGCTACGACCAGTGTGTAATCCTCTTGACGATATAGAAGAATGGAAACCGTGTCGTACCTTATGAAAACGGACTTGACTGCTTTCCTATGCTTAAGCCTAAGCGAAAGATTACGTATGCGGAAAGTGGAAAATGATAGAGCTTCGTTCATGGTAAACCGGTAGTTTAGTTGGAGGTCATTGTCGAGAATCAACAACCCCTGTGCTTCTTGTAGTACAAATGAAGAACAGTGCATCTCGTCTCGTTGCTGTCGAGAACGATGATGATTGAAGGGGTGAGTGAACGGTCGGACCATTTCGAGGCTCTGACAGGCAGTTGAAAGCATTTGTTCATGCGATGTTGATTCATAGAACTATATGGAATTGGTGAGTGTAGAATGGGCACTTTATTGTTTTTTACTGACGTACCGGCACTACTTCTGTTTATGATGATACACCTGGATCAATGGACGAGCGCTCGCTAATGCTGCTGTGTGGGCTAGACCCACCGATGGTTTTACGGGTATGGACCTGTAATTCTATCATTCTATCGTGACGGACATCAACAGAGCCCAGAACGATGCCGAAAGACACTGTCAGGAGGGGTCCTTTTGTTACAGTAGTCATTTTTAACTTAATCATAAGGAAGAATTCTGAATGAAAAGTTCCGCTTGTAACTTGCTCCTCTGATAGCCAAAATCGAATTCCTTAACGAAAGAGTCAAGAAATTATGACGATAATGATCATGCATCGGTGCCATTGTCCTTAATGCCTCAAACCAGTGAACACAAAAAAAAGATTTAGAATCCAGTTTTCCTTGTTTCAAGATCAAACTCGGCCAGAGCCAAACCGTGACCTTTCACTCTTAACAAGGTGTTTAATAAAATGAGGGCCATTTTTTCCCTTTAATAACTTAATTTTTTTTTATATTTGTGAATTTCAACGTACTGCTAATTCTTCCCAAAAACTAATGCTATGCTAGTTGGAAGCATTTAGTACCAGGGCTCAATTGGTAGATCTTCCACCGCACCGTAACGCAACCCGAAAAGGTGATCTTATCATGTTACGAGCTTCGTTAACCCTCGAGCAGTCGCGTCTCGCTGTGTACCACATGCGTGCATTTTTTATGGTGCGTGTACTCAGTACACGACGCGACCGCTCTTGGGTTAAAGATCGCCGCAACCCGCAACCATTCATCCATCAGCACAAGCCGGCTGATACCATGGATTTGTGATGCCAGTTTGATAGACTTTAACCCCCGGAAAAGCAGGTCCGTAGTCGTGTCCGTAGAGATATTCTGAGCCGGCAGCTACACGTGCTAAATTACTTCACAAAAAGCATTGTTCATTCAATTCTAAGCGTAATTATGATAACTTTTGTGTATTTTAATTGACTGTACTTGCCGCAGCGCGTTGCAAACAGATTTAGAGCCTCATATGCATTGAGTGCAAAACATTCAGTGCCTGCCACCGTATAGAGCGGTATATTTCCTCGCTCTCATGATTTTCTTTTTATTTCTTGTGAGCTTTAAAATCTCGCTGTTAGTTGCACAAACATTCCATTCACATAAAACGAAATAAAAAGGACCTGCCGGAGACATAAAATGCAAGCCGGAAAAGACCTCAAACGTTAACTTTGAAGACTTCTTTCAACTTGTAAATTGGTTCGCATCTGAGCAACGTTGCCTTTACAGTTTCATTCTTAATATCTTTTGGTCCCAGGTTCTTACTGCCGTGATTCACCGAATTAAGAGTTCGTTAAAGGCATTTACACATCCCACAAATATTACGATTAACCGCGGCCAAAGCGCTAACACAATGCTTCGCCAGCTCTAAAAATTAATTACCGCGCGAATCTAACCCTTTCTGGCACTATCGCATTCAAGTAGAACTGCTCGTTAAATTTATTCGCTCACTGCATACAGCCAGAAATGGTTCAGCTTATGGCATCTGAGTCAAAAACAACTATGCAGCTTGTTAGCTCGACGGTTGGTGAGGAATTTTCCAGTGGCGAAAAGCGCGATTCCTGAACTGGAAGAAAGCGCTCGAAATATGATATACTCAATCAAAGCCAAGCACTTGCTGGTGGTTGATAAACAAGCCTGATTATCACATCAACCGACGATGACGATGATGATGGCATAAAGAAATTAGTTTATTCAACATATTGGAGTATCGATGCTGGCGGGAATTCGGCTACCAGGCTCAGTTTACGGGAAGATGTAATAAAACGCCACCCATGTCGGGTATTCAAAACATTGCGCAATAGACACACGGCATGCACACCCATACAGTCATTGATTTACTCTGCATCATGTCAGGATAACACATAATTAACAATGGAACGGATCATCACATCCGTGATGTTCATCTCGCCAACGTGCCTCTTCATGTGAACCAATATGCTTACCAATCTGGAAAGTCCACTGTGACTCTTGTACACAAGGTTTTTATGATGTGTATCAGCATAGAACCCTTTTCGACCTGATGCGGGCGCTCTCTCAGGTAGTTGAGCCATGGTGTCGCCAATATAGCCATTCGGTAAATCCGAGTTATGTATACATATATCGTGCATCTCGGTGGACTCGCAACACCGCTGTGATACATCATGCTTTTCATCACACCTCGTATGGCTTTAACGAACCATTCTCTGCTATGCTAAGGACATTTTCTACGGTGGAAGATGAATTCGAATTCGGGGAACCTGTCCGGCGCTTTTCCAACCGCGTGAAACGTCAGCGTCTACTATGATGTTAAATGTTTTTAGTAAATTGTAATTTGTATTGTTTGGCTTAATTTAGTTTTATATGTAAACGTTGTTTAGTTTAAGTTTTTACACTCATTTAGACTATAAGTCCGATGGTTTCTTTTATAAATAAATAAATAAATAAATAAATAAATATATTGTTTTTCTTTTACGGAAAGGCGAAACAGTAATGGTGTTCAACCTTTGCGTTTCTTTGATTCTAAAATCAATGTGACGGATCAGGTAAAGTACGTTGAAGTTATTGTTGATTCTTAGCTTTCTTGGACATTTCATATTGAATTCAGAATGAAGAAAGCTTGTATGGCCTTCGGGAAATGCCAGAGAACATTTGGTAAAAGGGCGAAGTGAGAACGATTAAAATCAAAATTAGGCCATTTCCAAATGATGTGCTTAATAGCGATGCCTGGAGCGTTCTCTTCAATTTAACTCCCACGGCAGCGCTCGAAGTTCTCTTTGACGTTGCCCCACTACACATCCATCTCTAACAAGAAGCACTTTGTTGCACTTACCGCCAATCGGTTCTCGGTTTACTAGAGGAAACTCCTGTGAACCGCAGATCAACACACACACCTCGTTGTTTCCACTTTTGTTGAATTTGGACAAAGTTGACCTTTCTCCATTTGATCCTTTAATTACTTGTAATTTTCCATGTAGGACATTTTCCGCGAAATTCCCTTCCCCGTAAGAGTGGACATCTGGTTGTCTGGAAAGAAGTATTTCAGGCGGCATCGTATGTTACACTAATGGCTCCCTTCTCGAAGGTCAGTCTTACTCACTTGGTAGACACTGCACCAGGGCGCCGCTGCGCACAGTTTGGGAAGCATTACATCATATGATTCTTTTTGAACCGAATAAAATCATTCAGATGATCATATATTTACCATCATATCATATTGATATGAATATTATATTTTCTTTATTTAAGTAACAGTAGTATTCTAAATCGTGATGAGCATAACGCAACAAACAGTCTGCTGATACAGATTATTTTGCTTCACTCTAAACGACCATTCTATCTGAAACACTCCTATGATTTTTTTTTTCGATTGTGTGCTATAAACTCGTTAGCTAGGAAGCTAACTGCTGGCTGGCTGGTTGGCTTTTGCTTGAGAGTGGAATGACAGGCAATATTAGTGATTGGCACTGCTTGTTTGCGTTTTCATTTTCTATATTATTATTGAAAACAAGGAAGACAAACAAATTGAGAGCTCCACAGAGTTGCGGAAATGGAGCTGTTACGAAGCCAAATGAAGCAAAAATGTTTGGCGTATTCGGATGACCCAGTTTGATCGGTATTAATAATGACTTATTTAATAAATTTGATTGAACGATGACTGCATTGTCCTGTAATGTACAAAGTCATGTTTTTTACCGTCATACTTGACAAATATTTGAGCACACAAGTACAGCATTTTCTCAACGAGAGCAGTTATGCTTTTCATATAGACACAATAGGGTAATTCATGTATTTTGGACAGGCTGAGGACAACATTGAAAAAATCGTCCCCTAGCTTCCTTAGAAAGCAATTGATTATTTTGCAGAGTTACCAATACGCTTATAATATGATTTTGGTTTGCGTTCCCGGTGAAAAAAAACCTTAACGAAAGCATTTGAAGCTGAGAAAATCGCAATTTCCGATCGCCTGTAAGAATTGCATTTTGAACACCGTATATATGTTTTGGACACCCTCAGGTATATATAATTTGGACAGGGTAATTATCTCAATGTTTAGCCATGAAACCTGCTAAATCATGGAAGTAACATAAATTAACAAATATTTTCTTACAAATAATCAAATTTCTCCGCTTAGCAGGCATCTATTTTGATAACTAGGCTCAGTGTACCAGTTATGGCTATAGTACCTCAAATTCGCCATAGCTGATTTTCAACATTTAACGATGCAAATCAGCAAGAAAAAATATGTGAACGAAAGATCACGTTCATAAAAGATGATAGCACTCATTCAAACTTCCTATTTTGCTCAAATTATGATAGAAAAATATATTTTTCCTTAAAATTTCGGCTTCCTTGCACCCTATTTCGACATAGTGTACCAGTTATGGCGAATCCCATAAAGAATGCATGTAAATAGTGCGAAGTGGAACCGAAATTAACAAATATGTCCATAACTGGTACAGGGTTCCTATCATTGGCACACGCCGTAATAAATAGTAAAAGTGGGTTTGGCTCAGATTTTATATTTTTCCTGTTAAGTATGAGACCAAATCTATCGTTTGACGTATCGATGACATTTATCGGTCTTCTTCTTATTTTTGTAGAAGTACTTTTCCTTAGGTAGTGCGATAACTGGTACAGGCACCCTATTACAGTTTTTGTTAAAATCGAGGAAATATCGCCAGACCCACAGAATACGCCTCCAAGTATGCAATCGCGCAGCATCCCCATGTAGTGCGCCAGATGACCAAAATATATTTACAGTAGAAAACTTGTAATGTATTTTGGACAACACCTATTTTAAGCGTTCTAGATGAATGTTAAGAGATTGGCTGCCTAATGCTTCTTTATTGAACATGTTTCAATGCAATAAGGCTTTTAAATTTCTTACAATTATTAATTCAACGATTTTGAGGTGAACATTGTATGTGACTATGAAGTGTATGTCGTCTAGCATACCTGTGCATTTGAGGGGTTTTAGTTAAATAATTTACATTTTCGATAATTTTGAAGTAAATTCTTAATTGTTAAGCGTATTTTCAACGTAAGTCATCAGAATAGGGTCTATTTGATCCATTAATCGATATTGAGAAGTATCCACTTTTATTAGCTCTCCGGAACAAGGCATACATCGCCGTACATGTCCAAATTATATACATGTCCAAATTATATTTTTTACCCTATTTCCTTCCTGTGACAAACGTGAAAACGCAGGGATCCTCGGAATACATCCACAACGATTGTCCAACTAACATTCCTGAATTTGCCCGATTGCCGTACAAAATTAGGCCGATGTCGTTGTTTACCTAAGGGGTGATACACTATTTATGTCCCGCCATATTCGACCTTTTTTAAACCCCCCCTCCCCCCTATGTCACACTTTTTGTATGTGAGCTCATTATTTTTTGTATGAGTCGTCACGTTCTAGTAACCAACCCCCCCCCCCCCCCCCCCTAAAAGCGTGACGTAATTTGTGCACGGAGGAAGGAGTTGTCGAAGTTGTTTTCTGTACAATTTTGCATGTAATGATTAATGTGAGGAAATATATGCTCTGATTTTTATAGGGTACCGAGCCACTTGGGCAGTGGCTGGTATTTTGGACACTTTTTCGGTATTACTCATTCAATTTCATACCAATTGACTTAAAAAAGACACGGACACGTTTAATGCTTCCAGTGAGCTATTTGCTCTTTGAAGGAAGCACGACACTAGACAACGGACTAGCATGCAACGCCCAGTGGCATAGCCGAAAACTTTTCCTGACAGCTGCGGCGGTAATCGAACCCGCGCTCCTTAGCACGATGCGACTAAAAGCTTGGTGACCTTCGCCGCACGACCACGAAGCCACACGACTTAATATTTTGTACATGGCTATATGTACCATGCGTATTTCACCGCGTTCCAAAAACTGTGTTAATTGATTCAAAATTGACTGAATTATAGCGCAAAACTCCCCAAAATAGAAGAAGCCCTGCCGAGATGGTTCCTTTCCCCTATAAACCATCTAGAAAAGACCAAAAATGTCTGGTTAACTATTCACTCGCCAAGATACAAGAATGCTTCGATCAGATACCATTATTCCGCTTTATGGTGGCAATAATTTTAAAATAGGACAAAAATTAGCGAAATATAAACGCCGATAAATCTAATATTTAATTCATTAGCGTGTGGCTACCTTTCCCCTCCGGTAACCAAGAAAGGGCAACCATTAATCTGACACCAGCTCCGTTTCGTCCCTCTGCAACAGTTTCCGTCCGGAGAAATTGAGCTAGCAAACACCGCCTAGGAGAAAAAGCACTCCCATCGCATCGAGCTCATTCATACAGATACCCAGCCCCTAAGAGACCAGCAACCAAACGGCCATAACATTGCTCCAGCATCCACTCTGATCCCTTCTTTCGGCGTCTCTTTCTCGCCCGTTGGATAAACAAGAAGATATAAATTAAATTCAATTTTATCACACTACTTTTTCGTGGTCATACTCTGACGCCTTTTGGGCTTCGGATTACTCTGTCGAACCGGGCCGGTGCGGTGGTGCTTCTTTATGTGGATCCTTACCTACGTAGCTGCTTTTTTGGGATTTGCGATGGTCGTTTCATAAAACTTGCATATGACCAACCATACCATGTGCGTATTTTCCCACCTTGTAGGAAAATCATTCTTCGTGAGTAAAGGAAAAATGGTAGAGGGTTAGTCGAAAGCTTAGCTGCACAGAGCATTCAAAAACAGGGTTACTTATTTTTTCGGTTGAATGAACTAGTAGCTCCTTTATTGTGTTTGTTGCAGCTGAACTAATTTCCAGCTTCTGATAATTTGAAAGAATGACATTAAATTGAAAAATACTATCTAGATTACTCAATCTAGAAAAAATGTGTAACCCATGATTTGAAGAGTTCTGATAACATTAAAACAGTCTTAAGGCTCAAGCATCCGTCATCATTTTTCGGAAAATAAAAAGCAGTTTGCTCGCTGCAAATCAAAACAAGGATCATGAAAATATATTCACTGCATTGTATTCCTCATGTGGAGTAAAGTGAATATATTTTCATAGCAAAAACTTTTGTTTTGAACGAAAAAACTGCTTTCAAATGTTTGATGATGACGATGATTTCAATGACGAAAAGTTCAACGTTAAAGGTCTGGGGAGACGTGAAATACGAACAGTAGATCTTAACTGCAATCACAAATATCAACGAGATCTGTGCGCCGCCGACCGAGGTATCGGTGCTGCGCCATAAGCCACTGTTTGTCACGCCGCCGATTTTCATTTTTCGCGCCGGTGATCAGTGCATGAACAAAATCAAGTTGACATAAAGTTGAGATATAAAAATTCTCATAGTCGCTGTCATAAGTTTGACAGCAATAATTGATTGCTCATCATCGATTCTCTCATCTGTAAATGTGATTCGATCATTAGTGAAAGAGAAAATCGATGATTCATATTCGGTTATTTTTACAGTTGTAGCGTTATAGACGTTAGTCAAAACCATTCCCTAGCAGATTACCATGAGATTTTACAAAAACGGAATGCCTTTATGATATATTTATTTATTTATTTATTTCTACGTCTTCGGCAAAACTGCCGTACAGACTGATAAAACAGAAAAACAAAAATTAACTTATATTTCTAATACACGTTTTGAATTGTGTTCTACTAATATTAAAATCAAACCAAGGCAAATCGTTGACGAGGGCGAGGCATCTTTCCAGGGGATGATTATGGCCAAATACTGTCGTGTGCCTAGTAGCGTGGAACAGTTGACGCTGGCGGAGACGGCGAGCAGGAACATAAAAATTGACGCATTGCAGGAGCGGTGCACAGTCTAGATGTCCACTCACTATGTGGAAAGCAAACATTCTTTGATGGTAGAAATTGAAAACAAAATATTATAACAACATGACAATTTTAAGTCTAAGCATTAGAGCTTTGGTCTGTCTATTTTCTTTTTCTTTTTATTGTTATAGACAAACTCTGCAGAAGACTCTTATTAAAACATCTGAAGAATTTCATATGGAATTTCAGGGTGTCCATTCAAATACGAAGCTCTTAGATTTTTTTTATTTTTCATTAGATTTCTTTCATTATTCATTATTCATTATTCACATCCCACCAGATGTTTCTTCAGAGATTCTTCGAGAAGGATTCAGTGATACCTCTAGGAGGGTCACACAGGAATTCCTCAGGTAAATTCTTCTGAGTTTCATCATTATTTTTTTCAGGATTTTCTTCAGATTTTTTTTTCAGGAGAATTTAGGGATTCCTCCTGGAGATAAATCAGAGATTCATCCAAAAAAATCGTTTAGGGATTCCCATAGTAGGTTCTTCAGAGACCGGTCGTAGAGTTCCTTTATGGATTCCTTCTGAAATTCTTTTAGGAATTTCTACACGAGATTCTTTAGGAACTAGAATTTTATGAGATCCTTCAGGTATATCTCTAGAAGGGATTTCTTCTGACGTGTTGTTGGGATCTCTCCAGGAGTTCCACCAAAGGTTCCTACAGGAATCTTCAAGGATCCCTACTGAAATTCTTTCGCGATGCCTCATGATATTTTTTCAGGAGTTCTTTACGGAATTTCTTAAGGGTTTTATTCAAATCTATATATGTAAAAGTCAATGTAAGTTTGTATGTTTGTATGTTTATTTGTTTGTATGTGTGTATGTATGTTCCAACATAACTCCGGAATGCCCCAACCATTTTGAACCAAATTTGGTATACACATTTGTTAAATTAAGGAGGTGGTTATAAGGGTTTCGGAATTCAAGATGGCGGCCAAAACGCCAGAAGGCATGCTATTTAACGGTAAATCTTTTACGAATACCATGCAATATTGATATCTATCGACCGGGCTTGATGAGTAGAAGTCAAAAATTAATATCCGACGCCATTTTGGAATCCAAGATGGCGGCCCTTAATCCAAGATGACGGACAATAAACCAAGATGGCGGCCATGGAATGGTGGTTTGAGCTATGATACCATGTAATATGGGTATCTATCAATCGGGCTTGACGAGTAGAAGTCAAAAATAGATATTTGACGCCATTTTGGAATCCAAGATGGCGGACTATAAATCCAATATGGCGGACCATAATCCAAAATGGCGGCCATGGAATGGTGGTTTGAGCTATGATACCATGCAATATTGGTATCTATCAATCGGGCTTGACGAGTAGAAGTCAAAAATAGATATTTGACGCCATTTTGAAATCCAAGATGGCGGACTATAAATCCAATATGGCGGACCATAATCCAAAATGGCGGCCATGGAATGGTGGTTTGAGCTATGATCCCATGCAATATGGGTATCTATCGATCGGGCTTGATGAGTAGAAGTCAAAAATCAATATCCGACGCCATTTTCAAATCCAATATGGCGGACCATACTCCAAGATGGCGGCCATGGAATGGTGGTTTGAGCTATGATACCATGCAATATGGGTATCTATCGATCGGGCTTGATGAGTAGAAGTCAAAAATAAATATATGATGCCATTTTGGAATCCTATATGGCGGACTATAAATCCAATATGGCGGACCATAATCCAAGATGGCGGCCATGGAATGGTGGTTTGAGCTATGATACCATGCAATATAGGTATTTATCAATCGGGCTTGACGAGTAGAAGTCAAAAATAGATATTTGACGCCATTTTGGAATCCAAGATGGTAGACCATAATCCAAGATGGCGGCCATGGAATGGTTGTTTGAGCTATGATCCCATGCAATATAGGTATCTATCGATCGGGCTTGATGAGTAGAAGTCAAAAATCAATATCCGACGCCATTTTGAAATCCAAGATGGCGGACTATGATCCAAGATGGCGGCCATGGAATGGTGGTTTGAGCTATGATACCATGCAATATGGGTATCTATCAATCGGGCTTGACGAGTAGAAGTTAAAAATAGATGTTTGACGCCATTTTGGAATTCAAGATGGCGGACCATAATCCAAGATGGCGGCCATGGAAAGGTGGTTAGAGCTATGATATCATGCAATATGGGTATCTATCGATCGGGCTTGATGAGTAGAAGTCAAAAATAGATACTTGACGCCATTTTGAAATCCAAGATGGCGGACAATAATCAAAGATGGCGGCCATGGAATGGTGGTTTGAGCTATGATACCATGCAATATGGGTATCTATTGATCGGGCTTGATGAGTAGAAGTCAAAAATCAATGTTCGACGCCATTTTGGAATCCAAGATGGCGGATCACAATCCAAGATGGCGGACCATATTCCAAGATGGCGGCCATGGAATGGTGGTTTCAGCTATGACACCATGCAATATGGGTTCTATCGATCGAGCATGATGAGTAGAAGTCAAAAATCATAATCCGGCGGATTATAATCCAAGATGGCGGACCATATTCCAAAAGCCATGAAATGATAGATTGAGCTATGATACCATGCAATATGGGTATATATCGATCGGGCTTGATTAGTAGAAGTCAAAAATCAATATCCGACGCCATTTCGGAATCCAAGATGGCGGACTATAAATCCAAGATGGCCGATCATATTCCAAGATGGCGGCCATGGAATAGAGGTTTGAGCTGACTATGCAATATGGGTATCTATCTATCGGGCTTGATGAGTAAAAGTCAAAAATCAAAACCCGACGCCATTTTGGAATCCAATATGGCGGACCACAATCCAAGATGGCGGACCATATTCCAAGATGGCGGCCATGGAATGGTGGTTTGAGCTATGACACCATGCAATATGGGTATCTATCGATCGGGCTTGATGAATAGAAGTCAAAAATCAATATCCGGCGCCATTTTGGAATCAAAGATAGCGGATTATAATCCATAATGGCGGACCATATTCCAAGAGCCATGAAATGATAGATTGAGTTATAATACCATGCAAAATAGGTATCTATCGATCGGGCTTGATGAGTAGAAGTCAAAAATCAATATCCGACGCCATTTTGGGATCCAAGATGGCGGACCATATTCAAGATGGCGGCAATGGAATAGTGCTTTGAGTCATGACCAGTGAAGAGAATTGTTAGACAAAATAGGCACAAAACAAGCAACAAAGGCGCGGTGATTAGTCTTTATCCCAACTGGTAACAGATAATGACATGATCTCGAAAAATTTTGTTGCAGACATAACGGAAGCTGAATGTGTTGCGTACTTTTCAACTCGTGAATAATCAATTATTACTGACTCAAAATCGAAACTTTTTGTTGATCCATATTCAGCAGCGTTGCAGTGTTTACCGACTCGAAGTTACCGCTCGAAAATCACAATGCAAGGCTCAAAAATCTTTAAACTGGTGGTGCACGATCTTTGTCCTATTCTGTTCAAGTTGGGACAAACCTATGTCGCATTGGGTAGAATGTCGCAACAAATTCAGGTTGCGACATTGTCGTTATTGTTGCGCGATGGTTGAATTTTGATTCACTGGTCATGACACCATGCAGTATATGTTTCTATCGATCGGGCTTGATGAATAGAAGTAAAAATCAATAACCGACGCCATTTCGGAATCCAAGATGGCAGACCATAATCCAAGATGGCGGACCATATTCCAAAATGGCGCCCGTGGAATGGTGGTTTGAGCTATGACACCATGCAATTTGAGTATCTATCGATCGGGCTTGATGAGTAGAAGCCAAAAATCAATATACGACGCCATTTTGGAATCCAAGATGGCGGACCACAATCCAAGATGGCGGACCATATTCCAAGATGGTGGCCATGGAATGGTGGTTTGAGCTATGACAGCATGCAATATGGGTATCTATCGATCGGGCTTGATGAGTAGAAGTCAAAAATCAATATCCGGCGCCATGTTGGAATCCAAGATGGCGGATTATAATCCATGATGGCGGACCATATTCCAAGAGCCATGAAATGATAGATTGAGGTATGATACCATGCAAAATAGGTATCTATCGATCGGGCTTGATGAGTAGAAGTCAAAAATCAATATCCGACGCAATTTTGAAATCCAAGATGGCGGTCCATAATTCAAAATGGTGGCCATGGAATGGTGGTTTGATTCATGACACCATTCGATATGTGTTTCTATCGATCGGGCATGATGGATAGAAGTCAAAAATCAATACCCGACGCCATTTTGAAATCCAAGATGACAGATCATAATCCAAGATGGCGGACCATATTCCAAGATGGCGGCCATGGAATGGTCGTTTGAGCTATGACTCAATGCAATATGCGTAGCCTACGATCGGGCTTCATGAGTAGAAGACAAAAATTGATATTTAATCTAAGATTCCGGACTATAAATCCAAGATGATGGACCATAATTCAAGATGGCGGACATGTAATGGTGGTTTGGGTTATGATACCATGCAATATGGGTATCTATTGATTGGACTTGATGAGTAGAAGTCAAAAATCAATAGCCGACGTCATTTTGGAATCCAAGATGGCGGACCATAATCCAAGATGGCGGCCATGGAATGGTGGTTTGAGCATGACACCATACCTTATGGGTATCTATCGATCGGGCTTGATGAGTAGAAGTCAAAAATTGATATGTAAATCCAAGATACCGGACTGTAAATCCAAGATGGTGAACCATAATTCAAGACGGCGGGCATGTAATGGTGGTTTGTGTCATGATACCAAGCAACATGGATATCAGTCGATCGGGCTTGATAAGTAGAAGTCAAAAATCGATATTTGATGCCATTTTTGGATTCCAAGATGCCGCACTATAAATTCCAGATGGTGGATCATAATCCAAGATATCGGCCATGGAATGGTAGTTTAAGCCATGATACCTTGCAATATGTGTATCAATCGATCGGGATTGATGAATAGAAATTACAAATCGATATCGAACGACATTATGGAAATCAAGATAGCGGACCGAAAAACATTCGTTTACCATAAAAAAATTAACAGCCTTTGGCAACTTTTTGCGCTGCAACTGTATGGAGGACTGAGGAACATCGGCGGCAGAAAGCCGCCGATGTTCCGATTGTCCGATGCGCCGTGTTTGCGTCGATTCACTTCTAGGCGAACAGCATATCCAAGCATTTGCCCGGTAGAATGCGAACATAGGTGTTATCCCTTTTTTAAGTCCGACGAGCGTAAGCGAGTCGGACAGCAAGCGTTTACACGTTGTAACGCAATCATATGTCTATTGATTGAGATTTGAAACCACGGCTTCGCAATTTGATAGGACACAGAGCACGCAACGAAAACTTTCTGAAACGCCCATATATATTATATTCGTTATATTTCTCTATGAAACCTGAGATTATATACATATAACACTTCCTCAAAGTGCCGTTGAAAAATGGTGAGAACACATGATTTAGCTTTAATTCATTTTGAACTGTTTGTTGACAGAGCAAAATATGAACAATCATAATTTATATTGAAAGCTATGAAACTAATAAACACAATGTGCACTGTTGGCAGAAACGAAAATAAAATTCAAGTTATGGTATTGAACTTAGCCTATCTCTTTTCAGTTTAATGTTTTTTTTTAACTCTTTTTAATTGAATGACTTCTTTGATTTCCATTCCATAAATTTCTATATTGTGCGGCCAACACAATGGCACACTATGCCGTAGAATCGTATCAGTAAACTTAAAGTTTAGTATACTTAGCATGTTTCGAAATTCTAGGTTTTTGACAGATTTTCATATGGCTTTTATGTCACCTGGAATCTATTCATCTTCAGCATGGTCTTGCGGAAAACCGGCACCCATTCGGTTAAATGGGCCTTCGCATTTGCTTCAATCATGCACAATAAATAAACCCGAGCAAAGCCGGGTCATTCAGCTAGTGTTTATATAAAAGTTCCTACAGGAATCAATTCTTGAGATCCTTCGAGGATTCATTCAGTACAGTAATTTTTGGGGCCCATATAACCGAGGCGGTAAACGCACGGGTATCCAGTATGACCATGCTGAGGGTGACCGGTTGGTTTCCCGGTCGGTCCAGGATCTTTTCGTAAAAGAAATTTCCTTGACTTCCTTGGGCATAGAGTATCTTCGTGCCTGCCACACGATATACGCATGCAAAATGGTCATTGGCAGAGGAAGCTCTCAGTTAATAACTGTGGAACCGCTCATAGAACACTAAGCTGAGAAGCAGGCTTTGTCCCAATGAGGACATTACGCCACGAAGAGAGAGAGAGAGAGTAATTTTTCAAGGATTGCTTCAGAAGTTCCTTATATTATCCCTCTACTGGAGTTCGTTTGGGGATCTCTCTAATAGCCCCATAAGGATTCAAAGATGCATCCAGATGTTCATTAGGAATTCCTCAAGACGTTTCCTACACGCTCAGGTATCCTTCCAGGTATCCTTCCAGGAGTCCCTTCAGAATTTTTTTCACGGGTGCCTTCTGGGGATCCATCGAGAATTCCGTAAGAAGTTTCTTCGGGAATTCCTGCAGGAGGTCTTTAGAAATTAGTCTAAGACTTCCTGCAAGGATTCCTTCTGAAGTTCCTTTAGGAATCCCTATAGGAGTTCCTACGGAAATTAGTCCAGAAGTTACTTCAGGGATTTCTCCAGGAGGGGAGGGATTTTTTTTTTGTCGGGTATATTATCACTGCGACCATATTTGATCTTTTGTGATACACAACCCATTTTACTAATTGTACCTTGTCAAGGTGATTAATTTCTATATGTCAGAAATCATCAACGCAAGACCTAGGTATCATCCCAGCTAGGTATAATGTGCCGTATGAAACGCACTACCTTACTTGGATTTAAAAACCATACTTCAAAGGGCTGTAAAAGTCCCTTATCAAAGAAAATCGCTCTTCTGTTGAAAAGAGCAGGACAACTGCATAGTAAATGCTCGGAGGTTTCACTATCCTCCTTACAAAAGCGACAAATATCGTTTTCAGCTTTGCCCATTAATTTCAGATGATATCTAACAGGGCAATGTCCTGTAATTAGCCCTGTGTACGAACACAGTTCATTTTTTGACAAGAGTAAAAGCTTTTGTGTATTCGATATATTAGGCATTATGAATTTTCTGGATTGCCGACATGCAACAGCATTCCCCCAGTTCGTAATCACCATCTTTTGTTCCCAGTTCCTGAGTTCCATATTGACAGAACATTTTGAGACTCCGCAAAATGGCTCTGGCCCTAGAAATGGTTGGTTTGATCCGATCCTGGCTAATTCATCAGCCTTTTCATTACCATTGATACCACAATGCCCTGGTACCCAGTAAATATTGACTGTATTATTGATACATAATTGTTGAAGTAAGAGAACACATTCCCATACTATCTTTGATGTACATGTAAACGATTTCAAAGCAGATAAAGCTGCTTGACTATCGGAGAATATACAAATGTTAGTATGTTTCTTGCAGATGTTTCTTCAAAGATTCCTGCTGATTTTTCTCAGGTATTCTTACAGAAGTTCCTTCAGAAATCACTCAAGGAGTTCCTTAAGAGAATCTTACAAGAAAATCCAAGCATATATCAAGAAAAAATCATTGATTCTCCCAGAAGGAAGCTTGACGACTGTAAACTATACAAAAAGGTTTATTTAGAATTAGAAGTTTAATCAAGGATTCCTTTATAAAAGTTCCTTCTAAGATTCCTCCAGGATATCCTTAGGGGATTCCTCAAGAAGTTTCTTTAGAGGTTCTTCCAAGTGTTCTTCCAGGGATCGCTCCTGGTATTCTTTCCAGTTGCCTCCAGGAGTTACGTAAGAAATTTCTCCAGAAGTTCATTCTGGAATTCCTACAGGAGTTCATTTAGGGAATCTCGTAGGAGTTCTTTCAATAATTTCCTTAGGATTAAAATCAGGTATATCTGCAGGATATTCTTGAGGGATTTTTCATGGAGTTTCAACAATAAATCTTCCATGCCCAGCTAACAATTTTAATTTTATCAAAGTTTTTTAGCGATTCATAAATCCTAAACATAAAACCATTGATGCCGACTTGAAAACGCTCTCGAGTTCTTGTATGCCTCAATAAGCCCACGTTCTGGCTAGTTGGCCCAGTCTTATTAGGGCCTACAGGACTTCGTATGCAAACCGGCTTAGGATTTCGGGTTGTATCATAGTTTTATCAATCTTCTAAATAAAACCATCTTCTGACTTGTCAAATAATTGTTTTGATTATTTTTCACTCTCAATGTTCGATCGTCAGAATAAATTATGCTTGGTTGTTTATTCAGCCATCAATTGGAAAGATGCAGATATGGAATTCAGATTTGTTTTCCTATGTAATACGTGTCAGGAGACATGCCACGGAAAATTTGTGGTGAATGTGCCTGTGATAATAACAAAAACTAAGTGCGCCACACAAACTATGCATAATTTGGAAGTTAAATGCATTTAATTTACTCGGTGGAATTGGGTGCAAAAAAGGTTTTATCAACATAGCGGAGTTTAAAAGACATTATGTAATTTTTCTGACAAAATAAAATAACAGAAACGTGTTGTATGGTTTAATTTGATCTTAAGCTGTACGTGAAATCATAAAATTGAGTAATATTTTTTCTGTATTTACATGAATTATCCCGGCTAGGCGACATATTTTTCTGATAAAACTCTGTGTTCCTGATGATTCCTCTAATAGGGCTTTTTTTTTTTTTTTTTTTTTTTTTCGGTGACTCAATTTATTTATTTATTTACTTTACAGGAGTAGGAAAACCCCCTGGAGGTGAACTCCTTTCAAGTTCCTTCCTCCAGAAGGCACAAAACCTCTCATCTTTCCATAGTATCATATGTTTACAATTTTATAATTTAATTATTTCGGTACGCAGTGGGGTGGCGATGCTTGGTTCGTTGAGTAGCGGTGGGTGGCGGTGGGTGGCGGTAGGTGGTGGCGGTTGGCGTTACTAGGCAGGAGGAGGCGGATGAAATAAAAAAAAAACGCGTGTGTTGCATTAGAATTGATTGAACTTGTTTGAGCATATGCGTATTCGCGTGCAGCTCCCAGTGAGACGAATCTCTTTGAAGGGAGCTTTTAACGACGGTTTGCAAAGATTACACTGGATTCACATATTTATAGTAAATATCTCGAGAGTTGATTTTTAATCCATAAAATTACACGATGTTTGAATCGACGGGGATTTTGTTCGGTTCTTATCTGCATTGGCAAGGTATTATATGTTGTTTTGCCATAGTATCTATAAGACTTCTTCCCGTATTCGGTATTTGGACGGCTAATAATTAGGGCTGGCGGATTCCTTGTTTCGTAGCGATGTGAAGTGCGTGGGAACTCTTGGTTATGAAGTGCGGATGGATTGTTTAACAGGTTCTGAATTTGAACTAATGTCTGCAGATCTCGTAAAGCAGCAACTGGTAATACTGATTGATCAACCTCTGAATACAAATCAATGGTTGAATACAGCCTTGGTTTCTTGTAGATCACCTTCAGACAACGATTTTGAATCGTTTGAATCAACTTAAGTTTCGCTTTGCTAGCTGCACCCCACACTGATACAAGGTAGCTGATTTTCGATTGGACGAAGGCATGATATAGTAGCAGCAACTGTTTCTGTGGTACGAATTTGGATATTCTCCATAATAGTCCGCATGTTGTACTGATAGTGTTACGAAGTTTTCCAATGTGCTCACTCCAGGACAACGTAGAGTCAAGTGTTAGTCCCAAGTGCTTGTAGCTTTCGACCTCTTCGATCACAGTAGAGTTTACCGTGAGGTCAAGGGTCCTGGTAACGGTAAGACGGGGCGAGTGGAACAAGATGTATTTAGTTTTGTTCAAATTCAGTGAAAGTAGGTTTTCAGAAAAGAACTCCTCAAGTTTTTCCAAATCTTGCTTCATCAAATGTATGATTTCGTTTACGTCGTTAGATATGTACGATATAGAAGTGTCGTCGGCAAATAAACGAGGTTTCCCATGCAGCGGAAGCCGTGGTAAGTCGTTTATGTAGAGTAGAAACAGAAGTGGGCCCAGATTACTGCCTTGGGGCACTCCTACTGTTAGATTCCTGTGGCCGCTGGTCTTTTGTTGCACCGTCACGTATTGCGTCCTTCCAGATAAGTAGCTATGTATCAACCTATTTGCAGATCCCCGTATACCATAATTATCGAGTTTGTGTAGCAAGACTTGATGGTCGATCGTATCGAAAGCTTTTTTGAGGTCAAGAAATAGAACTCCAACTATTTTTCGGTTATCCATTGCATCGTAGATATCATCGACTACTTCACTGGTTGCAGTCAACGTATTCGAGCCAGCACGAAATCCATATTGATGATATTGAGGGCTAACCCTCCTGAAGTAGTCATAACTGAGCTCATGATAGAACTAGCGGTTTTATCACAGCATTTTTTTGGTTTATGTTACGGCCACGAAATCTTTTGATGGTTTTATGCATTGCCTCACAGTTTTGTGTATTTGTTTACAAAAAAAAATCTCTCCGACAACAACCGCAAATGCAAGTTTTATTGAAATGGTATATAATAAGTGATAAAACCAATTCATGTCTACTTGCAAGTCTTTAACTGAAGATGTTTATAGCAGAAGTTATATGATAGTTTTATGGAACGCCAAAGGTTCAAAGTAAAAAACTACCACATAAAACTAATTTAGAACAACTAGCTTTTTGACATGCTCGTATAAAACCAGGATAAAACATGAATAAACCTTCAAGGCATGCTGATTGTTACTTGGGTGGTTTTCTACTGGAATCCCAACAAGAATACTTTCGAAGATTCCTCTTAGACTTCCTTAGAGGATTTATTCTTAATCTAGCTGTACCCGGCAAACTTTGTCTTGCCTACTGCGTTTTTTGATGCTTCAAGTTTCTAGCCAACATAAAGCCCCCGTTCAAAATGTATCAAACATCGATTTTCAAAAATCTCAATATTTCTCTTTGTTTTTCGGCTCGAGGATTCCGTTTGGGATTCCTTTCCTGTAATTTCTTCGGAGATTCCTCCTGGACGTCTTTCAAAGATTCCTCCTAAAATTCCTTCGGGGATTTCTAACGATATTCTGTCGGAGATTCCTACTGTAATTCCTTCGGGTTTTTATCTTGTAATTCCTTCGGTGACTCCTCTTCGAATTTCTTTCGAGATTTCTCCTAGAATTCATTCGCGGATCCCTCGCGTAATTCCTAATGGAATTCCTCTGGAGATTCCTCCTAGAACTCCTTCGGGGATTTCTTTTGGAATTCCTTCGAGGGTTTCCCCTCGAGTTCCTTCGGGGATTCCTCCTAGAATTCTCTCAGGGATTTCTCGCGGAACTCCTTCAGAGATTCCTCCTGGATATTTTCCTAAAAATCTTAAGTGTATATCCTTAGGAGGCATCCCCGACGGAATATCAGGAGGAATCCCCGAAGAAATTTCGGTATGAATCCTTGAAGGAAGTCCAGGAGAAATCCCCGATGGAATTCCAGGAGAAATCCTTCTCGCATTCCTTTGGAAATTCCTGCCGGAAATCCTTCGGGGATTCTTCCTGGAAATCCTTTGGGGATTTCTGTTGGAATTCCCTTGGGATTGCTGCTTGATTTTTTTGCGAAAACCTCCTGGAATTCTTTCGGAATACTTTCAAAATTTCCATCTGAAATTCCTCGAAAATTCCTATCAGGGATTTCTTCAGAAGTGTGTGCAGGTATCTCTCTAAGAGAAATTCTTGAACCACCAGAGATTCCTGCAGAAGTTGCTTCAGGGTATCATACAGAAGTTAGTTCAAAGATCGTTCAATGATCGTTTTTGATCGAAGTTCGTTCAAAGATTAGTATAGAAGTTTCTTCATGGATTCCACCAATAGTTACTTCAAGGCTCGTCCTGGAATTCGTTCGGAGATTCCTACCTGAAATCATTCGGTAATTCCTTAATGTAAATGTAATGTAATTAATGTAATGTAAATTTGATAGCTTCTGAAAGTTTCAAGAAAACAAAGCAAAAATTGTAGCTAAATCTTAATTTTAGTGCCCTTCATTTCCAATGGAATAATACAACATACACTATACTAAGGATACGGGTGATGTCACAATTGGCCTAATCACTGGTCGGACTTGGGTACTGGGTGAGCAATTGCAATTGACAGCTGCAGTTACACTTTCTGTACCGCCTAAATGTATTCTATTCTAATTCTACTATATCAAAATGGTTACCTATGTGCTGCTTTCACTTTCTACTTTATCCATGGTAGAAGGATGAGCACGATGATGGTGATATGTGACTGTTGTTCCTTTTCCAGTCCGACTAATGGTCCATTATAAGTTGCCGTTCGCCGATATCCAATTATCCAGGTCCGTTAGTGCTATTAGCTCAGAAAATGGTCAGCCGCTCACGGAAGGAAAAGTTTCAAGTGCCAAAGCTGGGATCGAACCCATGACCAGATGGCTACCATATTTATGCGTCCAGATTTTTGCAGATACAGGCTTTAGTGCACAGTTTTGCACACCGTTTATAGTAACTCAGACCAGTCTGGTAGCTTCCCTGAAAAGCCATTCGTGGCCCTGATTTTCTACAGATCTTTGTATAGAGCTGCCAATTGCATATCTAATTACACTGCTTGGGTCGCAGTCTTTGATTTCGGTTTGTTATCTCTTGTTGGCTTTCCGTTGCAATTGATATCTTATGGTCAGTTTGGTTTCGGTAGACATAGTGCTCAGTTGTACTCAAAGTCCTTCACTGACACTCGGGCAATGATCAGCTGGTTTCTAGAGCAGGTACGGATAAGAATTGCTGGCAAGAGGCTGAGAACCACTCACTGCAGTATATTTTATTCCTTCAGGTACGCGAAGTACCAATGGTACGTAGTTCGTTCCTAGCGTTAACCAACGTTTGTATGGTAATAATCAAAATGCTTGGAAAATGTTCACTAAATGCATACGAAGCTAAGAGCAACCCGTTATCCTTATTTGGTTGCAATGCTAGAAAGAAGTTGAATGCATTCTTCCACGTAAAGCAAAGCACTCCACAGCGTGATAGGTACGTTAGCAAAATCCGCTTAAGGCGAAACTGGATCCATTTCCTCACTTTTTAGTTTTTGATTTTTTATAAAATAACGAAGCGATATTTTCAAAATCGGTTTTCGTGCGCATGTAGAGTATGGATCAAGGTATCTCCTGATTTTTTTTCGTGGTGGAAAATGTTTTTCGTTTTTGCAGAAACCATTTTTTAATAAAATTTTACAAAAAAATGGTTTCTTCAAAAATGGAAAACTTTTTCCACCACAAAAAAAATTCAGAAGATACCTTGATCCATTCTCTACATGTGCACGAAAACCGATTTTGAAAATATTGCTTCGTTATTCAATGAAAAATCAAAAACCAAAATAATGAGAAAATGCTTCCAGTTTCGCCTTAAGGAAAAGTTTTCCAACCTCTCTGATTGCTATCAAATTCCGAAATAAACCTCCTTGTCGGGTCGTACCGGTTCCCCACTATGCAATAGCAGCTGCCGAGACAGACAGTTTTTCGAGTTCATGAAACAGTTTTCAGATCAAATAGTACAGCCAATTTAATATTTCGTTCGATTGCACAAATCAATAATGCTTTCAATTTCACATTTCACCTACGTCCATGTACGTCTGACTAAACTTCGATCTAGCTTCCATTTTAAATTTTCTCGCATCGTTGCATACGTACGATTACCGGAAATGCAGTCAACCTGGCTGCACCTGTTCATGTCTTTCTTCCTTCCATTCTCACAATTGATTGAAATAATGATTTTCATCTGTTTCCCTATGATGGGGCTGGGGTTTTCTGCTCATGCCGGGGAAAAAATCGAGCATTCCTTTGGGGAGAGATTCATGCCAAATATGAGAGCATCGCCGGAATCGTTTACTCAGTTTTGTGTGTTTCACTGTGGCACCTTGTTATATAGACTCTTGATCAAACATCCATTGGGAGCCAGAGCTGGAAACATGGATTTCGATTTGGTCTGCTTAAGTGCCACGGTGTACCTACTTTGTGGTTCGTCTATAAATCACTGATCCATTCAGATTCTCGTTACGATAAGGCCAATATTGATTGCCTTTGATGCAGCGGAGAAGGCGAATCGGAATAAGGTCGAGCTAGGAGCTATGAATGGACTATTACTGGTTGACAAAATCAGTATCAGAATTGTGTTGTCTGTAGAATAAGAATTTGTTTGAAACATCGAAGAATCATTCAATTAACATAAAGGTGAATGAAGTTAGAGTTGTATGACAGTTTAATAATTCAATGTAAAGTTCTGAATGCTTTTGCTTCACATTGGCATTACCTGAAAATATGTATTTTTTAATTCGAAAACTAAAAGACATATTTGATAATTCAAAAAGTTATTTCTCATGCGGTGTTAAACATCCTCAAGATTCGTACTATTTAGCTATTGTCTCATCCCATCGTTTCCACAAACTTCATACCCTACTCTTGAAAGTTGGTCATGCAAGTTCGGTCGGAGCTCTCTGACAAGCCAAAGACGAAATGGGAAAATGATTTAGTGCCAGACAGCTCTTTTTCAAACACGCTTCTGTTTCGTGTTCACGTCTCATTCAAACGAACGTTTCCCACCAAATAACAACGTAGCCGGACGTTCGAAAGAAGAGCCACTCATTTTGGGTAGGAATAGGAACCCAGGTGGGAGGTAAACCAGCTCGTACAGAGCATGTGGTTGATGATGGCGATGATGATACTTGGTCCGATGCAATACGCATGATAGGTTTCTTCGTAGCCCACGGTTTTCATCAAGAATTTTCGTGATGTTTGTTACACGTTGACAAAGAAAGGTGTACTTGAAATTTTATACTTCAGTTTGGTGCTACAGCAGAACTTTACACCGCTTTGTTTATATGGGCCCATATCGTCCGATGTCTACAATTTATAATTTATGCTTGATGGCATGCCAACTAGTTCTCGAATACTTTACTCCATTATCAATTTCAACAAATTGTTATCGACATTACAAATGGAGATGTTTCGACTGCACACTACGAAAGGATAAAGGCGAAATCCGCAAGCAAGTGTTGATTGGAATATGGCACAGTGTATCCGGCAATTGTCGTACAACGGTTTGTTCGATTTATTCTTGTTTTATTCAAATGCATACAACACGCATAGTTGAAATTTTAGGAAAACACAGATAAAAGTTCAAAAAGTTATTGTCCAAAAGTTGATAAAATCAGTCAATGACTTCTTGATTTATCCGTCTCCATGAACATGGCCATTCGTGGCCAACTCTTCCAGCACCGTCTCTCTTATCGATACACCTGGAGATTACCACAGCCAACGGAATCGCAAATCCGCCATGTTATGATTCATGGACAGTACATACGTTCGGCGTTGGAGTAAAGTTAATTTGTAGCCAACAAAGTCAAGGTATTATTATCTTCAAATGTAACTTTCAATCAACAAACCGGCCATGAAGCTACTATTGGCGCACATATCAGCGTTCGTGGAATAATTGTTGGTGGAACTTCATTTAGGAACGATTACGAAAACACACTGTGACCGAGGTTTTGGTTGTTTCTTTTCATGCTTCACGGAGTTTCACACGATTTAGTTCTTAACGAAAGGACTATATTTCTGACTTAGACGAATAACAAAAGTACTCGTGGATTGTAACTTAACTTGGACGAATTGTTCATTCTAACTTGATCTGGATTGTTCGCGCGTGTTCTTACTGAGAGTCACTTGTACTTCGAGTTACAAGGACTATTCTCTTGATCTAGGTTCTATGGCGGTTTTATTAGCATCTTAGTCACAAACATTTTTAGACGAACAAACATTGCAGTATTTTCGTTCAATAGGATACTTTACACAACAAAGGTTCTACAGTGGAAACGCATACATGAGCTCTTATAGAACTATGGTTGCAGTTATACCGACAATTGACTACAAAGATGCTACCAAATTCCTACAGTGAGACATTCTTATTCCGAATCGTAGTTTAGGAATAAACATACAGCTCCCGTTGAAAGGCGGAAGTCTACTAATTGAAGGCTTTGAACGAAATATGAATCACTAGTCACACATGTCTCTACATTACGGAATCTAACTGGATATATGTGTCTAACTAGTTTGGATCACAAGCTTACTGAATGCTTAACTAGTATTTACATCTAACATGCTTCGCAATGAAACTGTGCATGGCTTCACTACTAATGTTCTAAATAATGTCGAATGGTTGTAGCTGACGTTCTGGTTCACTGTTTGGGTGCAGTTCTTTGCAGATCGAATGACCCTACTGCAAATCCTTTCGTTGCGGATGGCGTTTCGCTTATCATCCGTTCAGCTGTTGACGGTATCCCGACTAGAAGATTCTAACAAAAATATAACATAAATATAACAAACCATGATATGTATAACTCATTGTGATATAAACATGTTTAACATCATTGGTGTTTAAAAATGTTATAACTCAATTGTATCATACAGTAAGGACCCGATTTTGTCAGCCCCTGGTAGCATTTTGGGCTGACAAAATCGGGTACCTGACAAAATCGGGACATTTTTTTAAATCATTTTTTTATTCATGAAAAATTGTTCTGAGCACGTCAGAGATGGAGATAGGTGTGGTGTGGAGGGTTTGCTTTGGGTTCGTTCAATTATTACGTAACGCCAATGAGGAGGGGTGGGTCCAGCGCTGTGTTACGCTTCATACAAAATTTTAAAATTTCTCTTTAAAAAATAGTTACGCGGTGGAGGGATAGCGGATATAGGGTTGCCAAATTTTGCGTTACGTAATATTTGAACGAACCTTTTGTGGTCAAAAAAATCGAAAGGGTGTTAAGGGCACAGAAAAAAAAATGGTATTTGGCAAAGTTAATATTCAGTGCTTTTTTACAGCAGAACTATTGAATACTTTATTTCTTTTTCTTCTTGTCATAACATCCCTACTGGAATACAGCCTTCTCCTAGCTTAGCAATTGTGGTTTACAGAAGACAGTTGACACTGGTTAGCGCAGTTTAAATCATAACATCTAACTTTAGCTGTCAACGAATGAAAACGAACATCTGATTGACAAGTATAGACACTCATACTGTCCGAATTGGCCGCGTTTTCGCTGCCTTTTCACTTTAATTTCCAGAGCCTTATCTCTAAAGAATCTCTAGAGAAATCTTTGAAGAAATGTTCGGGGAATTTTTTAGAGAAACTATCCGAGGATATACGGAACGTAACTCTCAAGACATTCCCGAAGGGATCCCGTAAGTAATTTCTGCAAAAACCTTTACAGGAGCTCCGAATAAATCCCTTAAGTAATTTCTGAAAGAATCCTTACTGCAATCTCCGTAGAAATCTCTAGAAGCATTTCTTTAGCATTTTTTGAAAAATCATTGAAAGAATTCCTATTGCAATCTTTGAAGAAATCTCCTTGAGAAATCCATGGAGGAGTTCCTGGAAAAAAGTACTGTAGAAATATCTGGAGCAGTTTTAGAAGAAACCATAGCAGAAATGAATTGTTAAATTCTAGCATGAATTCCAGAAGAGTTTCCAACAAAAGCTTTCCAAAGGACTTTCAGAAGCAATACCAAGGGATTTTCGTAAAGAAATACCAAGAGGTAACCCTGGAAAAATCTGAAGCGGGACCCCCGGGAAATTCATAGAGGATGCCCAATTGGAAAAGCTAACAGAGGAATCATAGTGAAATCTCTAGAGGAATTCTTGTATGAGTAATTACTGAAGGCTTTGATAGAGGAATATTTTACGAACTTCTTAGAAGGATCCCTGAAGGAATCCTAAGAGGAATTCTTAAAAAAATCCCTAGGAAAATCGCTAGATTTATTCATCAGTAGGTTGGCTCCAGGGCCACGTTCTCTTCTATTTGGGAAATTTGTGCCTTCCGTAGATTTATTCATGGACTAAAGCACGCAGTAATTCATATGGGAATTATTGCACGGAAGTATTTACAGAATTCTCTTAATACATCACTAGAGGAGTTCCTGTAGAAATTACTGGATAAAGTCCTACCAGCAAGAATTTCTGAATGAACCTGAACAGGAGTTCGTCAGCATGGGGGTATCATAGGAAAAATGCATGAACAATTCTTAGTGAAATGTCTGAAAAGGTTTTTATAGAAATTTCTAGAAAATTTCTTGGAGGAACTATCCGAACAGATATGTATGGATAAATGCCAGCAGGATGCCTTGAAAGAATCGCTAGGAAAATCACTGGATAAATCCACGTAGCAACTGTAGGAGGAATTATTGAAGAAATCCTTGGAGAAAGCCCTGGATACATCGCTGTAGGAGTTCATGTTGATGATTTTTGAGAAAAAATGCCGTCAGAATATTAGTAAAACTTTTGGAGGAATCCTAGCAGGAGTTCCAGAACAAGTCTCAAGGAAAGCTTCTGGGGAAATCACAGGAGAAATGCCTGAGAAAATCTTAAAGAGTCACACTTTAATGAATCGTTATTAAATTCCCGGAAGAATTCCTTTAAAAATTTCCGACGGAATTCTTGGAGAAATATCAGTAAAAATTCTTACAAGAAACCACGCAAAAGTTCTTGAAGAAATTGCAGCAAGAATTTTTGGCGAAATTCTATCTCGAATTTCTTAAGGGTTTCTAATGAATACAATTCTCAGAGCAATTTTTTAAGCAATCCAAGCAGGAAATCTACAATACAAATCTCATAATAAATCTAGACAAACGTGTAAAAAAGGGCGGAACAACCATTGGATATCTCAACTTCTTCCATAGGCGTATTTCAATTTATTTATGCAAACTTATCCCGTTATCAGATAGAAGGGAGTCTGCTCTATCTGTTACTGGTCAAAGATTACATGAAAAATGGTCCATGTGCTCAGAAGGAAGGGAGAAACAAAAATTCGAAATGCTTGTTGCGCCCTTTTAAAATGTTAGCCTATCTGGATCAATCCAAACAAGTAAACCTAGAGAAATCCCACACAGATAAAAATAATGACATTTACTCGTCATGTAAACTTCAGTTCAGTCATGTAAACTTAGTGTTATGATGGTTTACATGATATATCATGTAAATTTGTGTTATATGTCATGTAAACACACAGAGTCATGCTGAATTACATGACATATAATGGAAGTTTACATGATATTTTATGACTTTTACATGATATGTCATGTAAACTTCTGTGATATCCCACGCTCCAATCATGTGCATCATATGTCACAGAATTTTACACTCTTTTTTCGATCTGTGCAGAGATGCCGGAAAGAAGTAAATAGATTGACACAGGCAGCGTTTATTGTTTGTTCTGTTCCAGAGGAAATTAAAAAGAATAGTCTTTAAGCCCATAGAGCCGATGTGGTAAGCGCACGTGCAATCAACAAACCATTGTGAGGGTGACGAGTTTGATTCCCGCCCAAGTAACCACGGTGCTGAAGCCTTATTGCATGCAGATATACGGTATATTTAGTGCAATCATTACTTTACATGCAAACTAAAGGTTGATTTAAAGTGGAAGTGGGCAATTATACAATCAAATTAAGATTATACTGGTATAATCTTGAAGCAGTCGCATAATTGCCCATTTCCACTTTAAATCAACTTTAAGTTTGCATGTAAAGTAATGATTGCTCTAAGTACACCGTATATCTGCATGCAATAAGGCTTCAGCACCGTGGTTAATTGGGCGGCCAGCTCAGAATCCATTTCATAATCGACATTTCCTTAACTACCTTGTGTATAAAATATCTTCATTACTACCACACGCTATATAAACAAATGCAAAATAAACATTGGCTGTGGGGATCTCTGAGGAGCAGGCTGTGTCCCAGTTGGAACGTTACGCCAAGAAGAGAGAGAGAGCTGGAATCTTTTAGCAATTTAAAACAATATTGGTTTAAACAGGGGACCAGCGAAAGGCAAAATCCCTGTAGCTCACAACAAAAACACGATCAAAATTGTTTGTGCTGGAAATTGATGCATTACACAATTTCTTACTGATTTATTTGCTATCTCCGCGTTGTCGTGTAATTTCGAACGATTGCACGCTAAAATTTTGATAACCTTTTGCTAGTTTTACTCGTTTTACTTAAGTAATAACTCATGGTAATGACTGATTCGCAAATGTCGTGCACATCCCAGATCTGTCAGAGTGCCCAAAAGTGTCAATTTCCCAAACATGTCAAATTCATGTGGACTACAGCACATCTATTCGTGGTTGACATCCATGCTGCCCCGCTGGGTTTAAAACATTGGCGAGGGTTGGGTGCTAAAATTGCCTCAATATGTGTTAGTTTGCAAAAAAAGTTTGGCCGTTTTCAAAAGTTACACGAGTATTGTTCATTGCGTAATTTTTCTATGACGCCTAAAGACATCAACTGCATTAATAATGATTATAAAATGGAAATACTGAATGAAATACAAATTTATTTTTTAATTCAAAAAAGGCTGACAAAATCGGGTCAAAAAGCTGACAAAATCGGGAGTAGACAAAATCGGGGGTAGACAAAATCGGGGGCTGACAAAATCGGGTCCCCACTGTATTATGTTATGAATGTTGTTCAATAACTCATTGTGAAATAATTTAGTTCTGATTCTTTGACATTCGGAACATCATTTCACACAATTGTATCAAAATAAGATAGAAACTAGTTTTCTTGAAGCTCAAATTTATATCATATTGTGTTATAATTTTGTTCTGATTATAACATAATAGGTTATTATTTTGATTAGACCGGTGTACTTTTTGTTACAGTTTTAGTTATTTTAACATCATCCTGCATCTGGTTTATAACAAAATAAGTTAGAGAAAAATTTCATATCATCATAACACAATGTGTTATAAACTTAATATATTTTTCTAGTCGGGATGTGTGCTCTTGTGGCCATCACTTGGTTCATGGTCTGGCGAAAGATCATCGGTTGCTCGTCTCCTCGTTGACAAGGCCTTGAAGATCACGATGAATTGGGAAGCAATCCTGGAGTACGGTACGCTGACTTCAATGGATGGGCGGCAGTTCCAGACTAGCCAACGTCCTCGGTTCGGTGCATATCTGCAAATATCGCAAGGCATTATACTTCAAATATTACGGTAATTTTCAAATTGGAACAACGACACTTATCTGTGTCCCGGAGCGGATGCTCCGGGAGGATGGAACGTCGCATGTGTGCTGGAACCGCCAAACTCGTAACTGGAATACAGTTGATCAATGATTCCCAACGACGAAATGGTTGATGCTAATTGAGAACTACTGTTCCCAATTAAGTTTAAGAATTGATGACAACTGCTTCTGTTGCTTAGCTACTGTGGATTACCGAAGGTCCTGGGCATCGCACACAGGCGTAAATGGGCCAAATTCCTGGCCATAAGTCGAAAATTTTTTTTCAGGGTTTTCCAGTGTCTAATATTTTTTAAAGATAAATGAAGTAATGCTTCATCATGTGGCAATCAATAAAATACTTTGGGATGCATATTTTTTTAAGAATAAATGCCGAAATTTGACGATTTTCTCTACTGTTTTTTTCATTTGCATCATAACTCATCGGAAGAACTTCAATTATCGAAATATTGACAATTTGAAAAAATAACTGAGTATGTAACACAGTTCTCCTGATAAGGGTGTATCATTTAAACAAAAAACTTCACCTGGTTTCATATATTTTGCTCTCTTACAGAAGAGTTTTCAAAATCATGTTTTTTGACCATTTTTAACCATTTTCAGCATTCAAAAAGTTTTCAGATTCTGCAGCATTCCGCGATCTGGATAAAATTACAATAAAATATAAGGCATATCCACTGTGAATCGCAAGAGAACGGGTACCAGAAAGTACCAGACGAAAAAATAAATCATTTTGAAATTTACACCTTTTTGACTAGTTTTTAGTTACAATTTATGTTTAATTTTTGTATAACAACTTCGTTTCGACTACTTTTTCAATGAACGGCCACTTATTCTCGGTAGATAGATCATAGCAGAATACAAATCTGGTTTTCTATCTCTTAACAAAATGTGTCAAATTGAAATAATTTAGTAAATTTGAGCAGAAATCTCCATACACCGATAAACGCCTAAATGTATGCAATGCAGTAGTAATCAAATGTAGCTAGAACTGTTGTGTTCAAAATTTGTTATAAAAAAATCAAAAACAACTCAAAAAAAGAGCTCACTATTTGTAGCATGTAATCATATGTTGATGCACCGTTAAGAAAATATTTTCAGATAAATATTGTTTATTATAGCTGAACTCATTGAGTTTTTCACTCAGTACTCCACGAACTTACTTTTATGTATAAAGTTGTGTTAAAATGCCATGTTTTAATAGAAAAATTCAAACTGATATATTCCACACGGCTTCTATCATCATGTTCAAACTCCAAAAATTTCAATCCATGATTAATTTTTGAGTTTTGATGTGTTTTCCGGGGCACTATAAAAGTATCCCCAAAATGAAAATGTGATTCCCAAAATATCTAGAAAAAGGTACAACATTTAACTGAGTTTAAGAGACCGTTCAAAAATAACGGCCCATATTCCCAAAAACTGTGAAGATAGAACAATTGTTCAACAAGTTTCCCAATTATGACACTCCTTACAACTTTGCTGAAGACACGTTATCTACACTTATAAAAGAATTGAATTTCTCTCACACTTCTAGGAGAATTTCTATGGAACGAGGTGGCCCTTGTTTCCAAACAATATTTTTCATGGAAATATAATTATTTTTCAGTTCTCTGTTGTCAAATAAAAATGTTCGACGCTTCAAGCGATTTTTGGGGGTGAAAATAAACGTTGTCCTTGGAGAGGTTATAAGAAATCATTTCTAGCGTTTAAGTGGATTAATATGGCTATTTATAATCCAAAATGCTTCCGCAATATCTAAATTCACAATTTTATCGCTAGTACATACATAATACACCATAAAAACGTGTTAAAATTTTTTGGCCATGAATTGGACCCTGTTACTCCAGTGTGCATCGGTTGGTGTTCCTTTTGGTTTCTAGGAATGGTTTTCACTCTCTGGCGGAGGTGCTAACTTAACAGACGTGTACGACTTAACAATAATCCTTGCGATGACTGGTGTACCGAATCTTCCAAAAACTGGTAGAGTTCTTCCTGTGGCATGCTGACGGGATTATCCAAAGTTGATACCCTTGGGCGATGGTTGGGAACTACTGCTCGACTACGACTGACTAACTTCGTGGTGCTTGGTGGATTCAGCTTCTCTGGTCGGGTTGCCGGGATGGCTCGAATAACGTGTGCTTTGGTAACGTCCACGTCTTGGTGATTCGAAGCTGAAGATTACTAGATGGTGGGATTGTCCATTGGCCAATCCAAAAGCCTCTGTGGTAGGTAGTGATTTGTGTTCAAATTTCCCGTGTATAAAAAAAATTAGAGGGGCGTGTACAAGACACAACCGCATGACGTAAACTACGTAATGCAGTTTGTTATTGGTTGAATCAATAGTTTGAATCAATAAAAATAATCATACAATAAGAAACAAGGTAAATTCTGCAAGTTTGATAATTCCGGTATTGGAAATAATTTCAAAATAGTTTGAACTTGTACCGACTTTTCAAATTCTCTAAGCAGAATACCCTCTTCAAATGAGTGTAATAAGTTTTGTACCTTTTAATTCCGCCCTATTTTGCTTATCCTTTGAAGATACGCGTATCGACTACCACTTATAATCTTCCTCAGTGTCAGTTATCCACAGTTTGAAGCCTACACAGCAAAAACATATGAATTTTAATCGTAATGTAAATCAAAATGTATTGAAGTGTTCCGTCATGTAAACTCATTTTCAATTGAAATTTCTAGCTTGTGTCGCGTAATTGAGCAAACTTTGACCTCATACTCAACATTCAATTCAAATTGCAATGATATTAAAGCGTGACCTTACTAAAGCATCTTGTTTCGTGTGGAATTGCGACGAACAAGGATAATAACATAATAAAACATTTAACTTTACATGGGCACGCTGCAATGTTGCTTGCTGTCACATTCAACATGGCTGCAGTGTAAACAATCGCTCGCCGTGGAAGTGGAAGTATTTGTTTTTCTTCCCAATCCATCCGGATTCAATCAAGTAAGTTTTTCAATATTATTCTGTTGATAGTGATTAAAACCTTCGGTTTATAAATGCATCTTGCAGCATTCCAACAGAATCGAAGCGGCATCGACAGCAGCGGCGGCGGTGTTGTTTTTCGGAAAGCGGTTGTAGTAATTGATATGTCGACGACGAAATCCGTCGAATTTCGAGAACGTTTCCGAGTTGCAGTTTACAAAGCTAGGCGGAAATACGGAACTGCGAAAGAGGTACAGTCATAGCACAATCATGGGTCACCCACAATTATGGGTCATTTCCATTTGAATAGCATGGAGAATTGACTGACTTTGTGACAGAGTGACCCATAATTGTGCAATGACTGTACTTGCCTGCAACATTACTGAAGTCTTGAATGCTTAGCGCTCAACGGATCTAGTTCATAAAGCAGTGTTATGATGTGATCCTGATATGCATATGTGCGGTTTTTTTGTGCTGGCCCGAGCATAAGAGAATAGCAAAATAATAACTACAAAATAACATAATCTGTTTTTATATCTTGTTTTGTTATTATTAACTTATCAAGGAATTACCTTCTCATAACATGTTTTGTTGGACAATATTAGTTTGTTATTATCCAGCTATTGATATGCACCCATTAAACAACATTTAAATAACATGCTTTGTTATGGAGCAAACTAAGTTATTATTGTGATATGGAGAGTGTACAAATATTTGATAAACAATATCACAACAATAACAAGTTTTTAAATTGTAACTACAACACTGGAGATTTACGTTCTTTACAGCATTCCGTACATATTATTAAATTATTCTAATTATTATTCTTGTCAGCTTAATATTTTATGAACAATTCGACAATTATGTCCTGTTGCTTTCATCATTTTTTGTATCCAGTTACATATAGCCATATCCATTCCAAAGAAAATCTCAGAATGTTGTAATACTTGGTGGATTAGTAGTTCCTCTGAAAAAGTTAGACTCATATTTTACAGGGGATGGCCAAAATGTTTGGGATAGGCAACTTTTTTTCTCTCACAAAAAAGTTCAACATGGTATAACTTTTCATATAGTACATCAAAAAATCTCAAATTTTGACTGTTTGTCAATCTATTTTATGTGCATCATTGGTACAAATTTAGGCTCTATTGAATAATCTTTCGCAAAGTTACAATCGTTCAGGTAAAACACTATTTTCTAAACAACTCATTTTTGAGCTGTCATATCTCGGAAACCAGAGAACCGAATTGAATGAAATTTGGAACGTACACTAACAATGTACAAATGCTTCACAAACTATTAAAACATTGATACTTTTTGAACGTTGAAAAAAGTTTTCATGGATTGACATTTTTTGGATTTTTCTCGAAAAAATGTAATTTTTTTATGTCAATGTCAATAAATTTTAGGGTTGATGTCCAAAGATTTTCCACTTCTGTTCTCAAGTTATCTTTAATCAGATATATTAGAGCCTATTTAGATCGAAGGAAGAACACATTTAGTAATTTTTGTGTGGTATTGTAAATTTGACTTATTTTCCTCTATATCGGTAAAAATTTCAACCCGCTATAACTTAATTCGCCGTGAGAAAACATTACATTTTATAACGTGTATTAACTACACTAGTTTACAGTATTTTTAAACTCGGTAAGCTGATGATCATTTTTGGTGTAGAATCATGCCCTGAGTTCGAAAACGCGAAAGAAAAAAATTACAGTAGAGCGGAATTTTTTTCGACTTTCCATACAAGGTTGATGATTTGAAATCGATTTTTGTTCTATTTTTAAGCATAATCGCTCACTTCAAGCATCTCATTCTCCGTAATCAATGCTCCGATTGAGCTAAAAATTTTACTGTAACTCGCCTACATATGATATGTCAAATAAACGTCGAGAAAGAATTTTTAAGTTGTTTTTTTCTTATTGAAAAAACTACATTTCTTCAAAAAATTTTGGGAATTTTGCTAAAATTCAAGAAGATTGTCCCTAAAATTCACCAATATCTTGAATTTCATCAATCAGACGCGAAACCTGTATTCAGATGATCGTATGGTATTGTATTCAGCTTTTAATTTATGGAAAAAGATTTAAAATTAGTTGAACAAAACGCAAGATATTTGAATTTTAGTTAATTACATATTTTGAAAAGTTGCAAAACTCGATATTGAGCTAAATCTCAAAAACTGTTCTACTTAAACATTTTTGAATGTCGGTTTCGAAATCAGCACTAAATTGTGCTTCAAAAATTTTGGTCGTTGACAGAAGTTCACGACTTTCGTTTTATTTTGTAAACTTGTGCTATCAATATATTGTTGATAAACGTTAAAAAAATCATTCAATTCGGTTCACTGGTTTCCGAGATATGACAGCTCAAAAAGCCTAAAAAATAGTGTTTTGCCTGAACGGCTCAAACTCCGCGAAAAATTATTTAATCGAGCCCAAAATTGTACCAATGATGCACATATAACAGGTTGATAAACAGTCAAAATTTTAGATTTTTTGATGCACTCTATGAAAAGTTACAGTATGTTGAATTTTTTCGTGGGAGAAAAAAAGTTGCCTATCCCAAACATTGTGGCCACCCCCTGTAGACAGCTCTATCTGAAGGGTAGTTCAAAAAAATTTGCTGTTGTTTTGTTATCAATAACTTTTGAAGATCAAAATTTGTTATTGAAATATTTTCCAAATTCATTGTTATTATGTTGTTATGGACACAAACAAAACATGTTATTAAATTGGTCTTAGAGGAACATTTTTGTGTTATGATGTTTGTTATTTTGCCGCTTATGACACGCAAGTTTATTACATAATATGTTATGTTAATAACATTAAAATAACTGTTTTCATTACTCAGTTATTTTGCCAAAATAACGCATTTTGTTATGCGATTGTAATTCTCTCCTGCTCGGGGGACATTTTTATTTTGTTTTATTAAGTGTTCAAATAAAAAAAGTTCAAAATTCCCAAATATGTCTATCAATAAAAAGATAAAATGATTATTTAACATATGCGCATTATTGAAAGTTATCTGAAATTTTACTCAATAGGAACTGCCAACAACATAAATTACATGACCATTAAATTTACATGATCAAAAAATGAACCCAAAATGAAAAATAAAATGTCATGTAATGTTACATGAAATGTCATACTCCAATTATGTGCATGATTTATCATGTAAATGTACATTAATTTTTCGAACTGTGTAAGCGAAGCCGGCGGAAATCCCTTATATACTGCGTTGATGGTAGCGCACTCGCTAGATTCAGAGACACGACCAGATGAAAAGACACGGTTTAATTTCCGCACAATGCTGTTGCATTTTGTTTAGTATACTATAGTAGGTTTCAAAATTCGGCAGTTTAGACGGTTACGTGACCAGCGTCACTTTGTCGGAAAATCTGCCATTTACTCTTTCAGAAAATTGATAAAGCCCTTGAAAAGGCTGTTCGAATCAGAATTTAGTCAAATTATTGCACGTGAGTTCAACAAATTTCATTGTTTTGGCAGCAAGTCAGAACAGCAACGAGGCTTTGTCTTAGGACGTCCATAAGAAGACGAAGAAGTAGAAGAATTGGTTTGATAGATAGAAGAAGAATTAGTTTGACGAGAGAGGGGTAAGAATCAGTAATGCCATACAGCTTACTTTGCAATCAAACAGATCAATCAAAAATGCAAATCATTAAGCTTTTGCTAATTTTATGACTGGAATTGCCTATATATTATTATTAGGAACAATGGAAATTCGCGGCAAAATTTCTTAAATTTCGCGGGCCAACATTGTGAATTTCGCGGCAATTTCGCGGCACCATATTTATGACCGTATCGTTGAAGAAAACGCCGATTTTGCGAGCGAAATCAAGAATTTGGTTGGTTTTGTGAGGCGTTAACGTAAATTCACAGAAAAAGTAACAAATTTGATTAAAAAAAAATCGAAAAAATAAATGTAAAATTGTTCAAACATTGATTATGCCGGGATCGGAATCGTCAATTAATCTCTCTCTCTCTTCTTGGCGTAACGTCCTCACTGGGACAAAGCCTGCTTCTCAGCTTAGTGTTCAATGAGCACTTCCACAGTTATTAACTGAGAGCTTCCTCTGCCAATGACCATTTTGCATGTGTATATCGTGTGGCAGGCACGAAGATACTCTATGCCCAAGGAAGTCAAGGAAATTTCCTTTACGAAAAGATTCTGGACCGACCGGGAATCGAACCCGTCACCCTCAGCATGGTCGTGCTGAATACCCGTGCGTTTACCGCCTCGGCTATATGGGCCCTTAATCGTCAATTAATCTACATTGTTAAAAATTACCAGCTAATTTGTGTTTTAAAACTAAAAAATGGTGGAATTTTCAGCTTATTTTCTAAATATTGTCAGATTTCGCGGGATTTCTTAAATTTCGCGACCGTTGCCCAATTTCGCGGATTTCGCGGCTTCCGCGAAATCGCGAATTTTCATTGTCCCTAATTATTATTTATCAAAGAATATCTATAAATCGTAGTAGCTTTCTTCCAGATTTTGCGGCAAAAATGGGCACAGAGAATTTTGATTTTTGCAACATAATACTAATTGGAATTTGGTTGAGAAATAATCTTCATTTCTTCATTAAACTTGCAATTTCTCTAAGTTTAAGAAAATTATTGGAAATTTCCGATTAACTCGCTTTTGAAAATTTATATGGAGTGTATCATGGATGCTACAAGAAGCAATTATATTTCCACAACTTCGCTACTCCGGTTTTGAGACTGTGCCGATTTTGACATTATTTGTGACCCGGCGCTTCGTCTTCCTTAGAAAATTATTTGATTCATTCTTGTGGAGGAACATTGGAAAACGCAAACGGAGAAACTGGCTAGCCCTTCTTCAATGCAATCCCCTAGAAAGGTCATACACGAATGAGGAAGATGAGAAGAATATAACTGGACGGCAAAACGCAAAAATGTGCTCACACGCAATCGGCTGGTTAAAACATTTGCTTACTTTTCCCAAATTTTCAATAGTTTGCTGTTGAAAATCAATAATTTTGATTATGTGTCATAAGTGGTACGTACATGCATTTCCAATCGGTTAATATGAAATATTTGGAAATAATACTATTAATGGCTGAGTTATTAGCGAGCAAAATCTGACATAATTTCGAGACCGTCGTTTTAGACCGTAATTTTAGATTTCCAGTGCCGTGGTAGCGTAAGTACCCCATTTCATGCAATTTTACCGCACTCGCGTAGTAGATGGTTTTAAAATGTCGGCATTTGCATGTCTTCACTTAATTCGGAATAAACTCTTGCAGAAAATATAGAAATGTAGCCCTCATAAGGGTTGTTTAAATTTAATTGCTTACTAAAGGGGAAATTCGGTAGTTATGATTGCGAAATCCCGAACGGCGACGGTGGCATTGACTCCGATGGTGGGTTTGCGAGGCGATGCTGTGCAAAATGTGGCGATGCGAAAGCGGACGCACTCGCGCGCAACCGCCGTCGACCATCGCGATCGGCTTGCCAAAGCATACTGAAGGAAGTGAAGTGAGCGCTCCGCTGATGCGTTCCCGTCAAAGAGTTGGCAAAGAATAAGACAAAATGGGAAGAAACAGTTTGCTTTTATACGGCAAGGCGGTTCGTTTTCCCCTCTCGAACGTGGTTGGTTCGATGAGAGAGGGGTAAGAATCAGTGATGCCATAGGATTTATTTGCAATATTGGTTTGATTAATGTTCATCAAATTCATTTTAATATGCAAATCATACTTCTGCAAATTGGTAGACTAAATTTATTAAAAGTTTAATACTTATAAATAATAATTTAATATCATGGTTAAGTATTGCACATTTTAAACGGTTAAAGTACTTATTCAATCAAATTTGGCAACACTGTTTAACAATGCTCATTTTCTTCATCAAAGTAACCACTTTTCTAAGTTGAAGAAATTGAACAAATTTTCAACCAAGTCGTACAAATTTTGCTGATTTTGTTCCTTCCATTTATAACAGCCATGTCATAGTAATTTCACTTGAAACCGTAACCTGGAAAATTATCCGTTCTCTCAGAAGGGCTGTTTTAATTTGCATCATTTCCATCCGACGATGAGAAGTCCTCATCCGGCTGGTTACTCCAATTTTACCACCGCACGCCGCGCACGACGACGCACAACCGTTGACATCCACCGCGCTCCGCATGTCACAGAATACTGAGCGAACATGCAAACGGAGAAATTCTCGGATACTTTTTCAAAACGACGTATAATACACGCAAATCCTATGTTGATACGTCGTTTTGAATAAGTATCCGAGAATTGCTCTGTGTGGTCGTCAGATCCACTCGTGCTGCCGCGCACTCCGACGCGAAGACGCACGCACAACCGCCGACAGCTACCACCGCGCTCGGAATGACTATGGCTGTTCTCCTCCGATGCGTTCCCCTCTGGTCTGGTCAGCAGCACCACTTGTTCCGCATCAGGTCAGGCACGACAACGCGCGACCGTCGGCAACCACCGTGCTCGGCAAGTGGAAGTACGCTGAGCCAGTGAAAATGCAAACGGAGGTACTGGGCTCTCCGATACGTTCCCCTCGAGGAGTCGATGCAGAATGGAGGAAGATGGGATGAGTTATCTTTTATACTGGGTGGTGCTCGACGAAAAATCGCAAACTTGTGCTCGCACGTGATTGGCTGGATAAAACATGGGTATACTTTTCCCAAATTTTCAATAGTTTGATGTTGAAAATCAATAGTTAGCTATAATTATTTCAACGCGTAGATAAATTTGTGATCTATCGGTGCAAAAATTTTGAAAATCGGTCGTGGAACGGCTCAAAACCTATCAATTTTTCGAGACGGTCGCAAAATTTTAGATTTTCATTTTATACCCAGTACTTCCCGTAAGACGTAGTTTACGTCAAAACTGTAAGAACTGTAAACATCTTTTGTTCTCCCGTATATGGATAGGCTTGCATTAGGTTTCGTGAGACATTTTTTGGACATCTCAATGTTGATCCCGAACGACGGTTCCTATGAATAAAATGAGAGCCGGATTTTTCAACTGTATTGAAGAAACAAAAAACGACTTGCCTGGTTGAAGGCCATGAATTAGTATCCAAGAGATGGGCAAACTTCAACGCAACGAAACATCTCCACAACGAAAGAAAGTTGTACTAGTGGTAGCAGTGCTGGACGATCGGGGACATTGAATTTCTGGAGGCACTGCGACGAATCTGCTTGGTGGTGGTACGATACTCCAATTGGCGCTCCTTTGGATTTCCAACTATCGACTTCAGATTGAATCGCTAGTTGAACCAACGGTACTTCACGGTTGTGAAGCTTTCTCTCTTGTTGGGGAGACCCAATATTGCGAGCGCACAATGTACAGTTGCAATGTGTGTCATCCATTCGGCTTGAGTGGTACAACGGAAAATGTTTCGCACCTTCATCGAATAAACGTCATGCTCCAGCGATGATCGCTGGCCTGATGGCGAAATCCACATGAGGTACCAACGGATCTTCAACCGTTGGCCTTGAATGATGTCTGACACTGCGTGGCCAACATCCTCAAAAGTAGCAGAGCGCGGTTGCGCTTAACAAAGGTAGTGTACCTCCAAATTCAAATCTAGGTAAATCAGCGAATTTCACTTCTTCATGTTGCACTGCGATATCGAGCGGAGACTGGCCTTGCTTCCTCAGCCTCCAGAGGGACGATTTCTAGGTGTCTTCTACAGCGACTCTCGACACCAGCATAATCGAGCAACGTACGAGCTTCGGTAAAACGTTTATTCTAGGGAAAATGGTTCTTCAATGATTGTCGAAATAGGTTGGAATAAAACGCAACAAAAATGTTTATTTCATTTACACGGTCTGAATTCACTGTAGTCAATGATTGAAACTAAACGGCGGTCTTCTTAGCTCAACAGACATCGTTCTTCTTGGTTGGCGAACACCCGGATTGGGATATCTTCTCAGTCAGAAAACAGCTAACAGGTCTCTTTAATGCGCTCAAACCCGGTATGGCGTGGCTCCCATGATGAACTAGCCTAGGCCTGAAAATCTCGTTAATACAGGTAAAAAAAAATAAAAAACTGGATTGTTCACCTAAAACCCTTACACAGTTTTGCACACCGTCCACCGTTGCTTTAATCAGTCTATTTAGCTTCCCGGGAAAGCCATTTTTGTCCATGATTCTCTATAGCTCTGCGCGGTCGATCCTGTCGTATACCGCTTTGAAGTCGACGAAAGGTGATGCGTTAGCAGGTGACAGACGACAGAAAATGATCTGGAATAGCACTTTGTAGGCAGCACTCATAATCAGAGATGCCAGATATACAGATTTTTCTTTATCATACAGAATTTTGACCTTCTATACAGACAAAATACAGAGTACAGAAAAATACAGATATTTAATATGTGATACCGATTTTTTTTTTTTTTGTGTCTGTATTTGAGAGGCTTTCAGCCTGGTCGCTGGTTCGCCTCTATTGATACCGATTTCTCCAGAAAGCATGGCATACGAAGTAATTTTTAATAAATTTGATGAAAACTTTATAATTTTTCGCTCAAACTTAGAAGAATTCATGAAAATTTGTACATATTCACAGATGTTTTAGAAAAATAAATACCAGTTAAAATTAAAAACCCTCTGAAAGTAGCACATTTGTTTTAGTTTTTGTTGAAATCTAGGAATCGCGGTGTCTGTTGTACTCTCAAATACGGCGATACAGAGAACTCTGTATTGATACAGATTTTTGATAAAATAATCTGGCATCTCAAAATAGTGATCGCTCTACTGGGTACAGATTAACTGAATGGAGCAAGCAAGGAAGACTCAATTCGTTGGATGTGCTCTCATTTCGCATTCAAGCGTTTGTATAAAGTGCATGGAATAATGGTGGCGTGTAAATTTTTATCCCTAATAATGTGGGACACTTGCTTCAAATCAGATGAACCGTGTCAAGTTTATATAACATTCTGTCAATTCTTACGGTTCTGAAAACACTTTATCTTTGCTGTCCTCGGTAGGCTCTTTATCTGTTTTGGCATCAGAATGCATCCTTTTGCTGCCGCTGTCTGCGTGCTCAATCGTGCATACTGTTAAACTCTTCTAGGTTCCGTGCGAGTCTTGTTGCTTTGAAAATGTTACTTTTGTTGTCGGTTGTAATACTGTACACTTGTAACAGCTCCACTTCGAACGTTATCAATATTTTCAAGATTTCTTCCAGCTGTATTTAGTTAGAACCTTTCTGATATGACAAACGTACCTATGACAATTTTGCACTGCTAGTTGAACTGCGCGTCAATTCCAAGTATTGTTCTGCCTTTTCGTGTTTCCAGATATGCATTTCTGAAGAAATATGATGTATTGTTTTCGTGGTCGCTTCGCTCACATACTGTAGGACGTTGTGATCGTTTGTGTAGCCGATTATAGCACTGTTCTCAATGAGATGCATGATTTCCTGCATGCACTTGAGGTTGAAGAAATTCAGTGGAGCATTGCTTACAGTAACCTGTAAGATTTCGAAGAGCACAATTAATAAATAATATACAATTGAAATTCAGTTTCCTTCACTGTATTTCTTCCTTCTATATTTTGAATTCTTTGCACGATCTCTCACTACCTTCTTCAACCAAATCCATTTATAGACTTCCCTAAGCTAGCACATTCCCATTCACTTCTCCGGCTGCAGGTTTCCCTTTCCTTCAACTATTTCTTACCTTTCGCGCTCTAGGGTAATTCATGTATTTTGGACAGGCTGAGAACAACGTTGTAAAAATTGTCACCTAGCTTCCTTAGAAAGCATTTGATTTTTTTTTTTGCAAAGTTACCAATACGCTTATAATATGGTTGTACTTTGCGTTTCTGGTGACAAAAACCTTAACGAAATTATTTTAAGCTGAGAAAATTGCAATTTCCGATCGCCTGTCAGAATTGCATTTTGGACAACGAATATATGTTTTGGACACCCTCAGGTATATATAATTTGGACAGGACAATTATCTCAATGTTTAGCCATGAGTACTGCTAAACCATGGAAGTAGTATAAATTAACAAATATATTCTTGCAAATAATCAAATTTCTCCGCTTAACAGGCATCTATTTTGATAACTATTACAGTTTTTTGTTAAAATCGAAGAAATATCGCCAGACCCACAGAATACGCCTCCAAGTATGCAATCGCACTGCATCCCCATGTAGTTCGCCAGATGACCAAAATATATTTACAGTAGAAAACTTGCAATGTATTTTGGACACATCCTATTTTAAGCGTTCTAGATGAATGTTAAGAGATTGGCTGCATAATGCTTCTTAATTGAACATTTTTCATTGCAATAAGGCTTTTAAATTTCTTACAATTAATATTTCAACGATTCTGAGGTAAATATTGCATGCGACTGTGAAGTGTATGTCGTTTTACATACCTGTGCATTTGAGGGGTTTTAGTGAAATAATTTACATTTTCGATAATTTTGAAGTAAATTCTTAATTGTTCAGCGTATTTACAACGTAAATTATCAGAATAAAGGTTGTTTGGTCCATTAATCGATATTGAAAAGTATCCACTTTTATTAGCTCTCCGGAACAAGGCATACATTGAAGTGCATGTCCAAATTATATAGATGTCCAAATTATATTTTTTACCCTAATTACTGTCAACGGCTCGCGTTTCTCTGAATGGACGTGTGTCGTCATCTAGCACGATTTTCCAGAATCCACCTCCATGTTTACCTCTAGCCCTACACTGAAGCAAATTTCCAATAACTTTTCAAAGCAATTTAATTTCATTTTCAAATTCACTTATTCTTCCTACATAACCATTCATTTTCAGCGGCAATATGGGTCCACCAAAAATGATACTTTTAGCTATTGTCGTCTCCCATGCCAAGTTCCTTGGCTGTCTCCTTGTGCTTATAATCTAATATTTTCAAAACTTGTTTATTCTACTCAATCAGGGTGTCTATTTATAACTCAAAATGAAATTCCCTGAGTTTTCCAAGTTTTTCCAGATGAAGTTTTAAAAGATTATACCTAATTAAAAAAATAACCCAAATTTTCCAAAAATAATATAAAGGGTGCCTTAGGGTATCATCGGCAGGTTGGTTCTCTTCGTCATGAGGGATTTATGTCGGCCAAATTGCCTGAAACTTGATAATATTCAGCTTGGTAGGGAAGGATTTGATGCCAACTCTGAGTTCAACAGCTGAAACAAAACTGCCGAAAATAGGGTAATTCATGTATTTTGGACAGGCTGAGGACAACGTTGGAAAAATCGTCCCCTAGCATCCTTAAAAAGCAATTGATTATTTTGTAAAGTTACTAATACGCTTATAATATGATTGTACTTTGCGTTCCAGGTGACAAAAACCTTAACGAAAGCCTTTTAAACTGAGAATATCACAATTTCCAATCGCCTGTTAGAATGGCATTTTGGACACCGAATATACGTTTTGGACACCCTCAGGTATATATAATTTGGACAGGGCAATTATCTCAATGTTTAGCCATGCATACTGCTAAATCATGGAAATAGCATAAATTTACGAATATTTTCTTACAAATAATCAATTTTTTCCGCTTAACAGGCATCTATTTTGATAACTATTACAGTTTTTGTTAAAATCGAGGAAATATCGCCAGACCCACAGAATACGCCTCCAAGTATGCAATTGCATAGCATCCCCATGTAGTTCGTCAGATGACCAAAATATATTTACAGTAGAAAACTTGTAATGTATTTTGGACACCACCTATTTTAAGCGATCTAGATGAATGTTAAGAGATTGACTGCTTAATGCTTGTTTATTGGACATTTTTCATTGCAATAAGGCTTTTTAAATTCTTACAATTATTAATTCAACGATTTTGGGGTGAATAATGTATGTGATTGTGAAGTGTATGTCGTCTTGCATACCTGTGCATTTGAGGGGTTTTAGTGAAACCATTTACATTTTCGATAATTTTGAAGTAAATTCTTAATTGTTAAGCGTATTTTCAACGTAAGTCATCAGAATAAGGTCTATTTGATCCAATAATCGATAATAAGAAGTATCTACTTTTATTAGCTCTCCGGAACAAGTCATACATCGCCGTGCATGTCCAAATTACATACATGTCCAAATTATATTTTTTACCCTACGTAAGGTCCCCTGCTCTTCAAAAATATTTCAAGATTTCTGAGCGTAATTCCTGGAAATTCTTACAAAGTAGCTTCCTGGCTTCACGAGATATCTTTTTGAGTACGTCCCGATATTACTTTCAAAAGTTTTCCGATATACTTCCAGAGATTCTCGCTGGATTCCTCCTGAAGATCCATCCAATACTATTCAAAGTTTCAAGAATGTCATTGGTTGAGCCTCGTAGCCATGCGGTTAGAGTCCGGAAAATAGCTTCGTATCCGTAGCCACTCCGTGTTAAGTATCGTTCAATCGGTACAGACGACGGCTGAAGCCAGTGTCCGTGTCTTTTTAGTGGTTTTCCGGGATAGCTATCCAATAGTTTATATCGGGATTTTCACCGAAATTTTTCAGATATTTCTCTTGTTTTCCTCGCGGAACTTAGTCCGTAGCTACTTTCAGGATTCCATGAGGTATTCAGAATTCCTCCTTGGATGTCCTTAATATTTCTTCCCGGGATTACTATTACCAAGAACTTTTTTCGAGATGTCTCATTTTATCTCCGGTTTCTCCTGAAGTTCCTGTCGAGATTTCTTCAATAACACTTTGCGGTGTTTTTCGCAAGATTTTATTTGAATTCCCTCGAATATTTCTCCAGGAACTTCCTATAAGGTATTTCGAAAGTTATCTTAGGAGATATTCTGAGGAAAACCCGTAAAAGAATCCCTGCAATAAATTTTCGGAAAAATCCCTAAAGGAGTATTCTCGGAATAATTTCTGGTAAAGATTGCTGGAAGAAATTGGGAATAATGCAGAGAATATCTGTAAAAAAAATCTCAGGTGGATCACTGCCAGAAATCTGGTACAACCACAAGGAACAGCCTGGCTCTGAAAGAATACAAGAGAAGAATTCAATGAGAAATATCAGCAATAACTCCTGTGGAAATCCCAGAAGGCACTCTGGAAAAAAAAATCTATGGTTATTTCAGAAAAACTCTGAGAAGCATCTCATGACCTACATCGGAAGGAATCTTCTGAGAGAAGTTCCAGGAGATACTCCGAGAGAAAATCTCAGGTAAAACATCAAAATAATCCTCGCGAAAACTTTTAAGAAATTCCTGTAGGAGACCAGGAAGAACATCTCGAAGAATGCCCAAAGCAAATGTTTGAAGATATCACAGGAAAAAATGAAAGAAATCTCTTGAGCAACTCTTGCAGTAAATTCGGGAAAACTCCTTCAGAAACCCTTGGAGGAACTTTAGTAGAAACCCCAGGAATAACTCCTTTAGCAACTCCGAAAGAAATTCTGGGAAGATCTTCTGAGGAAGTCCCAAGAGGAACACCGGAAGAAATCGTGTAAAATTTCCATGATGAATGCTGTTCGCAATAGCGAAGGTTCGTAGCGGATCACCCGTATCGCCACCGCATAACCGAGTCGCATGTTTTCAACGTGCACGCCAAACACGTCCGATCCCGTCCATCACGAGCTTGGCCAGCCAGCAGAGAAAAACGAAGCCAACCGCCGCCTTGCATCACCGCATCACCGTGTGGATCGACCGACCAATCAGGAGCAAGCTCGAAACGGAGGGGAAATTCAAATTATGTAACTGCTATAAAAGGGATACCAACCCACGCAGTGGGATTCAGTTTTGTAACGTAAGTGAAAGAATAAACATCTCTTTAGTTTAAGTAAAGTGAAGTGTTTTCGTAACCAAAGTGACAAACCCAGCCCAGCTAGGAAAGCAGATTCCGTAGTGCGACCGATCCAGCCTGTGTCCAGCCAGTTCAGCTTGGTGCCAGCGTGCCGTTCCACTTGAGCCGTGGCTTTCTTTCACCCAGTGCTAGCTCGCTACTTTTCCAGCTCTTTTCTGAGCTATCATTTGAGAGTTATTCAAGTAGTCGATGCTCCCCGCGAGGTGAAATGAAAGCCACATTTTCCTGGTCGGCACCAAGCGTAGTTTCGTCGGAGGATTGTGCTCGTCCACCATTCGGCGTCGGTCACGGGCCTACGGCCTAGCCTTTCGTGTGTATGCGTGTGGTAGTAGTGGATTACCACAGCGCCAAGCACAACTGTCGACCATCCAGCGTCGGTAGTCCTCAGCTTCGACAGTGTGTCAAAAGCGTCATCGTGTGTGCACGCGCTGGCAGTGTGCCATCGCGTCGTCGTCGTCGGCAGTGAGCCGACTACAGTGAAGTGTGTGTGAGTGGCTAGCAGAGGTCGGCACAGGGCCAATTCTGCCGGCACGAAATCATCGTCATCGCCGTCGGCAATGAGCCAAGCGGCATCGCATCCTCGTCGTCGTCATCGTTGTCGGCAGTGAGCCGACTGTGGTGAAGTGTGTGCAGCTAGCAGGTGTTGGCACAGGGCTGACTCTGCTGGCTCGAATCCATCGTGTTATGCATGTTGGCAATGAGCCAACAAATGCCGAAAGAAATTCTTATAGAGTATTCGGGATAAATTTCTGGTAGAAATCCTACGAAGATTTCTTTGAGCAAAACACTGGAGGAACTCCGGAAAGAAATAGCATCCCCGTGAAAAACTCCAGGAGAAATCGGTTGGAATTCAGGAATCCTGGAAGGAATCCGGAAGTATACCTTTCCGGAAAAAAATCAAAATGGAATACCAAGAAAAATAGCGTCAAAAATGCGGAAGGAATTTTATAAGAAGTCCTGAGACATTCCAGGAGGTAATTCTAAAGATGTTCCAGAAAGAAACCCTGACGGAGTTTCTGGAAAAAATCCTTGTAGCGAAATTTCTATATAAATTTTTACTACCCAGGTTTTTATTTATTCATACGACCCAATGTTTTTTTTTATCGGAGTAAAATTTCCCTGAGTACTCAAGATATTCCCTGAGTATTCCAGGTTTTTCCCTGTTAAATAAAATTCCCTGAGGATTCCCGGTTTTCCAGGTTTTTCCAGGTAGTAGACACCCTGTCAATATATCAATCATTTCCATTAGGCCTGCTGAAATACAGAATAAATAAAATACCTTTTATATTTTTTTTTTCAGACAAATAACACTGCTCGACAAAATTTTACAAAATGTGATGTTATGGGATGAGAAAAAAAAACAGGACCCTAGAAGTGTCATAGTGAAAAAAACTTTTGAAAAACATTGGACCGGGCCTTCACAGTTTATGACCAAAGTTTGTATGGAGAACTTGGAGTGTTCAACTGTGTTCAATTGATATGCGCATTAATACCTGTTGTGCATATATTTACGCGTTTTCAGTATTTTGGTTTGTTTCGTTATTGTCTAACGCCTAAATATATGCACAGCGCGTTCTAATGCACATATGAATTGAACACCCCAAGTTCTCCATACAAACTTCGGTCATAAACTGTGGAGGCCCGGTCCAATATTTTTCAAAAATATTTTCACTATGACACTTCGAGGGTCCCAACCTGTTCTTTTTTATCTCAATCCATAACAAAATTTACTGTTCAACGGTGTAATCAAATCTACCTGATTACAATATCGATTTGCATCGTAACACGTAATAGCTAAGTGTTGGCCGTCAAGTGGAGTTTCTCTGATAACGTTACAAACGTTGAAAATGTCATCCAGATGCATTGAAAAAGATCTAAAAAAAGGTTGGTTGTCCCTAAATAATCAATCCTGTAGTACAACGTTGAGCAGATAAAAATTAGAAAAACAAAAACAAAACACGCTCAACAACTACCAAAGCCACTTCGTTATACAGAACGCCACGGTTGAGTCTAAGCAGCAAAAATAGTTATAGCTTCAGATGCAAATCCAGACAAAAACGAATACACACCATTATCAGAAACACCAAACTGGCCACCAAACTCAGTTTACACATTTTCGGTTTTTGTTCGTATTTCATTTGCGATTCTTTGCAATGAATTTTGCACCGATATGGTTGGTGGATATCGAATTGCACCGAGCGAGACCTGGAAACGAGGAGTTGTCTCTCCGGGACCAACTACTTCCATCCTCCTTTTTGTTGGGCCACGTTGCCTTCCGAACGAGTTGGTTGTTTTGGTTCTGCCAGCCGGCGGATAGAGAGCCCGACGATCTCCGGGTTTATCGATATGCAGCCGGGGACTGGTCGAAACCGAAACTGGAAAACACAATTAGGGATTTATAATCAAAAACATGCAGCTTCACTCTGGAGCACGCTCTGGCCATTCGCATTTCGGGTCGGTGCAGGTGTGAAACTGAGTGCCAAACTTATTCACCTTATTTATGAATATTATCGGATTATGCAAAAGTGAGAGGAAATAAAGGTAACTGGGTTTCTCTTTATCACCGACAATTCACGTTAAAAGTTTGTCGGACTGGAAAGTTGTTTTTTGGGTGGAGACTTTCAAATCTTGTTTAGGATTGTTAGTTTTGTTTTGGCTTTTCTTTTCTAATTGAGCTGGATACGTTCTTTTATTTATTTGGCGTTTAAAGAAGTGTGTGAAAAACTGCAATACGTTTAAGCAAAGACAAGGTGATGCGGAAATGCATCTTCTTGGGTTGGTAAAGAATGAAAAACATATATCAATATCAAGTGCATAGAGGCTTGGGTAGTCGACACCCATGTGTGGGAAATATCGACTGGAAATGCATCCACCCTGCTGGAAACATCTTATTCAAATAAAGCTCTCTGTAAAACAGGTTTATTTGCAATTTTAAGAAACAGATTCTTCAATCTGTTGATCAACTTTGCTGAAGGCATAAACATTTTTACCGTTGAGTTGTTGAAATTGCTATTCTTCTTGATAATCGGTCTGCGAAACCACATTCAGTTCCATGGAGCTCGTATGTCAAATATTGATTTATATTCACACTTTCTGAAACCGAATTTCTCTGGTATCCAAGGTGAGCAGCCCAAATATATTCCACACCCACCCATATGAAGAAGCCTCAGCCGGCGCTAGAATTTATTCGATGCAAACAACATTGGATTGCTCGATGTTTTGCTGCAACCGTATACGAGGAGTTCATTAAATTTTTCCACCTGGCTTATTTTAATGCTATTTGACCCGACTACCACGAATAATTCTCGCATGAGGTATAACTTTACTGGCAATACATCTTCCGCTGAGTGCTTTGGAAATTTTCTCGCCGTCGCATGTATATTCATTGAGAAGAAGCATGATGATGCAGATTTTTGAAATCATATCCAATTCGGATAAAATGATGTTTTATACTGATAATGGTACAGGCACCATTATTAGAGGTCAAATTGAATGAACACTGTTCAACAGCTTCAGTCAAATAGCACGAATATCACGTCCTACGAGATTATTTAGTTCTAACGTTTCGATTCCAATTTGTGTCAATCCTTTGCAACAAGAAAAAAAAAGAAACTTCACCGTCTTTAACCAGAGGTTGCACAGACTGAACGATCACAAACATGAGTCAACGGAACAACCTGTGGTCCAGAGAATTTTCCGTTTGACGAAAAGTTTTCACCGACTGAAGTGGGAATCGAACCCACACTCCGAGGTTTACGAAACGCCTAGATGGCTGGCGCCACTAGCCACACGGCCAAGAAGCTCACTTAAGGACAAACGTATTGAAATCCCGCTTCAACAGTGCATCAGAACTTCAGATGCACAAATCTCAAAAAGCAAGCTTCAAACAACAGTACATTTTATTATTCTGTTCTTGCTCACTTGTAATAAGCTTAAAATAAGAAGATCATGTGCGTTGGTTTTGTTTACGAAGAGATTTGTGCTTCCAAAATCGTGAGTAGATGCCGAAGTCTGCCATTGTGGCGGCCATTTTGTTTTTTTTTTCTTTTTTTTTCTCTGGGATTTTCTGCCGTAGGCAGGTTCAATTCCCGGAATGGCGGCCATTTTGGGATTCTAACAAGTCTGTCCTTAAAGCCCACACAAAGTTTAATTCATTATTATTAAAACAACAAGGTAGACTAAATTAAGAAAGTATTTTTTTTTATCTGTATTAACGAGATTTCCAGCCCTAGGCTAGTTCATCTCGGGACCCACGCTTTACTTCCCTTCCGTAGTTTACTTCCAACATTTTGCAAGTTTGTCGGGAGTGGGATTCGATCCCAGGTCTTCGGCGTGAAGTGTTCTAACCATCACGGTTTAACAATATCTTCCTGCCTGCCACACGACATACACATGAAAAATACAGGGGGTTGCCAAAATGTTTGAGATAGGCAACTTTTTTTCTCCCACAAAGAAATTCAACATGCTGTAACTTTTCATAGAGTGCATCAAAAAATCTTAAATTTTGACTGTTTTGTCAACCTATTATATGTGCATCATTGGTGCAAATTTAGGCTCGATTGATTAATCTTTCGCAAAGTTAGAACCATTCGGGTAAAACACTATTTTTTAGACAACTCATTCTTGAGCTGTCATATTGTGGGGCTGTTCGTGAACCGAATTAAATGAAATTTTGAACGTACACTAACAATATATAAATGCTTCGCAAACTATTAAAACATAGGTACTTTTTAAACGTTGAAAAACGTTATCATGGATTGACGCTTTTTGGATTTTTCTCGGAAAAATGAAATTTTTTACGTCAATGTCTACAAATCTTAGAGTTGATGCCCAAAGTTTTTCCACTTCTTTTCGCAAGTTATCTTTAATCAGATGTATTAGAACCTATTTAGATTAAAGGAAGAACATATTTAGTAATGTTTGTGTGGTATTGTAAATTTGACTTATTTTCCTCTATATGGGTAAAAATTTCAACCCGGTATAACTTAATTCGCCGTGAGATAATATAACATTCTATAATTTTGTATTAAGTATCAAAATATTGTTGATAAACATTGAAAAAATCATTCAATTCGGTTCACTGGTTACCGGGATATGACAGTTCAAAAATTAATTGTCTTAATAATAGTGTTTTACCCGAATGGTTCTAACTTCGCAAAAAATTAATCAATCGAACCCAAATTTGTACCAATGATGCACATATAATAGGTTGACAAACAGTCAAAATTTGAGATTTTTTGATGCACTCTATGAAAAGTTACAGCACGTTGAATATCTTTGTGGGAGAAAAAAAAGTTTCCTTTATCCCAAACATTTTGGCCACCCCCTGTACCTAATCATTATCACAGCAAGCTGTCAGTTAATAACTGTGGAATTACTCGTAGCACACTAAGCTGAGAAGCAGGCTTTGTCCCAGTGGGACGTTACGCCTTGAGTAAGAAGAACCTATGGATTACTGTACTAATTTTTACCGGCCTGTTTACTATCACACGAAATTTGACCTCTGAGCGGTGTCAGCACTTCTCAAACGTAATTTTTTTTTGTAAGAGTTAGCAGGCCACCATAAATTCGTGCAGTGGACCATCCCAATTTCGTACAAAAAACAAATATTGGAAAGTTTTGCACAAATTATGAGAGTAGGGGGCTTAGGGCAAAGCCTGTTTTTCCTGATTGGAATATGTGACATTTCTTCGAAAGACATTTAGCGGAATTGACATTTGGTCGAAACCTATATTGTGGAGGAGGAAACATATGATATTCTGCATTAACATGTCTAAAGGGTCTAACTCGTTTTGTAAACAAACATTGTTTCTGTCGCTGTAGGGTCTATCTCGATCCACCCACGCATCTGGGGGCCGTTATCAAAAAGATCTATCTTCGCTCTTTCTGTTAAGGGTGTCGACATGCGTGATTGAATCGAGATAGACCCTACAGCGACAGAAACAATGTTTGTTTACAAAACGAGTTAGATCCTTTAGACATGTTAATGCAGATTTAGTCGATTCGACAATTTGTCGAATGGACACAAAAACTTGTTCAGATCATTACTGTTTGAGTGGTAGTTGACAAAAACTATATCATAAAAGAATAACATCAAAGTAGCGACGCATTTAAATGCGTTCAAGTTTAAACTCGACACGCTGCGAAATATTTGAACAGGGGTAGTCGGGATAATTTGGCCAATGCACAGTAGGCCGTCCCTTATTTTGCAAAATTTAGAAATGTTATAAGTTCGTTAGTGGAAAATGATCGTTTTAGCTAAAAAATGATCGTGTCAAAATTTGAAGTCCGTATCTCAAGGCTAAGTGGTCCCTCAAGGGGCCTAAAGTTGTCAAAAATTGTATGGGACCACAAAAACATGAATTTTTTTTCGACAAAAAATACGCTATTCTACTAAAGCCGGTGATTTTAGAACCCTAAAGGGCCAAAAATGTGCTTAGATTTGCGATATCTCTACTCGTTTCCAAGATATTGACAAAAAAACAACCGAAAAATCAGCATTTTTGACCATTTTTTTAGATTCTGAAGGAAACTTACCTGATTTTGTTCAATAACTCAAAAACGAGTAGAGATATCGCAAATCTAAGCAAATCACCGGTTTTAGTAGAATAGCGTATTTATTTGTCGAAAAAAATTTCATGTTTTTTTGGTCCCATACAATTTTTGACAACTTTAGGCCCCTTGAGGGACCACTTAGCCTTGAGATACGGACTTCAAATTTTGACACGATCATTTCTTAGCTAAAACGATCATTTTCCACTAATGAACTTATAACATTTCCAATTTTTGCAAAATAAGGGACGGCCTAGTGTACGGGTTGCGGATGAAATTTCGTCATCGTTCGTAACCTTTGACGGACTGAATCAGGGCGATGCTTTTTCTAACTTACTGTTCAACATAAATAGCACTGGAAGGAGCGATAAGGAGAGCTGGTGTGCACAGGAGCGGAACCATTGTCACGAAGTCGCATATGCTCCTGGGCTTCGCGGATGATATCGACATCATCGGAATCGATCGTCGGGCGGTGCCTCTTCCGTACCTTTTAAGAGGGAGACTGCGAGGATTGGACTTACGGTTAACACCACAAAGACTAAGTACATGATTGCTGGTGTTCAACGTCGGTCCGGCCGTGGTAGTGGTGACGAAGTGGTGCTAGGTGGGGAAAAGTTTGAAGTTGTGGATGAATTTGTTTATCTTGGTACTCTAGTGACGTGAGATAATGATGTTACCCGCGAGGTGAAAAGACGGATTGTGGCTGCAAATCGGGCCTTTTTCGGTCTGCGAAACCAGCTGAGGTCCCGCAGGCTGCAAACGAAGACAAAACTCGCGTTGTACAAGTCTCTGATTCTCCCGGTCGACATTCAAGATGGCGGATCAAAAATCATTTTTAAAGATATGTTTTATCGTTTTGTATATAGGGGAGACTGGAGAGACTTGATCCCTTTTTCTTAATTTGCCTGTAACTTTGAGAAAAAACACAAAACTAGATCCATTTTTCGTACAGAATGCCAGGTAAACATCTTTTGCAAGTTTATACACAACAGAAAGACTTTGAATTATTGAGTGAGTTTTTGGTGGCAAAGTGTACAGGCCGCGTTTTCATTCGGTCGTCGTCGTCGTCTATTTGACTGATCATCTTCGTACGGGGCGATTTAGTGAGTTTTTGGTGGCAAAGTATACAGGCCGCGTTTTCATTCGGTCGTCGTCGTCGTCTATTTGACTGCTCATCTTCGTACGGGGCGATTTAGTGAGTTTTTGGTGGCAAAGTGTACAGGCCGCGTTTTCATTCGGTCGTCGTCGTCGTCTATTTGACTGATCATCTTCGTACGGGGCGATTTAGTGAGTTTTTGGTGGCAAAGTGTACAGGCCGCGTTTTCATTCGGTCGTCGTCGTCGTCTATTTGACTGATCATCTTCGTACGGGGCGATTTAGTGAGTTTTTGGTGGCAAAGTATACAGGCCGCGTTTTCATTCGGTCGTCGTCGTCGTCTATTTGACTGATCATCTTCGTACGGGGCGATTTAGTGAGTTTTTGGTGGCAAAGTGTACAGGCCGCGTTTTCATTCGGTCGTCGTCGTCGTCGTCTATTTGACTGCTCATCTTCGTACGGGGCGATTTAGTGAGTTTTTGGTGGCAAAGTGTACAGGCCGCGTTTTCATTCGGTCGTCGTCGTCGTCTATTTGACTGATCATCTTCGTACGGGGCGATTTAGTGAGTTTTTGGTGGCAAAGTATACAGGCCGCGTTTTCATTCGGTCGTCGTCGTCGTCTATTTGACTGCTCATCTTCGTACGGGGCGATTTAGTGAGTTTTTGGTGGCAAAGTGTACAGGCCGCGTTTTCATTCGGTCGTCGTCGTCGTCTATTTGACTGATCATCTTCGTACGGGGCGATTTAGTGAGTTTTTGGTGGCAAAGTGTACAGGCCGCGTTTTCATTCGGTCGTCGTCGTCGTCTATTTGACTGATCATCTTCGTACGGGGCGATTTAGTGAGTTTTTGGTGGCAAAGTGTACAGGCCGCGTTTTCATTCGGTCGTCGTCGTCGTCTATTTGACTGCTCATCTTCGTACGGGGCGATTTAGTGAGTTTTTGGTGGCAAAGTGTACAGGCCGCGTTTTCATTCGGTCGTCGTCGTCGTCTATTTGACTGATCATCTTCGTACGGGGCGATTTAGTGAGTTTTTGGTGGCAAAGTGTACAGGCCGCGTTCTCATTCGGTCGTCGTCGTCTATTTGACTGATCATCCTCGTACGGGGCGATTTAGTGAGTTTTTGGTGGCAAAGTGTACAGGCCGCGTTTTCATTCGGTCGTCGTCGTCGTCTATTTGACTGATCATCTTCGTACGGGGCGATTTAGTGAGTTTTTGGTGGCAAAGTGTACAGGCCGCGTTTTCATTCGGTCGTCGTCGTCGTCGTCTATTTGACTGCTCATCTTCGTACGGGGCGATTTAGTGAGTTTTTGGTGGCAAAGTGTACAGGCCGCGTTTTCATTCGGTCGTCGTCGTCGTCGTCTATTTGACTGCTCATCTTCGTACGGGGCGATTTAGTGAGTTTTTGGTGGCAAAGTGTACAGGCCGCGTTTTCATTCGGTCGTCGTCGTCGTCTATTTGACTGATCATCTTCGTACGGGGCGATTTAGTGAGTTTTTGGTGGCAAAGTATACAGGCCGCGTTTTCATTCGGTCGTCGTCGTCGTCTATTTGACTGCTCATCTTCGTACGGGGCGATTTAGTGAGTTTTTGGTGGCAAAGTGTACAGGCCGCGTTTTCATTCGGTCGTCGTCGTCGTCTATTTGACTGATCATCTTCGTACGGGGCGATTTAGTGAGTTTTTGGTGGCAAAGTGTACAGGCCGCGTTCTCATTCGGTCGTCGTCGTCGTCTATTTGACTGCTCATCTTCGTACGGGGTGATTTAGTGAGTTTTTGGAGGCAAAGTGTACAGGCCGCGTTTTCATTCGGTCGTCGTCGTCGTCTATTTGACTGCTCATCTTCGTACGGGGCGATTTAGTGAGTTTTTGGAGGCAAAGTGTACAGGCCGCGTTTTCATTCGGTCGTCGTCGTCGTCTATTTGACTGCTCATCTTCGTACGGGGTGATTTAGTGAGTTTTTGGAGGCAAAGTGTACAGGCCGCGTTTTCATTCGGTCGTCGTCGTCGTCTATTTGACTGCTCATCTTCGTACGGGGCGATTTAGTGAGTTTTTGGTGGCAAAGTGTACAGGCCGCGTTTTCATTCGGTCGTCGTCGTCGTCTATTTGACTGATCATCTTCGTACGGGGCGATTTAGTGAGTTTTTGGTGGCAAAGTATACAGGCCGCGTTTTCATTCGGTCGTCGTCGTCGTCTATTTGACTGCTCATCTTCGTACGGGGCGATTTAGTGAGTTTTTGGTGGCAAAGTGTACAGGCCGCGTTTTCATTCGGTCGTCGTCGTCGTCTATTTGACTGCTCATCTTCGTACGGGGCGATTTAGTGAGTTTTTGGTGGCAAAGTATACAGGCCGCGTTTTCATTCGGTCGTCGTCGTCGTCTATTTGACTGCTCATCTTCGTACGGGGCGATTTAGTGAGTTTTTGGAGGCAAAGTGTACAGGCCGCGTTTTCATTCGGTCGTCGTCGTCGTCTATTTGACTGCTCATCTTCGTACGGGGCGATTTAGTGAGTTTTTGGAGGCAAAGTGTACAGGCCGCGTTTTCATTCGGTCGTCGTCGTCGTCTATTTGACTGCTCATCTTCGTACGGGGCGATTTAGTGAGTTTTTGGTGGCAAAGTGTACAGGCCGCGTTTTCATTCGGTCGTCGTCGTCGTCTATTTGACTGCTCATCTTCGTACGGGGCGATTTAGTGAGTTTTTGGTGGCAAAGTATACAGGCCGCGTTTTCATTCGGTCGTCGTCGTCGTCTATTTGACTGCTCATCTTCGTACGGGGCGATTTAGTGAGTTTTTGGAGGCAAAGTGTACAGGCCGCGTTTTCATTCGGTCGTCGTCGTCGTCTATTTGACTGCTCATCTTCGTACGGGGCGATTTAGTGAGTTTTTGGAGGCAAAGTGTACAGGCCGCGTTTTCATTCGGTCGTCGTCGTCGTCTATTTGACTGCTCATCTTCGTACGGGGTGATTTAGTGAGTTTTTGGAGGCAAAGTGTACAGGCCGCGTTTTCATTCGGTCGTCGTCGTCGTCTATTTGACTGCTCATCTTCGTACGGGGTGATTTAGTGAGTTTTTGGAGGCAAAGTGTACAGGCCGCGTTTTCATTCGGTCGTCGTCGTCGTCTATTTGACTGCTCATCTTCGTACGGGGCGATTTAGTGAGTTTTTGGTGGCAAAGTGTACAGGCCGCGTTTTCATTCGGTCGTCGTCGTCGTCTATTTGACTGATCATCTTCGTACGGGGCGATTTAGTGAGTTTTTGGTGGCAAAGTATACAGGCCGCGTTTTCATTCGGTCGTCGTCGTCGTCTATTTGACTGCTCATCTTCGTACGGGGCGATTTAGTGAGTTTTTGGTGGCAAAGTGTACAGGCCGCGTTTTCATTCGGTCGTCGTCGTCGTCTATTTGACTGCTCATCTTCGTACGGGGCGATTTAGTGAGTTTTTGGTGGCAAAGTATACAGGCCGCGTTTTCATTCGGTCGTCGTCGTCGTCTATTTGACTGCTCATCTTCGTACGGGGCGATTTATGATACGATAAATGCAACAAACAACATTTTTTGCGATTTTAGTCAACAGACATTGAAATGTTCGTCACGTCAAGTGTCGGCCCATGTTCCAAAGCCACGTTGGTTCAAATCACTTTATTTTCTCTTTCGTTAATTTTAGCACTTCGAAAACTATCTGAATGGTTCGTCATCTTCGATGTCGGCATGTGTTTTGTTTTAGTCCAAATGAAAATAAGTGGTTTGATATTAATAGGGTTGCATGAATCACTCCACTTACCAAAGTGAACTCATATCATGCGCCCTTTCCCCTCCCCACTAACAAAAAGTCCTTCCCATGACAGACGTGGAGACGCAGAGGTGATCTCGGTCTTTAGTAAGCAACGCACGTCATAATAACATTCCTTTCCTTCCTCGATGACCGTAAGGACGTGGCCGGCGCCGTTATTGACCTAATAAAGTTTGGAATTCTCGAAGATGCACATTGAGGACGGTAAGCTACTCCCAAGCTCCGTCTGTTGGTTCCTTGTGCAACTTCGATTGTTCTGGTCAATCACGGAGTAGCAACTACGAATAGTACGGTCATCTATGCTCATGCTCATGCTCATGCTCAACAGAAAGACTTTGAATTATTGTTAAAGTTTTCAAAACTGTATTTTTATGGAGGCATGCCTTATGATGTATTTTTCAAAAATAGGTCACAATTGATCCCCTTTTGAGCACATGGTTGATTTAAAGGGAAAATAACTCCAGAAGCTTCCTATTTATTTTCTTTTCAAGTTTTTTTTTGCATTTTTGATGAATACGGTGTATTTGAAATTATAAGATTTCCTTAAATTGTTAAGGATACGTCGTATTTTGAAAATGGGGAGGCTTAATCCCCCTTTTCATGGTTTGTACTATAATAATAATTATCTGACACGTTTTATCATTGAATATACTAGAAATCCGAGTAAATAGAGGCTTCCAAATAGAATTTTCTTTTTCACATGTATAATGTGTGTGTAAACCTCGAGGGATCAAGTCTCACCATGTCACTGTTGTATACACTAAGCTACATTAATTGAAATATTCATATAAGAGCCTTATTTGGATAAATACGTTTGATAGTATTTTATTTATACTATGTGCTGTGAAATTTTGACACGATTTGGTTCAATTTCCACAAAGTTATTGAGATTTTTTGGAATCGCCTAAAAGATTTCTGAAGGACTGAAAATAAACCATCAGCCATTAAAAAATAATGCAATACACTATTAAAATCAATTGTAGCCAGAACATTGTCGTCTGTCCAGATGTCGTTTTGGAAAAAATATGCTAGAAGAAAACTGTTTTTGATTCCGAGAAAATATGGGGGAACATGTCTCCCCAGGGATCAAGTCTCCTCAGTCTCCCCTACCTTTTAAATAAAACTGCTGTGTTTATAAAAATGTATGATTTTAGTTTTAAAACTGACAATTCATTATACATTTGGCTTTTCCGAACTTTTGAATCTGAAGAAGATACATACGAAAGATATAAGAGAAACGATTCGATTCTCATACTGCCCATATTCGCATAGTCGATGTAACCACCATTGGCAATGTCACCGTACAAAAGCTAATATCTTATGCGTGTGCATATTTGTGACCAGTTTTATTCAAAAGATCACAAGATCTAACCCTTAGTTAGATGTCAACGCGGAAAAAATCTTGAACTTTTTTTTATTCATTGTAAAAATTCCAAAAGTATGTTGAAAAGTACAGTGGCGCTTACATCGACTATGCGAATATGGGCAGCATACTCTTCACATATATTCACCGCAATAAAGACAATAAATATGTCATTTGTATTTTATTTGCAAGTTCATTGAATTACCAATTTTAAAATACTGAGAATTGAAATACGGTGTGTAGATTGGTTTGGGAATTGGTCTTGTACCACAATGGTGCCGTAATTCTAAATGTGTTTAACTCAAAACAAATTGGTAGCAAGTCTCACTTTCAACGTATTCTGCCAAGGAGTAAGAGAATTCTTATTTTCAATCAACCAGCAGGTTGATGGCCCAACAGCTTCCAAGAAAACAAAAGAAAAAATCTTTTGCTCACGGAAATCATTCCACGTCTGTTGGCTGAACACTGAAAGACCCACTTCTACCCCATTTGGGCATTGTTCTTTATTTGATTTGAGCATACCTTCGCTGGTTCGCACTGATAGAATTGATTGCGCGTGTGCTTTACCGAGACGTTTCTTTTTTCACTCCTAAGGAACTCAGCCAAAGTTCTTTATTTAGGAGCAGTGAAGCGAGATAATAATTGATAAAATTACATCGTCCGCATCTCCGCCGTCAGGGCGAGAAGTAGAGTTAGACCTACGTAGTAGTACCATGTACAGAACCAACATCTGACGTGCCAAAAGAAGAATGAGACTGTTACATGAATGCGAGCAGAAGATTGAACCAAAAGGAATATCAACGCCAAATTGACAACAGAACACGAACGGTAGGGAACGTGTCATTATTTCTGACAATTTTCGAATCATTTTTCATTTTTCTTGACTGTGTCTGGATTTTGTTCGAGATAGCGCACCGACTTCAGTGGCTCAACTAGCAATAGGCAAGATTAGCCCCAACCGTAATGCGGCAGCAAAGCTGACTTTTCGAAGACAATAGAGTGACAGGTCGGAGCCAATAATTAAGAGAACGTCGATGATGGTGGTTGGTTTGCTTGTGACAGTACCGGATCGCTCGGGGGAAATAATTGAACGGTTGAAAATATTTGCAGTTCTCAAAATGATGAACCGAGAGGAGCATTGATGGATAAAAGGTTAATTGATAAGTTCAAGCTCAAGCGTAGTCAGAAGTATAGTTCATTGATTTTGAATGCCTGAACGGAAAAGATAGTGTCACTTGCAATACTTTGTAACACTACACTATTGTCATAAGAGCTGCTTGAAATACTGAATCTGTCTCATCACACTAAACACACGCTTTCTCATCACACTTTCAGTTCTTGAGAAATTAGTTTGGCCCATGACCTCAGTATTGCAAACATTGGGTTTTGCAGCACGATTATCTATATATCTATCTATCTATCTATATAAAAATGAGTTTGAAAACCCTTTGAGGCAACAAAACTCACGAACGGATGAACCGATCTGGATGATTCTTGCACGGTTCGGTTTGTATTCTTGGTGGCTGTGTTTATATGTACAAAAAGTTACAAAAATGATCTGAAAAAATAAGAAAATTGATAAAGTATTGAATTTTCATGACCTGGGAAGAAAATCAACACGATTGAAATTTAACCAATCTGGAGTGCCGTGCTGCAATGACCTTAATAATTGTCAAACCACAACAACTTGGCAAGACAAAGTTTGCCGGGACAGCTAGTCTATATATAAAAATGAGTTTGAGGTCCTTTTGAGGCAACAAAACTCAGGAACGGCTGAGCCGAACGGGATGGCTTTTGCATGATTTGATTCGTATTCAGGGAGGCTGTGTTTATAAGTATAAAAACCCAAATTAATCCACCTAGAGGTGATAGTGCCTTTCTCGTCGTATATGTTCTCACGATCTTTCCGTCGACGTAAGTCAAAGTGTTCCTGAATCCTGATATTTTTTACGAAAAGCAAGAATTTTATCAAAGCCATCATTGAATTGACTTAAAACTTATTGATGGCACATACTCCGACGTTGTGTTCAGCGTAAAAGCAGAGCTGAATAATATCAGATTTCTCAGTTGACTGCTTGAGTACCTTCACTAAGAGTGGGAGCTGATCAATATCAAGACTATACTAACAAGCTAAGATATAACTTTTTACACATTCACAGATCACTTTGCGGTCTTCGATAAAGTTTTTTCTACACATTCTAGGTTATATTTTATTGACCGTTAAAAACAAGAACGTAGTGAGTATAGTGAGATGTCTGTTTGTATGTGGGATTAATATGTCAAGATTTTGTTCTCACACATATTTATCGCTTGCATTGATTTTATTTACTTTCGTAGTTCCGGCGAAGCCTCAAACGCTGGTTGTGCCACCCTACCAGTAGTCTCTAATGTGGTATGAGCCTATTTTCTAGTTAACCGTTCCTCAGGTTATTAAAAAAGCCGTGATGTGATGTGTCGCATGGTACATTTGGTTACTTTCCGGAACAGGTTCCGGAGCACCACCGGGTCTCCCAAATATAGTCTGAGGCAATATCATTGCTAACGTACATCAGGTTACCTAAAAAAAACGATTTGATTTATCTTATGCATGGGTACAAATTACTTTTACATTTGACCACTTCCAGTGGGACACCCAGAACTAGTTTCGGGACACTACCGGTTGTCTAAAATATGGTCTGAGGCTATGTTCTTACGAATCGATCATCGTGTTATCAAAAAGGGTCTCCAGTTGGCCTAGTGGTTAAGGCTATGAATCGCCAATCCGGAAACGGCGGGTTTGATTCCCGTTCTGGTCGGGAACATTTTCTCGACTTCCTGAGCATAGTGTATCATTGAACTTGCCTCACAATATACAAATTCATGCAATGGCGGGCAAAGAAAACCCTTCAATTATTAACTGTGGAAGTGCTCTAAAGAACACTAAGTAGAAGAGGGGCAGGCCAAGTTCCAATGCGAACGTCGAGCTATAAAGAAGAAGAAGAAGTTATCAAAAAAGCGGCTATTTGATGTACTGTCAAACCCCGCGTATTCATCACTCCTTAATAAGACACTTTTTAACTTGTACCCCGCTCATTCGCAATTTGTTGAATTAAAACAATGATCAAATGTCACAGTGTAATACAATGTAAATACGAATGATACGATATTGTGATGTTACTTACACCCGCAGCGGCTCCTCGTGCAGCTGCTACTTCCGAAAGTTCTAATTTGGTGCATTCCGACACCTGATCCGTTTGGTGATCAACCGCAGTGAACATCGGAAGCCAACAATCGTAAAATGTATAAGCTATCAATTGGTACCCCCACAATATCTGTAAGATTTGTGTTCAAAAACAAGTCATACAATCTAAACAAAACTAAAATAGAGTTAGTTTATCAAATTGAAAGTTTACACAGGTAATTTGACAGAAATCATTGTCGAATTAGCGTGGTTTTATGGTACGACACGCATGGATTTGATTCAATTTCACATTTACAACTTTCGGTTCACATTTTACCACTTACCGATTGTCCCTGATGTGGTCTTAGACTAGTTTCATGCAAATTATTTATCAGTTCTCCTAAAAAGTCGCAAATTGATGTAATGCATGTATGGGTTTGCATCATTCGTGCATTTCGCCAGTTCCGGCGAGGCACTTGAATCTGGTTCCGGAACACTACTGACCTGAGACTATTTTCTTGCTGACCGTTCTTCGCGTTATCGAAGAAGCCGTTGTTTAGTGTGCTGCGTGTATGCGTTTGGTTTTTTTTCTACATTTGACCACTTCCGTCGGGGCACCTGGAACCGGTTTCGGCTCACTATTGGTTTTCCAAAGTATGGTCTATGATTTTTTTTTGTTAACCGCTCATCAGCTTACCTAAAAAGACATTATATGTGTCGAATTTATGGGTTTGATTCTCCTTTACATTTGACCACTTCCGATGGGGCAACCGTAATCGGTTGCGGAACACTGCCCCCAATATGTCCGGAACTTTTTTTTTGTCAAATCAAGATGCCTTAAAATCCGCGATTTGATGTGACGCTTGCATGGGTTTGGTTCCCTTTTATATTTAGCCATTTCCGGCGGGACACCCGGAACCGGTTCTGGATCACAACCGATTCAGATATGTTCGGAAAATATTTTCCTGCTTACTGTTCATCAGGATATCAAAAAAGCCACGATTTGATATGTCCCTTGCATGGGTTTAATTAACTTTTATACTTTGCCACCTCCGGCGGAACATCTGGAACCGGTTCCGATATGGTCTGAGAATGCTTTCCTGCTTACTGTTCATCAAGTTATCGAAAAAGCTGTGGTTTGATATGTCACATGCATGGTTTTATTACAATTTTATATTTGGCCACTTCCGACGGGACACCCGGAACCGGTTCCGGGACACAACCGGTTCAGATATGGTCTGAGAATATTATCCTGCTTACTGTTCATCAGGATATCAAAAAAGCCACTATTTGATATGTCGCATGCATGGGTTTGGTTAACTTTAATACTTGGCCACTTCCGGCGGGACATTTGCAACCGGTTCCGGAACACTACCGGTTCCGATATGGTCTGAGAATGTTTTCCTACTTACTGTTCACCACGTTATCGAAAAAGCCGCGGTTTGATATGTCGCATGCATGGGTTTAGTTCACCTTTATGTTTGGTCACTTCCGGCGGGACACCCGGAACCGGTTCCGGGACACTACCGGTTCAGATATGGTCTGAGACTATTTTGCTGCTTACCATTCATCAAGTTATCGAAAATGCCGTAGTTTGGTGTGCCGCATGGATGGGTTTGTAGCGTTTTCATATCTTGTCCCTTCCTGGGGTACCGGTCCGGAACACCTAAATGGCCATAACTCCGGAACGGCTGGACCGATCTGAACCATTTTCAATAGGAAACAATGGGACCGGATTCCGCGTCGAATGAACCGTCGGTCAATAAAATCGGTTAAGGTTTACTGCCAAAAAGTGATGTGAGTTTTTTTGTACACATACACACACACACACACACACACACACACACACACACACACACACACACACACACACACACACACACACACACACACACACACACACACACACACACACACACACACACACACACACACACACACACACACACACACACATACACACACAGACATCACCTCAATTCGTCGAGCTGAGTCGATTGGTATATAAGACTTTACCCCTCCGGAGGCTCTATCAAATTTTCGTTTTTGGAGTGAACATATAGCCTTTCGGTACACCTTGGTGTACGAGAAAGGCAAAAAGTTCCGAAAATATACAGAAAAAGTTAGACAATTGATAAATTATTGATTTTTCTTGAGCTGGGAAGGAAATCAACACGATCGAAATAAAACTAATCTAGAGTGCGGTGCAAAAATGACCTCAACAGTTGTCAAACCACCACAACTTGGCAGGACAAAGTTTGCCGGGACAGCTAGTATTGCAATAAATGCTCCTGATGGCGCAGAACTTGAAAATCAATTGAATTTTGCGCTCAAACAAACTGAGGTACTTGAGAAATTATCATGACCTGAGACCTCAGCCTGGAAGCCACTGAACCTTGCAACATAAATTTATTGTTATAAGTTATCCTTAAGACACAGAATCTGAAAAACATTTTCTTGAGCAATCATTATGGAACGTGACTTCAGTTTGGGAACCACTAAGCTTTACTACATTGTAATACGTACAAATAATATACATGCTCTTTAAGACGCAGAGTCCGAGAAAAATAACCCTCTCAGAATTTTCGGCCCTTAAGAAGTTCACGTAGCCCGGCAACCATGATTGTGAACCACTAAAACTTGCAACACTGCTGGCGGTAGTGCTCCTTGAGACGAACTGCTTCAGAAACAACTTCAAATTCCCATTTATCACATTTTAGTTGCCCCCGAAAACCTAGAATCCTATTTACGTCCAAGGAGCTTAAATTGGAGGAAATTGTTGGGATTTAGTGCATAAATTGGAGAAGCGTTATTTAGGTATTAGTGAGGGAGGGAGCATAAATTGAGTTTGACGCAAAAAAGTGAGCGTAAATTGGGAACAGTCGCATTGAAATTATTCATCATCAACAATTATTTGTATTTATGAACATGGTAGTTTTCAAATAATTTGTGTCCACACGCGAAAAAATCCGTTCTGATAAACGAGAACAAACGAATCTACACCGTGAACTGGAACTAGTTCCAGCTGTCAATATGGGCGTTCTAGAGAACGTGACATCTAGTTTACTGTATACATTAAATGAAATTTTCTTATTGTTCTTATGGTTGCTATGTATAGTTCCCGTTGCCATGGCTGGGAGTGCACGTATATCGATCGGAACGGATTTTTTTTGCATAGCATAGCCGACCGTACACATCCTGTGGTGGCTGTCGATAGAGACGTTTAATGCGTCAGAAAAGCTGCCTGGGACTTGACAAACCTTTCATTTAACGAACTCTCGACACCTGGCCAGGTTCTTACGATCAGCGGGGATGGGGAGGAAATGTTGATTAGATATCTACTCAGAATATGTCCAAGAACTAGGCCCACTTCATAGATATCTGGAGTTGGAAATTGGACAGGGCTTAATGGGATGCTTTCCTTGGCGAAAAAGCGTATGAAAAATTGTCATGGTTCAATCATTTACCTGGTTACCACTGAAAAAGTAAACATAAGCATTAAGTAAGTCGCACAAATTTCGCAGGTATTACAGCCCTAGACCACAGTTACGAGGATTGCTTCTTTTCCATCGGATACCATAACACAAAAATTGAAGGACTTATCTCTGACTTCTCGACAAGACTGAAGCAATCCTCCAACAGTCGAGAGTTGTCCTGACCTCGTCCTTGCAACTGCTGAGGAATATGGAAGGATGGTTAGTTGGACACCTAAGAAAGATGTAGAAAGTTCTACGACCTCTCACGCCTAGAAGTCAAGGGGATATGGGTGTTGTTTTAGGTGTTGTTAGTGGAAGGGTACTCCAAAGCAGGCCCGTGCACAGAAGTGGCGCCAAGGGAGGGGTTTTTGCCAATTTCGGCAAAAGGCGGAGGGGCACCTAGTGTATGAAGTGTCGGAAATAAGGGGGGGGGGGGGGGGGTTTAACACCCGAAACCCCCCCTTGTGCACGGGCTTGCTCCAAAGGATGCGGTTGGGCAACATTCAGGCACACCATTATTATACTGCTTCGAATTAGTTATCTGCCAAATACGTCCTGGTTTCCTCGTCATCTTAATGGCATTTCTTTGAATTACTTGTTTTTCGGTTGAAAATTTGAAATATTAGATAATATTAACATTGATGTCGAATAAGCTACATATTAGTGATACGCTCGCCACAGTTATATATTTTTTTACAATATTACTTGTATCATACAATAAATTTACCTGAATCCTGCTAAAATAAAACGTTGATTATCAGCAAAATTGAAACAAAAATATTACGTAAGCATAAAAAAGTGCATCAAATTTTGATCTTGGAGTATTTGTAAACTACTGCCTGATTACTTTAGGCAGGAAACAGACACGAATGCCACTACCAAACGTGGTAAAGTGTCTTTAATAAATAATAATAATAATAATAATAATAATAATTTAGGCAGGAAAATTTCAAGATCAAAATTTTATTTGGTAGATCTTACGCCGCAACGCACCATTCTAAGGTGATCTACCCACGTTACGGAAACGTATATCGGAACGGATTTTTGCGTGCACAAATACATAGTTCCAAGCTGAGTTTATTGATGCTTAGGTTAGTTATGCGATTGATAAAAGTTGATATTAGGCAATCGATACAGAAAAAATGAAGCCTATAATGAACAATGGGAATTTTCATCGGAATGTATACGCTTCAACGTTGGATGGAAAATTCTGAATGCACTGAATAGGCATGCAACGGGCACAATACGAAACCCAAATTGATGCCTTGTGCATGTTATCGATATTATTGGAAGTAACAATGTGATGTGATTTCAATGATAGAATTCCATTAGAGCCGATGCATAAATAAGTACCGAACATGGCAGATAGGGACCTACGGTGAAATCATTTGGTTTTCGTGCATATGAACAGAACGAAGAGCTACATCCATCTGTTGTGGATGCTGCGGTTGTTCCTACGAGATTTGTGCATCATGCCGTTCGATCGGAAATCCGGCAGCAACTGGCTTCGCTAATTTAGAGCAGTAGAATGGTAAGCTCTCTCGCATCGTTCTAATCTGAAGCTAGAAGTTGACAATGGAAACTGATTTCGTTTAGCTCCCATTGGAAATCTACATGTGCTGAAACAGGGTGCGACACTAGCTTCAGTAATTTGACCCAATTAAATTGCGTACTTCTAAGGAAAACTCGCAGTGCTGTCTCAGTACAATAATGCAAACCATCGGTATTGCATTACAAACTGTGATGAATTATGGATTTCGAAAGCTGCTTCAAGCTTAGAAGTGATAAGAGATTTAAAATTAAAACTGAATACCGTGATTGTGGGTGAATAATTCTACACTCGCCAAATCTCTCTCGCCCTGAATAGCCCACAATATATCCGCTGTGCTGCACGTCATTTTGTAGCATCTAGTTGAAGGATCTTGTTTTCCGGACTAGCACAAATCGAGAATCGGGAATTTTATTTTTCAAGTCCCGGGATTCAACATGTTCTAAAAACCGATAAAAACAATGATGGAAAAAATTATAAATACATAAAACATGTTTAATCAAATTCAATCGACTGCCAGACCTTCCAGATAATGTGGGATCGAAAACAAAAATGGAAATCCCTTACAGATATTGTGTGAGCACAACCTTCGCTGAGTTGTTGTCTTTTTTATTTATGTATTAACGAGATTTTTTAGCCCTAGGCTAGTAGGGGAGACTGGGGAGACTTGATTCCTTTTTCTCAATTTACCTGAAACTTTAAGGAAAAAACACAAAACTAGATCCGATTTCCGTACAAAATGGCAGGTAAACATCTATAGTTAGTTAATACACAACAGAAGGCCTTTAAATTATTGTTAAAGTTTTCAAAACTGTAACTGCCGACTAGCTCAGTAGGGGAGCCTTCTTGAGACTCCCTGAAACAACACCTCAGGGTCGGCATGCTTCTCGACCAGTTATTCGCGGACAGGGAATATTCGCACTGTCGTACAGAAAAAACTCACGTCACTTCACATTTTACACATTTATTCCCGGACTTTCCGGCCTCTTCTTCTCCCTGCACTTTCCCACATTCTTAATCTACTCTAACCTGTCTTTTCATCTGATAGGGGCCCCTTCTTCTACCTTCCACCTTTCTCCACCACACAGTGTACTCCTCCAGGTCTTCAACGATGGCGACGTGCGCGGCTAGTGTCTGCCGGTTCTTCTGCGGCCTTACGGGGTGGCGAAGCAAGTCGATGGCAGCATTCGCAGGCCCTTCTGGGTGTCCGGCGGTCGAGTATGTTGACGGACTCGGTCAGCGTGGAACACTCCGGATCATCCCAACGAAGGGGGGGGGGAGGTGGTGAACTTCTACAGAACCGTAGTTCTGTCCAAAAACAGCGGGGTTCTATGGATCCGGATTAGCATATTAGGACCATATAGGTTGCTGAAGGAGGAACTGAATTACCTGCTGTCCTTCTGCGATTAACTTCCTTCTTTCTTCCACTTCTTCACCTTTTCTTCACCGGTACAGCACTTCAATAAAAGCAAGAAGGTGTCACTTCAACCATTTCGGTTGGCGGTTCTTTTACGACTCTCCAGCATTATGGAGTGGAGCGTAGTTAGGTCATTGGTCTTCATTGTTCGGGCAGTGACCCGAGACATTGAGCTGCAGTTATCGTGTCCGTTCCATATTGGTTTTCCTTATCGCCACCCCTTTCGGGCTACCAACAGGATCCTTCTTTCCCTCTGGTGGTGGGTTGTGGAATCTGCAGGTATGGCGGCGCGGTAAGGTAGACTATCCTACTTTTGCCTGACAACTCATTGACGAAGAAAACTGCACAACACATACGAACACTACCTGCACTATTTTATATTAAACACGATATACAATTTACACAAAATCTCAAAAACACTCCACACTGAACTGCGAACACTTACACTCGCCCACAGCTCGGGTAAAAAATATTTACAAAGTAAATATTTTTTCCACAGATTACACAAGACTTCCCCGGTTACACGTACCTCTGAACCTACCAACACAAACCACTCAACACCAGAACAAATTCACTTCAACCGACGGTAGTTCACAAAACACTTGACTCGAAACGTACTAGATTAAGTCATACAGAAATACATCAATGAAACACATTGTAAAGGACTAGTAAGTACGTTTACAGAGTATCGGGGTCATAGGTTTTCATCGTTGTTACCAACTCCTCACTATTTAGAGATTAACTCTGTACTGACCGTCATCGCGATTGCTCTGGTCTCCAGCGATCAAATGCGCAAACATTGAGCTTGGCAACCTCTTCCAATACTTACATTTTATCCATACGATTGTTTAAAAAGCTTTCTACACAACAAAACAAATGACAATGCTCTATTTACACTACGTATTACAATATTTACAAGTATTTACAGATTAAAATTTTATTGAACAAAGTTACGGTATAGTACGGTAAAATAGTGCTTTGAAATGTTTCACCGGTTTGTCGGAGTTGTGATCGTTCTAGTACTACCTATTTCGAATTCCATCCGAACAATAGTCTATTGGTGTGTGTTTGTATCGTGATGGTTTCGAACTGTCAAACTACTAATTATTGTGAAATGTTATGGTGATGAAATATGATCAACATGAGGTAAGTACGATGAATTTTAATTCAAGAATTATTTCTTAGCCGGCGAGTGAAAAATCCCCGTAGATTGATGGCCAAAACCAATCCGGAAATGGATCTTCACTGCAAAAGATTAAATTCTTGAATCAGAATCCATCAAATACAATGATTTGAGAATTTTCATTAAAAGTGAGGTTATACTGCAAAAATTTACTAGGCTTTTATGATTCAATATACTTTGGTTATTTTTATTCTTTGGTCTGTGGATTCTCTATCAGTTTTCAACTTATTTCCTATTTTTTTCTTGACTGAACTAAGTAAATTCCTATGACTAACAATTACAAAATGAAATGATAAAAATCAACAAAATTCTACAAACTTTACAAAACATGCATAAACAAATTAAAATATTGAAATGGCCATCATGCAAAATATATACAAAAATTTACAAGGAAATCCTTTCCAATTTAGGTTGATTTAGCGAGAATTTGGTGTTAAGAAGTTCTCCTAGACAAAGCTGTTAACAGGAGATACTCCGCAACCAAATCTCTTTCAACACAATTATACACACACTTAATGCTTTTCGCTTTCAGCTACTACTATCATTCTCTTAACGCTTCTCCATTCAGATTTTTGCTAAGTCTGATTAGATGATTGTTGACAATCAGACTAGCTACTGAAAACGAGATATCTAGCGCATCATTCTGTCTCACTCCCACTATGGGTACAAAGTGAGCAGACATTCAAAATACATGGGCCCATTGATCAAACTTTAAAATCTTCCTAGGTATTTTTCTACAACCACTGCCTTCGCAGCATCGAGACAAGATGACGTCACCTAGGCCAAGCATCCGAAGAGTAGCTCGTACGAGGACTGGATGGAATAGTGTCTCTAGATGCAGTATTTACAGAGGTAACTATCCATTCCAGTTGTACTGACCCTTCGCTCCACACTTGCCTATTTATCCATCTTTCTCTTTTTTTTTAGGAAATCTAGTCGTCCTACAAACGATCCTTCCTGTTTTGAGTGACCTGGCACTCGTGTGGTCTCACCGTCTCACTTGTGGTGAGTATATCCAGCAATTTGTATTGCTCCTACCATCTACCTAGGCTACTAGATGCACGCAATTCAACCACATTCACCAACACCTTTCTACCGCAATCCCTGAGAAAGAAGAAGTGTTGACTTCTCAGTACATCGTAGTGTAGTCCGCTGTTGGTGTAAGCGATGAGTTTCTTGATCTAGTACCACCTATCTATGCTTCCATGAGCACCTTTCCTCTCTTTTCTCTAAACAGAGCCTGAAATCATTTGGGCCGTAGTGCTCGAATTCAAATTCGCAACACTAGGACTATTACCACACAAATAAACATAAACAACCAGTCAAAAGCTGAGTTTTGGCTGGGAGAACAACATTGCAGAAAAATCTAGGAATTCTTAATTAAAAGAATTAGATTTTCTAAACGGTTCAGTAATAAAAACTGTCTCCGACATTCAAACGTTAGCTTGTATGTGGAAACCAGACTCCTCTCTCGTGTGAAACCTTTCACTAGGCATGTTTTTCTCTACTACTTCTTCTTTGCATCTGCTTTTAGTTCTTTTGCTCCTACTCTTGCAAATTCTCATTCATTTCCATTCATGAAATGTTTCATTGAAATAATCAAAACTTTTCTCTCATTTTAGCTCATTCAACTGAACGATGACGACAGGTGTAATCACCGACTCAGGACGTTTTCTGCACGCCAATTTGCAATGGAATTAGAATTTAAAAATAACTATTTACGAGCTAAAAGTATCACAGATTAGAATTTGATAACCTAGTAAATTGAAAAATGCTATAAAATTTGAAAACCTAGTAAATTTGAAAATCCTATTTGCACACGCTTCAAAAGAAGCACACAAAATTTGCTGTAAATAAAAATTATCGTTCTTTTTGGCCTTTTCATTTCACACACATCCGAAATCACATCACAACACACTAAAATTGTTTCAAACAAAAGTAAAAGGTTAAAAATCACTAGTATTGATATCTAATGTTCTTTTTGAACAATCGTTTTTATTATGTTCATTGTTTTTCTGGACAACAAAACCCCTCCGTCGCAAATGAAATGATTTTGCGAACTGTGTAAGAAGAAAGAGTAAGTCCAAATGTGGTAAGTTAAATTCGTGAAGGCCTGGAAGTTTCACCAGAGACCTCCGTCGAAACCAGTTCGATCCAGTGCGATCTTCCGAACTGACCCTTCCAAAAACTGTCAAGAAGACGATTTTAAGTTGGGCGCCAAAGTGTAACTGCCGACTAGCTCAGTAGGGGAGCCTTCTTGAGACTCCCTGAAACAACACCTCAGGGTCGGCATGCTTCTCGACCAGTTATTCGCGGACAGGGAATATTCGCACTGTCGTACAGAAAAAACTCACGTCACTTCACATTTTACACATTTATTCCCGGACTTTCCGGCCTCTTCTTCTCCCTGCACTTTCCCACATTCTTAATCTACTCTAACCTGTCTTTTCATCTGATAGGGGCCCCTTCTTCTACCTTCCACCTTTCTCCACCACACAGTGTACTCCTCCAGGTCTTCAACGATGGCGACGTGCGCGGCTAGTGTCTGCCGGTTCTTCTGCGGCCTTACGGGGTGGCGAAGCAAGTCGATGGCAGCATTCGCAGGCCCTTCTGGGTGTCCGGCGGTCGAGTATGTTGACGGACTCGGTCAGCGTGGAACACTCCGGATCATCCCAACGAAGGGGGGGGGGAGGTGGTGAACTTCTACAGAACCGTAGTTCTGTCCAAAAACAGCGGGGTTCTATGGATCCGGATTAGCATATTAGGACCATATAGGTTGCTGAAGGAGGAACTGAATTACCTGCTGTCCTTCTGCGATTAACTTCCTTCTTTCTTCCACTTCTTCACCTTTTCTTCACCGGTACAGCACTTCAATAAAAGCAAGAAGGTGTCACTTCAACCATTTCGGTTGGCGGTTCTTTTACGACTCTCCAGCATTATGGAGTGGAGCGTAGTTAGGTCATTGGTCTTCATTGTTCGGGCAGTGACCCGAGACATTGAGCTGCAGTTATCGTGTCCGTTCCATATTGGTTTTCCTTATCGCCACCCCTTTCGGGCTACCAACAGGATCCTTCTTTCCCTCTGGTGGTGGGTTGTGGAATCTGCAGGTATGGCGGCGCGGTAAGGTAGACTATCCTACTTTTGCCTGACAACTCATTGACGAAGAAAACTGCACAACACATACGAACACTACCTGCACTATTTTATATTAAACACGATATACAATTTACACAAAATCTCAAAAACACTCCACACTGAACTGCGAACACTTACACTCGCCCACAGCTCGGGTAAAAAATATTTACAAAGTAAATATTTTTTCCACAGATTACACAAGACTTCCCCGGTTACACGTACCTCTGAACCTACCAACACAAACCACTCAACACCAGAACAAATTCACTTCAACCGACGGTAGTTCACAAAACACTTGACTCGAAACGTACTAGATTAAGTCATACAGAAATACATCAATGAAACACATTGTAAAGGACTAGTAAGTACGTTTACAGAGTATCGGGGTCATAGGTTTTCATCGTTGTTACCAACTCCTCACTATTTAGAGATTAACTCTGTACTGACCGTCATCGCGATTGCTCTGGTCTCCAGCGATCAAATGCGCAAACATTGAGCTTGGCAACCTCTTCCAATACTTACATTTTATCCATACGATTGTTTAAAAAGCTTTCTACACAACAAAACAAATGACAATGCTCTATTTACACTACGTATTACAATATTTACAAGTATTTACAGATTAAAATTTTATTGAACAAAGTTACGGTATAGTACGGTAAAATAGTGCTTTGAAATGTTTCACCGGTTTGTCGGAGTTGTGATCGTTCTAGTACTACCTATTTCGAATTCCATCCGAACAATAGTCTATTGGTGTGTGTTTGTATCGTGATGGTTTCGAACTGTCAAACTACTAATTATTGTGAAATGTTATGGTGATGAAATATGATCAACATGAGGTAAGTACGATGAATTTTAATTCAAGAATTATTTCTTAGCCGGCGAGTGAAAAATCCCCGTAGATTGATGGCCAAAACCAATCCGGAAATGGATCTTCACTGCAAAAGATTAAATTCTTGAATCAGAATCCATCAAATACAATGATTTGAGAATTTTCATTAAAAGTGAGGTTATACTGCAAAAATTTACTAGGCTTTTATGATTCAATATACTTTGGTTATTTTTATTCTTTGGTCTGTGGATTCTCTATCAGTTTTCAACTTATTTCCTATTTTTTTCTTGACTGAACTAAGTAAATTCCTATGACTAACAATTACAAAATGAAATGATAAAAATCAACAAAATTCTACAAACTTTACAAAACATGCATAAACAAATTAAAATATTGAAATGGCCATCATGCAAAATATATACAAAAATTTACAAGGAAATCCTTTCCAATTTAGGTTGATTTAGCGAGAATTTGGTGTTAAGAAGTTCTCCTAGACAAAGCTGTTAACAGGAGATACTCCGCAACCAAATCTCTTTCAACACAATTATACACACACTTAATGCTTTTCGCTTTCAGCTACTACTATCATTCCCTTAACGCTTCTCCATTCAGATTTTTGCTAAGTCTGATTAGATGATTGTTGACAATCAGACTAGCTACTGAAAACGAGATATCTAGCGCATCATTCTGTCTCACTCCCACTATGGGTACAAAGTGAGCAGACATTCAAAATACATGGGCCCATTGATCAAACTTTAAAATCTTCCTAGGTATTTTTCTACAACCACTGCCTTCGCAGCATCGAGACAAGATGACGTCACCTAGGCCAAGCATCCGAAGAGTAGCTCGTACGAGGACTGGATGGAATAGTGTCTCTAGATGCAGTATTTACAGAGGTAACTATCCATTCCAGTTGTACTGACCCTTCGCTCCACACTTGCCTATTTATCCATCTTTCTCTTTTTTTTTTAGGAAATCTAGTCGTCCTACAAACGATCCTTCCTGTTTTGAGTGACCTGGCACTCGTGTGGTCTCACCGTCTCACTTGTGGTGAGTATATCCAGCAATTTGTATTGCTCCTACCATCTACCTAGGCTACTAGATGCACGCAATTCAACCACATTCACCAACACCTTTCTACCGCAATCCCTGAGAAAGAAGAAGTGTTGACTTCTCAGTACATCGTAGTGTAGTCCGCTGTTGGTGTAAGCGATGAGTTTCTTGATCTAGTACCACCTATCTATGCTTCCATGAGCACCTTTCCTCTCTTTTCTCTAAACAGAGCCTGAAATCATTTGGGCCGTAGTGCTCGAATTCAAATTCGCAACACTAGGACTATTACCACACAAATAAACATAAACAACCAGTCAAAAGCTGAGTTTTGGCTGGGAGAACAACATTGCAGAAAAATCTAGGAATTCTTAATTAAAAGAATTAGATTTTCTAAACGGTTCAGTAATAAAAACTGTCTCCGACATTCAAACGTTAGCTTGTATGTGGAAACCAGACTCCTCTCTCGTGTGAAACCTTTCACTAGGCATGTTTTTCTCTACTACTTCTTCTTTGCATCTGCTTTTAGTTCTTTTGCTCCTACTCTTGCAAATTCTCATTCATTTCCATTCATGAAATGTTTCATTGAAATAATCAAAACTTTTCTCTCATTTTAGCTCATTCAACTGAACGATGACGACAGGTGTAATCACCGACTCAGGACGTTTTCTGCACGCCAATTTGCAATGGAATTAGAATTTAAAAATAACTATTTACGAGCTAAAAGTATCACAGATTAGAATTTGATAACCTAGTAAATTGAAAAATGCTATAAAATTTGAAAACCTAGTAAATTTGAAAATCCTATTTGCACACGCTTCAAAAGAAGCACACAAAATTTGCTGTAAATAAAAATTATCGTTCTTTTTGGCCTTTTCATTTCACACACATCCGAAATCACATCACAACACACTAAAATTGTTTCAAACAAAAGTAAAAGGTTAAAAATCACTAGTATTGATATCTAATGTTCTTTTTGAACAATCGTTTTTATTATGTTCATTGTTTTTCTGGACAACAAAACCCCTCCGTCGCAAATGAAATGATTTTGCGAACTGTGTAAGAAGAAAGAGTAAGTCCAAATGTGGTAAGTTAAATTCGTGAAGGCCTGGAAGTTTCACCAGAGACCTCCGTCGAAACCAGTTCGATCCAGTGCGATCTTCCGAACTGACCCTTCCAAAAACTGTCAAGAAGACGATTTTAAGTTGGGCGCCAAAGTGTAACTGCCGACTAGCTCAGTAGGGGAGCCTTCTTGAGACTCCCTGAAACAACACCTCAGGGTCGGCATGCTTCTCGACCAGTTATTCGCGGACAGGGAATATTCGCACTGTCGTACAGAAAAAACTCACGTCACTTCACATTTTACACATTTATTCCCGGACTTTCCGGCCTCTTCTTCTCCCTGCACTTTCCCACATTCTTAATCTACTCTAACCTGTCTTTTCATCTGATAGGGGCCCCTTCTTCTACCTTCCACCTTTCTCCACCACACAGTGTACTCCTCCAGGTCTTCAACGATGGCGACGTGCGCGGCTAGTGTCTGCCGGTTCTTCTGCGGCCTTACGGGGTGGCGAAGCAAGTCGATGGCAGCATTCGCAGGCCCTTCTGGGTGTCCGGCGGTCGAGTATGTTGACGGACTCGGTCAGCGTGGAACACTCCGGATCATCCCAACGAAGGGGGGGGGGGGTGAACTTCTACAGAACCGTAGTTCTGTCCAAAAACAGCGGGGTTCTATGGATCCGGATTAGCATATTAGGACCATATAGGTTGCTGAAGGAGGAACTGAATTACCTGCTGTCCTTCTGCGATTAACTTCCTTCTTTCTTCCACTTCTTCACCTTTTCTTCACCGGTACAGCACTTCAATAAAAGCAAGAAGGTGTCACTTCAACCATTTCGGTTGGCGGTTCTTTTACGACTCTCCAGCATTATGGAGTGGAGCGTAGTTAGGTCATTGGTCTTCATTGTTCGGGCAGTGACCCGAGACATTGAGCTGCAGTTATCGTGTCCGTTCCATATTGGTTTTCCTTATCGCCACCCCTTTCGGGCTACCAACAGGATCCTTCTTTCCCTCTGGTGGTGGGTTGTGGAATCTGCAGGTATGGCGGCGCGGTAAGGTAGACTATCCTACTTTTGCCTGACAACTCATTGACGAAGAAAACTGCACAACACATACGAACACTACCTGCACTATTTTATATTAAACACGATATACAATTTACACAAAATCTCAAAAACACTCCACACTGAACTGCGAACACTTACAAAACTCAACGATCAACGTTTTAAAACTATGTTTTTATGGAGACATGTCTTATGATGCATTTTTTCAAAAATGGGTGACACTTGATCCCCCTTTGAGCACATGGTTTATTTAAAAGGAAAATAATTCCAGAGTCTTCCTATTCATTTTCTTTTCGAGTTTTCTTGTATTTTCGATGAATTTGGAGTGTTTGAAATTGTAAGATTTCCTTAAATTTTTAAGGATATGCCGTATTTTCAAAATGGGGAGACTTGATCCCCCTTTTCTTGGTTTGCACTAAAGTTTTAATTATCTGACACATTTTATTGTTGAATAGACTAGAATTCCAAGTAAATAGAGGCTTCCGAATAGAATGTTATTTTTCACATGTATAATGTGTGTGTAATCCTCGAGGGATCACTGTTGTGTATACTAAGCTGAATTAATTGAAATATGTTAACAACAGCCTTATTTGAATAACTAAGTTTGAAAGTATTCTATTTAAACTATGTGCAGTGCAATTTTGACACGATTTGGTTTAATATTCACAAAGTTATTGAGATTTTTCGGAATCGCCTAAAAGATTTCTAAAGGACTGAAAACAAACCATCAGCCGTTAAAAAATGATGCAACGTACAATCGAAATCACTTGTAGCCAAAACATAATCATTTGTCCAGGAGTCATTTTGGAAAAATTATGCTAGAAGAAAAATGTTTTTGATTCCGAGCAAATATGGGGAGAACAAGTCTCCCCAGGGATCAAGTCTCCTCAGTCTCCCCTATATCTCGGAACCAAACGCCTTACTTTTCTTCCGAAGGAAGAACTCATATTTTGTGAGTTGGTCGGGAGTGGGATTCGATCCCAGGTCTTTGGCGTGATAGTCACGTGCTTGAACCATAACATCAGGTCCGCTCCACATTGAGTTGTTGTCTGGCATTCCTGCAACATGTCCTGCCTATAGTATCTTTCCGATTTTGGTCACCATTTGCTAGTTTCTCTGTATGCAATGTACATTTCAAAGATCCGTTTAATTTATTCGATTAATTACTGTGTGTGAATCTACAAAATGAAAATGATTTGTTTATGAAAAATGATTTACATATCTCAGGGCAGATTTAAGGAAACAACAATGTTAGTCATGAACCTAGCCGGATAGGTAACAGACGCACCGCCACAGCACGCTTCTTGGATCCTGTCAATAGGCGGCAAAGCATACTAATCAGTTTTCATTACGGTAGGCATAAGTTATTAAGCAAACTTCACTGTTAAGCAAATTAGCTCCTCCGTACATTGGTTCATTTGCGCTCTTACCGCTGGAAACGCGACTGTTGTACAAAGTCTTTTATTACGAGAGTATCTAATTTCCGGTGAAGCTAAACTTGTTTATTATATTGCCACCTTCGAAGCGGCCCAAGTTCGCTCCAGGCACTTCCGCCGATATCAGAAACCGATAAAATTAATTTCATTTCCTTCGGCAGCAGTGGTGAACCTTGATGTGCTCGTTTTTGGTATCTAATACTCACACGTTCGGCACCTATTTCCCTCCAGAAGCATTATCATCGCCATCATCGTCGTCGGCTTCAGACGCCACTCTTGCTCGTCGTACCGGGCGGCGATGGCCACAAGGCGCATTATGTGAATATAGTACTCTCCATTAGATACACGTAGAGGCAACCACCACTAGCCGGGCGAAACGTGGTGAAACTCTGTAGAAAGTTTGTCAGAACACTTTTACTAAACTTGCGCTGATCCAGTTCGTTAACTTTGTTATGAAAAGCGGATAGTTTGATGGTAGGCTTATCACGTCTATTCAAGTAAGGTATACTTGAAGAGCAAACACCGTTTTGGAAATTTGTACAAACCTCTAAGAGTTAAACATGTTAGCAGAAGTATTGTAACCAGTGTTCGCAGAATATGCCACCGCAAGCGAAAAATAGGCAACAAAGAAGGCACGGCAACAACGCTTTGTTTTTCGTTAGCAGACAAAATCGCTCCCGAGTTTGTTCACAACAAAAACGGTAGGAATATTTGTCTCGTTCTATTCACATCGTGATTTACGCATTGCTTTACAACTGAAACTCAACTCTGAGGTTTGCAAGAGTCTCATTTCGTCCAAATGCTTATGAATTCGATAATGTGGGTCGAAAATTTCAGCAGAAAAGCCGGAATATCACCACACGCACGGCAAGCGATGTTTGTTTTATTGCTCTCAACTCCTGACATGCGTTTGTTGCGGAGCGCCTTTGTTACCAACATGCACCACTTAGGACAAAGCGTTTGTTTTTCGGCGTGATCCGTTTTTCGTACCCTGATTGTAACATTAATACATTATATTAATAATCTTGTTTTTGTCTTTCGCTGGCGGTTCTTGTGAACAAGCTCAGGTTGTATGTTTTATATTTCTTAACAAGTACTAGTCCTCTTGGTACGTATTGAGCTAGCACAAGAATTGTTTGGAAATTTTTATAAATGTATGAATTTAATTATGAGACTTTCAGACTCGGACTGGTTCATCTCTTATCGGAGTGTGGGTCTTCAATTAGTGATCATCCAGGCCTGCGAGTTCGCGAGATGACGGCCAAGAAGCGTGCACCAGGTTATGGTTGTCACTTTTCTGGATGGGGACCGGATGGGCTACGTGCAGACACGCGACGGGCTTGTGGCCGTACCGCGGTCGGTTCGATTGGTGGAGCACTCCAGTCCTTCTTCCACATCGGGTCCGGCAGGAATCCTTGCTGCCTTCGTGGCAGTTGTGGTTGTCGATGTGGTTACGCTGTCGTCCAGCAGAATCTTCTTCAATACCGACGGAGGGGAAATGTTGGATGGTTTGCGTGGAGGCATCCCTTCCGGGCCGAGGAATAAACGTGTCGTCCGGCGGATCTTCCGAAAGGGTATTTTCTCACGGCACTTGGGACTGGGGTGATGGCGGGTTGTCTGGCGAAATACCCGGAATCCTTCTGGCGTCGATTACTGTCTCTGACGTGGAACCACTGAGCCTCGGCTTACTTCTGGTGTGGTCGCAAGTCAACCCACTCTCGTCTCGTTCGGTGGTAGCTTCCTCGGTCTCGTTCGGTGATTTTCGTTCGCGAGATCTTCTCTTCGCTCGTGAAGACGGATGTGTTGTTCCGATCTGCTCCATGTCATGGCGAAAATGCCGAAATGGGGTGTGAGCCGTGGTTAGCGGGCGTAATAGGGTAAGTCGTTTAATACACTTGAAGATGGCTGGAGAGACATCCGATCCGCCATAGGTAGTACCTCGGCTTCAGCACTAGGCTTCGCGACTCCGAATCACAGAAACGACTGGTACGACGGCGAATGTGAACAGTTGAAAAACGGAAATAATGCAGCATGGGCGAGAATGCTGCAACACCGTACGGGAGCGAATAAGGCACGTTTAGACAGGCTTGGAACAGGCAGAATTCAGTCTTCCGGGTGAAGAAGCGCCAGCAGGAAGAACGAGATCGCGAAGCGATGGAAGAACTGTACCGCGCTAAGGACACACGAAAGTTCTGAAGCTGAACCGCTCGCGCAGAGGCTTTGTGCCACAAGCCGACATGTGCCGAGATAATCACGGGAATATTCTCACGAGCGAGCGTGCGGTGGTCGAGAGGTGGCGGCAGTATTACGATGCGCACCTTAATGGCGACGTTGCAAGCACCGAAGGTGGCGCGTACGTACGCAGGACGAAAGATTTCCAGCCCCTAACCTCCAAAAGATTGAAGAGGTTAGCCACTTGAAAAACAACAAAGCCGCTGGAGCAGATCAACTACCAAGCGAGTTACTAAAACACGGTGGAGAAGCACTGATGAGAGCACTATTTACACTGGGTCATTACCAAGATTTGGGAGAGGAAGTATTATCGGAGGAGTGGATGGAAGATATCGTGTGTCTCATCTACAAAAACAGCGACAAGTTGGATTGCGGGAACTACCGCGCGATCACACTACTGAGCGCTGCCTACAAGATACTCTCTAATTTTGGGCCGCCGTCTATCACCGATTGCAAGAGAGTTCGTGGGGCAATATCAGGCTGGATTTATGTGTGAACGCGCTACAACTGACCAGATGTTCGCTATCCGCCAGGTGTCGCAGAAATGCCGCAAATACAACGTGCCCACACATCACTTGTTTATCGATTTCAAACCGGCGTATGATACATTTAATCGAGAACAGCTATGGCAGATCATGCACGAATACGGATTCCCGGATAAACTGATACGATTGATCAAGGTGACGATGGATCGAGTGATGTGCGTAGTTCGAGTATCAGGGACACTCTCGAGTCTCTTCGAATCTCGCAGAGGGTTACGGCAAGGTGATAGTCTTTCGTGCTTGCTGTTCAACATTGCGTTAGAAGGTGTAATAAGGAGAGTGGGCATAAACACGAGTGGGACGATTTTGACAAAGTCCGTTCAGCTGCTTGGTTTCGCTGATAATATTGCTATTATTACTCGTAAATTTGAGACGATGGCGAAAACGTAGATTCGACTAAAGAGTGAAGCCAGGCGAATCCGTAACTTTTGTGATGTTCGAAATACACAAGGATTTGTCCTGTAAAAATACTTTTTAGATGTTATTTGACAAGTTACCGAACGATTTTGTTATTTAAAGCCAGCTGATTCATAAACTGTGGGTGATTCATCGATGTAGAGTCACTGTACTACTCCTTGTCCTTTAACTCGAAAACATCTTGAACCGACCGGAAATCGACAACGCACAACCCTGATCATGATCTTACTGGATATACGCGCGTTTACTACCTAAGCTATATGAGCTTTTTAATACATACCACACTGTTCTGGATTCCAGAACAGTGTGGTTCTGGATATTGCACGTATGATATATACAAGGCTACACAAAAAGTGCCCAGTAATAAAGAAACATAATGTATTCAAAAGTTTGCTAATCGATTCACTCAATTCAAAACATGGTAGAGAACTCTCCTGAACGAATTAATTTTTGGATTAAACTGCCGATAAATATATTAAAATGTACATAAATTAATCCAGCTTGCAATGGTTTCGCGCTGAACCTCCAGTCTACTTGGCATAAAAAATGAACCGAAACTCACTGCGTAACCATAAAATAGAAGTTTTATTATACGAAACACAGTTGCAATCCACCCATATGGTAGGCAGTATACGGACACAAACATTCACGGCAATAGAAAGCAAGTAAATTTATTTGCTTTGAGCGGATGGAAAGATTCAAATTGATATTCATATCAGCGGAAAAATCGCTCGATTTCTCACAGATTGTTTTGTTGAGTTATGAATAAAAAGCTGTGATTTAGTAATATTTTTCATGCGTCGTGTAGCTGCGTTGTTGGCAAATATTTACGTTGCAGGTACTGAATTTTATTAGCTAAAAACAGGTGACCACGAATCCTTGTGCGAAATTCATCAAAATATTTAACATCACTTTTCCGGAATACTCTTAGCGATTTGTAAATCATCCATTTGTTTAAAAAACACATTGAAATCGTTTTGACTGCTGATAAGATAAAAGACACTTGTGGATTTCAGGAAACACGAGATTTTTTTGTAATGAGTAGTCAGGTCATGCCTCTTATGAGCATCGCAATTTTACCAAAAAGAAAAAGAAATAAGAAATCGAGAGAAATGTTAGTTCACATTTTTTGTCATGTAAATTCTCAAAGGCAAATAATTCAACTCTCGCTGAATTCCTCTTGTTTCATTAAACTTTTCACGCGAAGCGAAAGAGATGTTTACACTTTACGATACATTTCCCATCTCATTGATTTGTAGCATTCAGTGGGGGACGTTGAACTGAACTTTCCGTCATGCAACTAAACGCGATAATGTTGCATCGGTACGTTCATTTACCCCATCCCATCATGTGGGGGCAGTCAAATCAAGATATGCCACTCGATATGGCAAAATGGTTCAACACTTGGCGCGCGGCCACAGAACGTAAATAACCTAACCGACACTCGATAAAATCTAGCAGAATTTTAAATTATTTCCCCCGTCACGGTGTGATTAATTAAATTCACAGGTTTTAGCGCTCAAGCCTGCGGTCGTTACCATGCCCCAATGCTACAATTGATTAAGCGCCGGACTGCACGAGTTTAGAGACGCAAACAGTGGGGGTCAAACCTGCGACCATTTACCATGCTCTGACCACGTGTGAATCACAACACCGGTCGGTTGGTCAGCTTGGAATAGGGCTATGAGATACCATGTATGTGTGGCCACCGCACGGGCGGAGAGAGTGATTGATTGCTAAGTGAAACTCAAATGTCGTGTAAGTCATTTTAATTTCCGGTTTGTCAAACTACCTATGCTGATTATCGTTGTTGTTTGTCCGCGTTGCAACTAGTTGAGAGGTTTTTAGACGGTTGTTGCGGTTGGTCCCTTGCCTTCGTAAGTTTTCTAACCAAGGTGTGGTACAGTTCTCCAATGCAATTTTCGCTCATTACAGCTTATTCCGTTTCAACAAAAATAGACCAAGACGGGCTTAGTAGTCTATGGCTGTCAGTTTTAATTCGTATGCAGAAGGCACTGAGCCTGGCACTTCCCTTTCATCCTTCTTTATATCCTTCTATCCACCTTTACCATATTATCTATCTATGCATACATTTATTTGTTCAACATCACATTCAAAATATATATAAAAATGAGTTTGAAGTCCCTTTGAGGCAACAAAACTCACGAACGGTTGAACCGATCAGGATGACCCTTGCATGGTTCGATTCGTATTCATGGTGACTGGTAATTCGTGTTACACCCGAAAGGAGGTGAAAGTAGACCATATTTGCAGCAAAAAATTGTTCTACAGGTAGGTCCGGAAATCACTGCTAATTGAGTTATTCAAAAATTAGTGTTATTAAATTACCCCATCTTTAAACATCTCTAACTCAGAAACTATGAACCGTATAATCAATCTTAGCGCATGGATAGAAAGCTTAAAGCTTTGTCTTTTAATGCTCTTTGGACAGGTAATTGATAAAAAGTCATTTAAGTGCAGAAATTTTGACTTTTATGTAAAAAGTGCCTAAAAATGTACCCCCTTTTCACCTTTTTTGATAGTTTACTCGTGAAAAACGTGATACATGTGGGAAATGGTCTTCTACAAAACATTTATTTTTTGATACGCTACCAAACTGTCCTTTGGTGCAACATTGTATCTTTCATAGTTTTGTCACAATCTTGAATTCAAAATTTTGTGAAATAAATCAATGTTTTTATTGCAATACTGTCTGGCAACCCTACACGTTTGCTTGCTGTTGGTCGTCGTGCGCATGGCAACGAAGTCCAGCGTCGCGGCGGCGGTCATCGTTTGACAGAGCCAACAGTGAACGGCAAATTGCGCGCAATGTTTATGAATCAATCTCAAGGCATCCTTTTCTTTGGGTGAAGATTCAATTCGCCTAGATGCCATACACCCAAACCCACTCACTGGAGGAATTTAGCGAGATCATACAGCTGGGTGGCACCGTTTTAAGGGATATTCAAACCTACGGGCTGAGACTGGGTCCGGGCCGGGGCCGCGGCCGAGACTCGATAGGGCTTTTATCGCTTCGTTCTCACGGCACACAATGCTCACCGAGCTATAGCGCCTGCGCACCAGCAATTTATGTTGCGCGAACGCACGCACGGTATGAAGCGGTTGTCATTTATTTTTGTTTTTGTTTCTGCGCACTTTCTCCAGTGTGTTTGATGTACATTCATCCAGAACTTTCTTTTGTAATTTCTACAGGAATCTGGGATTCCTCCAGCTTTTTTTATGATTTCCCTTGGAGTGCTTTCTGGGACTCTCCTGTAGTTCTTTCTGGAAAACCTCTAATGAGATTCTTCTAGGAGTCCTTCCTGGTATTTCTCCAGCTACTCCGTCTGGGTTTTTGTCCTTGAGTTCTACTAAAATTTCTTCTGGGATACTTTCAAGAACTGGTTTAGAATTTTTCTCGAGAAATTCCTCCAGGAGTAGCTTCCCACAGTTTATTTATTTTCAGTTCAACGGGAAGCCCTCCTGAAGTTCCTGAGAGTGAGTCCAGGAGCTCCCCATGCATTCCTCCAGGGCACCCCCGAAAAATACCAAGGGAATTTCTTTAGAATTAGCCCAAGAATTCCTCCAGCATTTGTCGTAGAATCACCGTAGGATTTTACTGGGAATTTCTCCAGTATAACTCTGGAAATTAATGCAGGAGTTCTCCAGCAATAATGCATGCTTCTGTTCAGGATTTTTCCCGAAAACTACTGAAGGACTCAAGGGATTTCTCCAGAAATTCCTGCATTAATACCACCAGGACTTCCTCAAGAGATTCCTCCAAAAAATCCTCCACGATGTCAACTAAAAATTCTTCCAGTAGTCCATCCAGGAATGACTCCAGAAATTCATCTCGAAATTCCTACAGGAATTTCTCTTCAGGAATTGTGGAAGGGATTTCATCAGGAATTCTTCCAGGGATTTCACAAGACAATTTTTCAATAAATTACTCCAGGACTTTCTTTAAGAATTCCTGCAAGGATTTATCTAAGAATTCCTCTAGATTTTTTTCCACGATGTCCCCCAAGAATTCTTCCAGTTATTCCTCCATGAGTTCCTGCAGGAATTCATCCCGAAATTCTACCAGGAAATCCTGCAGGGATTCCTCCAGGAATCCCACCATAAATTCCTCCTGTAATTGCTGCAGGAGATTCTCTAGAGGTTCCTCCAAGGATTACTCTAGAATTCCTTCCAGAATTTCTCCCAGGAAATCATCAAGAAATTCCTCTAGAAATTCCTTCAGTAATTCCTCCAGAAATTCTTTCAGTAATTCCTCACAGAATTCCTCTAGGAATTTCTACAGGGATTTCTTCAAAAATTTCTCCAGAAAGTACTCCAGGCATTTCTCCAAGAATTACTTCATGAATTTCTCCATAAATTATTCCAGGAATTCTTCCAGAAATTACTTCAGGTACTACTCCAGGAGTTCCTCCAAGAATTCCACCGGAAATTCCTCAAGGAATACCTCCAGAAATTCCATCAGGTATTTTTCCAGGAAGTCTTCTCGGAAATACTCCAGGCATAACTCCAAGAATTTCTCCGTGAGTTACTCCAGGTATTTGAACAGGATTCTTACAGATGTTTATCCAGGAACTACTGCAAGAAGTCCTCCAATTTTTTTTCCAGGAATTCCTCCAGTGATTCCATCATAAATTTCTCCAGTAAATGCTCCAGAAAATTCTTTAGAGATTCCTTCAGAATTCCTTCCTGTATTTCCTCCAGGAAATCGTCCAGAAATTTCGCCAGTGATTCCTTTAATAAATCTTCTATGGATTCCTCCAGGAGTTCGTACAGAATATCCTCCAGAAATTCCTCCAGACATTCCTCCAGAAAACACTCCAGGAATTCCTCTAAGAATTTCGCCAGTGATTTTTTTCGTCCAGAAATTTCGCCAGTGATTCCTTTAATAAATCTTCTAGGGACTCCCCCAGGAATTGCTACAGAATATCCACCAGAAATTTTTCCAGGCATTCCTCCAGGAATTCCTACAGAAAATACTTCAGGAATTCATCCAGGAATTTCACCAGGAATTACTCCAGGAATTCATCCACGAACTTTTCCAGAAATTCCTCCAGGAATTCCTCCGAAAATTCCGAGAATTCTTTCAGGAATTTTTCCATAAAGTTTTCCAGGATATACTCCATGAATTACTCCAAGAATTCCTCCAAGAATTGCTCCAAGAATTCCTTCAGGAATTCTTCCATAAAGTCTTCCAGGAAATACTCCATTAATTACTCCAAGAATTGCTTCAGGAATGACTTCAGGGATTCCTACGGGAATTCTTCCAGGAACTACTTCAGGCTGTCCTCAAAAAAATCCTCCAGGAATTCTACAAGGAAATACTTACGGGATTCCTCCTAGAATTACTCCAGGAACTACTCCAGGAAAGCCGTCAAGAATTCCTCCCGGAAACAATCCAAGAATTCCCATAATTTCTCCAGGAATTCGTCAAAAAAATACTTCTGGATTTTTTCCAGAAATTCCTCCCAGAATTCCTTTTAGAATTGAGGTATTTCTTCAGAAAATCCTTAAAGAACTCCTCCAGAAGTACCTCCAGCCAATCTTTTTGGAAATCCTTCACGATTTTTTTCAGGAACTGCTCCAGATATTGCTTTGGAATATCTCCAGGAATTCGTCTTGAAGAGCTATTCCAAAACGTACTCCAGGAATTACTCCAGGATTTCCTCAAGAAATGTCTCTAGAACTTCTAGGAATTCTTGGAAAAAAATTTGAACGGATTCTTGATTGAAATCTTGAAAGAATTCATGGGAGGGTTCCCGTAGCAGTTTCTGGAATAATTTCTGGAAGATTTTCAGGGAGAATTCTGGAGTGATTTTTGGGGAAGATCCTGTAGGAATTTCTGGAGAATTTCCTGGGAGAAATCCTAGAAAAGTTTGTTTAGGAATTCCTCCCAGACTTCCGCCAAGAATTGCTTCAAGAATCCCTCTATGAATTTCTCCAAAAATCCCTCGAACAGTTCTTCTTGGGATTTTTGAAGAAATTTATTCAGGAATTACTTTACAATCTCCTCCAGGAATGATTTCTCCAGTAAATGCTCCAGAAAATTCTTTAGAGATTTAGAGATTGGAGTAGTACCTGAAGTAATTTCTGGAAGAAATCCTGGAATTCATGAAGTAATTCTTGGAGAAATGCCTGGAGTACTTTCTGGAGAAATTTTTGAAGAAATCCCTGTAGAAATTCCTAGAGGAATTCTGTGAGGAATTACTGAAAGAATTTCTGGAGGAATTACTGAAGGAATTTCTAGAGGAATTTCTTGATGATTTCCTGGGAGAAATTCTGGAAGGAATTCTAGAGTAATCCTTGGAGGAACCTCTAGAGAATCTCCTGCAGCAATTACAGGAGGAATTTATGGTGGGATTCCTGGAGGAATCCCTGCAGGATTTCCTGGTAGAATTTCGGGATGAATTCCTGCAGGAACTCATGGAGGAATAACTGGAAGAATTCTTGGGGGACATCGTGGAAAAAAATCTAGAGGAATTCTTAGATAAATCCTTGCAGGAATTCTTAAAGAAAGTCTTGGAGTAATTTATTGAAAAATTGTCTTGTGAAATCCCTGGAAGAATTCCTGATGAAATCCCTTCCACAATTCCTGAAGAGAAATTCCTGTAGGAATTTCGAGATGAATTTCTGGAGTCATTCCTGGATGGACTACTGGAAGAATTTTTAGTTGACATCGTGGAGGATTTTTTGGAGGAATCTCTTGAGGAAGTCCTGGTGGTATTAATGCAGGAATTTCTGGAGAAATCCCTTGAGTCCTTCAGTAGTTTTCGGGAAAAATCCTGAACAGAAGCATGCATTATTGCTGGAGAACTCCTGCATTAATTTCCAGAGTTATACTGGAGAAATTCCCAGTAAAATCCTACGGTGATTCTACGACAAATGCTGGAGGAATTCTTGGGCTAATTCTAAAGAAATTCCCTTGGTATTTTTCGGGGGTGCCCTGGAGGAATGCATGGGGAGCTCCTGGACTCACTCTCAGGAACTTCAGGAGGGCTTCCCGTTGAACTGAAAATAAATAAACTGTGGGAAGCTACTCCTGGAGGAATTTCTCGAGAAAAATTCTAAACCAGTTCTTGAAAGTATCCCAGAAGAAATTTTAGTAGAACTCAAGGACAAAAACCCAGACGGAGTAGCTGGAGAAATACCAGGAAGGACTCCTAGAAGAATCTCATTAGAGGTTTTCCAGAAAGAACTACAGGAGAGTCCCAGAAAGCACTCCAAGGGAAATCATAAAAAAAGCTGGAGGAATCCCAGATTCCTGTAGAAATTACAAAAGAAAGTTCTGGATGAATGTACATCAAACACACTGGAGAAAGTGCGCAGAAACAAAAACAAAAATAAATGACAACCGCTTCATACCGTGCGTGCGTTCGCGCAACATAAATTGCTGGTGCGCAGGCGCTATAGCTCGGTGAGCATTGTGTGCCGTGAGAACGAAGCGATAAAAGCCCTATCGAGTCTCGGCCGCGGCCCCGGCCCGGACCCAGTCTCAGCCCGTAGGTTTGAATATCCCTTAAAACGGTGCCACCCAGCTGTATGATCTCGCTAAATTCCTCCAGTGAGTGGGTTTGGGTGTATGGCATCTAGGCGAATTGAATCTTCACCCAAAGAAAAGGATGCCTTGAGATTGATTCATAAACATTGCGCGCAATTTGCCGTTCACTGTTGGCTCTGTCAAACGATGACCGCCGCCGCGACGCTGGACTTCGTTGCCATGCGCACGACGACCAACAGCAAGCAAACGTGTAGGGTTGCCAGACAGTATTGCAATAAAAACATTGATTTATTTCACAAAATTTTGAATTCAAGATTGTGACAAAACTATGAAAGATACAATGTTGCACCAAAGGACAGTTTGGTAGCGTATCAAAAAATAAATGTTTTGTAGAAGACCATTTCCCACATGTATCACGTTTTTCACGAGTAAACTATCAAAAAAGGTGAAAAGGGGGTACATTTTTAGGCACTTTTTACATAAAAGTCAAAATTTCTGCACTTAAATGACTTTTTATCAATTACCTGTCCAAAGAGCATTAAAAGACAAAGCTTTAAGCTTTCTATCCATGCGCTAAGATTGATTATACGGTTCATAGTTTCTGAGTTAGAGATGTTTAAAGATGGGGTAATTTAATAACACTAATTTTTGAATAACTCAATTAGCAGTGATTTCCGGACCTACCTGTAGAACAATTTTTTGCTGCAAATATGGTCTACTTTCACCTCCTTTCGGGTGTAACACGAATTACCAGTCACCCTGTATATAAAAAAAAAAAGGTGCGAAAACCTGCTGAAAAAGTAAGAAAATTGAAATAGTGCTGATTTTTGATGAGCTGAGAAGAAAATCAACACGATCGAAATGAAACCAATCTAGAGTGCGGTGCAACAATGGTCTCAACAGTTGTCAAACCACCACAAGACGGCAAGACAAAGTTTGCCGGGACAGCTAGTTCAAAATAAAACCTACACTGTTGCCAACTGTCAGTAAGGATCCAAGGTAGACAAATTCATGTACCACCTCAAATGTATCCCCGTCTATCGCAACGTCACTAACTAGACCATGGCGTTTTAGGGGGGTGTATAGCTCTGCATCTATTCAAATTGTTCTGGCGAATATTAATCCATTAAACCGTTCGTTCGATCAGGCTAGCCGGGGTGGCCTCTGCTGTACATAGTAGCCGCCTCCATTCCACTCGGTCCATGGCTGTTTGTCTCCAGTTCCGCACTCTGGTTAGGGTCCGCAGATCGTCCTCCACTTGGCCGACCCACCTAGCTCGCTGCGCACCATGTCTTCTTATACCGGTCAGATGACTCTCGAGAACCATTTTAGTCGGGTTGCTATCCGACATCCTGATGACGTGACCCGCCCACCGTAGCCTCCCGATTGTCGCGGTAAGGACGATGGTTGGTTCTCTCAGCAGCTGATGCAGCTCGTGGTTCATTCGTCTTCTCCAAGTCCCGTCTTCCATCTGCACTCCGCCGTAGATGGTACGCAACACCTTCCGTTCGAAAATTCCAAGGGCGCGTTGGTCCTCTGCACGTAGGGTCCATGTTTCGTGCCCATAGAGGACGACCGGTCTAATGAAGATAGTTAACTTCATGTTACGGTGAACTTTATTCGATCGTAGAGTTCTGCGGAGTCCAAAGTAAGCACGATTTCCTGCCACAATGTGCCTCTGAATTTCTCTGCTGGTGTCGTTGTCGGCGGTCACCAGTGAACCCAAGTACACGAATTCTTCAACCGCCTTGATTTCATCACCGTCGATATAAATTCGGGGTGACGGGCGCGGTGATTCCTCCCTGGAGCCCTTTGGCATCATGTACTTTGTCTTCGACACAGGGATGGGATTACTCACTTGCGAAGAGTTACATCATCATAGTTACATAACCTCGACGGCGTGGGTAGAAGATCTGAATCGTAGCGGATCATTATTACCCTTCCGTGACTCGGCGGTTGGCCAACTCCGTCAGCACCACGTACAAAAAGCCAAAACTTTTAACGTGTTGTACGAAATACAACAGCGCGATCACTCGAGGTTTAAATCGTCCAGCATTTCTGGTGACATGCGCGGGGTTCATTCGCATATTATGTAATGCAAAATTTTCCGATTTTAGACCTCCTCCCTCCTCTACGTAACAGCTTTTGTATGACGAATTTTGATTTTTTTTTGTATGGAGCGTAACACAGCAGTAGATCCCCTCCCTCCCCTCTTGGCGTTACGTAATATGCGAACGAACCCCCAGGCGATGGTTCTCCAGTGACAATTTTATGCCGGAAAAGCATTATTCCGCCGACACTTAGGGGAAGACGGGGTAAGACGGACCACCTACAGTTCACCATGAAAATGCCGTTTTCTATAAACTTTCACTTAGTACTCTGTTCAAGTAAGAAATATTTGTCATTTTGAGCCATTTTGCGCAATGTTTATATTGAGATTTTCAAAACAAATAAACAAAACAAAGATTTTGCTCCATGATGATGTATTTGATCTAATTTTGTCGCATATAACCTTAAGGATTTTGATTCGGAATAACGTTTTCAAACCAAAAAAGTAACCCGTTCATAACTTACCAGGAATGTTAACAAAACATAAGAGGAACGGGATTGAGATTGAAAACAAAAATCCTTATAAACTAGCCTCATGAGTAAAATCTGCCCAAGCGGGGTAAAAGCGACCACCTCGAACGGGGTAAGACGGCCACCCCCCAGATCATAGAATAATAAGGCTGCACCCAATTTATCGAAAATTGTTTGTTGAAAATATGCCATTTCACATGAATAAACTCATATTTGCGTTGTTTGCGCTGGACGTAACCAGAAACATCATTTTTGTGATGTAAATGGGTGTTTGAGTATCCATGTTTACGATACCCCAATAAAAATAATAAATGGTAACCCCCGGGCAATTATGTTAACCAATTTTCCATGTGAGGGACTTGAAGGAGTCATATCTTATTTCAACGTATGGAATTCAAACATTTCTAATCACTATTATTTTAAAAAATAGTGATGGTCCTTCTTACCCCGCTGGTGGGCCGTCTTACCCCGTCGTCAAAAAATAAAGTGCTTTTTAATCAAATTTTCAAATAGCTCAAAATTATAAAAGTTTCAACAGAACAAATCGAAAAATAATTTTCTTGCATGCCCAACACTTCGAAAAATGATATGCAGTGTTTAAACTAGTGTAATTCATTGTCAGTGTTAGGTTATGATTTTTATGGCTTAGGGTGGCCGTCTTACCCCGTCTTCCCCTAGGTTGCCGTAGCGGACAGAACGATCTTTGCATAAAAATCAGCTTTTACAGGCGGCTGACCTAGCCCAGCAGAAGAATGCGCATTTACTTATGTACACTCATATGCGCAGCGCGCCAGTGAACACACACAACATGTTACCGTCTTAGGTAACAATGAGCCCGTCGCACTTGTATGGACTCAACTAATCGCAAATATAATGTGAGACTTTGCATGAAGTACGTTGAGCGTGTAAATACTAACGCTATTTTGGGCCCTTTGGGCCACGATCGGGTGAATTCTATTATGGCAACTCCATATCCGGGGCGAAAACGAGAAGGAGAGGGAAGGAATAGAGTGAAAAAGGAGATACTCAAGAAGGGACGAGCTGATTTGGGAGATGAGTCAGTTAGTAACAGAGCGTCGTTAAGGATAGTCGCACACTGTAAACACCACAAACGAATTCCATGTGGTATTCGCTCCAACGCCGGGACGAACTCCTTTTCCGGTGCACCCGGCCCCGATTGGATCGTTGTCGCCAATCCCGCCATTCCCGGGAGTTTCCCGGACGAAACACCCACGAAACCACCGGGACGAACTCCTTTGCCGACGCACCCGGCCCCGATTGGATCGTGGTCGCCCATCCAGCCATCCTCGGAAGCTTTCCGGACGAGATCTCGAGAAACCACCAGGACGAACTCCTCTGCTGGCGCACCCGGCCTCGAGCAACGTGGTCGTGTCGTCCTGTGCATGCCCGGGTGCATTCCGGCTGAAACAACGAAAACTCGTCGGGACGAACTCTACACTGGCAGCCGCCTGGCTGGTTTGTATCCTAAAGCCCGGTCACAGGAACAAGGTATGTCGTCAGGAGCCATGGCTCCTTTTTGTATGTCCACCATGGGCCCCACCGTCAGCGATCGGCCGCAACACATGTATCAACCCCTAACCCACTAACCTTAAATTAAGGTAAAAGTCGTCCATACATTGTTTCTTGAATGCACGCTTCTGAGTTGAGAAAACTGCAAGTGAGTGTAACTCTTTCCAAGTGAGTGTTCCCATGCTTGAGCTTAATTTCATTGGAATGATCTAATAAAAAAAAGTATTAAAATGTACCACATCACTAATTTCCTTAATTCTGGACAAATTCCCTCTGCATGTGCGTCTTTCCACTAGTGTTCGTCTACTTCAGCTGCGTTATCGTTCGTGTGGCCTTTGAGCAGGTAGGAAGCCGACCCTGGGATATTGGAAATTGAGGTGAGCTAGTTAGGGACGAGCGGACGTCCACTGCCCAGACGTGTGGACGTCACCGGCAGTTACAAACATTTGTACCCATGTTTGTACATGAGTACAAACGCGGTGCACAAACTTGTACACTGCGCTTGTGTTCAAGTTACATGTACAAGTTTCTTCGCGTGGATGGAACATTGAATGCAATTATCTGTGTATACAAAAACATTCGTACACGTTTGGTTTATGTTGCACAGTGAAGACTGTGGTAGCCCTATCAGCGTGGTCATCCCAGTGTTGGTTGCGACGTTAAACAGAACTGGCACGATGGCCCTCCGGCGAGACAGGAGTGTTGGTGTAGGCCCAATAAGCCAGCCGTAATAGTCCCCATTGCGAATAACATAAGAGAAAATCCGACTCGATACAATCGCAAAACATACACATTGACCGGATTTCGTGAAAACTGAAGCCCGCCTCGTCGCATAACATATTTCACGCCGCTTCCACCTTTCAATCACCATACGTCAAAAGGCTCTCAGCTTCATCCCAGAAGATCTCGACCCACGGCACGAAGCCGTTGCGGGATGCGTTATGCTTCTGTTAGAACATCCGTGTTCCTTGTCCGTTTTACGTATTCGATGGTGCTTTTGGCTGCGTCGTTAATGGCAGCTTTTACTGTACTCCAGCAGTCCCCTAGTGGGGCCACAATTGAGCTCGCCCTCATCTGGCAACGCTGCCTCGAGATTCTTCGCGTATCCTCAGGTGATATCCGGTTGCTTCATTTGCTCTATGTTGTACGGTACAACATGTACCGTTGCGATCGCCGGTTCCGTACATTGTTGATGACGGAGAATTTTGGGCGCAGTTTGACCATTACCAGGTAGTGGTTGGAGGATTACCGTTAGCATGTGGATTCCTAGAAGAAAAAAGCAATTCAGTGGCCCAACCAAACCAGCTAATTTCCAAAGGCTAATAAGTTTACATTAGGCTCTTACTACGCTTAAAAAGTCAGCTTCACAAGCTACAAGACAACCGAGACATTGATGTTGGCATAAGGTTGATGTTACCGATATATAGGAGTGCCGGCTGTATTGACGCCATTTTCACAACACATAAAGAACTAGCTAAATGTTGGATTAGTCGATGACAATCAACTCTCAAGATGGCACGCTCGCCTCCCTTTCATTCGGCATCACATTCATGTTTGTTTCCAAATTTGAAACACATTCAACCGAAACTTTTGCCTGCTGACAGATGGCTTTGTATAAAACTTTATACAACATTTGAAGATTTCCATACGAATGGGAAACGCTTGATCTTTCGTGTTCAAATGCGGAAAAGTCATTTGCAATAAACACTCAACCAAAGCCGACTTGTTCGTCCCCATTTCAACGGTTGAGTGAAGACAATATGCCTACCGAGTCGACAAATCCAAACACAACAGTGCCGTCCCCCACCAAACCGTCCGCCACGACCGTTCCCGTATTCCACTCAGTTATGGCCTCGGCTCGGCATGGTCGCCAGCTGACACTAATGAGGTTGCGACGTGGAACAGAGACCAACTTTTCCGCAGACAGCGACTTTCAGCAACATTATTCGGTTTGCCAATGCGACACTTTGGATTAGAAAAATAGCTTGTTCTCCCATGAGTATGTGCGAATTTGTCACTCTCCGTGGCGGAAGGGAGAGATACCGAACCGAACAGCACAAGCCACGACAAAAGTTTATTCCAGTCCAGGATATAAAACTTTGGTGTTTGAATGAAATATTGATTTCCGTGCCCACTGGGGTGAATGAATGATTGTCTTGTGTGCAGTTTAAATTTGGATGGTGAAAGTCAAAAGTAGATTTTCATCTTCCGGGGAACTTTTTCTCACCGTCGACGGAATTTAAAAAAAGGAAGGAGGCAAACATTTGGAAAACCACTGGATTTAAATTTAAAATCCTTGCATTTTGAATGTTTGAATTCTGCAAAGAATACTTCAACATCATATATTATATGTTTTACCGGTTTTATTATTTTTATCGTCAGATGATTCTTAGTTAAACTCAGCTTCTTCTTAACTCAACTTGCTGGTGATCGGCTCGCCAATTTTTCTATAGTTCAAATACGATTCGGAAGGCCGTGAAAGCTACGTAATCTCGCTTTCCTTGATATCCTTTTGACTTCGTGAGAATTGTTTCACTCGTGTATATCCTTACTCTTCTTATTACACCCTCTAAAACGAAACAGCAAGCACGAAAAACCATCACCTTGTCGTAACCCTCTGCGAGATTCGAAGGGACTCGAGAGTGTCCCTAAAACTCGAACTACAAACATCACTCGATCTATCGTCACCTTGATCAATCGTATCAGTTTTTCCGGGAATCCGTGCTCGTGCATAATCTGTCATAGCAGGTCTCGATCGATTGTATCATACGCCAATCGATGAACAAGTGGTGTGTGGGCACGTTGTATTCGCGGCATTTCTGCGCGTTCACCCATGAATCCAGCCTGATATTGCCCCACGAATTCTCTTGCAATCGGTGATAGACGACGGTATAAAATTTGACAGAGTATCTTGTAGGCAACGTTCAGTAGTATGATCGCGCGATAGTTCCCGCTATCCAACTTGTCGCCCACTTTGTAGATGGGACACACGATACCTTCCATTCATTCCTCCGGTAATACTTCATCTTCCCAAATCTTGGTAATGACCCAGTGTAGCGCTCTTTTTTTTTTTTTTTTTTTTTTTTTTCCTTCTAAACCATAGGGGGATAAATCTGCTCATCAGACACCCTAACAGGAAGGTTAGGGTAGTGTGGGGATGAGGCCGTCTTCTACAATGCCGGTAGAAGCCAGGACTACTCTCTCCTCGACCCACTAAAACACATTCCTATGGTCGCCAAACCCTACGTCTCTCCGGAACCACCAAGAAGGTATTGCTTCAGAGAGGGGCTAGTGCATATCGCACCCTCAAGGTTAGCTGCCGTAGCCTAGCAGCAACGAACATCGATGACTCGCACTGGAGAGTCCATCACGATAGCATGCTGGCGCTTAGCCAGTTTCCCGAGTGGTCCTCGCCACTCCCTTTGTCCTCGGAAGGCGGGCAGGGTCAACCCCGCCCGCGCCCTACTGCTGAGCGGACATCAAGAACTGATGCCCACATGCAACCCGATCTGACCTGCTGAAGGCAAGGGTATCACTACCCTTCAGGCCTTATCAGATGCATCCGTAGGTTGCAGACAGCAGGGTCTCACCTACCCCGACCCTTGCCGGGGACCCCTTTCCAACCGCGGGCTCAGATCCAACCCAGTAGACTGACGCCACGACAGCACCGCTACCGGGACTTCCTCTCCGCGGCCACTTAATCGCTGTAAGGGTCGATCTCGACCGCAGGGCACCGGTATGACCTACGAAGCCGACTTCGATCCCCTGGACCACCTCTTGTACTGCATCTGGACTAGCCATTCTCCGAGTCCACGCGCCACCTCCTTTGTAGCTCCCAGACGATATGGGCGATAGCCGTTGAAACGGCATTCCAGCTAATCTCATCCCTACACATTCTCTGAACCAAGTTGTCCGGAGTTGTGTCCTCCCCGCATGTGGCAAGCATGCGGTCACGCATTGTGCGAAAACGCGGGCACACGAACAAAACGTGTTCCGCCGTTTCCTCTAAACCATTGCACACTGGGCATTCGGGAGAATCCGCATGCCCGAAACGGTGTAGATACTGTCGGAAGCAACCATGACCTGTAAGGACCTGTGTCAGGTGGAATGAAACTTCCCCATGGCGCCTATTAATCCAACTATCTACCCTCGGTATCAACCTATGGGTCCACCTTCCTTTGGTGGAATTGTCCCACGCGCGCTGCCATTTGACCATAGAGGCCATCCTGACAGTCTTGCGTATGCCTCTTGTGCCGCGCATTTCGAAGCACTCCATATCCTCACTGATAAGAATGCTGATGGGCACCATACCAGTAATGACACAGAGAGCGTCGTGTGACACGGTACGGTACGCGCTTGCAACCCTCAGACACATAAGCCTGTAAGTACTTTCCAGCTTCCGTCGGTAGCATTCAGTACTTAGCGCGGTACCCCACGCCGGGCCGCCATACCTAAGTATGGACGTAGCAACACTAGCCAGAAGCTTGCGCTTACTGGCGTACACCGCTGAGCTATTGGACATCATCCGGGACAGTGCCGCAATAGCTGTGGAGGCTCTTTTACAGGCATAATCGACGTGGCTACCGAAGGTAAGCTTATCGTCGATCATCACGCCCAAGTGCTTGACAGAGCGCTTCGACAGGATAGTGCACTCTCCTACACTGATCTCCGTCTGTTGCGCCGACTGCATGTTGTTCACAACCGTCACAACTGTCTTGTGGTGAGCCAGCTCCAGTTTTCTGGACCGCATCCACGCCTCCACAACCTTGATCGAGTGGTCGGTAGTCAACTTCACCTCCTCGATCGTTTCACCGTAGACTTCGAGCGTAGTATCGTCGGCAAATCCGACAATCACCACTCCCACTGGGTACTCTAACCTCAACACCTCGTCGTACATGACATTCCATAACACCGGACCCAGGATGGAACCTTGCGGGACTCCTGAGGTTATGTGAAAGCACTTCCGACCCACCTCCGTGTCGTATACTAGTACGCGATTCTGGAAGTAGCTACCGAGAATCTTGTACAAGTACTCCGGTATCCCCAGACGCAAGAGCGCATCAGCAATAGCAGCCCAACTTGCGCTATTAAATGCATTCCTTACATCCAGAGTCACTACCCCGCAAAAGCGAATTCCCCTCCTCTTAGGCTCGAGTGCTTTCTCGGCGGTTTTTGTAACCGACAAGATAGCGTCTACGGTGGACCTCCCCTTCCGGAAGCCATACTGGTTGCTCGAGAGACCATTTACGCCCTCAGTGAACTTCAACATTCTATTGAGGATGATCTTTTCGAGCACCTTCCCCGCCGTGTCAATCAAGCATATTGGTCTATATGCCGACGGGTCTCCGGGTGGTTTCCCCGCCTTTGGCAATAGTACCAGGCTCTGCCTCTTCCAAGCTTCTGGGAAAACTCCCTCGTCCAGGCATTTCTGCATAGCAGACCTGAACATCTCGGGAGCTTCTGCAATAGCTACTTTTAAGGCCAGGTTCGGAACTCCGTCCGGACCTGGGGCCTTACCTACGCTAAGGGACTTAGCTATCCCCGCAAGTTCCACATCGGTGACCATTTCCTCATCGCCAGCCCCAGTCCCCGGCTGTCCTACGAAAGGAGGCCAAGGACTAGGATCATGACGCGGAAAAAGTCCTCCAATGATCCCCTCCAACATCTCTGGAGATTGCTCTGTAGGAGCCATCACACCTCTCGTCTTGGCCATAACGATCCTGTAGGCATCACCCCACGGGTTCGTATTGGCACTCTGACAGAGACCCTCAAAGCAGGCCTTTTTACTTGCTCTTATCTCGGTCTTGAGCGCGGCTTTTGCAGCGGCGAACACCACCCGCCGTTCGTTTCGCTCTTCCTCTGATCGTGCTCGCTGCATCCGCCGCCTAGCCCGTAGGCAGGCGCGGTGCAGGTCCGCAATCGCGTCGGTCCACCAGTAAGCCGGTGGCCTCCCATTTCTAGGGTGGACTCTCCTAGGCATGGTCGCATCACACGCACGTGAGAGCACCGCTACCAGCTCGTCGCCGTCTAAACCGAGTAAGTTTCGCTCACGGCGGAGCGCTTCCCTAAATACCTCTTCGTCGAAGTATGATGTCTTCCACCTACGAGGGCTTGGCCTTGGCCTAGCCGCCTCTTCTTCTATCCGCTGTCTGCTGTTGTTGTAGTCGATACTGTAGCGAACCGCCAGGTGGTCGCTGTGAGTGTAGCCATCATCTACTCTCCAGTTCGAACTACTTGTTAGGCCAGGACTACAAAAGGTCACGTCAATAATTGACTCCGCTCCGTTTCGACTATAGGTACTCTTGGTACCGACGTTAGCCAAGTCGACATCTAAGATGGCCAGTGTTTCTAGCAGGATCTGACCCCGCTGGTTCGTGAAACGGCTTCCCCATTCCACAGCCCAGGCATTAAAGTCACCCGCTATTACCACCGGCCTTCGCCCTGTTAGCACGGTCGTTAAGCGGTCCAGCATCTGCGTGAACCGCTCGATCGGCCACCGCGGAGGCGCATAACAGCTACAGAAGAAGACCCCGTTTACTGTGGCGACCACGAAGCCCTCATAGGTAGTAGACACCAACTCCTGCACGGGGTATTTACCCGTCGTCCATATCGCCGCCATTTTCCTGGTCCCATCCGAGGCCCAGTTGCCGTTGCCGGCGGGTACTCGGTATGGGTCCGAAATGATGGCGATGTCCGTCTCCCACTCAGAAACTGCCTGACAAAGCAGTTGCTGAGCCGCATCACAGTGGTTCAGGTTCAGCTGCGTTACCTGCACTGTGATTTGTTGCTCACTGCGGCTTTCTTAAAGGCCGGGCACCCTGGACCACCCATCGCATGTCTGTTTTTCGAGGTTTTCCCGGTACAGATCATGCAGATGGGCGGACTCGTGCAGCTTTGGGCCTTATGACCTTCAGCGCCGCATCGCCTACACAGTTTGCGCCTGTCGGGGCCTTTGCAGTCCCACGACTTGTGTCCTGGTTCCAGACACCTGAAGCAAACCTCAGGTGGCTCGTGGAATGTCAGGTGACAAACACACCAGCCCACCTTAATACTCCCTACTTGAACGGACTTTTTAACATCCGCCACAGGTAGCTGAACCAGAGCTATCTGTGTCCCTGCTGGCCCCTTCCGCAGCCTGACGGCTGTGGCGGCCACCTGAACATCGCACTGTTGCCGCAGTGCCGTGACGAGCTCTTCCGCTTCGGTGATCTCGTCTAGGTCTTTGACCTTCAGAGTCGCCTCATGCGTAAGAGCCCTCACCTCCACTCCATCTCCAAGGACCTCTTCTGCCAGCCTCTTATAGGCGGCGCCCTTGTGATCCTTCTGGCGCTTAAGCTCCAGGATCATTTCGCCCGTACGAGTACGTCTGATACTGCGTACGTCGGCTCCCAGACCCTCGAGCTTGGCGTCGCACCTCATCGCCTTCAAGACGTCCGAGTATTTCGACTGTTCAGTCTTGATGACGATAGCGTCACCTTTTTCGCGCCTGGCACCTGCCTTCCTACGCCTTGGCTTGGCGACCTGCACTTCTACCTGCGGATTTCCCTTCTTCTTCCTCTTCCGCTCTACCTTTGTCCAAGGAGGGTCCTCTCCTTGGATCGCCCTGCTCTGCGGCTGCTGAGGGCCCACCATTGGTCGCAACCCCTTGTTCCCATCATTCCGGGACGGGCCGGCCTTTTCAGGCCCACCCTTCCCAGCTTTCCGGGAACCCTGGCTGGGGTCCGACTTTCCAGCGTTACCACCGGCTTTCGGGGTTATTATACGCCTGGCCTTGCGGGCGCCGCCAGACAGCTCCTCACCTGACGGCTGCCTCGCCCGTGTAGCGCTCTCACAGAGCGTTAATGATTAATCACAATTTTAATCATGATTAATGATTAAAAACAGTGACTTATCGAAAGTTTTATGGATATACAGTGCACTTTTTGATACTTTTATTTTAATCACATAAATTAGGACTCATGTTTTATTAAGTAACCCATTCATTGCATATATACAGGCGATACATGCATACTTCATAGGCGTTTGATCATAAGAAAAAAATTAATCTATGAATAATCAGTGATTAAACGCTTCTCGAATGAATGAGCTATATAAATTTCGCCTAAAAGTATGCAATAAACGAGTTAAATACTAAAGCAAGATTTCCATTTTATGTAATTAAAGCAAATTTACATAAAAGTTTACTATATATTTATGAAAACTTCTATTAATTACTATCTTTAATCAAAAATCTGTGATTCAAATTGAACGCTCTGCCTCACCAGTTCTCCTCCATCGTATTTTAGTAACTCGCTTGGTAGTTGATCTGTTTCAGCAGCTTTGTTTTTTTTTTTTTGCAACTGGCTAACCTCCTCCTCAATCTCTTGGAGGTTAGGGCCGGAAATCTTTCGTTCTGCGCACGTACTCCTAGATCTTTTAGCACGCCGGTGCTTGCAACATCGCCATTGAGGTGCTCATCGTAATGCTGCCGTCACTTCTCGACCACCGCACGCTCGCTCGTGAGAAGATTTTCGTGTTTATCACGGCACATGTCGGCTTGTGGCACAAAGCCTCTGCGCAAGCGGTCCAGCTGCTCGTAGAACTTCCGTGTGTCCTTAGCGCGGTACAGCTCTTCCATGGCTTCGCGAACTCGTTCCTCCTGCTTCCTCCGGAAGACTGAGTTCTGCCTGTTCCGAGCCTGTCTATAACATGCCTCCTCCGCTCTCATACCGTGTTGCAGCATACTCGCCCATGCTGAATTCTTCTCGTTTTTCAACTGTTCACATTTGCCGTCGTACCAGTTCTGTGATTAGGAGTTGCGAAGCCTAGTGCTGAAGCCGAGGTACCACCTATGGTGGATCGGATATCCCTTCAGCCATCTTCAAGTGTAGCTGCACCAAGCTGCTCTTCCGTTGGTATGGCCACTCTTAGCTGCTGCGCAAAGTCTTGAGCCGCGGCGTTCGACTTTGACGCGTGGTAATTACCGTCGAAAGTTTTGAGCGCATGCATACAGCGACTAAGTAATGATTCGAGTCTATCTGCGGTATGTGCGGGTCGATTAGAACGTGGTCGATTTGGTCTTCTGTTTGATGGTCGGGAGATCTACAGGCAGAGATGGCATGCTCCTCAGTGCGAAACGTGAGAAGAGAAAACATACTCTCTACACACGACTTTCAACGAGAGCGAGGGTGAACTACGCAACTTTTTTCACACACAAACCAGCCGCTCACTCTCTGGCATCCATCGCGGCACCCTGAAAATGAGTGCTCAAACAAATGTTAGAACAAACATGTTTTTTCAGTTTCTGCGTGCACATTTTGTGCGCGCAGAAAATGTGCACACAAAAATTCGTGTTGAGAGCGCACTCAGTCGTGCTTCCAGTGCAATACTGTTTGTACCACAGGAGTATGAAAGTACTTGCTTGTCTAAGATATCACATAAACCACAGACAAATAGATGTGACACTAACGAAATTTCAATCTCATATATCTCATGATCCTGATTACTTAGAAAGTTGGTGTCTTCGGCAAAGTTGTTTGGCTGGTCAAGGACTAACCGATAATAAGATTTAAGATTCAAAATTCCACCGCTAGGCGGCGCTAGTGAGCTAACAAATTTTATTTTCCATAATTATCAGGAAAATTTGCAAAAAAATGCAACTAGCGCCGCCTAGCTGCAAAAACTTGAACCAAACGGTAATTATTCTGAAAGCCCTTGATCTACCAAACAATATTGCCGAAGACACCATCTTTCTACAAAATCAGGATGCTGAGATATGCGAAATTTAAAATTTGTTTGCTCTCTAGCGCCGCCTAGCGGTGGAATTTTGAATCTTAAGTCTGATTATCGGTTAGTCCTTGACCAGCCAAACAACTTTGCCGAAGACACCAACTCTCTAAGTAATCAGGATCAAGAGATATATGAGATTGAAATTTCGCTAGTGTCACATCTACTTGTCTGTGATTTATGTGATATCTTAGACAAGCAGATGCAACACTGACAAAATTTCCATCCCATATATCTCAGGATCTTGATTACTTAGAGAGTTGGTCTCTTCGGCAAAGTTGTTCAGCTGGTCAAGGGCTTTCAGAATATGGGCCGTGTGATTCGTGATTTCACCGCTAGGCGGCGCTAGATAGCGTACAAATTTTACATTTCACATATCTCAGCATACTGATTCTTCAGAAAGATGTTATCTTCGGCAAAATTGTTTGGTAGATCAAGGGCTTTCAGAATAATTATCGTTTGGTTCGAGTTTCTGCAGCTAGGCGGCGCTAGTTGCATTTTTTTGTAAATTTTCCTGATATATATGAAAAACAAAATTTGTTAGCTCACTAGCACCACCTGTTGGTGGAATTTGGAATCAAAATATTCATCAACTGTAAGTCCTTGACCAGCTGAAGACGTCTGCTTGTCTCTGATACATATCACAGGATTTGATACCCCTTAGCGGGTTTTGGACTCACTGGCATGCTTTCGGTTCACCAAATGCTCAAGCAACATTGACCCCTTTGAACACACTGCGTGTGCACTGAGTTCTGTTTTTTTCTGCGTGCGCGCAGAAATTGCGCACTGGGATTATGACTTGCGGGCTCTCATTGCTCTCACGCAGCACTCTAATCACCCGCACAAAAACTCTGCGTGAGAGAAATTATGTACATTTTATTGTGCGTTTTTTCTCTTTCTCTTTTGTAAGGTAAATGAAACTGAGAAGTTCAGTGCTGTTCAGTGAAAGATGAGCGTAAATGGGCACAATTTCTGCGTGACATTCCATCCCTGTCTACAGGTGGCTTTTTGGATATCTTTGCGGGGAAGAAGGTGCTTCGGACTACCATACCACGGGAGGCTACAAAGTTAACGCATCGCAGGCCGTTGTCATTCGATACGGCGTGCAGGCTGTTTCGCCCGATTACCGGTCTGTACATTTCCTCCTTTCCTACCTGCGCGTTCATGTCACCAACAACGATTTTCATGTCACGCGACGGGCAACCATCGTATGTTTGCTCTAACTGCGCATAGTACGCCTCTTTCTCGTCATCAGATCTCTCTCCATGTTGGCAGTGCACGATGATGATGCTGTTATTGAAGAAACAGCCCCTAACTCTCAACTTGCATGTCCTTGCTGCCACCCGATCACACGTTGTCGCATCTTGCCCAACTATAGGTCCTGTTCCCAGTTCATTGGTGGTGCCACAGATTTTGTAGATGCGGGTAGTTGCGGGGATGTAGTTCGTCGTAGATTACCTTGTCACGTCCTGCGAAACCAAGTGACTTGCAATTCCATGTTCCAAGTTTCCAATCATAGTCCTTTTTTCGTCGCGTGGGTCTTTGCCGACTGTATCGAGTCGTATTTTCTCCTATGTTATTCGCAATGGGGATTTTTACGGGTGGCTTATTGGGCCTACACCAACACTCCTCCCAAGTAACCAAAAGTTCCGCTTCCCATGACAAAATGCACTTTCAAGTTCCGCGAAGTTCAGATAAAGTTCCAAATGGAACTTTCTGGCTGCTTAAGAGGCTAACGATGAGCCTTGCTGGAACTTCGGTCACAAGTTCCGGCAAGGCTCATTGTTAGCCTCTTAAGCAGCCGGAAAGTTCCATTCGGAACTTTATCTGAACTTCACGGAACTTTAAAGCTGCTTAAGATGCTACTCGGAACTTTGTCGGAACTTTCAAGTTCATAGAAGTTCAGTTCAGTAGCATTGTGATTCAATGAAGATTAAATTTATTTCTCTTACAGAAAACAACTGTTTAAGCATACACGAATAAAAGACGAATATGAAATTATCAAATCAATGAATACTAGGATTGAGCAAAAAAAAATTGCCGCCCATCGGATTCGAACCGATAGTCGCTGCGTGAGAACCCTATGCTCTACCACAGTACTACAGCTGCGATTGAGTGGACAGTAGGTAAAGTCTGACTTGAATCGATTTTCTGTCGGCAGCTAGTATTTCACATTTGTACAGTAGTGAAGTTAGCTTGACTTTGTCAAGTGTCTTCAGCAGCGCAGCGGTAAGTCGGCAGACTATCACTCAGGAGGATCCAGTTCAAATCTACATAGCAGCGACATGTGTGAAAATATAATTATCAGAAGTAATTTACAAACGTGAAACACAACCCCACCAACAGAGTTGTGATTCTGAAAAACACATTTTTGTTTCAGTATGAATTTTGTCAAAGTTCTGTCAGAAGCTGCTTAGAAGGCTATCCAGCGTGCTTATGTGAACTTTCAAGTTCCAAAATTACTTAAAAATGAAGCTGCTTAGAAGGCTAATGAGCAACTTCGAACAAGCTGCTTAGCTTATAGAGTACCCTTTTATCTGAACTTTTGGTTACTTGGGCTGTCTTGTCGAAGGGCCATCGTGCCAGTTTGCATAACGTCCCAACCAACTGGGACGACCACGCTGATAGGGCTACCACATTGCTGCAGAACAGACGCTGTTTGAGTCGCATTTCATTGTTGTACAGACGCTCGGGTCATTTCATTTCATTTACGACGCTATGACGCGACGACGACGGGTCGTACCTCCTCAATCTAACTTACATAAGTCAGAAGGACAACAGTGCCCAGGCTGCACTACCAGCTAAGCACACAACTCATGCTGGCGGTGTTTGTCATCGATTGACCCGTGGAAGCATGAGGTGTTGGACGCTCTCCTTATCGACTCACCGTTTTGCAGCCCTGCTGACGAACCAACGTTAGATATTAAGTAAGTTGAAGCAGCACTTGGATGATCATCTTCCCTACTCCTAATAAAGAAGAAGAAGTGGCTTAAGTTTAGAATACCATACGATAACTCGGAAGCTAACTTGATTCAGTACATAGTATTGACTGTTGACACAACTTTGCCAATCAACGATCGCAGCAATTCAAGTAGTTGTACAACAAAACGCCTCTCTCCGTCGACATGTTGTAACCAGTTTTCTAATGGATTTAGTGCATGACAAACAAAACACTTAGCCTCTCGCCGGACGGGTATAGTGATGGTGCCGAATCGTGCCACGGTTTGAGCACTTCATCCTCAGCTACCGCATTAAACTCTGCAACAGTGGCAATAAAAGGATTCAACACGGTAAAAGTTCCTCCACCGACTGCCTTGCTGCAGGAGTGAATGAACCGCGCGCGTATCTTTATAACGTGAAAAGTCGTAATCGTTTTACTCGCGTTTTCCGCTTCTGGCTCGTTATTACTAGTAAGGTTCATTATAAAAGCCGTGTCGCGAACTGCTTTTGTCGTCAGCAACGGCACGAGAGCCCGGTAACTGACACAGTTTTCCTTAAATGAGTAGTTTCGCGAAATAAACTTTTCAAATACTCTTCATCATGCAATCCTTGTGTCTCTACCCTTGGGGCGAAATGGAAAAACGGTCTTGTCTGTTCGACTAATTAATTTCAGACTGCTCGGGAACGTTATTATTGCATCGAAAAGTCGTTTTTCTTCCTTCGCGTATTTTTAGTCTGTTGGTAGCTGGAATGGATGGGTGGGAGAAGAATATTTACCAATTGAATTGTTTGTCACGTACCTCTCAACTCTTTGATTCATTCAGGTAACAAATCTAGCGAACGATGTAGCCGAGCTTCGTCATTTCTCTTAGCAAGAGCCCGCTCAATTTGTGTTTTGTTGTAATAAAAATAAATTTCACTACTAAGAAGATTGCCATTTTGGAATCGAAATGGAATTAAGATTAATTGCTTTGGTGTCATTAGAACCATGGCTATAAATTTTGATCAGCAGAAGAAGATGGCTCAAATAACCGAAGCGGTAGATGCACGTGTATTTAGATAGATCATGTTGAAGATGACGGATTCGATTACTGATCGGTCCAGAAACTTAGTGCTAAGTGATTTTCGAAAAGAACAACGCAGCGCAATTCTGCAGCATAGAATCCGGCAGAACGTGGAACGCCTGTAAGAATCGGTGTGTGAGAAAGTGGAACTGCTGTGCCGTTCTTAGAATACACAGAAGTTCTACTAGAAGCGCGGAACACGTCCAATAACAGCTTCGTGTTGTAAGCTGAAATGTGTATACAGTATTGTTCCGATTTTATCACGCCCTCTGCGCATCAGTCCTTTATTTTTCATTAATTTGCTGTAACATTTGAGAACAATTGTTTTCCCTCTTTTACAAGATGAATGTTGAAGGCGTGTTTTTCAACGTTAAAAATATTGAAAATGCGTATAGATTTTATTCGTATGCTCATAGCCATCGCTAGAACAAGAAATTCCTCTTCCTTTCCTTCCAACTTCCACAGCACAGTGTCTATTTTTCAATAACAGTTATGCAAACAAGCGAACTGCACCGCATCATCTCAAAGTTGTAATCAACACACAATCTATCACTTTACGCCTGGCATCCATGCACCAATGCGTGAACCCTCTGACAAAAATGATTTTTTTTTTCAATAATACTCTGATATCCTTGTGCAAGTACAGAAGTCTCAACGGCCAGCAGTGGGCAAGCGATTACAATCATCACTTCTCTCCCCTTCCCATCACATGGCATTGACCAGAAACTTGTTGAAGCAGCCGCCCTTGTCGCCTATGAATAAGAGATCGCCAAACTCACACGTTGAAGATGCCTGTTAGACCCAAATGGCTATCTCATTTGGTTACTTATCTGCGTGTAGCTCAGGTTCAAGCATTTTTTAGTTTCCATAACATCTACTACCCTTACAACCAGAACCTAAAGGCGTTTTAGGTATAGTCCTACATAATACACCATATTTTTCTTTATCTCCACATGAGCATGTGTCGCAATAAGGCTTCGAATTATTACAACCCAGATTTCAGTGGATTATAAACAAAATGTATTTATGTATGGTATGTCCCAGTTGAGACGTAATGCCAGAAAGAAGAAGAAGAATTCAACTTGTTTTTGGATTGATTGGAGCAGTAACTTATGAATCATCTGTAGACACATTCTACGGGCCCCGTATCATCAATACCAATTTTTCAAAGTTGAGTTATGGCATATTTGACATTTTTATCACATTCTACATTACTTTTGTCATCTAAAAATGTATTCGACATGATATTAGTGTGACAATAAATATAAATTGAACGACGATTAAGATTAACATTAAAATCGTGATTTTAAGTCTTTTAAGCACACTTTTCATCCAAACTATCGTATTTTAAACACCAACACACTGATTTTTCAAAAGTCTTCCATCATTTGTAGATAAATGTATGCAGATTTTTTAGCATAAAAAGATTTTTAATCGGAAAACTTTACAACTCTGAAATATGGCTGATCATAGTATGAGTTTTTATTGCGTTGTAACGTCACGAAAAATCAACATTTTTAAATGTTGTTCCAATACGGAAAACGTTACAAATATGAAATTTTGTATGCTCTTTGTACTCGAAAAGATCTTTCAAATGAGACTTAAAAAAATGAAAATCGGTTCACGGAAGCCTGAGTTTCACCTGGTTGAAGTTTGCGTTGTAACGTCACGAAAAAAAGTTCTGTGGAAAAGACCAAATTTTTCTGGCTTCTGAATTGGACAAACGTAGTTTTATATTCAAAACAGTTTCGTTCTCGTTGTATATGAGCTCATTTTCGAGATATCGTTTATAAATTGCGTACCATTGCCGGCTAATAAGCTACGTAGACTTTTGAAGGACGGGGATGATAGTGATTGGCCAAAATCTACGATGTAATTGTACTGCGATATTGTAAAATTTTTTAATCGTAATCTAATACCACTCAAACCGAAAGTTTCTGTGACAACAGACGAAACACTGACGAAATCACAAAGTTATTAAGTTGGTCAAACACTTACAGTTGATGGATAGTTTGATTTAAAGTTCCACCAACAGGCGGCGCTAGAGAACTAACAAATTTTAAATTTCATACATCTCAGGATCCCTTTTACATAGAAATACGATTTCTTCGGCAAAGTTGTTTGGTAAGTAAAGGACTTTCACTTGATTTACCAACAGATGTGAGATTTTGCCACTAGAAGACGTTAGTTTCCATTTTGCAAAAGCAGGCAAGGGATTAGAATTTCTTGAAAAGTATTCTACAAGCTGGAACTTTTTACTTTGGACATATTGTATTCAAATCAAATTGTAATCAAAGATCAATAGATAATTCTTAACTTTCAAAATTTAATTTGATTTGATTGACTTATTTCTTAAATATAAAAGTCAATAGAACACAGTCAAAAATATGATTCTGCTTAAAGCGCTCCATCTTTGTGTAGAGCTAACCAATCAAGTCCAAAATTGTAGAAATTACAGATAACAAAATGAGCAACTATCAGTCAAAATTCGAGATTTTTTATATATTTTATAAAAAGTTATGGCTTGTTGAATGTGTTTTGGGTAATTAATTGGCATGCTTTTGAAAATTTGCAACTACCACCACTGTGTGGCAGAAATTAATACCATACGGCTATTAAACTGAAAGTCTAGTGATCTACCAAAATACTTTAATGAAGCAACCATCTTTAGAATTAATCATGATCCTGAGATAAGTAAAACTAAAAATGTGTATGCGCTCTAGCGCCTCCTAGTGGAAGGATTTGAAATCATACGGCCCATCAATTGAAAGTTCTTGACCAGCCAAACAATTTTGTCGAGGACACCAACTGTCTAAATAGTTAGGATCTTGAAATATATGGGATGGACATTACATCAGTGTTACATCTATGTTTGATACCTATAACAAGAATCACTGACAAACAGACGTAACACCTACGAAATTGAAACTCATATAGGGTATCGTGCCACTTGGGCGGTGGCTTCTATATTCGTCTGTTTTTCACTATAACTCAGTCAATTTTGAACCAATTGACTTGCAATGTTGTACACGGGTAGATACTAATACCTATCTCATCACATTCCAAAAGTTGTGTCAGTTGGTTTAAATTTGACTGAGTTATAGTGGAAAACAGACGAATATAGAAGCCACCGCCCAAGTGGCGCGATTCCCTATCTCGTGACTCTAATTACTTAGACTTTAGACTTTTATAATGTTGATGTATTTGGAAAAGCTGTTCATCTTGTTAAGAATTTTCAGTTTAAAAGCCGTTTGATTCAACTTTCCAACTAACTAGTGGTAGTTGAAATTTTAAAAAATAATGCACTTTATATTTATTCAAAAAATATTCAACATGCTGTAACTTCTTATAAAGTGCCCAAAGATTTTGCCAAAAACCCTAATTAATCCACCTAGTGGTGATGGTGCCTTTCCCGTGCTTTTAAGTATCCTTTCAACAAAACTCAAGCGACATGTTGATGACATTGGCATAAATACAAAATAAAAACTGCTTGCTAAATCATATCAATATGGATACATTTTATACTAGCATTACATCCAATATTCAGAAAATATAAGACAACGATCCAAAACTCAAACCAAACAAGTGTCATGAAGCCGCAAAATTTTGAAACGTCATTTTAGATTTTTCGGTCATTATTTTTTGACTCCGGGTATCTACCCCAACTAAACTAAACGCCATCTTGAACATTGAGACACCATCTTGGATGTTCTGGTATTCATTTTTGGACTCCGTACCTAAAATTACATAAAATAATCGCCGTATTGAATTTTGGCATGTCGTCTATGATTTTCTGGTGACCAGTTTTGGACGAAGACCGGCATTCTTCCCCATTCCAATTATAGTCATATTGCAGACCTTGTGAAACAGCGCACAGCTTGGGTTTTCTGATCACAGATTTTGAATTCTGGACATGTTTCCATACAACATATGCCCATAATGCAAGAATTCAAAATCCTAAAAAAAAAAAAAGGCGCTAATTTGAATACGGGGCATTATCTTGGATACTCTGGTGGACTTCGAACATATTTCCCATACCAAATACACTTATTTTACATAGTTTTAGAGCTCAAAATTCCTTTAAACAGCCGCCATCTTCTGTTCAAGGTTGACACGATCAAATTCTTATTTTTCCATTCAACGCTGACCTATCCTGCTATAAATTTAAACCTTAGGAATCTGAAATGGTGCGATTTGATGAAACCTATTCGTCACTGTTGTTCATGCCGAATGTTTATCAGGCCATTAAACAAAGCCACGATTTGATTTTTCACATGAACGTTGGTTCTGCTACACAACAGCTAGTCTTATGTGATCTAAAGCTATTTTCTTGTTAACCGTTTATTGGATTATCAAAAAATCTGCGATCTGATGTGTCGTTCGTATGTATGGGTTTGGTTCATTTTTAAATATGGCAATTTTCGGTGGGATACCCGGATCCGATTCCATGACACTAACGGTTGTCCCAAATCTGGTCTGAGATTATTTTATTGCTAATTCTTCACCTTTACCCAACCACCGCGATTTGATATATCGCATGTATGGGTTTGATTCACCTTTACTTTTAACTATAGATAGTAGAGTGAACATAGATCCGCGGACACCGCTGACTAAAATGTTTCAAGCGTGTAAGTAGTAATTTTCAAGAGTGTGACGGTTGAATATGACGTCATGCGCTCCATTGATGTTGTCCAAATCGTGACGTCATGCTCGTTTGGATACAGATTTTGACATTCATCAACACGGATCTATGTTTACTCTACTATCTATACTTTTAACCACTTTCGAAGCCACAGCCGAACCCGCAACACTACCGGGAATCTAAAGTGGTCTGACCCTTTTTTCCATCAGGTTGTCGTGGTTTGATGTACCGCATCCATGGGTTTGGTTAAATTGTACATTTTACTACCCGGATCTGATTCCGAGTAACTACCGGCTGAACCAAATATGGTCTGACAGTATTGTCTTGTTAACTGTTCATCGGTTAACCAATAACGCTGCAAATTGAAGGTGTCACATGCAGGGTTTGACCATTTCGACGGGACTCTCGGAACCTCGGAACTTCCGGAATACTACCAATTGTCTCTAGTGTGATCTAAGGCTACTTTCTTGCTAAGTGTTCATCAGGTTATCGCAAAAGCCACGATTTGATGTGTCACATACCTGTATTTGATTTACTTTTACATTTGGCCTCTTCCGGCCACTCAAAACCGATTCCGAAATACTTGCTGTCCGTTCATTAGGTAATCGAAAAAGCCGCTATTTGATGTGACGCATGTATGGGTATGTTGGGCTCTTTCAGATTTGACCACTTCTGCGGGAGCCCCGGAACCGGTTCCGGAACACTACTGGTTCAGATATGGTCTGAGATGATTTTCCTGCTCATTGTCCATCAGGTCATCGAAAATGCCGGGGTTTGATGTGTCGCATGCATGGGTTTGGTTCAATTGTATATTTGGCCACTTCCAGCGGGACGCCTAGATCCGGTTCCGGAACACTACCGGTTCAGATATTGTCTGAGACTGTTTTCCTGCTTATCGCTCATCAGGTTATCTAAACTGCCGTGGTTTGATGTGTCGCATGCATGGGTTTGGTTCAATTGTATTTTTGGCCACTTCCAGTGTGACGCCTAGAACCGGTTCCGGAACACTACCGGTTCAAATATAGTCTGAGATGATTTTCCTGCTCATTGTCCATCAGGTCATCGAAAATGCCGTGGTTTGATGTGTCGCATGCATGGGTTTGGTTCAATTGTATTTTTGGCCACTTCCGGCGGGACACCCGGAACCGGTTCCGGAACATTACCGGTTCAGATATGATCTGAGACTATTTTCCTGCTTACCGCTCTGTGTGAAGAATTAGCAATAAGTTAAAATTCACAAATACAAAGAAATTAAAAAAAAAAAAAAAAATGCTTACCGCTCATCAGGTTATCGAAAATGCCGTGGTTTGATGTGTCGCATGCATGGGTTTGGTTCAATTGTATATTTGGCCACTTCCAGCGGTGTGCCTAGAACCGGTTCCGGAACACTACCGGTTCAGATATGGTCTGAGACTATTTTCCTGCTTACCGCTCATCAGGTTATTGAAAATGCCGTGGTTTGATATGTCGCATGCATAGGTTTGATGCATTTTCATATCTGGTCCCTTCCTGGGGTACCGTTCCGGAACACCTAAATGACCATATCTCCGGAACGGCTGGACCGATCCGAACCATTTTCAATAGGAAACAATGGGACCAGATTCCGCGTCGAATGAACCATCGGTCATTGAAATCGGTTGAGGTTTACTGCCAAAAAGTGATGTGAGTTTTTTTTTGTACACACTCACACATACGCACACACACACGCACACACATACACACACACACATACACACACACAGACATCACCTCAATTCGTCGAGCTGAGTTGATTGGTATATATGACTCGACCCTCCGGGGCTTCTATCAAAAAGTCATTTTTGGAGTGAACATATAGCCTTTCCGGTACACTTAGTGTACGAGAAAGGCAAAAATTGTTTCTCAACTAATCAAAATTTTTTGAAAACTTTTTGAGGAATTCTAAACTATTCTAAACTTATAATAAGCGTCGCCCAGTGTGTCTGAATCTCACATCCAATAGTAAATCAGCTCGTAAGTTTTTGACTTATCAAACAACTTTGCCAAAGACTCTAACTCTCTAACTAATTATGACTCTGACAAATATAGGATGGATTTTTTTTTGTCAGAATTAGGTCTATTTGTCTCTGAAATCACAGAAATTGATGCCCCTAAGTGGTATACAGATCCTCAGGTATGTCTTTGGTTCAATAACTGCTCGCACATCTTAAAGCGTTTTTAATTGAATCAATGATCCTAGAGACGAACCAGCCAAGGGCTGAATGTCTCTTTAATAAAGTCAAAACAATCAATCAATGAATCAATGACATTGCATAAATTATTGAAAAAATGTTTAATTCGATGGCGTGATTAGTTTTATGCTGCAAAATCTAAATATCTGGCGGTGCGAAGTAATGAATATCAACGGTTCAGTCTTTGGAACAATAATAGATGAATATGGGTAGTACTAGGCCGAAGATGGGTACCATTAACCTTCATGAAGGAGTTTTCACACTGCTGATATCAATAACTTGGCCCTCCGAGCCATTTATCACAAAATGGATTTTTAATAGAATAAAGTTGCTCTTGGAGCAGTAAAAATAATGCAATAATATATTCACAAATTCGGGCAATTTTGTCTGATTATTCTGATTCAAAAATGTGCGATTTCGTGACGTTACAACGCGAGCAGAACCCTGTTTGAAACTAAACGGGCGTTGTAGCGTCACGAAATGTAAAAGTCGATTATCCAAAAACGAATCCGAAATGTATATGTTTTATTTCACTGCATTGAAGAACAAACCAATAAATTTCAATGGTGGGAGAAACTTTCAGTTTAAAATAAAAATCCGAGCAAATTTTTCAAGGTGTTGGTTGCGCGGTAGAGGGGGTCGAATTCTAGCGCGTTATAACGTCACGCTACTAATAAGCAATTTATACAAGTTTTTATAATGAAAACTAAATGTTAAACAGGTCCAACATATCGGAAATTTTACAAGGAATCTGAATATGATAAAATATTTTGAGGTTTACAGTCGTTTTTATGAATTACAGTGAAAAATCTGACTACGAATGCGTAGAAACGTTGTAACGTCACGGTAGAATGTGCCCTATCTCGACGGCGTGATGAATTATATGCTGAAGAATTTAAATATCTGGCGGTGCAAAATAATGGATCTCAGCGCGCTAGTCTTTCGAACAAAACTAGAAGAATATGGGTGGTACTAAACCGAAGATGGGTGCCGGTGTCATTAACCTTCATGAAGGAGTATTCATACTATTGGTAGCAATAACTTGGCCCTCCGAGCCATTTATCACAAAACAGATTTTCAATAGAATAAAGTTCCCCTTGAAGCAGTGAAGATAATGCAATGATATATTCACAAATTTGGGTAAATTTGGCTGATTATTCTGATTCTAACATGATGTGCATTTTCGTGACGTTACAACGCGAGCAGAACCTTGTTTGAAACTGAACGGGCGTTGTAACGTCACGAAATGTAAAAGTCAATTATTCAAAAACAAATCCGAAATTTAAATGTTTTATTCCATTGAATTGAAGAACAAACCAATAAATTTGAATGGTGAAAAAAAAATTCAGAATATCATAAATATCCGAGCAGATTTTTTAAGATGTTGTTAGCGCATTAGAGAGGGTCGGATTCTAGCGCGTTGTAACGTCACGCTACAAATACGCATTTCGAACACGTTTTTCTAATGAAAACTAAATGTTCAATAGGTCAAATATATCAGAAATTTTACAAGGAATCCGAATATGAAAAAATATTTTGCGATTTACGCTCGTTTTTATGAGTTATGGAGGAAAATCTGACTACGAATGCGTCAAAACGTTGTAACGTCACGGTAGAATGTGTCTGTAACTTTCTGAGCCTGTTGAGTTTATTTCCAAGATAAAAGATGCAAAAGGGTCCGTATTGAATGAGTACATATTTGTATTTGATTTATTACAATACAAAACAAACTACTTAGCGCTCATCGTCGACCATTAGCCTCCCTATAGGTAAGAATCTGCATCACGTTGAAATACGGCTCGATTCATTTTTTTGATTACCCGGCATTGTATCGTCTGCACTCAGCCGATTGTGCCGATCACGTCTAGCCCGGGCGCGTACATCACATTCAATAAATGCTGGGATGAAAAGTAATCAACGCAATGCATGGTGAAATCTAGGCACAACGGTAAATCGCTGCAATCCATCATTTTGTATCAATCCAAACAATAAATCACAACTCCCCTGTCCCTGTGGCAGGCTGCAAAGGAAGGCAATATGCTGGCAACGAACGAACTACTGCTGGATAGAGACCAGTGTTTTCAACAGTTTCCGAACGGGTGCAAGAGAAGAACTGTCGTCTGTCCGGGACTGTGCCGTACATTTTAGCGTCCGCGTAAGTTGAAGCATTCAGCATATTGGAGATGATGTATAATATACTGATTGAATTTCTGCATGTTGGACCTGGCTCACCACAATGGATCACAAGATATGACCAGAATACTTGTAATACTTGTACTGAATAGAATTGCATGAAAAACCGATTTAATAAACTTGTAAAAATCAAATAGGGTAACTGCTCTCATTTTAAGAATAGTGAGCACACTTCCATCCTGATTCGTGCTCAATTGAAAATTGCAGTTCCCAAATCTGAAAAAAAAAACACTTTTTTCAAAATGTTCAATAAATCTATGAAAAAAAATGGAATTGAGCTCAAAAACTTCAAAAACAAACTGTTGTCCCACTTGAACTTGAAATTACATAATCATGTCCGCTTGAAATTTTACTTGTGGAAATACAAACAGAAAATCAAATTTGTAATACTTGAAGTCGTAAGATAACATTGGAGCTACTGTAGCAAGAATAAGTGCTAAAAACTGTCACATTAAGTTGTATTATTAATAATACATTGAAAACTAATTTGGGCCTGCTATGCATGAAGCAACAAAATAAAAAATAAAAAAAAAACAATAAATATAATATAGGGGGATTAGGGGCATAATGGACACCCGGGGCGAAATGGACACCCCTGTTTTTGCCGAAACCGATGACTTTTATGTAAAACTTTAAATGCATAAGTGTAAAGGAACAAGTCATGGTTCTATTTTTTAAAAGTACCATATATATTCCTCCAAAATAATCAAAATATCATTGAAATTGAAATATGTTTTCCATATGATGAAATTCTTATAATTTCGAAGCAGCAGCAAATAAGGTATTACGAGCGTTTGAGTGTGTCCACCATTAAAACAAGTAAATTGTTACCTTATCTACATGTATACGCAGATTTAGCAATGCATGAAGTATTATATTTTTGATCAGAATTTACTTAAAATAGCAATTTTAATGTTGTAGTCGATTCGGGGCGAAATGAACACTGCACAATGGTCCGAATCCACGTTTTAGCAGGAAAAAAATCCGTATCTCTGTTTTCGTTAATTTTAGGCGTTTGGTGTCTTCAGAGAAGTTGTTTGCATTTGTTTTCTGCATCTTTTCCAAAAATTTTTGATTAGGGTGGTCCTCGTCCTAACTCAAATCTGGAAAATAATTTTTTAATTTCAAGTCATACGCGATCGAGCTCTTCAGAAAAGTTGTAGGCAATGCTATTTCGAGCAACATTGCTGAATACGCCGTTTATCTAGCTCTTAATTTGAACATATAAGGTCAATTTTAAGTTTTGACTTAGGGTGAGCCCCCCAAAAACGGTTTTTTCGCAATTACTTTTTTATTTGATTTTTTTAGAAGATGTGAGCTTCGGAGCATTTGAAGAGCAAGTAATGACGCATATTTGTTCTGAACATTGCATGTTGCTAGGTCTTGTCATTCAAATGTTATGAGCAACTTTGACTTAAAAACAACGATGTATTCAGATGCTTATATCTCATGGAGCTGGTAAAATAAAAAAAATTCTTTAAACGGCATTTGGAAGGTCACATATAAAGCCAAATATGGAGCAAATATTACAAGACCGTTATTTTTTAAATTGGAATAAATCGACTCCAAAAATCCCCTTTAAAAATCGAAAAACTACTTATAACTCATACAATTTTAAAGATAGAGACAAACTGTTTTCGGAAAAAATGTGGGTTTTCACCAGACCTAAAAGTTTTCTATACACGACTTTTTTGTAAAACGTGAAACAAAAGCTTGAAATTGATAATTTGTTTTTAAAGAATATAATCGTTCTGATTTCCTAGAAAAACATAGCATGTACCCCTAAGAATCAAATTATCAATTTCAAGCTTTTGTTTCACGTTTTGCAAAAAAATCGTGTATGGAAAACTTGTAGGCATGGTAGAAACCTACATTTTTTCCGAAGACAGTTTGACTCTATCTTTGAATTTGTATGAGTTATAAGTAGTTTTTTCAATTTTTAAGGGGATTTTTGGAGTCGATTTATTCTAATTTAAAAAACAACGTTCTTGTAATATTTGCTCCAAATTTGGATTTATATGTGACCTTCCAAATGCCGCTTAAAGAACTTTTTTTATTTTACCAGCTCCTAGAGATATAAGCCTTTGATGACATCGATGATTTTAAGTCAAAATTGCCCGTAACATTTGAATGACAAGACCTAGCAACGTGCAATGTTCAAGACAAATGTGCGTCATTACTTGCTCTTCAAATGCTCCGAAGCTCACATCTTCGAAAAAAATCAAATAAAAAAGTTATTGCGAAAAAAAACGTTTGTGGGTGGCTCACCCTAAGTCAAAGCTTAAAATTGACCTACTATGTTCAAATTAAGAGCTAGATAAACGGCGTATTCGGCAAAGTTGCTCAAAATAGCATTTCCTACAACTTTGCTAAAGAACTTGATCGCGTATGACTTGAAATTTAAAAGTTCTATTCTAGATTTGAGTTAAGACGCGGACCACCCTAATCAAACATTTTTGGAAAAGATGCAGCAAACAAATTCAAACAACTTCTCTGAGGACACCAAATGCCTAAAATCAACGAAAACAGAGATACGGATTTTTTTCCTGCTAAAATGTGGATTCGGACCATTGTGCACTGGCAATTACGAATGGATGTACGCGGGTTGCATACTGTTAGGCGTTTTAGAGAGTTTGAAAATAATCAATCCGATTATTTTAGCCTAAAGTTTATTTAATTAACTTTGATGTTATGTAAATTCGTCTAAGATGGAGCATTATATCTGTGGTATTGATTTCCGTAGGCAAATTACTTAACTGGTCGATGCAGCTAAAGAATTAGCATAAAACATGCAGGGGTGTCCATTATGCCCCGATGGGTGTCCATTTCGCCCCGTACCTTTCCTGCCAGCCCTAAAAAACACACGGTTTACAATTCATTATTTCTTCACAATTAAGACATTTTACGTGCTGTAAATGATTGAAATACGTAGGAAACAAGATAAAGTCCAACTGATAATATGTTAAGTTTTTGTCTGTTATACAGGCCTAACGGACTCGTTTGCTTAGGGTGTCCATTATGCCCCTAACCCCCCTAACCTGTTTGCGTTTTGAGCTCCTGCATTTGATGTTAACAAACATTAACAGCAATACCGTAGTGTGCTAATGTATAATACCACCACGTTTTATCAGCCCATTAAAAGTAACTCCCATTTTGCCTGGATTAGCACACGCTTTTTTGCTTTGCTAATTTGAAGCATGTTTCTCATGGCGATTAGTGTCCTTAAAGCAATGAAAGGTCGCTCAAATGTACCTATACCATAACTTTCACAGCTTACTCGGTGTTATTACCTCTATTCAAGTCGTTTCGATGAATCAGTAACAATGTAATCTAATTTACTCTACTAATAGGGTAAATGCTCCATTTTAAGGAAGCATTTATATGCCGATAAACTGTGGTATTGACTTTCGAAAGCCCGAATGTCTGGAAAGCCCTTTGCTAAGGACACATTTCCACACCTGCAACGCATACCCTACAAAGCTTAACACTATTAACACTTTTTCAGCTTCCTGTTACAAACCAATTAAACACACACACAGCACAGCACAGCAATATCGAGTAGTGAACACCTCGGCTGGAATGGGAGAACATTAATTAATTGTTCCAGAAGCCACAAAACCAACGAAACTATTTGGTTTTGCGGGATTTGGTTTATGTTCGTTAATCGCAAACAGGACAGACCGACTACGGGTAGCGACGGCTGACAAGCAAGAACTAGGTAAAAATAGCACTAATTATTGACTGTCACCATGGAAGCTGGTGAAATTCGTGAAATCTCATCATGCAAGTGAAACCCCTCACTCAACAACGGTGGATGTTTTAATTGCGATCCGAAATTTCATAGCCACCAAAAGGGTAACAAAATTAAGGCATGTCAGACTGGACTAGACGATTGAAGACATACACAATGACAACTTGTGTAGCTAGGGAGTGCTAAAGACTGTTTCAAAAACTATAAATACCCTAAGGTTGAATGCAATATTCAATAAAGCTCAGTTAACATAAAACAAATAATTCCAACTTTGTTTATGCTTGGTGAAAAATTAAGGAAAGAAATTGGGCAAGGAAAGCCTGGATAGAAACGACATGCGGAGGTTCTATGAAACTGCCAATGGCGCGCGGCACAACACTGCGTCAGTGTCCACCATGTGCATTGACTACCGTAAAAATATGCATGTTGGTCGATATGGTTTTTACTCATAAGGAAACCCACTCTGGTAACACTTGTTTACAAAATAAAACGAAAGTTGTGAACTTCTGTCAAGGACCAAAATTTTTGAAGCACAATTCAGCGCTGATTTTGAAACCGTGCTTTAGATTTTTTTTTAAGTAGAGCAGTTTTTGAGTTTAAGCTCAATATCGAGTTTTACAACTTTTTAAAATATGGAATTTACTAAAATTCAAATATCTTGTGTTTTGTTCAACCAATTTCAAATCTGTTTCCATAAATTAAAAGCTGAACATAATACCAGTCGATCATCTCAATGCAGGTTTTGCGTCAGATTGATGAAATTCAAAATATTGACAAGTTTTAGGGAACATCTCCTTGATTTTTTTGCAAAATTCCAAAAATATATGAAGAAATGTATTTTTTTCAATAAGAAAAAAAAACATCAAAAATTCTTTCGCAAGGTTTATTTGACATATCATATATAGGCGAGTTACAGTAAAAAAATCAGCTCAAACGGAGCATTGATTACGAAGAATGAGATGTGTGAAATGAGAGACTTTGCTTAAACATAGAACAAAAATCGATTTCAAATCATCAACCTTGTATGAAAAGTCGAAAAAATTTCCGCTCTACTGTATTTTTTTTCTTTCACGTTTTCGAACTCAGGGCATGATTGTACACCAAGAAAGATCATCAGCTTACCGAGTTCAAAAATGCTGTAAACTAGTGTAATTATAATCGGTCATTTGACCAAACGCCGTTTGGCCGAATGTCGTTTACCCGAATTATATTAAAAAGAATTCAGAGGGGAGCGGACCTGGTGTGATGTCACGTACCTTTCACGTCGAGCAGCTGGGATCGAATCTCACTCCCGACAAACTCACAAAAAACGTGAGTTCTTCATTCGGAAGGGAAGTAAGGCGTGGGTCCTGAGATGAACTAGCCTAGAGCTAAACATCTCGTTGATACAGATAAAAAAAAAGAATTCAGAGTTGCATACAAACTTAAGGTGAATATAGAACGAATTTCCAAAAGCACAAATTTGAGGAACCAAATCACGGATCGCCCTGAAAATTTGATCGATTGGTCACCACCAGCAGGTGACCAATCGATCAACTTTTCAGCGCGATAGAATATTCGGTCCTTCAGATTTGTGCTTTTGAAAATTCAAGGTGTGGCTTCGTTCTATATTCACCTTAAAGTGGTTGCTCAAATGTCCAACGAGGATTTTGCATGGCTTCTTCCAAGACAGCTGTTTTTTTAGATTAACGTTGTAGTTAAGGTACCCCGGGGCAAGTGAGAATCGGGGGCAAGTGAGACCTATAGCTAGTATTTTTTTAATCATTTATTTTTAAGACTAACATTCTTCATGGAAAACATAGGTATCACACCTAATGATACTTTGAATACAAAAAATGTTATTGTTTCAACCATAAAGAGACCATATACGTTATTGTTGTTCATATGTAATTTTCAATTCAGTAGGTAAGATTGACGTGCTCTACTACATTCGTCGTTTAAAAATAGATTTGTTATTCTACAAATACTTTTTTGGTTTTAGGATAGTATTTGGAGTTCATGCAAAAGATTTCAAGCGAAAAAGCTGTATTTTATTTTTATTTATTGCCTTTAGTTTACTGCTCTCGCTTGCCCCAGTGCATTTCGCTATCTGGGGCAAGTGGGACCTATGAGAATAAATAGAGACAATTTTATGGGTTCATCTCGCATTGTAAAACTTTGTAAAGATGAAATTACCACGAAAGTAAATAAAAATTGACGCGTTAAGTAATCTACTGTTGAATTATACTTTATTACCTCTATTTAGATGATGAAATTCTTGTTAAAAATGGTAAAACCTTGGGTAAAACAAAAAAAATCAAAATCATGTATTTTTAATGTTTTTTTTTTTATAATATCTTCCATTTTTTCACTTAACGCTGCATAATGCATTCTTCTGAGCATTCGGGAACCATCCAAAAAAATTAAAATAGGGAAATGGCCTTTTCAAAATTTATGAATAAAAAAACATTATTTAATGATCGCAAGATTATGTAAGGGAAAAGATATTACTGAAAATCTCGAAACCCCAGATTTACTATTGGTGAAAATCATTAACTATATAATATAGAGACCAAGTTTCGAAATCTTTTGTCTCTTCACTTTACGGCGCTTTTTGTATAAAAAAAAATCAATTTATTTTGCATGAGCTGCTAGAGTTGATTCAATTCCCCCAGCGATTTTTATGTGTTACGTAATTTATGCATGCTACCATAAACCTTTTCTTATTTCAATCTCTAAACATAGTCATTCATATAAGAGGTTTATGATTTATGTTACCTTATTTGTTGCAACTTATATTAAGCCCTTTGAACAAAAACTCTGAATAGGTCCCACTTGCCCCGTGAAATGCAGTAAATGAAGATCTGCTACACTTTTCATTTTATGCATAATATTTGGAATGTAAAAAATTTGAAACGGTTTTAATGCACGTTAATAAGTACAAATATACCAACAACGTCTTTTGGGTCCATTGGAATTATTGAAGAATTTATGTTCTGAAACTTTTGGCATGACAAAACCAAATTAGCATTTTTTTAGGTCCCACTTGCCCCGGGGTACCTTACCAATATGACCAAATTTTCAGCAAAGATGTTTCTTCCTTTTTGGCACAGGCTATTCTTTCCAGATTCACTTATAAGAACTTTTGAAGATACTCTATTTTACTATTCAAGCGCTTCGGCTTTAGACTTTCCTTCAGATTTTCCTTATTTAAATCAAAGGCTGTTTATTCGAGTTATATTGATAATGATCACTTGAATTCATAATACCTTTTCCGGCCAAACGACACTTGGCCATTTGACCCTTTCGGCCCGATGGCACTTGGCCAAATAACCCGGAACCTACCTATTGTCCCAATAGGGCAGTGGTAAAAAAATAACTATCGAACTGTCAAAACTAACCCTGGTCGGGAGTAGGGTAATTTTTAACCAGACGCAAAATAACTATTGAAGTTTCAAATTTTAACTAAAAGTTAAACGAACAAGCGAAACGGTTCACAGCCTAAGTGTTTGACGTTTCGTGGGCCACGTTGTTTACGATTCGAACTTCCAGTGGGATTATAATGAGAACTATGGTAGGACGCTGGCCGTAAAGCATAACAGGGAGATTCAGTCTACGGTACTAATTCTTTCAAATGTTGTCAATGGAAATTTATCAAGAGTTGTATTCCACCAGGATTTTTCTATTAAATTCGTTATGGCATTATTTCAGGAGTTTCTTATACTATTTCTACAGGGCTTCTTTGAAGATTTCTTCCAACAATTTCATAAGAAGTTTTTCCAACCATTTTATATGGAATCTCTTGGTGTTCCTTCTGTATTTCATTAAATAGTTGCTTCTGAGATAACATTTACACAAGAATTCCTTCTGAGAATCTCAGAAACATTCCAAAAGAAACTGGAGGAATCTCAGAAGGAATTCCTGACGGAACCCCTGGAGGAATCTTTATCGGAAATCAAAGAAAAATCCTAAAAGGAATCACATGAGGAGTTCCAGCGGGAGAAATCTTGGAATAAATATCTTAGTGAATTCCAGAATGAATACCTGAAGGATACTCTTGGAGGAACTTGCTTAGGAAAACTATAAAAAAGTTCTGGTGGAACCTAAAAAAAAAAAATCAAAAAAAATACGGTTGTTATTCCTGAAGAGTTGTCCGAAGAAACTCCTGGTGGAAGAGAATAGAAAAAAAACCCTGAAAGAACTCCTGAAGGAAATCATGGATCAACTTCAAGGTCCTCAGAAGCAACTCCGGAAGGAATTCTTTGAGGGATCTTTCGAGGGACCTCTGGATGAATACAAGGAAGAATTCTCAAATGGAATCAGAAGAAACTTCGCAGGGTTCTTCATGGTTTCTCCAAATGTCATGGTAAAACCAGGGATTGGCGGCATGCACACTGCTCAGTGCGGTGCGAAAAAAGTCTGTGCTTCACACAATCTCAAGTGCTGTCTCCCGTTTTTTTCCGAGAGACAGAGACGTATGAGTGTGAGCTTTCGTAACTGTGTGAGAGACAAATCGCAGCACCAGCTCTACGGTGTAGGGAGTAATGCACCATGCTTGTGACTGTGCTTGTCAACAAACAGAACAAAATCACCTTATAAATTAATTAGAGAGTTTGTGTTTTCGGCAAAGTTGTTAGGCTTGTCAAAGACTTCCAAGTGATGGGTCGTTTGATTCAAAATTTCCCCAATCATGCGAAGTGTCAAGCAAAGTGCAAAGCACGGAGACAAGTACTGAGAGAGTGCATACGACAGAGATCGGGAGACAGGAGACTTCCAGCGTTCGGCAAAGTGAGCGTGCAACACACAACCGATTGCATGCACTCGCCTCCTTCTGGTTTGTTGTGTTGTCTCGTAGCAGCGTGTGCGGCGCGCAAAGAGTTTTGAGTCACACGCTATCCCTGGGTAAAACCAAATTGATATTTTTAACAGATTTATTAGCGAGCTTACCAATATCTTCGAAAAATATCCTAGTTTAATATGGTAGTTATCTGTATTGGGAACATCAATTGTCTGTTCTTCGGCAGCAAGCAGAACGATGGGTGGAAATTCGCTGCTTCTCATGCACTCTTTCAGAAATTTTGTAAACATCAAGGCCAAGAAACGCAAAATCCTACTAAAAACTATAAAGGTTTTAAAAATTAAAATCTATATTACAAAAAAGCCAATGTTTTTAATTCGATGATTTTTTTTTTTTCTGATGAAAGGTGATGAAATCAATTACCTACATTGGTTTAAACAAAAGTCAAGTTTTACGTGACATAATTTATGTATCACCCCTTAGACCAAATAGGTTTCGCTGAACGTAGCTTCTGGGAGTCCAAAACAACTGATACAGGAGGTAAGACTTGGCAATTTTCGAATTTTATGTTTTCCATATAAGTGTGGGCCTCCCTAATACGCCCTTTTCAAATGTTAGTCTGGATAAATGTTAGATCATGCAAAGTTGCTTCTTAAACAAATTATTAAACATCCATAAAGTTTCATTGGTTGATGAGAGGCTACTGAACCTATATAAGAAGTGTATCGGAAAGTAGTTGAAAATGTTCAGGATGCTCTATCTCAAAGCTGGTTTGGTCTGTTCATTTCGGTTCTTCTATGAAATCTTCACAATATAGTAAAGTTTAGAACAGCTTTGAAAAATTTGGAGAATGTTTAGTATTATTATAAAATCTGCACAAAATGCAATTTTGTTAAGAATTTTCAACATTTCAAAAATCTGTAGCGCATAAAATTCATACGATAAAAAATCATTTAACACTGACTTTCAAAATTCATATTTTCAATACAAAAATCTCCTGTATCTACAAAATGGTCCACTCCAAAAAAACGTCTAGTTTTTGGTCAAACTTTAAAGATCTGCTTTCAATATCTTAAAAGGTAATAAAATTCTAATTTTTGCTCTAACTTACTCGTCCTTAAATCAAAAAACATACCCTAATAAAAAATGCGATTTTTTCATATTATGTACCGTCGATGGGGGTGACAATGGGTCTGGGGGTGAGATTGAATCAAAACGGAGAAACATAAAATTTGAAATAGCTCATCAACTATGGCTAATTTATATTGAAAACTTTATATTATTTTAAAGAGGAGATGTTTTTACACATCATGATGCAGAAAAAGATGTTTAGCAATAATCGTTTTTTGTTAAAATTGTGGCTAAACTTATATGATGAAACTAATAGTAAATCACTCTGAAAAAAAATCTCCTTCACAATGTTTCACACAAGCACCTAACCATAAATTTTCTTATAAGTAGTTAGCTGTAGGTATAACCTGGTTGATGCAACGAAAAAAGTGGGCTGTCAATGAACTTTTTATATAAAAATTCAATATTTTCGACCCTATGTCTAAATATTAAAAATGGGGGTGAGATTGGGTCTAGCAAGTTATCGTGTGCACATAACCTTAACTAAAAATTGAACTTGTTATCCAGTCCCCATTTGATGTAAGAGTGGTGCCATGTTTACCGTATCTTCAGAAAGGACGTTTTTTCGAAAATATGTCGAAGAAGTGTCAAGCGAGTGTGTTCATACGTTTAGTGACTAAAATCATTTATAACAATAAACATGGACAGCTCCTCTAATCATCATCTAATGTTTAGTGTACTGCAATTTCGTAATCTCACAAAATAGACTTAAAAACGTTCATCTTCTCCACTCATTTTTGAAATTTTAAGGAAATATCCTGAAACTACCAGACAGTAGTGGGATTTAGGAAATACAGGGGCCATAAACCGGTAACAAAAAAAAAAAAAAAAAAAAAAAAAAAAAAAAAAAAAAAAAAAAAAAAAAAAAAAAAAAACATAGTACAATGTCGGAAAGTGTATGAACGTCGAGTTTTGGTTTGGTTAAACATTTCTCATGCAATCTTTCAATGCGTCCCTCCCTCATTGTAATCCCCCCTCCTCTCATGGAGGTTGAAACTTTAAATGAGGATGACTATGGTGGCTAAAAATGGCGATACAGCATACAAACGTTATTTTATTAAATTTCAACATTTTTTTCGATTGTATTAGTCCTTTTAGGAGGATTAATCATCTTTTAAAATTACAAAAGTTTTTTTTAGTCATGGTTATATTGTTTTTTTTAAGTAGGGTTACTAGATATGATCAATGAAATTAACTTATAGTGATAGATAGGCGATTTCGAATACTTTGACCCATTCTCACCCCCTCTAAGGGGTGAGATTGGGTCAATTTTCAATCATTTGTAGTTTAGTAAGCAATTCATATAATGTAATAATTTCTTGCTAAACTATCAATACCACTTAGAAGAGAATACATACCAAATAAAAAGTTATTCCGACTTCAATTGCATTTGTTATTTAACAAACAATCTTTAAGTATCCTTTTTTGACCCATTCTCACCCCCAACGACGGTATTTTTTATTTACGTAAACATGATTTGGAGGAGCATAGAAAAAAGAGGTTCCTCAAAAATGGCATTTTTTCATTTTTAAGAATTGCGCTCAAATGCAGTGGAGATTTTTCTTGAAAAAAATAATTTGCCTATGAGGATTCTGGAGCTTATTAAATTTGCACAAAAAAGTTAACAATTTTCGAACATTATCGAACTTTTTTCGCAATTTCATTTTTTTAGAAGGTGTGCAAAAATTTAAAAACATGCGTTCAGTAATCTAGGTTAAAACCCCAATTAAAAGAACATTTTAAGAAAATCATAAAAGCCATTTCGTTTTTCAAGGATTTATACAGTATCTCAAAAATAAAATTACTTAAAAGTTGTATTAAACTATTTTTGAGGCTATTGTAAACATTTTCAACTACTTCACGATACACTCCTTATGTTGGCACGAAACACCGTGAAAAATATTCACCCAATGTAGACATGAAAAAAGTTTTTGTTAGAAAAACTTTTTTTCCATAAATATGCCACAGCAACATTGTTTGGAGAAAATGTAGGTAATTGAAGTACCTTTCTTCAGAAAAAAATCATCGATTTGAAAACATGGGCTTTCTTGTGATATCGATTTTAATTTTTAAAACCTTTATTTTTCAGTGTAAGAAATATTTTTGTATTTTCTGGATATTTTCATAAAAAAACTTCATAGAATTTCACGATAGCCCGCCATATAACACTTTTTTGTAGGTCATTTTTGAGTTACATTGATTAAAAAAAAATCTATGAAAAAAATAGGCCCTCTTCAAATGTTACTCTTGACAAATTTCGAAAATCAAAGTATGTAAAGTTGCTTAGAAAGACCTATTGTTTATGTCCACAAAGTTTCAATTGATTCTGAGAAGGTGCTGCCAACCGCTGGTCGAGTTAGTGCGAAATTCGTCATATGCTACCTTAAGCTCAATTGTAGACAAATGATTTGGATTTCGCCTGGTAAAGAATGATTAAATTTTTAATGAATGTGTAACAAATAAGACCACAGATACATCAGAACAATTTTTGTTCGATTCGGTATCATAATATCTATTTTATACTGCCTTTTTGGTATCGTAACTCGGCAAGCCTCGGTGGGTAAATGTATGGCTTACTTTTCCTCACTATGAAAAGCAGTTGCATTATGAGTCATAATGCAACTCATTTGGGTTGCATTATGAATCATAATGCCATTGTTTGAGCAAGAACCTGTGATGATGATTAACCTGGGCTTGTTAGGGGAATATCTGTAAATAAAAGAAAATCGGGTTAAGTACGGTTCCTTTGAATTCCACTAAGAATTTGCATCCTTTGACAGATACGTATTTCGACCTCAACTGTAAGGTCGAGTCAAGTACAAGACACTGAAGACGACCTTACAGTTGAGGTCGAAATACGTATCTGTCAAAGGATGCAAATTCTTAGTGGAATTCAAAGGAACCGTACTTAACCCGATTTTCTTTTAAGAACCTGTGTTTCCACGTCAAGAGCTTGAAAAACTGTGACGATTATGGCACAACTTGCTTGATTCAAGTTTTGCGTCTAGCTTGATGGAACACTTGGGTGATACCGTTCAATCACCATGAAGCATGATGATACTGATGGAAATGGTCTTATTAAAGTGATTTTTTTTTCTCTTCGCAAAAAATGTTGTATGCAAATACCTATTTTGCAATGACAAAGAAACGGTAGAATATAATTCATTTAAGCAGTACCATCATGCTTCCCAATGGCTGAATGAGAGCGCCCACGTGTTCCATCCTACAAAATTTGAATCATACAAGCCGTGCTATAACCGTCATAATCGTTACGATATTTCAAGCTTCTACCGTGAAAACTCTGGTTTCCAATCAAACAATCACATTATGATTCATAATGCAACCGAAACAAGTTGCATTATGAACCACAATGCAACTCTTTGGTTTGGTGAAGAATAGGCCGTTACGATACCTAAAAGACAGGTATAAAATAGATTTTATAGTGCGGATTTGCAAAAAAATGGTATGCAACTCGTTGCAAAACTCGATTTTTTTTCAGCACTCTTCGTATTTATCCAACTCGGCAAAACTCGTGCTAAAAAAAAACAACTTTTTGCAACTCGTTACATAAATAACTATAAAATCCATACGTATGAAATCTAACGAGTTCTACTGAAACAGATGTTGGCACAAACAAATCACTTCCAACAGCGGACATCCTTATGGAGACGCATTGTTCCTTCCATGTATCGCAATGGTCAGTGCCATTCAACTCATGTCGACAGATACTGCTACCTTGTGGAAATCGGAATCAGTTTTCCGCATTCGGGTAAAAAAAATGAACTCACTGTCGGTAATTCAATACGCATGATCAGTAGAAATAAAAAACAAGCGTTCGTGGAGGGGAAGATGAACCCATTTCGTCATCTGATTCGTTGTTGTTACGGCCGAACGAATTCCTGTCGGGACTGTAGCATCGTAGCAACAAAACTTCATTGTTTAGATCTTTTTTACTCAGTGTCGCACAGCAGGTCCAAAGGAAACGTTGCATGATTGTTCCCAGAAGAAGGAAGAGTCCTTTACGTGTGCTCGTCCTGGTTCGTTGCCGCAGCTACGTGATTTTTTTTTTTGGTTGAGAACAAGTGGAAACAATAATAACAACAGGCAGGCGCCGGGAGGATATCCACTTTTTGTATCAGTCCCCATAAGTGATATTTATTCAGTAGCAAACCGCACGCCGCTGTTACTCTAAAGGAGAGTGAAACGTAATCACATGTTATCTGGCCTAGTATATCTAATAATGCGAGGGGATAACAAACAGACGGAGTTCGCCGTGCAAGGAGAAGGGGAAGCAAAGGAAAAAAAAACGGCAAGGAAAAACCAAAATCCGGTTACCGAGCAGTAAAAGGAGATATATGGAAACCTCTTGCAGCATCCGGATAAGCACTACTGGAGGAACGTAAGTAGAAAACGAATGACATGCTAAGGAATCTTTACTTTTTCTTGCTCTCACAAGGTTGCGGCCGGACGGCGGCTCGTTGAAGCAACTCGAGGAGGGGTGAGAAGTGTTTGAATAAAATATCACGCTGTAATTGATATCATCATTAGCCCTGCCAGGGGTGCTGACCATGGCAGAGCAAATAATCGTTGTCCCACCCTGGTCTATCGTTTAGCTCTTGGGTGATGTTGTTTTACCTTTGTTGAAATTCCATGCTTTGGACAACAGCGTGTAGTTTGGCGGTACACGTTTGCTGAGTTGATTAACGCTTTTCAGGTATAAATTTAAATAGTTTGAAATCACTTGTTCCCTTTTCTTTGCATTATAACAGTTTTGCAAAAAAAAGATTAGGTCCCAAGTTTCCTATTATAAGGCAATAAATCAGTTTTGAAGCAGATACCAAACACTTTACGAATAGTCTAATATCTTGACATTATAATCAACAGTCTTTTTTATAGATCAATGTTCGTTGATGGATTACGACTGTTCTTGGTGTATTCTTTGGAAAATTTCTTGGCTTTGCAGTCCGATTGTGAGATCAAAACACCTTATTTTCTCTTACTCCGACAGATCGAAACGTCGGAGTAAGAGAACATAAGGTGTTTTTGATCTCACAATCGGACTGAAAAGCCAAGAAATTCTCCAAAGAATAGATCAATGTTAAAATCTTAATTTAGAAAGGATTATAGACACATTCTACCGTGATGTTACGTTGGTCAGATTTTCCACTATAACTTGTAAATTCGACCGTAAACCCTCCAATATGTTTGCATATTCGGATTCCTTGTAAAGTTTCCAATAAGTATGATCTGTTGAACAGTTTTCATCGGAAGAGTATGTTGAAAATGGGAAAGAGTAGCGTGACGTTACAACTTTAACCGTCAAAAGATGGCGCTGATCTTGCGCATCGACTTTGTAGAAGACATTATTACTCTATTTCCTCAATTCTGCGAGTTAATTATTAAAAGCGTGAAAATGAGGAAATAAACCATTGTACCTGGTGGGGCTATGTACCAGTTAGTATAGCTTTCGGTACATTTCATATTAAGCCACTGGAGTACTTAGGACGTGCTTCCTCAAACTAGCTGAAGTCAGATAGACAACAGTATCTAGAATTTATCCCTCTACAATTGGCTTCTCGGTCCGGAAAATTATGAGCGGGGTGATTCTATTACATCCGACGTTTCGGCCCTTGGTTTGGGCCTTCTTCGTCGGATGTAATAGCTCATAATTTTCCGGACCGAAAAGCCAATTGTAGAGGGATAAATTCTGCCTATCAGTCGGTCGTTTCCACAATTAGCACAACAGTATCTAGGCTGCATTACCAGCTAAGCACACCACTCTTTGCTGGCGGTCTTTGTCATCGATTGAACTGAGGAAGCAAGAAGTAGGAACTTGTATTTAAGGACCATAGTTATATTGTATGCTCCAGGTTGTCGGATCACTATTCTTTAACCCTGAGAAGAGGATAAGGTTGAATTACTAGACTATATGAAAGTGGGGAGCTGTTGATTAAAAGGAGTAGGAAGCAATAACATGTATATCTGTATCAAGCACCCACATGAAAATGCCACCCCAGATCATTCACCGTCGTCCAGCGCCTAAAGCGAATAAGTTCGTGAAAAGTTTCTCGTCGGCCGATCGATAACGGTTCAGATTTCATTATGCATTCCAGTAGAAATTACAGTCTAGAAACGGAAGTTCTACCAGAAGCTCAACGCACCCCGCAACGGCTTCGTGCCGCGAGCCGAAATGTGCAGAGATAAAGACGGAGGCCTTTTGACGGACGGGCGTGAGGTGATCGAAAGGTGGAAGCAGCACTTCGATCAGCACCTGAATGGCGTGGAGAACGTAGGCACGGGAGACCTCGGCAGGGAAGCTAAGGATGCCCTTCATTAGCTCAAAACCAACAAAGCAGCTGGTGAGGATGGTTTCGTAGTTGAACTCAACAAGATGGGCCCAGAAAAGTTGGCCACCTGTCTGCACCGGTTGATAGTCAGGATCTGGGAAACCGAACAGCTGAAAAAGGAGTCGAAGGAAGGGGTAATCTACCCCATTCACAAGAAAGGCTATCATTCGGAATGTGGGGACTTCAGAGCGATCACGCTGCTTACTAAGTACCATCCTAGATCATCTTCCGTCGTTCATTCATTTCATTTATTTATTTAGTTAACATTAAATTCATAATAATACTGAATCAACAATTTGCCGCCATAATACTCGATTTGCAGCTGCAGCTCTCCAAAGTCGGTCACGCCCAACACTCGCCAGATCACGCTCTACCTGGTCCGCCCATCGTGCTCTCTGCGCTACACGCCTTCTTGTACAAACTGGATGGTTAGCAAACACCAACTTCGCAAGGTTGTTGTCCGGCATTCTTGCAACATGCCCTGCCCATCGTATCCTTCCGGCTTTGGCCACTTTCTGGATGCTGTGTTCGCCGTAAAGTGCAGCGAACTCGTGGTTCATTCTTCTCCGCCACACACCGTTCTCCTGTACGCCGCCGAAGATCGTCCTTAGCACCCGTCGCTCGAAAACTCCGAGTGCTTGCAGGTCCTCCTCGAGCATCGTCCATGTCTCGTGTCCGTAGAGAACCACCGGTCTTATTAGCGTCTTGTACATGGTACATTTGGTGCGGGGGTGAATCTTTTTTGACCGCAGTTTCCTCTGGAGCCCATAGTAGGCACAACTTCCACTGATGATGCGCCTTCGTATTTCACGGCTCACGTTATTGTCAGCCGTTAGCAAGGATCCGAGGTAGACGAATTATTCTACCACCTCGAAAGTATCCCCGTCTATCGTAACATTGCTGCCAAGACTTGTCCTGTCTCGCTAGGGTGGGGCTAATTTTAAAAAATGTCTCCGGGATATGATTTCCCATGTGGAAAGTGATCCACTAGTCAAAATAAGTGAGCTGTACAAAAATGAGCGATTTCGGTTTGTCATTTAGGGGTGGCGCAAAGGGTTTAAGTAAAAATTTTACTAGAACAAACCTCCAAAAAAAATTTCAAAATGAATTTTCAAATATAACATTTCTAGACTAAATAGGTGATTTTAGAACCCAATTGGACCAAATTTGTGCTCAAAATTGCGATATCTCTACTGGTTTCTGAAATATTTGAAAAAATATGTCGTATTTTGGTATTTTTTGGGTTAAACACCAAAATATGACATTTTTTCAAATTTCTTGGAAACCATTGTTATGTTATGTTTGAAAATAATTTTGAAATTTTTTTTGGAGGTTTGTTCTGTAAAAATTTTACTTAAACCCTTTGCGCCACCCCTAAATGTAAACCGAAATCGCTCATTTTTGTACAACTCACTTATTTCGACTAATGGATCACTTTCCACATGGGAAATCATATACCGGAGACATTTTTTAAAATTAGCCCCACCCTACTGTCTCGCTCAGTCCCCACCTACCAGCATGTACTTTGTCTTAGCCGTATTCACCACCAGTCCGACATTTGCTGCTTCACGTTTCAGGCGGGTGTACTGTTCTGCAACCGTTCCAAATGTTCTAGCAATAATATCCATGTCATCCGCAAAACAGACAAATTGGCTGGATTTCGTGAAGATCCCCGGCTGTTGAGCCCGGCTCGTCGCATAACACCTTCCAGGGCGATGTTGAATAGTAGGCAGGAAAGTCCATCACCTTGTCGTAGTCCCCGTCGAGATTCAAATGAACTGGATAGTTCACCCGAAATCCCGCTATCACCCGAAATATCAGTCTAGTCAGCTTCCCGGGAAAGCTGTTCCGTCGTCTGTCACCTAAAACGAATGAGTTCGTGGGAAGTTATCAAGCCGGCATCATCGACGGTCGGTCGACAACGGACCTGATCTTCATCGTACGGCAAATCCTCCAGAAATGCCGTGAATACCAGGTCCCAACGCATCATCTGTTCATCGACTTCAAAGCGGCATACGACAGTATCGACCGCGCAGAGCTATGGAGAATCATGGACAAAAACGGCTTTCCTGGGAAGCTGACTAGATTGATTAAAGCAACGATGGACGGTGTGCAAAACTGCGTAAGGGTTTCGGGTGAACTATCCAGTTCACTCGAATCCATGGCCGGGGACTGCGACAAGATGATGGACTATCATGCCTACTCTTACACATACGGTCAATTTGTGTGCTCTGCGGACGACATGGACATTATCGCCAGAACATTTGAAACGGTGGCAGAGCTGTGCACCAGCCTGAAACGCGAAGCAGCAAAGGTTGGACTGATTGTGAATGCTCCAAAAACAAAGTACATGCTGGTAGGCGGAACCGAACACGACCGTCTGCGTAGAAATGTTACGATAGACGGGGATACTTTCGAGGTGGTGGAGGAATTCGTATACCTCGGATCCTTACTGACGGGTCTCCAGTTAGCTGCTAAGGCTTTGGATCGCCAATCCGGAAACGGCGGGTTCGACTCCCGGTCCGGTCGGGAACATTTTCTCGACTGCCTGGGCATAGTGTATCATTGCACTTGCTTTACAATATACAAATACAAACAATGACAGGCGAAAAAAGCCTCTCAAATAAAAACTGTGGCTCAAAGAACACTAAGTTAAAGCGAGGCATACCAAGTTCTAATGAGAACGTAGATCCATAAAAAAGAAAAAGAAGGAGCAGCCTCAGACCGAGTATGTATGGTGGCGATAAATGGTTGATTATGTGTTAACATGAATGTGATGTTGAGCAAACAAATGTGATGTACATTGCAGTTAAACCTCCATAGGCGACAAACATCTACACGTGATTCGTATAAATCGGGATGATGGATATCCCTGCGGTCAAATGATTTTGAGCTAAGTAGCAAAGCCTTGCACGTTAAGTAATTGATTGATGAAGTGATTTTAGTGATTCCCAGAACCCATTCTAATGCAAGTATCACGACGCCCTCTTGTGGAAGGTAAAGAAAATGACATCGCGATTGCTGCTGAGCACAGGAGATAACATCAAACCCTGCCAGAGAAGGTTGGTCGACACGTAATTTAGAATGATTTATGCTAATTTAATTCATGAACGAGACCTGCAAATTGAATAATGAGGATGTTTGAACTTCTAATATATTAAGACCACTAAGAGGATGCGAACGATGAGGGGCGATTATGTAATTTGAAGAGGAAGCCAGAAGTCGTGTTCCAGAATGCAGCACTGTAGCAGGTATAGGAGAGTAAAATAAAAAGAAATTAGGCTTTCTTGGCTACGTGAAGTCAACCTGAGGGCATTTTCGGAAACCTCTCCCACGTATCTCATTAGGCACCGCCACCCAGTTCCCTGCAACAGCATAATTTATCGACACTCTCGCATTTTTTTCCGGACTGATATATTTATTTATTTATTACGTCTACCAACGTAAGGCGACTTGCAAATATTGAAAGCACATATGCAAGAACAAAATAATTGAACAAAATATTTGCACGACAACGAAAATAAATAAATAAATATGAGTCCCCAAAATAGGTGGTAACCATCACCCTAAACTTTTTCCTGGACATTTCATTGCAAAAACCAACATTCAAAAACCCCTTATCCGTCACACGGTTAGATTATTTTATTCATGAAGCCTTACGGCCATAGATTTACTAAGACGAATCCCAGTTGCTGACTACTGTCAACTTTTGGAACAGCACATTTTAGTAATTAAAGGAAAATATTGTGGGTCCCATTCTAATTCATTCCTATAGGATAGATGAAAGTGATAGGATTCAATTGGAATTGTCCAGGACGTTCATGAAATAAGTAAAACTGGTGATCCTTCAGTATTATTTAAAGCTGTCTATGGGGCTGTCCATAAACCACGTGGTCATTTTTTTGGGACTTTTCAACCCCCCCCCCTCCTCCCCGCGTGGTCATTTGTCCATACAAAAATTTTAATTTGTCCATACAAAATGATCATTGGCCGAAGGCCCCCCCCCCCCATGAGCACGTGGTTTATGGACAGCCCCCTATAGGTCAGCGAATCTAAAAAGGGTGTTTGTTCCCTTATTAAGGATGTGGCTCCCATTTTATCCTAAGAAAAGCAAAGGATTGAAGTGTTGTTTGTTTTGTTTCACGTTTTTGTATTTTTTATTAGAAGTGAGCATGCATGAAATCAAAAAGAATGGAATCAATCGGTGCCGTTATCGCTTGTTTTCGAATAGGATGTTTATGGGAGCGTGAGATTACAGATGGCACACATACCCTACTTAGACCGTTGTCATTTGAAACGCTTTAAACAAAGTTTAGGATCACACAGCCTGATGCAACTATGTTCGGACGACTGATAAGTACAGTTTAGGCTTAGGGACTCCATGAACTCCCTTGAGTATGGGTCTTAGAAAGTACGAGCCCGTCTGGCGATGTACTGCTCTATAATAAACAAGACTTATACTCACTTACATTATGTTTATCATTTTCGTCCTAAAGATCACCTGAACTTTCTTTAGCCATTTCAGGCATTTGCAATTTGGTGAAAAAGTATAAGTTAATTTTCCTCGCCTGTTCATACATCATTTTGTTCTAGTGTACCGTAATCCGGGGTCACGGTGTGTTTTTAGAGCAACTTTAAAACAAAAATATAAGTAAGTCTGAATTTTTGCTCAATGATACTTTAGGCCAATCCCTTCAATTTGCTGGGTCAATGGAAAACATCCATTGGGGGGTCTAGAACAAAATTTTGTTTTTAAGGTTTTTCATGCAAAAACTGTTAAAAGCGCATATGGTAAATTATTGCATCTCCTACAAATAGTCACAACTTTTTTGTCGTTGAAGATAGAACCATACAATTTTCAGGCGTTTCGAAGTAGTATGCGTAGATGACTGTGTGAAAATTTCGTTGAAATATGTTGAATGGTTTTTAAAGGGCCCATATAGTCGAGGCGGTAAACGCACGGGTATTCAGCATGACCATGCTGAGGGTGACGGGTTCGATTCCCGGTCGGTCCAGGATCTTTTCGTAAAGGAAATTTCCTTGACTTCCTTGGGCATAGAGTATCTTCGTGCCTGCCACACGATATACACATGCAAAATGGTCATTGGCAGAGGAAGCTCTCAGTTAATAACTGTGGAAGTGCTCATAGAACACTAAGCTGAGAAACAGGCTTTGTCCCAGGAGGACGTTACGCCAAGAAGAGGAGGTTTTTAAATAATAGCAAAACTATCAAACGCATTCTAAAATACTAAGCTTAGTAGCAAAAGTCCAACAAAATATCGATATATTTTTATATAATAATACATAAAAATATTTAATTCTAAGCACCTTGAGTCATTATGATGGCATGGCGGTACTGTGAAAACTTGTTTTTCAAATGATGAACAGATACATAGTCAAATACATGAAAGGTAAACACATACACTGCTATTATGTAGCTTTTCACTAAAGTATTAATTAATCATTACAAAAACCTAGTTTTGCGCAATAATGCAAATTATCACCTCACGAATGCTCAATCAAGTTATCAATTGTATTTTTATCGCTTGCGATAGAACTGTGCACTGCTCAGCGATGACCAGAGGCAAAGAGGTGGCAAAACGAAAATGATGCAACTTACAAACGATTTTTCACACATCTGTCAGTGCCGCCACATGCTCACCCGAGCAGCCGAACAACACCGAATGAGTTGGTTTTAGAAGCTACGGCACGAACGCTCGACATGCATACAGAAGCAACATTCGCATGTACCGACACCACACCAATAACGTTTCCTGCCTACGATGCTTCGTGATCTGATCGAATAGCATCGACGGCGATGAAAAGACAGGCTTGGCTGGAACGCAACATCTCAACGGCGAAAAGGTGCAGCCAACAATGTTGATCAGCGTTGAGTCTGTTCGTGTGCTATTCGTTCGGGAGGTTGGTTTGATAAAGCGAGGAAGGGTGAAAACATATTCGTTGCCGAAAGCGAATCGCATCATTACGCGAATGTTTTCACCAAATAGCAAGCTTGGTTTTGCGTATACTTTACATGTTCACAAGTACCAGTATGCCTCTATTACGAATCCTATAATAAACATAATTATCATGATTGCTGACCATGTCGGCCTTCCCTAAAAAAATATATATATTTGAATGTTATTTGATAAGCCAAGAAAAGCTCTCGAGGATTGGAAAATATCTTTGTTTTGGGGAAAAAGTACAGAAACTAAATTATTTTGGAATGTTTACAAGCTCAAACTTATATAGTAGTCAAAGAATAGAAACAAGTTAACTACGTTAAAGACCTAATAATAACATTGAAGTTGTGGGTATGAGTCTACATTTAACCATTGTCTTGAAGAACACCCCAACTAACAATCACTCATTTAACAGGCACCATTATTACGAATTAATTCAGCATTATGTTGAATAACATTTGAATTATTTTCACGTACAACCTATGTTCGGGTTTTGTTCACACAAATTTGGAGAAGTTATTAAGCGTCATGTTGTGCACCAACTTAATTTTTTATAGTTCAAAGCGTTTTACAAATGCACAGAAAAGTTGTTATTCGGCTTTGGCAAAAATGACTGAAAATAAATAAAATGCAAAAATGTTGAAACTCTCACGAGAGTAATTATTTGCTCTTATGTTGAGAACACTTATTATGAAATATGAATTACATATAAAGTTACCTAAATCCGGATTAGAACTCGAGACCTGTCGATTGCCAGCCGTATGCCTTCCTATCTGCGCCATCCTAGAGATGGTGAGATGCAGCACCCAAAGCAAAACATAATCTTCCCATGACTCAATAATGATCACTCCTGAACTTGTGTTCAGCAGTGGTGAATAAGCACAGCACGTGGTAATCAACTGAACAACGCCTTATACTTCAACAGCTGTTCAGCCCAAAACACGTGTTTTCCATTCTGATTTCGCTGCCAGTATTTTCATCGCACGGTGAGAAAACTTGTATCGAATGCGGCCAAAAAGTGTTGGTCCTTATTGAAGATATTGTTTCCATACGTACCAATTGCGATATGAATATGTTTTTATTGTTATTATTAATTATCGATCTTTAAACATGTATGACGATTCGTGGTGCGGTATGGTCTTGGACATGGACATGGTGCATTCACAGCATCTGTTCAGGTAATCTACTCATTCTCAATCGAAGATCCGTTAAGCAATTGTTTTATTTATGCTTTTGTCTTGGAATCTTGATACTATGTTCAATAAATTGTGCATAAGGATGTTTAGGGATACTTGAAATGTGTCGATCCCTGAATGCTGTTTGGTTATCTAGGTGACTGTGGGAACAATATTCAGTAAACACTACAGCACTGAAATGTCAAATGCATCGATGCAAGCGTCTCGTACAATCGAACTGCTGCGGAAGATAAAAAATATAATAATCAAGGTACAAGATATCTTGTTACAGACTTAAAATAATAAATGAATGCCTCATTTTTATGTTGATTACGTCTCTTGGCATTCAATGTTAAACTACATAATTATATTCTGTTTTATTTTATGTAATTCGTTTAAAATATTGGTTATTTAATAACTTGGTTGTCTAAACAGTTTTAGCCATGATTTATCCCATAATCCGAACAAAGTTCCGACGGGCTGAAGGCGTTTATTTGACAAGTGAAAAGCACATTATTCAGGAGCATATGCTTATCGATACATCAGCTTAATAAGATGCAGACAAATGTTTTGTTAAACTCTTTTGTTAAGGAATCAATGTTTGTCGAATAAATTTCTTGTTAAACTTTTGAAAAGTGTTTTAATTTATCATTGTTGATACCGATGAGGAAAGTCGAACATTGACTACTTTTTCAATTGAAAAATAATTTAAACAGTAATATGTAGAGCATAATTTTAGTTCAGTTATTATTACCATTATTAAGCAACAATTCAGCAAGCTTGCTTGTTTGTGACTTGCAATTGTTAGTTGGGACAATAACGAGAACTTTATTCAAAACAGAATTCAGTTAAGCAATATTCGATCAAGGTCAACTTTACGATACTAAACATAGTTTCCGGATTATTCCACGATATTTGACATAGCTGTTGAACCTAAACTTAAGTTTGTCTTTGAATTTAATAGCAATATGATACTTATTGCTTATACCACCATTTATTAACAAATAACTGATAATAAGTACTGAAAGAATAGTTGAAAGAACGGAGTACTTCTAAAATGTTTCTACATTAAGCATGAAAATTAGATTGTTCAGCATAAAGCCAAGGAAAAACAATTTGATAACAATGATTTAAATAGTCTGATAGATTTGCATATGATGTCTCAAAAAATTAATGCGCCACGCTCCCGTAAAGCCTTTTGATTGCAATTTGATACTTAGATAAGACTGTAATCATAAAAAAAAATTAACATGTATACGCAAAACCACCTTCTTGAAATTAATAATTAATACTTTAGTGAAAAGCTAAATAATGGCAGTGTGTTTGTTTTTCTTTCATGTATTTGACTATGTATGTATCTGTTCATCATTTGAAAAACAAGTTTTCACAGTACCGCAATCATAATGAATCAAGGTGCTCAGCCTTAAATATTTTTCATGTTTTATTATATATAAATATATAGATATTTTGTTGGACTTTTGCTACTAAGCTCAGTATTTTAGAATGCGTTTGATAGTTCTGCTATTATTTGAAAACCATTCAACATATTTCAATGAAATTTTCACACAGTCATCTACGCATACTACTTCGAAACGCCTGAAATTGTATGGTTCTATCTTCAAAGACAAAAAAGTTGTGACTATTTGTAGGAGATGCAATAATTTACAATATGCGCTTTTAACAGCTTTTGCATGAAAAACCTTCAAAAAAAAATTTTTGTTCTAGACCCCCCGATGGATGTTTTCCACCGACCCAGCAAATTGAAGGGATTGGCCTAAAGTATCATTGGTTAAAATATCAGACTTACTTATTTTTTTGTTTTAAAGTTGTTCTACACAACACACCGTGGGGTAACATTGTACATTTTCTTCGATCTTACTTTGATAATTTCCGTGCACAAGCAAACGTTACGTAGTTTATATATTGAAAACATGTACTGGCTGTCTTAAGGACTGTTCATTTTATAAAGAGGACACCTTATTTGTGTGATATCTTTTTTATTTTTCAATAAAATCATTATCGGTTTTTTTGCATAAATTTCCATAGCTATTCTACAGTGTAGGAAAAATATAACATTATACAAATTGTCCTTAGTTATGGAACTGAGGCGGTTTTCGTTAAAACTCAATAAAACCCCATTTCTCAAAATTCTACACAACTTTCCACATACATAACTTTAAAATTTTCATAAACTTTTCAATGTGTTGGGATCTAATACTATTCTTCTAAAGATAGAGTGTAATAGTTGGTCAGTAATAATGCACCAAGCATTATACAGCTTGATGTAGTGAGTTGCCTTGTTATCAATGAAATTGATAAAAAATACTTATTTAAGTCCAGTGATGCAATAACGCTATGGAATCAGTTCAAAATTTGTCCAGTATAGAAGAGAATCGCATTCTAAATGATACCGAAGAAAAATATGCTTTAAAGTACATTCTTCATCATAAATTTAATACTTAATGATGGCCAAAATGAAATATTGCATACTTTTTGCTCCATAAATGCAAGTTTTTGATTCTAGAGAAGCTTATTATTATTTATTTTCAGCAAGGTCTGACCCTATGTGATTATATACCTTATTTGGAAATAACTACTTGTTAATTTTTATTTTCGACAACAGTGTTAAGTTGTATTTGCAATAGAGTACATCGTTATTTAGAAGAACCTCCAAAGAACGAAGCGGTTTTATCTCCGGTAACTGCCATGAAGCACAGTAACCAAGCCAACAATGCTATCAAGAAGCGGTTTTCTGCATTTGAAATTGCATTATTAGTACTTTCGACTAGATCCATTGAAAACATTCAAAATTTATTATTTTTATACATTTTTGTTTAACAAATAAATTTTATTCTGAAAATTGAGTCCAACTTGTAACTTTAATATCTCAACAACCATTATTCCGATTAGGTTTATATTTTGCCAGAATATGTATCACTCAAACTGCTGCAGCATGGCAAACACTTTCATGCAATTAAAAACGATACACCGATGTTTTACATAAATTTTGTGTTTATCTTTAGTTTTGGGGAATTGAAAAATTGATCTCTCGAAACACTTTGCCACATTTCTATGAAGTTCAATAATTTTAACCCAATTTATTTATGGATATTATCTGCTAATATAATGTACTGAACAACCAATCAAGGCTGCTCAAATTTGAACTACGCATTTTCTTTTTATAGCCTTGCAAAGTTGTCCTCTTTATAAAATGAACAGTCCTTAGTATATGCTAAGCTACTTTGAAAAGTATTCCAAACTTTTAAAGATGTTTCAATAGGCTTTTTAATCTTATTTTTGATTTTGTTGATTTGGGGTAACCTGAAACGAGACCAGTCAATACGTAGCTCGATATGGGGCCAAAACGGACCAGTTGCTGATTGGCTGATTTCATGCTATTAGAAAAAAGCAAAAACCATCCGACCGTTCCCAACCGCTTGTGGGCAGTGTTGTCAAAAGCGATTGTAAATACGGTTCGCATACATTTTCATTATGATAAAAGTGCATTATAATCTGAGTACTGCGAATAGGAACGGTTTTTTTTTTTTCAAGCTAGCTAACGCACACCAACACACTTCTGACACTTGGTTTGAAAACACGCACGAACGTTTAATTTTCATGCCGCCACCATCCTCGGTGCGATTGTCAAACACATCGTCGCGACGCAAAAGGTAACTCCAATATTGTTCTCTTTTTCAAAGTTTATTCATTTTCAACTTGGGGTGGAAATTTCGATGTTTTGTTGTTAAAAAATTAACTACAATGCACTCATAATATTTTTTAGAACTTTCCTCGTTTTCCATGTGATCCAGTGCGCTTTGTCATGTTGTTTGACTTCTTCTGAAAAAACTGTGCACTTATAATAACAGCAAAAGAAGGAAATGAATTGGTTTACACATAATATTTGAAACTAATCCTTCATTAGTTTGGTTTACGAATACGCTATGGACAATCAATTATGGAAGTTAACTCCCTTTGCCCGTCCCCCTAAACTCATGACAAAATGTATGGGCACTTCTCAATTATGTTTCATGCGTAAAAAATTTTGATCTTGAAGCCACATAAAATGTTTGGCAACACTAGCCCGGAAGACGATCGAAGCGAAACGTAAATAAACAACAAACATTTTTGAAGAAAAGAAGATCAATAAGAAGCCAGTTGTCCGGTCTCGTCTCAGGGGGTAACATTGATCATTGGTTTGTTAGTGTTAAAAATGTTCACACTAAATTAGGGGTCTCTGATTTTGAATATGTTGTCTATGTGCTATTCGATATATGTTAGAATTAAAATCCTCTAAACCATGATAAAAGCTTAAATGTAGGCAATCTATTAAGGATTCAAGAATTAATATATTATTTAAATATTTTAAAGAAAAGGGAGCACTTTCATAAAAGATTCGCTTATGAAATTCAATTCTTGGAAGTCATATTGAATTATTACAGTGATTTCGAACCTCACACTGTATCTCGTAGTCATGCCAAGCATGAATGTTTGAGGATGTATCCGATTGCGATATGAAACACAGCAAAGAAAAAAAATATTTATTCATAAGATTATGAAACTCATTTTTTATGAATTTCATATAATTCAGTAGCTAAACAATAACAAATACCTTTCATGAGCATGATGCAATGAAAATTGTTTGTTTGAACATTCCATGAGGTGGGTCAAGTCGGTCAATGGTTTCCCGGCTTAGGTACCACGATTACGCGTTAAGAAAATACATTCGTGAATCTTTGAACAGCAACAAACTGATTGTCCGAAACTCTTCTTACTTATCGTTTCCAAAACCAAAGCCATAGTCACAGTCGTCTGAGGATTTGCGTTTGCTATCCGGAAAAATAGAAAAACACCAAAGCCTGTCCACTAGAACAGCATTGGTCTCCTCGAACGACAATTCTCCCGTCCGGTATGTAGCGAAACAAGATACATTATGCATATGCTCCAGAGAGGACTTCCTAGCAAACCTACCTTTGTCTAGGCCACGAAAAAAAACACTGTCACACTTCCGAAACATAACACGACGTAGTCTCGGGTTTAATTTGGTGTTTTTCCGTCCCTGCTCTTCTGTCCATCGGAATTTTACTGGTGTTTTCCCACCCACTAGGCTTCATCGTCATCACTAAAACACAGAGGCAACATTCCGTGCTCTTGTGTTTCCATAAATTTCAATTCCGCCGTATCTCGACCGGCGATAGTTCAAGTTCCATTACACCATTTGTTTTTGCTTCTTGCGGAGATTAGATCGGATCTAACACGGACAATGGTCAGCCCAAAATCTAGAGGACAGTGGACATTCGGGGCTGATTTCGCGGTCCTGTTGTACCGTCAAGGCACCATTCACCGTGGATCTAAGAGGATTCGGGGCAAATAAGGGCTGTCATTTGACACCAGTCTTATAAACATTGTTGGTGCCGCTTTTAATTGCCTTCATTATAGGTTAAAATTAAAGCAATATCCTCAGAAGTAGAAATTTTTTCACAAAATTTGGTGATATAGTACAATTAGTAAAGGATAGTAGGGTCGCCTAATTCCGTGGTAGGTCACCATTCACCGTGGTAGTAGGGACCCATTCACCGTGTATGAGAAATTTTATTCTACTATGTTTAAAAATGATCAAAACAACCCAGCCAAGGGAATTTTCTTCGTTTAAATTCATTTCAAGTAATAACTTGCAAGATTTTATTAGAAAAACGAATGTTCAAATTTTCGATTTTTTCTAGATGTATGGGACAATATGGGGCACGGTGAATGGAGACCATTGATTTTTAGGGTACCCATTTACCGTGCCTTTTTGTTTCAATTAAAAAGTACGAGTAATCGTACTTTCTTGTTAAACTTACGTCGGTAATGCAAAATACATACCTGATATGTGAATTTAATTGCTTCTTGGTGGAATAAAAATGTTACTACATTTAGTTTATCGCTTAAATCACCTTAGCGCAGTTTTCGTTTTTTCACTATGAATGCAGTGAACGAGCGGAAACCCGCTTCATGTAAACACCCTTTAGTGTCAAAATGATACTTTTAAATGTTTCTAATGAGCGTTTTGACATGGTAACCATACATTAGTGTTGTATTGGTGAAATTGAAGGGAAATTGTCATATCACTCAATCATAATATGGAAATAATGAAAAAATATTCGAAGGCACACGGTGAATGGAGCCCCCACGGTGAATGGCGCCTTGACGGTAGGTATCAAACATGCTTCCTGCTAACGACTGCGTTATAGCCCATCCCGTGCAAGCAGAAGGATTAGCTCCGATGGAAATTTGAAAAAGTGGAATACGATTCGTTTAGCTCAGCTTTGTGGTTCGGTGGCGACTGACGATTGAAATCGGACATACTTTTCTCAGGAGGTATTTATCACCTGATGAACGGTCTTTTATAAGTTCCAATGTAATTCTGTTCAAATATTTACCATTTATTCATTACATTCCAAATCTACCCGTTAAGCTTGAAACAGCTCTACTATCTGAAATTCAAAGACATTTATTCATATGTCTGGAATATATATATTCCATAGAGTATTTTCAAAGGATTCTCTAGGGAATTATTAAATTAATCATTGGTTAATTTTAAAAGGATTCTTTTGATGGAATTCCAAAGTAACCTACGAAGGAAAACCTAAATAAAGTTCTTGAGCATCTGTTTGAAATTTTTTTGCAGAAATTGCTGAATGCATCTTCAGAAATATGTACTTTTCATTGAATCCAGAGTTGAACAACTGAATAAAAGGCTGAGTAACGTGTAATACAGACCCCATTGAAGTCCTAAATCTAATCCCAGCAACTCCTATCACAATCGCCTCATGACATCAGCCAAGCTACATGCCTACTAAGGGAATATTGATTACCCAGCCATGGTGGAAGTTATGGTCGTAGGTTGACAAGAAATGAGATATTTCTGAAATCCTAAGCGTTCGTTGTCCAGGTTTCCTATGTAAGGTTTGGTTGATCGATAACCGAGTACCAGTGATTTTTTTAGCACAATTGTGCCCCATGATCTTTCAAAAAATTCAGGAGTTATTTGTATTTGTATTTGTATTTGTATTTGTATTTGTATTTGTATTTGTATTTGTATTTGTATTTGTATTTGTATTCGTATTTGTATTTGTATTTGTATTTGTATTTGTATTTGTATTTGTATTTGTATTTGTATTTGTATTTGTATTTGTATTTGTATTTGTATTTGTATTTGTATTTGTATTTGTATTTGTATTTGTATTTGTATTTGTATTTGTATTTGTATTTGTATTTGTATTTGTATTTGTATTTGTATTTGTATTTGTATTTGTATTTGTATTTGTATTTGTATTTGTATTTGTATTTGTATTTGTATTTGTATTTGTATTTGTATTTGTATTTGTATTTGTATTTGTATTTGTATTTGTATTTGTATTTGTATTTGTATTTGTATTTGTATTTGTATTTGTATTTGTATTTGTATTTGTATTTGTATTTGTATTTGTATTTGTATTTGTATTTGTATTTGTATTTGTATTTGTATTTGTATTTGTATTTGTATTTGTATTTGTATTTGTATTTGTATTTGTATTTGTATTTGTATTTGTATTTGTATTTGTATTTGTATTTGTATTTGTATTTGTATTTGTATTTGTATTTGTATTTGTATTTGTATTTGTATTTGTATTTGTATTTGTATTTGTATTTGTATTTGTATTTGTATTTGTATTTGTATTTGTATTTGTATTTGTATTTGTATTTGTATTTGTATTTGTATTTGTATTTGTATTTGTATTTGTATTTGTATTTGTATTTGTATTTGTATTTGTATTTGTATTTGTATTTGTATTTGTATTTGTATTTGTATTTGTATTTGTATTTGTATTTGTATTTGTATTTGTATTTGTATTTGTATTTGTATTTGTATTTGTATTTGTATTTGTATTTGTATTTGTATTTGTATTTGTATTTGTATTTGTATTTGTATTTGTATTTGTATTTGTATTTGTATTTGTATTTGTATTTGTATTTGTATTTGTATTTGTATTTGTATTTGTATTTGTATTTGTATTTGTATTTGTATTTGTATTTGTATTTGTATTTGTATTTGTATTTGTATTTGTATTTGTATTTGTATTTGTATTTGTATTTGTATTTGTATTTGTATTTGTATTTGTATTTGTATTTGTATTTGTATTTGTATTTGTATTTGTATTTGTATTTGTATTTGTATTTGTATTTGTATTTGTATTTGTATTTGTATTTGTATTTGTATTTGTATTTGTATTTGTATTTGTATTTGTATTTGTATTTGTATTTGTATTTGTATTTGTATTTGTATTTGTATTTGTATTTGTATTTGTATTTGTATTTGTATTTGTATTTGTATTTGTATTTGTATTTGTATTTGTATTTGTATTTGTATTTGTATTTGTATTTGTATTTGTATTTGTATTTGTATTTGTATTTGTATTTGTATTTGTATTTGTATTTGTATTTGTATTTGTATTTGTATTTGTATTTGTATTTGTATTTGTATTTGTATTTGTATTTGTATTTGTATTTGTATTTGTATTTGTATTTGTATTTGTATTTGTATTTGTATTTGTATTTGTATTTGTATTTGTATTTGTATTTGTATTTGTATTTGTATTTGTATTTGTATTTGTATTTGTATTTGTATTTGTATTTGTATTTGTATTTGTATTTGTATTTGTATTTGTATTTGTATTTGTATTTGTATTTGTATTTGTATTTGTATTTGTATTTGTATTTGTATTTGTATTTGTATTTGTATTTGTATTTGTATTTGTATTTGTATTTGTATTTGTATTTGTATTTGTATTTGTATTTGTATTTGTATTTGTATTTGTATTTGTATTTGTATTTGTATTTGTATTTGTATTTGTATTTGTATTTGTATTTGTATTTGTATTTGTATTTGTATTTGTATTTGTATTTGTATTTGTATTTGTATTTGTATTTGTATTTGTATTTGTATTTGTATTTGTATTTGTATTTGTATTTGTATTTGTATTTGTATTTGTATTTGTATTTGTATTTGTATTTGTATTTGTATTTGTATTTGTATTTGTATTTGTATTTGTATTTGTATTTGTATTTGTATTTGTATTTGTATTTGTATTTGTATTTGTATTTGTATTTGTATTTGTATTTGTATTTGTATTTGTAGTTGTATTTGTAGTTGTATTTATATGTTTATTCATCTGACCTCAAAAATCTCAATGAAAACTTAAAACTAGATCACACATCATTACAATATCAAAACACAAACCAAGAAAGAAAACACACATTGAAATAATAACAAGACTACTTTCTATGATCAAACCACAGATTTTCATAACTATTTCAAACCATAAATACATCGCACAAACCAAAACTCCAAAATACAGCATACGCAAATCTTTATCATATCATTGTTTTAAAATGTTAGAGTTTCCATGTATCATTGTGGCGATTGATAAACTCACGGAATCTAACTCTTTCAGGCCATGTTTAATCATTCATAGCTTTAACTCTTTGATCCTCATTCAAAACAACTTTGAAAGACATATAATTGAGCTTAGAGTAATCCATCTTTTTCGAAACTAATCTTCTTACGTCTGACTTATGCGTACAATTAAGTTCAAGACTGCGAGATACCGTCGATCTAATTTCATGGTCTATCACTTTAGAAATAATTTAAAAGTGCTTTCAATGATCTCCTGCAAGTACTGCTCATTAGTACTGGGTGGCGACGTTATTGGAGTAGAATGGTGTTGTCCATTCTTTTCCGACACAGGTAGTTTTACGGTGATAGCTGTTAACGTGTTCAAAATCATATCCATTTTTCCTTTCAATTCCTTGATCTCTTCTTGCACATCTTCTCTTCTTGATGATCTGCGAATTGTAATAAACTTGAGTAATCACCGTGCAATATTTAATAATTGGGTTGCATTGGCTTTTCTCGGTGACAGGTTGTATTAAAACAGCGTTTTATACGTTACGCGTTTCAGCCTACTATTCTTCAGCCTTCCTCAGACGCCTACAATACATTTATTAGACAGTTACAATTTTCGTCAAATTCTTACAAAAAGTGTCCCCCCTTTTTTGTAAGAATTTGACGAAAATTGTAACTGTCTAATAAATGTATTGTAGGCGTCTGAGGAAGGCTGAAGAATAGTAGGCTGAAACGCGTAACGTATAAAACGCTGTTTTAATACAACCTGTCACCGAGAAAAGCCAATGCAACCCAATTATTATTTTTTAATTGTATTTGCCCTTATAGATGGATTTATCATCTTTTAAGGAGGTTCTAAAATATTATTAATCCATCTAGAAGGGCTAATACAACCAAAAATGATTGAAGTTTAATAAAATGACTGAGTTTTATGAGTCATGCTAAAATTGTATTTCAAGAAGGTTTACCAGCTAAGATGAAGCTAATAAGCCTTATCTTATTCGATAAGCGACTTCCGAGTACTTTCACCCATTCTCACCCTCAACAATGGTACATGTTATGTTATTGTAAATTTTAAATTGAAATACAGTAATGTTCCGATTTTATCACGCCCTCCGCGTGTCAGTCCTTCATTTTTCATTAATTTACTGTAACATTTGAGAGCAAGTGCTTTCCCTCTTCTTGAAGATGAATGTTGAAGGCACGTTTTGCGACGTTTTAAATATTGAAAATGCGTAAAGATTTTGTAGAATATTTAAAAGTAGTTTTGAAAAGGGGCGTCATAAAATCGGAACAATACTGTACAATATTTTTTAATCGTCAACATTAATATGCCAATTATGATGATCGTTAATTACTATGTAAAAAATAATAGTCAACCCTCTCACGCAATCGGAGAAAAAGCATTTTCTTTGTCTTGTAGTGATTGTGTTTGTGGATTGCATAAAAGAGATAAAATACGGTCCACAGCATCGATGAAGCGTGTTGTTACCAAAAACAGTTGAAATGTTAGTGGGTTAGGTAATAGGCCAAGTTAGGTGTAAAATTCTATAAATACTAAATTCCATCTTGAAATTTTCTGACTCACAAGCTTAATTAGTGCTCAGCATCGCTTCGTTTCCGATGAAATTGAGCATACATCCTTTGAGGGAAATTCAAGCGAAATTGAATCTGGGCACACGTCGTTTCTTTCTTGATAGACAATTTGCTTTGATGCGGGAGGTATGTATGTGTAGGTGTTGAAATATTGATGGAACCATCTCGTCTTTATGGAAAAACGACTTTTAATATAAGCAACGCTCATGCTGTGCAGGAATAGCTTTCTTTGTACTAACAAAGGCGCCTTTCATCAAATTGTTATCGGTGTATCGACGAAGTTATAAATTGAGGCAATAGTAAAATTCTTGTTGTTCTAGTCTAGGGACAATGATGAAGCAAATATAAAAATGTATAATCCACTTTTAAGTTGAATAATATGTCAATAAAACAAAGCATATTAACCCTCGCGCTGTTGTACAGTAAAACCTCCATGAGTCGATATTAAAGGGACCATCGACTCAAGGAAATATCGAGTAGTGAAACAAAAATCCTTTGAGAAGCTTCTTGGGGGGACCATCACAGTAACCCAGATTTTTTTTAGAATGGAAAAATGTACCTCCATGAGTCGATATCGAGTCAAAGAGCATCGACTCATGGAGGTGAAATAACTGAACCTTGTCGGTTGGTGGTTGAATAAAGAATGAATTTATTTCTCTGAAGATTGTCAATGTACATTTTGATCAAAGACTACTTAGATGCTACATTCTCTCCCTTTGTCAATTTTTCAAATAATATAGTTTATGAACAATAATGATATATTAGTTAACAAATTATGAACGATTGTTTCTTAAACGTTTGGACCATATCGATTGATGTTGTTCTTCGTCTCGCAATCGTTTATCGCTTAGTTTTGTGTTTGATGATGTTAAGTTAGTTAAAAGTGGATTATTAGTGACAATTGATTTTGTATGATTTACGTGCCTATCTGTAATTACACCAGAATCAAGATTCTTTAGTTTGAGTCTAGTCCCATTCCGCTGAAGCACAATATGTGGCTGAGACGCAAAATTTGTGGTTAACTTGTTCTTTCACAACATGTTCTTTACAAGAACATGATCGTCTACATCTATCTTAGAATATTTTGCATGTTTCTTCATGTTAGTGTGTAACCTGCCTTTTTCTTTTGAATTTCTATCATTCTCTCGTGCTTCTGTTACATCAACTCTCCTCCTAATAGGTGGTAGTCTATCTCTAATATCCCACCCAAATAATAATTCTGCGGGACTAAAATGTGTTGATGAGTGTGGTGTAGCCCTATAAGAATGCAGAAAATCTTGAAGATCGTTCTTCCAGTTTCTCCCAGTAGCGACGCTTATTCGGATGGTTTTCAAGAGGTTTCGATTCTGCCTTTCTACCAGACCATTTTGAAAAGCAGCATATGGCACAGTATGCTGAATGATGATGCCGTTAACTGAACAAAATCTTGCGAATTCCTCCGATGTGAAAGGCTGTCCGTTATCACATATGTACAATCACTTCTGGGTAACCGAAACGGGCAAAAGTTTCTCGAAGCTTGGTTATGGTGAGATTTGCGGTCATTGTTGATTGATTTGCTACTTCAATATATCTATGAAAATGAAAATTAAATTTATAAACGTCTAACAGGTATTATATTATGAAATACTGAAACCTCGAAAAATAATCAGTAAACACTAGCAAGTGATTTCCCCCAGGTATTTCCATGAAATCTATAGCCAGTATCTGCCACGGAAATGCAGGCATTTCGATTCTGGAAACAGGTTGATGTTTGGGTTCGGAAACCAGAAGGCATCCGGAACAGCTTTGGACAAATTGTTCCACCATTTTGTCCATGTGAGTCCACCAAACCTTTGTGCGCAAGCGTCGTTTCATCGATGATATACCCAGATAAGGATCATGAGCTATCTGTAGAGTTCTTGTTTGTAAGCCTCTTGGTACAACAATTTTGTGATCCTTCATTATCAAGTTTCCATCATACATCAAGGAGCTGGCAATTTTCTTGTATCTGGACAATATTTTCGGCCATCGGTTTGCCGGGTAAGGTATCCATCGAATAAGTTCTTGCAATTCAATATCATCTTTTGTAGCTGATTTAATTTCTTCCAAAGACACCTATCTTGGGCATGTGTCCACGGCTAAAATTTTCACGATCCTTTCAGATTCTTCATCAAATGTTGGATCGGAACCGGAAACACGTTGCCAAAGGCGAGAGAGTACGTCTGCTATGTTACTGTTTCCAGGACGATACATGACTTTGTAATCGTAAGACATCAATCTCAATTTCCATCTCTCAATTCGAGGCGAGGGCTTCAAGCGATCTCCAAATATCGATACCAGCGGCTTGTGGTCTGTGATCAACCAAAAGGTTAAACCGTAGACATATTCATGGAATCTTTCGCAGGCCCAAACTAAGGCAAGAGCTTCACGTTCCGTTTGAGCATATTTCCTTTCGACAGGAGAAAGAGTTTTGGATGCATAGCAAATAATACGACCATGATCTCCTTTGTGCCTTTGTACTAGTACTGCACCTAATCCAACAGGGCTGGCATCGGCAATTATGAATGTTTCATCACTAGGGTCATAAAATCATGTTTATGGTTTGATTTTATCAAACGCTTCCTGATGCTCAGCTTCCAAAATAAATTTGGATTCTTTCCGTGTCAAACTGTTCAGCGGAAATGTGAGTGTAGCCATGTCAGGAACGTAACGGTGAACGAAATTTACAAGTCCGAGAAAGCTCCGAGTTTCGGCACACGATCGTGGCGGTTCCATTTTCAGTATTGCTTCTAACTTCTTTGGTGAAACAGAAACACCGCTACCGGAGATCAAATAGCCCAAAAAATCTATTTCTTCCACATTTGAATCAATTTTCTCGTTATTTAATAAAACATTGTGTTGATGGAGACGTTCAAGCACAACCTTTGTTCGTTGATGAAGTTCATCTCTGCTTTTAGCCGGTATCAGTATGTCATCAATGAAAATGATGAGCCACGGCATATCGGCGAATAAGGTTTCATCACCTTTTGGAAAATTTCAGGTGCAGCGGATAGGCCAAATATTAATCGTTTGTATCGCATCAAACCAAGAGGCGATATAAAAGTGGTTATATAACGGCAATTTTCATGTAATAAGTAGTACTTGATGGAATGCCTGTTTCACATCAAGCTTCGTGAAAACTTTGTTCCCGCCAATTTTACATGTCATTTTGTTCCATGGTAGGTAATGGATGTACCTCTCGAACGATAGCTTTGTTAGCCTCACGCAAATCTATTATGATCCTGACTTCTGACGAGCTCTTCCGTTTAACCAACATGGGTGAAACTCATTCAGAAGCTTCGCTCACCTTTTCAATTATGTCCTGAGCAAGCAGTTCCTTAAGTTTCTTTAAGGTTAATGCTTCTAATGGAAAAGGAATACGTCTAATTAATTGTCGAACTGGAGAGACTGTTTTATCAATTTTTATATTCGCCTCAATCCCTAATAGAAATGTTGTTCCATTCAGTCAATTTATTGTTATATCTATGAATTATGAATTACAAGTTAGTTAAACATTACCTTGCATGTGGGGAAAGGCCACATTATCCACAGCTTGTACGAACTTTAGTAATCCCAATTTCTCGGCTGTATCTCCGGACATGAGTGAACATTTTCCTCCCTCGATAACGTACAGTGTAGTTTCATCGGTGTTCCCTTTCCATGTGATTTCCGAATCAACTTCTCCAAGGACCTTGAGATTGTTGCTGGTTCCATAGGCATGGAACGATTTCTTGCTCCCCTTTCTCACGCTAAACGCCATGAACCCGGTTTCCTTTAAGGTTTTCCAATCGCGATCACACAGCACGTCAACATCTGCTCCAGTGTCAATGATGAGTTTCATGACAGCTCCACCGATGCAAGCAGTCGCTGTCCGTTTCTTCGAGTCCAGATGGAAAAGATCGAATGTTTCCACTTCTGTATCCATTGTATGAGCTCCATAGTCCGTGCGTTCAATTTCTCGAATGTACTGCTTCTTCCTGATGATGGTCTGTTAGAATTGATGGTTTCGGTAGAATTGCGATGCTTCCTTATCTGACGCCCGCAACGGGCAAAATGTCCAACTATTCCACAAATACGACATTTCTGGTCTTTAGCAGGACAGTTGTCGCTTCTGAATGCATGACGTCCGTTACAACGGGGGTACCTCTCCTGCTTGTAGTTCCTCAATGTTTCATTCGATTCTCGGTTCATTTTGTTGATTTTCAGCACGCTTTCCGCCGGACAAGGAGTTGCGCTTGTTTCGCATTGATCCAACTGAGACTGCAACGACTCATGAGCACGAGCTGCAGCAATAACTTGATTCAAGGGTAAATCACTCTTCAGAATTTTTGCCTTTAATTTCAGATCCTTCGTGGTCGACATTATCTGGTTAACGATCAATTTTTCAGATTGTCCGCCAAGTTCACAGTTTTCAGCAAGCTTCCGGAGTCGAAAAGCAAATTTTTCAATATTTTCTCCTGGTAACGGAGACGCTTGCCGGAACTTCTGCAACTCGAACGCGATGGAGATTCGGGGAATGAAATATCCATCCAGTGTTTCAATAGCCAGATGGTATCGGTTTTCGATCAGATGATTTTCGTCCACACCGATCTGGTCAATAATTCTCCGTATATCCGGTCCACCGAATAACGCCAGGGTTTTGAATTTGGCTTCGTGGTCTTCAATACCTCTCTAATCTACATAGGGTATCGCGCCACTTGGGCGGTGGCTTCTATATTCGTCTGTTTGCCTCTATAACTCAGTCAATTTTGAACCAATTGACTTGAAATGTTGTACACGGGTAGATACTAAACCTATCTCACTGCATTCCAAAAATTGTGCCAATTGGTTCAAATTTGACTGAGTTATAGCGGGAAACAGACGAAAATAGAAGCCACCGCCCAAGTGGTGCGATTCCCTACGCGTTAAATTGCTTCTTCCATTCCTCCCAGCGAATGGCTACGCTCCCTTCTGAGTCTTCAACGAATGGTGGGATGAGAGGATTGACCTAGCGGGGGATAAGATGAAATAACTTCTTCATCTAATAAATGTTAGAGTGGTTTACATTAACCATACATTATTAAAACATACACTAGTCCTACTAACGCTCTACCTTTTCCTGTTTGGTTTCTGTTGCTCCCATTTCATTATAAATGAATTTCTATGGGCAACCCAAACTTTCCTGCTTTGAAATCCATTTTGATTTCAACAGCTTTCCATATTTGATATGCGTTTTAGGAAACTAAAATATCAACTTTCAGGTTCCGAAGCTCTGAATAATCTCTATATTCAGACAACGTACTGCATCCTGAATTTCTAGTTCCAATATTTTAGTTCTGGAACTGTTTCGAAGGCAACTACAAACATGAAAAAACGAAAAAATCTCTCAACTAAAATGTGCATTACCATCGGCCACGCCATCTTCAAATGTTCGTGTTTTACGATACCCAAGCAACACACTTGTTATAATAGAGTTACGACAGCGCAAGTTTTGGTTGTATAGAAGTTTATTTTACGTAATTCTAACATAGTGTTGAAATAACGTAAAATAAACTTCTATACAACCAAAACTTGCGCTGTCGTAACTTTTATATAACATGTGTGTTGCTTGGGTACCGCCTGGTACTCGAATCTGCTTCCCGAATCTTGACCGCTACGCTTTCGTTTTCTGAATCTTGACCGCTGTGCGGATCTTGACCGCTCGATTTCCGCTACTGTTATTTTCTGCTCGACTTCCGCTTCCTGATCTGTTCTGCTTCAATCTTGTTTTCTCCTTCAAAATCAGATGGTGACACACCGGGACTTGTTCCAGTAGTTAACCTCCGCCGTCGATGGGTCGAATAATCCGCACCCGCAGTCGCCAAATGAAATAACTGAACCTTGTCGGTTGGTGGTTGAATAAAGAATGAATTTATTTCTCTGATTGCCAATGTACATTTTGATCAAAGACTACTTAGATGCTACAGGAGGTTGACTGTATTTTGTACAACACATTGAAAAATCTCGCTATTTGTATTCATCATTAGCGTAGTGCTGACGGTAGTGGCCAACCATACGAGTTATGGAAGGTTAATAGTACACTATCTTTCACTGTTTCATTTTTCAAACTTTTTTAACATTTGTCACAATTTTCGAGCATTGGTCCCGTGAGAGCAGGGCCCATATAGCCACAGCTGTAAAGGCTGTTAAGCTTAAATGCAGGCTTTGTCCCAGTGGGGACGTTATGCCAATAAGAAGTGTTATAAGAGACTGAATGGTTGTTGGACAGAAATAATTAGCGACATCAGCGTATTGTACTTTTATATTCAAATTAAGAACATTATCTAATGCAGCATTGTAGTGAGGCAGTAGCTCAGTCAGATAAAACTCAGTTATTCAATAAAGTCAGTCTGAAATTATCTGAGCTTATTTTTTTGGGTCAAAAAGCTTTACCTAGATCAAAAATTTATGAACAGTTAATAAATGTGAAAGTATTCTAAGAGCAATAAACAACTCATGTTTTGTTCCAGTTTAGACGTCATTTCAGATAGACACAAGAAAAGTGTTTTAATGTACTACGCTCCACCCCATCTTGAATTTAAATAACAAATTCAACTTACAATTCATTATCTTTATACCATTTAAAAAAATCTTTTGAACTATTCACACATACCCCTCAAAGTAACCGCCCATTGAACATGTTTCTTCCAAAGCTGTTTGCTAATTAATGAATTCATCTCTCATAACCATCTCTACGGACAGGCCACCGCTGTTTTGCACTCCGTTGGTGCTTTCCACACTTTTAGTTTGTGTTTATCGAAAAACGAAATCTGAGCTTGACACCTATCCAGACTCCCACCGCAGCAGTTCTACACGAGGCAGGCAGGTATGTGTGATATTGCTTACACGGAGCAACGCCTCACAGTTCATTAAAGATAAACGTACAAAAAAAAGCTGGTCGGTCACCA